>NC_133586.1:22929210-23529210 GCF_964106895.1 Numenius arquata
GGTAATCCAGAATTTCTTCTGCTCGGCCAGCGCCAGCCCCAAAGAGTCACAAATCGCGCAGGCTGAAAGATAAAATGTGCATACTTCTGCCTTCCCTTCCTAAAATTGCCTAAAAAAGGGATCTTTGGAGGACGTCTGTTGTAAAGGGTTGTGTTAGCCTGCCACCCATTTGCAGATTTGACCTTCTGATTCCCTGCGTTTGTGGTTGAAATACACTTTTCACTTCTCTGTAGGTTTAGATGCCTAACGTGTATATTTCCCCCCCCCCCCCCTCTTCATTCTCCCTCCCCCAGGCACTTTCTTGGATCCCCTTGTTTTCCCTTGGTGTATTAAAAACGAAATGGTGCTCAGCTCAGGCGTGTCTTTTAGGAGCCAGCAACACACCTCTTTGTGCCACGACTTGTGATTTAGGGAACAGAGTTTATAAGAGCAAATAAGAGTTTACCTGGGCCTGTTAAATCTCTTTTTCTCTCCCTGCTTGCAAAGTATCTCTGGTAGCACCAGTGTTTGCACCGAGCCACCCCTTCCTGGGAATGCCTTCGTGGTCATGCTCGCACGGCGGGAGCGGAAGCAGAGCAAAATTAAGATTATTATTTTATTTTTTCTGCAGCTTCGCTGTTTTCCTAATTTACCTTTGTTGAATAGCCTCAGGCTATTGTTTAGGATTTTTTTTCTTGTGCAAGATTCCTGTGAGCCTTGTCCAAATTGCACTTTTGGGAATGGCTGTCAAGGCAAGCTGTTACTGCCATCTAAATGCGGTAGCATCATCCAGCAGTTGTGTGTAGCAGCGCCTGCAGTGGGAGGTGTGTTCTGAGACCAAATGTCTCCTTTTAAAGCTTGTTTGACATAAGTCCTATGGATTTTCTTTTTCCTTAAATGGGATTTAATAAGCAAACTTGTTTTGTAGCGGTGCTCCTTGGAGTGGTTGCAATATGTCTTGTCTGTCTTGGGCTAAATGATATTCTAAAATATCTACGTATTTATATATTACTATTTGTGATAAATAGTATTACTTAAATACCATACTTATTTTTCTAATAACAAGGTTCTAATTGCTTTAAAAAGGTGATTTTTCTTTATAATTTTTTTCTGTGTTTTCCCCATTTTCTTATAAAGCACGTTTTTCCCTAGAGAAGATTGCTTTTTCAGCGGGGTATCCATAGACCTGAGTTTACCAAAGTTTTGCTCTTTGGCTATTCAGTTCCAAGACCAAACCTCTCAAATTCAATTATTTTATGAAGCTATCAGAGGAAGAGTTGCACGTGCTGCTATTCAGTTCTGTTTCTGATATACTTTGTGCAATACTTTAGATGAAAACTAAATTATTCTTGGCTTGATGTTTCATCAAGTACTGAAGGTGCGTAACTTTGCTGTCTTGTCGGTAGTTTTCTTTTCACTTAGATGCCAACCCTGATATTGTTTCAGAAAGCACGAAGGAAGCGTCTCGGTCAGTCAAACACTTTACTCTCAACAATTGCACTTTTTGGGGGGGGAGGGGAATAGGAGGAGCTCCCTATAGGCAACTTATGCAGATCACAAAGTGTTTCTACTTCATTTCCTGTTCCGAGAGCCACAATAAAAGGTTTACTCTAAAAAAACCTGAAACATCATTATCACAGGACTTCCAATTAAGGTGGTATGACACCGGAAGATGTTGCCCAGAGAAGTTGTGGATGCCCCATCATTGGAAGCATTCAAGGTCAGGTTGGACAGGTTGAACAACCTGGTTTAGTGGACGATGTCCCTGCCCATGGCGAGGCGGTTGGACTAGATGATCTTTGAAAGGTCCTTTCTAACCCAAACTGT
The DNA here is from genome assembly GCF_964106895.1 of Numenius arquata. NCBI lineage: Eukaryota > Metazoa > Chordata > Aves > Charadriiformes > Scolopacidae > Numenius > Numenius arquata. Next base: position 22,931,017 of record NC_133586.1, read on the forward strand.
CCTGTGGTTCAATTAGTGGTCAACCTGGAGAGCTGTGGTTTGGCCACAGGGCTTAACCCTTTAGAGGTGGGCTGTTGGTGTGCTGCCCCCCAGCCCTCCCTGACATCATCGCCCTGCACTGGTGCACGATGCCTCATGTGAACGTCCTCTCCCATTCAGTGCAAAGCCAAATATAACCCATGCTTCAGCTTGCCTGGGGAGCTTCGAATGCGAATTAATTTATTACATTGTGTTGTTACTATTTTTTTTTTTCCCAATTCTCAGCAGAAATAGCAAGTTTCTCCCTGGCTCACGTATGTCCAAAGGTCCCCAAGCAGGTACCGGATGAGCCTGGATCTAAAGGAGCCTGCACCGGATTGTTTTATCATCCCTAACTTTCCCAACATCTTGTTTGTCACAAGAAGCACTGCCGATGGCAGCTACAAAAACCAGACATGTTTTCTAAGCAGCTGTTTACATGCATCTTCAAAGGTCCCAGTGGGGATTTCTCAATTGCTTTAAAAAAAAAAAAAAAAAAAAAAAATAGAAAAAAGAAATGTTTCTGTGACAGGCTGAGGAATGCTGCCGGTGGCGCAGGGTAGCTGTTGCTGTCCTTCACAGCTGATGCGCATCTGCAGCATCCATTGGGAAAAAAAAGAGAGTTGATTGCTTGAATTGCTTTTGGAAAAGAGCAGCTTGCCTTTTGTAGTGGCGACAGCACTATTTGCATTCCCAATAGGTGATGGTTTGCATACAAACCTTAGGAACAGCAGCTGGAATTGCTTTTTAATTTCTGGAGCAATATTACACAATAGGTGTGTGTTGATTGTACAGGGAAGTCATAGCTTCAGTCCTACGGTGTGGAAGTCCAAAAACTGTTATTTTTCTTATTTTATTTTTTAATCCTGATGGAAGAAAATGTAAGCAGCAACTAAAAAATATTGAATTTTATTTTCAAGGACTTGGTGGTGGTGATGTACAGCCTCCTTCCCTGCTCTCACTGAGCTGCATTCAGCTCCTGCGGTGGCAGCTGAAGAGCTGGCCGCTGGTAGGTGCGAGTGAAAATGATACCGTTCTGCCAAAATTGCAGTAGATGCTGCTGAATGGTTCCAGAGTTAAACAAAGAGCTATTGAGTGGAGTTTAAAAAAAAAAAAAAAATCAATTAACTAGCAGAATCCAGGCATGTCCTGGATTTTCAGTATATTCGAGTGGTGTCAGACAGTGAGGAGATGCTAAATCTAAATGTGACTGTGTCCTCCCCTGCTGCTCCCGAGCAGTTTGGCCAGAGATGTGTGAGACCTGTAGGAATCCCAGGCAGGATCCAGTTCTGCCAGCAGCTCCCACCCCATAACTCCTGCAGTGCGGCGCCAGGATAAGGTGATGCTGGCTTTATATGGCAAATTACGACGCAGTTATTTCCCTGTGAGAAAAGGCATTATCAAATCCGACATATCAATATTTTTACTTGGAACAGCATTAATGAGAGGTAAAATTTGAGTATATTCACAATTTTTTCCTAGTTGGAACAGTATTAATGGGAGGTAACCAAATTTCATTAAAATGGACTTAAAAAAACCCAACCCAAACAGATTATCTGACCTAGTTCACGAAGTCCAGTTTCCAATACACTGATTTTTAAGTAATTAGGTTGTGTCATGTGGCTATCTGAAAATTGAATTTATATGAAGGGGAGAGGGAAGACTCATTATTCTGCTCATTACTCACTTTTGGTCATTTTTAACCTATAATATATACAACTATTATTGATCTCCTGTGTGATCTGGGGTTAAGGTAGGTGTTTAATGCAGCAGCCAGGATTTTTTTCGCCTCGCATTCTTCCCTCCCCAGCGCAGGGAAAGGTTAGAGAGGGAGCCGTGCACAGAGATTATACAGATGATGCCTAATGTGGGAAGAATTTGTGCAGGCCTCCGCTGGCAGCAGGGACACAAAGGAGTCATACAGCAGGGCTCATGCACCAAATGCTTTTCACCAGCGCTTTCAAAATGCTGTTATTCTTCAGCTGGGGATATTTTACAGTTTCGGGCTCTGTATCAAATAGTGTCTTGTTCATCCGTTTCTCTGCTGCTGAATTTTTCAATCTTTTTACTTTAGAGGCTTCCTGCAATATCCAGATTGGCTGTATCAGTGGCTGAGTTAAATTTTCTTTTCTTTTCTTTTTTTTTTTTTTCATTATTTGCTATTTTCAGCAAACATTTTGTAACCACCAAATCCAATTTATTATGCTCTAATAACAGAAACTGTTATTTCTGACCTGAGATGACTGCAGTAAAATGGATTAGTTATTAAAGCAGGTTTATGAGAAGCTGCCTATTTCTCCACCCTTAAGAATTAGCAGATATTTTGTTTCTAGGAGCAAAATGCTTAATAAACCCCTGCTTTTGCTGGGTGGAGCGCTGGCCTTACAGGGAGCATTTTATTGGACCTACATGACCAAGCATCTCATCTTTTCCCTCCTTTCTCTTGTTCTTAACCCCTCACCGTGCCTTTTTGTGGGAGTTGTTTTGTTTTGGCATTCATTCTCATTCATACCTTCCCTTTTTATCCCTTTCTTTAGTTTTCTTTCACTGATCTTTTAGGGTTTCACTTTTCCCTCTACTGATTTATATCTATACATAGAATTTATAGATATCCAGATATTTTTGTGTCTAGAGATCTAGATTTTATCTCCGGATATCCAGCCTTCATGGACCCCTAGATATCCAGAGTTTGCGGATTCCCCAGATATCCAGATATACCAATATCTGGATTTAATAGATATTTATCTTTATAGATATCTATAAATTTATACAATATAATCCTGAGGCTGACCCAAGCAGGGACCATGTATTCATGCTTGAATGGAGCCATAGCGAACCCAGGTGATGCTCAGCGTTACACAGTATTAGAGAACAGTTACCTTTCTCATTAATGACATTTTTTTCATCTACTGACTTATTGCACCAGTGTATATGTTATTTTGTTTTGTATTAAACTTTTTTTTTTAACCTGAATATAAAGGTGTACGTTTTATGAAGCATGAAGGAAGGTCCTCTTTTTGAAAGCTTTGTTTCTTTTTTTCACTTAGATATATTAGTTAAATAATATAATGATAGTGTAGCACTCTGATAAGTAATGTTTTTCATCTGAGATTGTGCTGCTGCTGCTCATTAAGGCTTCCATGAGGACTAAATATTGATAACAAAGGCACAGACTTTTTATCCTTAATGAGTGTAATTAATATGGCACTGTATTTTTCTAGTCACAGAACAAGAAATTAATGCTCTAGTAGGGATTTTGTTTCTTTCCCCCTCCATTCTCCCATTCGAAATACAGATTTATTTATTTAATATTTTTTAGGAGCATTTACTGAGACCCTTTTGACTTTCTTTGTGGCTGGGGAGCCCATATGGGATTTTACGTGCTCGGTTTGGGTGCTGGGTGGATGCCAGACGGGTGGTGTGCTGTGGCTTGGTCACCTTTGGTGGGGAACAGAAGAACCTGAGAACAAGGAGCCTTCGTAGGACAGGGACTACACCTAGCTCCGGTGGCAGTAGTTGACAAATTTTGGCTTTTTAATGGTTTCTGCTGTCTCTGGGGCTTTTCTGGGCACAAAATATACTGTCCACTAAAATTCTCTGGTGAGAGCATTCTGTTTTGCTGCCCAAAGAGCACTACCCTCTCTTGTCTGCTCAGTGACAAGGTGATGGTGTCTTACTGAGCTCCGGGAGTTTGAACAAATGGTTTCCCACGGCAGCAAATAGAATTTTCTGAATTCTGAAGACACTGTCCTCAGTGTCTTTAAACTTGAGAAGTGTTCCCTGGTTATTTACAGCACAGAAATTGTTTTTGCCCCTTATTATACAGTGGAGAGACAGAGAAAATGCAATTTTTTAAGTTTTAAAGCTTTTTTTTTCTTTTTAATGTCTCCGGTGCCTGTTGATGTATATAAACCTAAAGGAAGAAGATTACTTCCAGAGTCTGTGCATGTGGCGGGCGCTTGCTCCTGCCTTGTCTTTACTTTGTTTGCCTGTATGAGCCTGGACAGGTCTGAAGGCATCGTATTTGTAGGCGTACTGAAGTACCGAGCTGTCCTGGAGGGGACCTAAAGATCTGTACATGTACATGCTTTATACACGTGCATATATACCCTAGGTATACGTTAACAAGTGGTTCAGCTCATCAGGGAGCCATTGTGTGGAGGGATGCAGCTGATGCCGAGCCCGTGTGTGCATCTCTGGGGTCTTACTGGGGACAAGCTCCCACCTGGTCCCGCAGCAGAAGACCTCAGTTGCCTACAACCAGGATTCAGTTTGAATCGCAGCAGTTTCGGAGTGTAGAAACTAAAGTGGATTTAGTGGGGAGTCAAGAGGTTCCCTTTGAATACCTCCTGAGCCAACTACAGCACTGCGGCAATGCAATGTATGTGCCTTATTTCCCCATATGCTTTCTGTAGGAGGAGGGAAGTCAATGCGTTCATTAATGTCTGCAATTACAGCGTGAGCATCAGCGTCGATCGTCATCGTCATTTAGGATTGTACCAACGAAAATGTCTAAACCCACGAATTGCTGGGATGAGCGATGTTGACCATCTCTTCTACATCTTAGAGAAGATTACTTTTTCTTCGTGGTCTCAATGTCTGCCAGATATAAAGAAGCTTAACCAAGTGCCTCCTGCTTCGAGCAAATAGCTTTGACAAATTCGACAGACATCAATTAAACAAGTAAAGCAACGTAGGCGAAGCATAGGCAAGTAGCTGCTCCAGAGCAATGATCACTTTGTTCAGCTTCTGAGGTTAAATATTATATAGAGGTTAAGTTAAAGCTCGGTGGAGTGTGTGGCAGAGGGTGATGGAACAATCCTTCCCCAAAACCTCATTGCATAAGTCTCGCTTAAACTCATGGCAGCGATTTGGGGTAGGCAAATAAAATCATTGTTTTCTGTGTTTGCTGAAAGGATCTGCCTTAACTGCAGCAGCCGATTGCAACTCGCTTTTATTCGCTTAATTAAGATGGATGAGGGATAAACGTTGTGCTAGACAGTTGAGCCTCCAGCTTGTCACAGTGATTGGGGATTTGGACTTTTACGGGCAAAGGCTGAGATAGAGAAGATGAAAGGACAAGCTGAATCTTAAGACTTACTGTTGAGCCTGAAACGGTGGAGCCATTTTGCAGATCATTTATTTTAGGACATATAAAGTATTAAAAAAAAAAAAAAATTATGTCCTTTTTATGTCAGTGTGAGCAACAACTTAACAAAGCTTTCCATCACTGGGATGGTTGGTGCCCCACATACATCACCGCTCGCTCCCGTGAAGCTTCGTGATGTAGGTTGGCAGCACCTCTGTTTTGTAGGGAAGAGCCTTGTAGGGTGATGAAGGCTTCACCTCATCCTTCATCCCATTCCTAGAGGACATTGAGCAGGGCAGGGTGATGCTTCCCTGCCAGTCCCACCACTTTGTTCTCGGTGGCTCAGGGATCTCCTAAATTGGTGTCGATCTCTAATAAATCAGGATGGCTTTTTTGGGGGTCAACTTGACTACATGAAGCTTGTGGTGACTACCATAAAAGATCTTTGTTGCAGCCGGCACCATAGGAACAGCAGCGCGCTTTTTGGCCAGCACCTGGCTGGCTCCACTGCTTGCTGCTAACCCAGTAAGAATTTTCATAAAAATGTATCTTATGGCTTTGTAACAGCTTAAAATTTTGGTAGGTCTTAATGAGGCGATTGCTAAAATGAAGGGTGTCTATGTTCTATAGCTGCCTTCCGCCTACACTGGTGCTTGTCAGCTGCGGCAAAGCCGTCTGGATGTGAAATAGGTGATTTAATCTTCCTTGTTGTAAAAGTAGAGCGTTTTCGAAATGATATATTTCAATTTTCAAGAGTCCTAGCCCTACCAGTGCCCATAAGTAAAACCAGAATAGAGAAAAAGATGAGACAATATTGTTTAAGAATCAAAGTAATTCAAAATTTAGCATAGCACAAGACAAATCAGGATGGTTGGCTCTCATGAAAAACATTATTTATAGTCATGAAAGCAAATTGTGTCAGTTATTTTCATTATAAAAGGTACCAGGAAACCATATAATCCACTATAGGAGAAGTAGGGATCCCAGTAATTGTGACTGGTTTTGATTTTAAGCATTACTGGATATATTTAATACTTTTGCATTCACCAAGATGGTTAATTTAATGTGGACCAGTTCATGCTGTTATGAGCAGACTGGTAGCGGGGTGTAATGTAGTGTTTTCCAAGCAGTTCCTATGAAAATACTTACAGAAATGCTAATGCCAAACGCTAAGAAAATATTAATTTTGGGGGGGGGAAAGAAATACTTTAAAAAAAGACCTTTTCAGAGTAAGAAACGGTTTTTAAAACTGCCCCTTCTTCTCATTACCACTTTCAGGAAAGTGAGGTTTTGAAGAAGGAGAGCGCAGGTCTCGGAAAAAGGGGTACATGTACCAAAAAATGCTGGGCATGAGGCCGACTTTTTTAATTAAAAAAAAAAAAAAGAAAAGAAAAAAAAGAAGAGGGGGTGGGGAGAAAAAGCAAAGTTCAGCAATTTCTGGCTGTAATGCAATTAGAAAAATCTTTTTTTTTTTTTTTTTTTTTTTTTGCCAGTGTTTTCCAGATGTGTAATGTCCTCGTGTTTGATAGCAGGGAATAAGAACAGAGAAACAGGATTCCTACAGCAACTTTGTGGTAGAGATCAAAGATTTACTGATTGTCCCAAAATAGGCAGATTTACTTATGGTTTTTAATCGGGAGAAAAATCTTGGACCAGGAGCTGCGTGAGGGATGCCAAAGGAGAATGAAAACATGTGGATAAAAATGCTCATGTCCAAGATAGGGCAAAATGTTAAAACTTTAATCTGCTTTATCATGGAGGAAGTTGGAAGTTTTTTTGGGAAATGGCAGTTTTGGGGAGCAAAGGTTTAACGTGGCGGGTCGGGGTGGGAGCTGTATCCCAAATATTTGATGCTCCAGTGCTTTCCAAAGCAGAGCAGATCTAATCTCTCTGGACTTCAGCGAAGCATCTGATGTGCTTGGAGAAGAAATGAAAAAGAAAAAAAAAAAAAAAAAAGAAGAAGAAAAATAAAAAAGAGACCAAGCAGATTTTAATAATGTGAAATCTTTTTCTTTTGAGGAATTACTACTTTCTCTGAATTCAGAATAACTTAAATACAGGCTGGGAGGTGTAAGGATAGCGCTGAATCTCTCCTATGGGAAAGTGTGAGGTTCAATTTGGGTTTTTCTTCTTACAGCTTACAAATGTAATTGTGAAATTGGATTACCTTTTAATTAAGGAGATCCAGAAGATTGTCCTGAAGAGCAGAAAATCCAGTATTTTCATGGTTGCAAAATATAGGTGGAGTGGGCTGCGTCCAACAGAGCTGGGGGAGATTTGGGGTTGCCTTTTTAAAATAACCATCTCTACAAGGTTTATATCCACTTCATCGGAAATACACTTTGCAAGCTTTAGAAATACACGTTTCATTTAAGGCTCTGAAAAACGTGAAGTTGGAAGTATTGGAGTTTATTTCTTTATTGCCTAGGCTACGGCTGCAGGAATGGCGATGCTCGGAGGAATGTATTTGAATTATCAGGCTGAACTCTGCATTTCTGGGCCAGAGTTTTCTCGGTATTTGGAGGCCTCTGGGATAGAGGTAACCTTGCCAGCAGCTCATAAATTTGAGCCAGGCTTTTTTACCTTAGTCAGGAAATTCATGTTGGAGCTTTATTTAAGCTGAGATTCACGGTGATCTAATCCCAACACGCTGCCAAATCCAACCTGCAACTTCTATTTCTCTGGCATTTCGGTGCTCTTTTTTTTTGTTGTTGTTATTTTTTTTGTTTTAGCCTTCGTGTTTTGGATCGCTCTGTTCCCTCTCCATGGCGGTTTTTCCTGGATCTGTTAATCAGAGGTGGATGAATGCACACAATCACCCTGCAAAAAGCCTCTCTGCTAATTGCAGGCGCAGCGATGGCAGCGGTGAGCGGAGGAGCGGCTGTAACCGCAGGCACCGCTCTGACCCGCTACCCAGCGGGATGCACTTTCCAGGGAAAATTATAATGAGGAAATATTTTTAATTTTTCCAAATAGCAGACAGAGGAAAGCATGTGGTGGTATTTTGCAAGTATTGGGAGATTGTGTGTATATATATGTACACACACACAAATCTGCATTGCAGTTGTTGCATCAAAGCCCAAAATAATATGTATATTATAATATAATCTACTATAATATATGTAATATCACATTAATATAATAATACACACTCAGATCTGCATTACAGGTGTCATAGAAGTCCAAAGTAATATATATCTCTAACAAAAGATCTACAATAATACAATATAATAACTTGTGGTGGTATTTTGCAAGCATTGGGAGACTCTCTGTGTGTGTTTACGTATGTATGCACAAGCACACACGAATCTGCAGTGCAGGTATCGTATAGAAGTCCAATGTAATATATATATATAAAATAATATCTACAATAATAATGTATACAATATAATATTAATATATATACACACAAAGAGATCTGTGTTGCAGGTATCATATTGAAGCCCAAAATAATTAATCAAGTAAAATCCTGCTTTGTTCTCTGGGTCATGGCTTGGCATGAAGCTTAGCATCCTTGTAAAAAACATTATTTTAGTTTCGTTCTCAAGCTTCAGAAGAATGCATGGGACGATACGAGTAAGTCCTTTTTGCTGTTGGTGTGTAGGTTGCCTGATACAACCCTGGACTGGGCAGTGATTTTTGTGTAGCAATTAGAGCTCCACAAGGCTCTTTTTCCCCTTGCTCATCTTTTTCTGCCAACTGAAGCAAAGAATAACCTGCTCCTGCATCCTCTCTTAATTGCCACTGGACGTTTGCTTTAAATCAGAATACTCTGTTGCCAGAAGTTTTAGATCAGCATTAAATGGAGGAAAAAAATAATAATGTGGAGAGAGCAAAGCATTTCAAAGCCCTTTCCTTGCTGGTGAAGTACGTCTAAAAATTCAACAAGGTGGGTCATCTGCCATTTCAGTTGCCCATGCATATGGCCAGTCAGTTCTTAAATCATCCATGATTTTACTCTTATTCCTTGTTTTCACATCATGCAGCTGCTTGAAGGGATAAATAACTCCAGTCCTGCTCCTCCACTTGTGCTGCAAAATCACCTAAACAAGGATGGCACGTTTAATTTTGCCAGCGATGCACACAGTGATACTGCCTAAATTGCCTTGTATGTATGTACACAAACTCCTTTTCTTTTTCAATTTTCTCAGTGTAACAAATAGGCATCCAAGAGCCAGTAAACCTGAATTAATCCTGGGCTTGGGCTGCTTCAGGGAGGATTATAAACCATAATATTGGCATTAAAGCTGCGAGACGGGAGCGAAGCTTCCCAAAGTGCTTACGCAGCACAAAGAAAGTTTCGACTCGCGTGCTGCCTTCTACTTTGGGCTGCGAAGGAGAAAACTGTGGTTTCTAGAATTACATCACAATTATAATATTTGTAATAATAGAGATGCAATATAAATAGCCTCATGGCAGAAGGGAAATATATGGGTAATGAATGGGTGTGATCTGCCTGTTGCTGCCTTGGTTTTTCATTCTGGCTCGTGCAGCCCTTCCCTCTCTATAACATCTGGTTTTCATCTGCTACAGGAAAGCCAAATAACTTCAATAAAACTGGGAGAAAACCTAACGCTTTAAAAAACCCCAACATATTGATGTTTGTCTGGTTTTCAAGTGGGGTTATTAATTAAATTTATCAGCCTGAGTTATTGATAGAGAGGATGTTGGCTTGGAGGGGTAAACGCATCGTCTGACGGAGGAGGCAATTACAGTTTAATGAGGTCAGAGCACCGCGTTTTTCCTTACAAGGGTCTGAAACGATAAGTAATGTGAGTTGAGGTTACTCTGGATTTGGGTGCGTCCCCCAGCTGAGGTCTCGGGAGTGCTGGAGCATGGAGGCGATGCTGCTGGTCAGAACAGCCTTGTTTTGGTGGGACCAGCAGCTTTGCTCAAGGAATAAACCTGCCGCAATATCTGCATCGTGTTCACCTGCAGCAAAGATGTGTTTCCTAATATGTCAAATATATTGATATAAAATATATATGAGATATATTATGATATATGAGATATCATAATATGAGATCTATTAAAATAAATATCACATATGCAAAATATTAATATAAATACAATATATATTATATAAAATATAATATATAATATACACACATGATATATAAAAATATATAATAGAAATATATTATTTTCTTTGTATTGCCCTTCCAACTCTGATTAAGGTTGTCATTTAGGCTAATTTTAAAGTGTAGAGGTAGCATGGGTCAGCGTCTGCTTAATCTCCATCACATTAACGGCCCCCCTTGACTAAGTTTTTAAATTGCACTTTATTGATCATTAGGCTTTTAAAGAAGTCCATAAGCTCTTAGCGAGCGCTCGGTGACGTGCAAATGGAGTATTTGTCTTGCTACGAGCAGTATTGACCTGAGCAGTCGGGCACTTGAGGAATATTTAGTAATTTTTTTTCCATTTAGGCCACAAAACTCTTGCAGATCATTAGACTGGCTGCTTCTGCCCTTGCTGGCTTTTTGTTGCTGTGAAAGCTTTGTTAAGATATAATTATGAGTAAGCAAAATATTTCTGGCTTTCTCTATTAATCGCATCTGTTTGGCAAGAGAAAGATAGCTGAGAGAAGAAGCTTTTTGAATAACTAGGTTGTCTTACCTGCTGGTTTATTAAGGCATAAAAGATCTCTGTGAGGAAATACTGAAGTCTGTGGGAGCCATAACTTTGCATTTTGACTTTAATGGTTGTAATTTTTAAATTTCTTTATGGCTATCACGTCGAAAGATCTTAAGAGCTAATTTTTCCAAAGAGTTTAATTAGGTTTCTAGCTTTCAATTGGAAATTCAAAAAGTAAAATTGGTTTGAACTTACTATTAAGTAAAAAAGGTTTGGACTTTTTATGCTTTGAGTGAAAACATTGTATTTCTATTGATTTGGCTTGATTGAAACCACATTTGATTTGAGTTCACCCCCGACTGCCAGATCCAGGCTTCATTTTGCGTCAGAGCGAGGACAAGGATGTGTGATTGGGATAGGGCCCATTGCTGGAAACATTTTCAAATTAATTACAGAGTTATTTTATTTTTATCTTTGATGCATTTCTTTCCTAAAGTTTGCAGATGTAATAATATTCCCCAAACCAGTTATACCATGTATTTTTAGGCTGGCTCAGGATTTTGATCTGGTTGGGAATAGGGTCTCCCATGTATTTCTGCCACATGTCCCAGGGAGCAGCAGAGTATGTATGGGTGATGTTGATTCTCAGCATTGCTTATCTTCAGACTTTGATTTTGAAGCTCCGTAGCACCAATTCCATCCTTTTTTTCCTTTTTTGTACATTCTCTGATAGCATGGGATTTTTTTTCCATGCCTTGTTTCAATTTCCACCTGGGATTTAGTTGTTATAGTGACTTCAGACTAGACAGCTGATGAATTTTCAGTAGCTCCCGGCCGCCTGGACGTCATCCAAGGGGAGAGATGAAGAAGAAAACGGCAGAGAAAAGGAGAGATGACCAGGGTAACAGCCTCGTGTATCGCATGCCGGAGGCCGGGTGACCAAAGCCTTCCTGCTGAAATCCAGCCAGCACGAGGTAGGACAATCGTGCTGCTGTTCTCTTTGGGAGTCATAAACAAGAGGATGAGGCTCAGCAAGAGAAAGAAAGGTTTCTTTCTGTATTTTTCCTTTTTGTCCATTTTTAGCTTCCTTTTCCATCCCTCCTCCTTCTCCCAAACTGTAGGCAGAGCTATTTAGAGAAGAAATGCTGTTTTCACGAGTTTAATTTTTTCAACGTAGTAGTTTACTTGCTGATTGAAGTGAATAAAGAAATACATTTAATATCTGCTCTTCGTAGGTGCAAACAAACCTCTCCTTAGCTACCACTAATGGTATTTTTGATTGGGATTTTATAAAACTGCTTTGAGTGAGCAAGTAGAAACAGCGTCCCCATCTTTCCTGTTCAGGATAAATAGATGCGCTCTAGGAATTTCTGCTACATCCTGCGTGCATCTCTTTATGCAAAAAGGGAACAGAATAATAAGCAGCTTAAAAAAAAAAAAAAATTCACATTATCCCAAATGGAAACAGAGTGGCTGGGCTCCTTGCTTTAACCCTGCTTTCAGGATAACGTATTCTTTAATATTTAAGGGAGATACCCTTCAACTCTACCCTTGTAGAATCTTTCCACACTGCTCCAAGCAATGCATACTGAGACATTTTGACTCTACAATGACTATGCTCTGACCACTTGAGTGGTCATCTCCTTGGTGTTCTTATGAGGTTTGGTTTGGGTGGTATGTAACGACAGCAAGTAGATTGCTGTCTGTTGGCGGTAACTTTGTGGCTCTACATATGGAGTAAAGGTTTTGGAAGTGGACAATATGCAACAAAGAAAGTGAAATCTAGATCTAAGATACCCTCCAGCCTTTTTTTCCCTGCTAAGACTGATACTTCCACATACACACGCTCTACTGGGTCTGATTAAAATCATGTGAACCATCATCTCTCTAGTTCTGCCATAACTGAAGGGAGATCCAAGACATCAAAACACATGGTGCTTTTTGTCTTGTGCTCTTTATTGGGAGCACAAAAATTCTGTCTTGGATCAGACATCACGAAGTCACGTTCCACCTCTGGAAGCTCTATCATGTGAGGGTGGTATGAGCAGTAGCTGTAGAGCTGGGCTTGTGCCTTTGGGCATCACCCTTCTGCCCCGGGGTCCTTCCCTGTTCCAGGAGTGAGTTCAGGAGAGCCATCAACTCCTTTTCTTCCAAGTACTGGTTTTTGCTTTGTTTTTCCAAACTAAGTGTAATTAGTAATGGCCCACTCTTTATTCTGATATGTTGCTGCCTGTTAGGTCACAACTCACTTCCAAATAATAGATGAAAATGAGTTTTAATGTAGGTTATTAATTATATATTGCTGCTCAGTACAGGGAGTGCTTGTTTTTGTCCATTGTTTTTCACTTCCCTGTGGTCCTCTGGTTAAAGGTCCTTTTCCTCCATTGGGTTCATCTGATGAATGTCTTGCTAAATTCAGAAAAAATACTCTGAATTTGTACTTGAGCTTTGCAGTTTGTCTCAGCCTGGCAGAAGACTTGTGTACTCCCAAAGCTTGTTGGGTTTTCCAGCTATTCCAGTCAGTCTGGTTAAAGGTAACATTATATCTGTCTACAAAAGTTGTATTGCCTCTATCTATCCTATCATAGCTGCTACAATGCCAGCATCAGGCTGTAAATCTCATTTATTTACTATATGTTCAGTTACAGAAGAATTACCAAAAGACTTAAACACTCTGTAGGGATTCTTTCAAGCTTGAAGGAAGAAATGCTGGTCTAGACGTTACTGCTGTAGAGCTTGCAGGTTTCTACCAGGGGAGTTGTACACCCTTCGTTTTATTACATGGTGATGGAGAGGGAGCATGTGGGGTGAATATCTGCAGAGCGGGAAGCAGAGAGGGTTTATCAGGCTGCATGGTGCTAATTAAGCAGAAAAGGTGTTAACAAAAAATTAGGGGTGCAGTACCTGTCTGCTGGAAACTTACCCCTTCAGGAAAACAGAAGAGAAAGAATTTCACAAGCGTGTACTTTAACAAAGCCATCTTTGAACAAGGATTGCTTATTTGGAAGCATTGGAATTGGAAATTGGATTGGAAAATTGGAAAATAAAGTCTGTCCTTACTGTTTGCTCCAGCAAGCAATGCCCCTGTGAATTTTCTGGGTGCATCTTCTGTATTTGTCCTGCTCTCAGCTATAGAGTATCGTAGAGTGGATTATTTGTGCATGACTCCCAGTGCAGGAGACAGAGGCACGTCGCTCGTTTATTCTGAGCAGGGCACCATCTGTCCATCCATCACACACCTTTTTTCTGAGTATCTTATAACCTAAATGTGGTACTGTATATACACCTTATTGTTGTATCTGCTAGATTCTTCTAAAAAGCAAAAAAGTTTAAAAGGTTAGTATTCCCCAAAACATTACATACAAAGACGAAAGCGATTGCAAAATTAAATGCTATTAAAAGCCTTTGGAGACTTAATTTGCACTTTTTAGGCGTTGTCAGGGACACAGCATCCTCTTCCCTCCTCCTTACTGTGTGGGGCTCTGGGGATCAGCTCATTCGCGCAGTAAAATGAGCTGACAGCTGGGAGGACCCTGGCTTCATATGCTGTGAAATCTGGAAGATGTATCACAAGTGATGGAGGCAGATCCCAGGAAAAGGTTCAGTGGCTCTCAGATGCTGCTCTAAAAATGGGGACTGCGTTCCTTCCTCTGGCTTCCTTTGTTTTGGGTCAAATCTCCAATGCAAAGTGTGTGGTTTGCGTTTCTTAATACGTACATGAAGAAATTGAATAGTGAAGATATTTGAGTCCGTCCCCACTTCATGATGTCTCTTGCTTGTCCAAGGTGGATGGTGAAGAGCTGCTGCTCCTCTTCACATGGGGAGAAGGAGCAGTGAGGGCTCTGTGTCCTCGGCACACTGGCCAGCACATCCATGTTTGCGCACCAAGGGTGGGCTTGGTTTGCCTCCTGCCCTTTCCAAAAAGCAGGAGAACACGTTCCCAATGCACCATCCCAACCGCTTGGCACTTTGGAAAGCTGGGCTAGGAAGAAGGTGGACAACAGAAAAATATCTCTGTTGGTTTTGCACCGTGTTTTCTGCTGTGTGGAAAGTTGGGAGTACAAAATCTCACCGTGTTTCCCTTAATTTTATTAATTCAGGGCTTTCTTTTTTTGTTGGAATTTTAAAAAAACAAAGAAACCCAAACTATTCTCAAAAATACCAGCTATTTTTGAGACTATATATATATATACCACCTATACTCAAAGACTATTCTCAGAAATGCCAGCCTTGGCAGTAGTGAAGAATACTGGGCAAAGCTAAACAAGGTGCTTTGGGCAGGGTGGGCTTTGAAGTGAAAGCTCCTTCTCTGCTGGGAGGCCTCTTGCGTGACAAACCAAATTGCGAGCCCGTGCCCGTCCCCTGTTCTGCGCTTGCTTCACAGCTGTTCCTTTCTCTGCAGACAGCGGATGCTTTGGTGTCATATTTACCCCTAGCTTAGTAACCTTTTTGCAGCTTATAGAAAACCTCTCCATCACAAGCTCAAAACCCACATTTAATACCTTTGGAAAGGTGACAAGTGGCACCTCTTAAATTGTCCTATTTTGCTTTACCTAACGGCTGAAATTACCTGTTTAAGCAGTTGCATCCTCTCCAACGACAAGTGCCTGATAGGAATACATTGATTTTTGAGACGTCTCTTTTGCTCTCTAAAAATAACCAGTGCCAGCCGTTGTTTTTCCTGGCACTTATCAAATATTCTGGTCACTGGTAAGATAATTATTTTCTTTAACGCACTTCTGAGGAGAAGGATCTGGGACTCCTGGTAGACAGCAAAATGACAATGAGCAAGCAATGTGCCCTTGTGGCCAAGAGGGCCAATGGGATCCTGGGCTGCATAGGGAAGAGTGTGGCCAGTAGGTCAAGGGAGGTCATTCTGCCCTTCTACTCTGCACTGGTGAGGCCACAACTGGAATATACTGCACCCACTTCTGGGCTCCCCAGTTCAAGAGAGACAGGGAACTACTGGAGAGAGTCCAGTGTAGGGCAACTAAGATGATTGAGGGGTTGGAGCATCTCCCTGATAAGGAAAGGCTGAGAGAGCTGGGGCTCTTTAGCCTGGAGAAGAGAAGGCTGAGGGGAGACCTTATCAATGCTTCCAAGTATCTAAAGGGTGGGTTGAAGGAGGATGGAGCCGGACTCTTTTCAGTGGTTCCCCGTGACAGGACAAGGGGCAACGGGCACAAGCTGGAACATGGGAAGTTCCATTCAAATATGAGGAAGAACTTCTTTCCGGTGAGGGTGCCAGAGCCCTGGAACAGGCTGCCCAGGGAGGGTGTGGAGTCCCCTTCTCTGGAGATCTTCAAGACCCACCTGGATGCAGCCCTGAGTGATGTGCTTTGGGCAACCCTGCTTTAGCAGGGGAGTTGGACTGGATGATCTCTAGAGGTCCCTTCTAACTCTGACAATTCCGTGATTCCATATTGGCTGATGAGATAATTATATTTTTTTTCAGGGCTACCCATTGCTCTGGCTCCCACAGGTGCCGTGGCCCATCCCCGGTACTTAGTAATAAGCATTTTTAATTTCCAATTTCAGCATTTGGGGCTGTGCTAAAAAGGGGAAAAGATATTTTTATGGATCAATCCGATGTCTGAAGCTGCCCATGGCTACTGAAAGGTTGCAAGCGCAGGCCGGCAGAGCTGCTGTGGTGTGAGTAATCTTAAGTGCGTACAACGGACGGAAATGTGATACTGAAGCTTAACAGCGCTTGAAATTTTGGAGTTGCATCAAGAAGGGTTGCAGATTATTTATATAATCCCACAGAAAAGCAGGGAAGAGCTGGAGACATGTATATTCACGTTTAACCTTGTCCTTACTCATGCAATATTTTACATGGCACAAAACAACGTGGGTTAAATTGTGTTGATTTCATGGCAGAGCTCTGATAGTAGGTTTGGGGTTTTTTTGTTGTTGAAGAGGAGGGTGTGTATTATTTTTTTTGTCTGTAACTAGCAGAAAGTAGCTGAGGTCTAAGAGGAAGGATAACACAGGCAGAAGCCAAGCTGGGTCTCGTATTACAGTGGTATGTTTTTGTTGCTGCTAACGTGTTTTTGTTTTTCTTCATTACACATATTTCTCTTGGGAAAAGCAGGAAAAAATATGTGTGTAAAATATACATGAGAGCTCCCGGCCTCTGCTAAGAGGTTCCAGATGGGAGGCGTTACGGTAGGGACACTTTCTCCTGCCTTTTGGTTTGTGGCATTGATTTTGGTGACAAACTGCAGGAAAACTTGTGTCTGGCCCAGAGCAGGGAATGTTTCAATTTTTCTAGCCTTTTTTGGGTTATCCAAGTATGCAGTGGGAAGTTGAAACTTTGTTTCTAAACATTTAAGTTTATGGCCCCCGTGTAGAATCGTTATATTAAAAAAAGGCAAAAAAGTAGGGTTTTGAAGGGACTTCAAGAGGCATTCTCCAGGGGCTGGAGGGGGTCCAAGGGTTGTACACCAGACCAGTTGCCTCTCCCTAATTTAGAGGCTGATGACTGGGGAGGAGGGGATGGAAGCTGGTGGAGATGCCTCTCAAAGGAACGAGACTCTTGCCCGTGGGCGATGTTTCACTTCTATGCTAGGCAGCAGCTCTTGGCTCCAACTGAGGTTGGCTTTCCGTTGGAGATGCTCATCTTTCAGGAAGACCTCCCCAAACTTTGATGGCTTGTTTCCAGACCTGCCCTCAGGCTGAAGGTCCACAGTTCTACCACCCAAAGCAAACAGTGTTGCAGCAAGAAACGCAGCCTGGGCTCGGGCAATACCAACCTGTCATCACTATCTCTTACAATAAGTGAGTCACAGTTTCAGCGAGCACTTCCGAGTGCTACGAGAGCCGTCAAAAAGTGACAACGGAGATAAGAGCTTACGTATGGCAGAACATACTGTCCTACAATGTTGTCCTAACGTGGTCTCCTGCTGTATAATGAAATTATGTCTTAAAAAATAGTGCTCAGTATGGAATGTTGTGTGTTGTACCATTTGAAACATCAGTGCTTCCAAGACAAGGTGCTTCTGGCCAAAAAAGACCTGAACCATGTTACTTTTGGAGGTGCTGAAGCTGTGGCGATGACTGCCTTTCTACAGCTCTCTGTGATGCTCAATGCACTAAAAAAGCTGTGGGAGTTTTGGGCCCCCTACCACAAAAAAGACATCGAGGTGCTGGAGCGGGTCCAGAGAAGAGCAACAAGGCTGGTGAGGGGTCTGGAGCACAAGTCTTATGAGGAGAGGCTGAGGGAACTGGGGGTGTTCAGCCTGGAGAAAAGGAGGCTGAGGGGAGACCTTCTTGCTCTCTACAACTCCCTGAAAGGAGGGTGTAGAGAGGCGGGGGTCGGTCTCTTCTCCCAAGTCACGGGCGACAGGACTAGAGGAAACGGCCTCAAGTTGCACCAGGGGAGGTTCAGGCTGGATATTAGGAAAATTTTTTCACTTAAAGGGTTATCAGACATTGGAATGGGCTGCCCAGGGAGGTGGTTGAGGCACCATCCCTGGAAGTGTTCAAAAGACAGGTTGACGTGGTGCTGGGAGACATGGTTTAGTGATGGTGTTGCATTTTGTTGTTTTGTGGGTGTTTATTTTTGTCAGTTAGGTTGATGGTTGGACAAGATGATCTTGAAGGTCCCTTCCAACCTAGAAGATTCTGTGATTCTGAGTTACTTTGGAGGCAGCAGTTTACCCCCATCTTCTGCAGAGTGCTGAAACACGTGGATATTTGTCTGATTTTGGAAATGGAGAAGTTATATTTTCTTTAGTGGTGGCCTCACAGCAGGTGAGACACGAGTGGTCAACAGCTTTGGAGACTCAAAAGCCTCAACCATGATGAAAAGGGCAATCCTAGTACCATGTATGTCATCTTTTCCTTGGCTCAAGGGCCGTGAGCTGCTCTTTTATTTACAATAAGACTTTTTTTTAAGTAAAGGAAATCAGCTGCGGTCCTGTTGCACTATGGGGTTATTTCTAGCAATTACAGAGAAGTTTTAATTGCAGCATCAGCTGTTTGTGATGCATCGGTGCACTTCATCTAGCTTGGTAGAAATGGGTTATGCAAGATGGGCAAATTGTGGTATGACTTGATGTTGTAATATATAATATAACCTATTTGATAGTCACTTTATATTAAGGGGGTTTTATCTGTCAATATTCTATTAGTGCTGTTTTGTTTCTGCTGTAGTGCTTGTTTATGGTACTTGTATTGCTTACTGGAGGAACGTAATGTCTCCTCCTTAAGCTATGCCTTGTTTTCAACTGGTCATTTTATTGCTCTGTGATTATTTTATATCTCTATTGGTATGAAAAAATTATTTGAAGCACCGATTAAGGAGATTTTGCTCAGTCTTGGGACCTGTCAGTCACTTGCTATCTGCCTCTGATGTAGTAAAGCTTGTTCTTTGGCTGCAGAATATAAATGTTGGGAGCTGTAACCATCCCCTGGGTTGGAGAGACCCCCATAATAACACCAAGGTGTTATAACACCATAATAACACCACTTCATTTTGGGATACTTACGTAAACCCGAAGCTGAATCCAGCCTGAAGATATTTTTCCACGAAAATATTTGTTGGCCGATGTGGGTGAGCTTGCTGGAAAACACGGGTGCTTGGCTGCTCTTCCCAGGGCTGTCCACCCTACGCATAGAAAAAAAAATAAAATCAATGTATGAGCAGAGAACCAGGGATGTGAGCCAGGTTTTATGGATTTGGCAGCCTCCGCCTCCAGGATCCATCCATACCGGTGTTTGCCAATGACTGTCTCCCAGTTTAGCTGGGGTTTTTTTCCCGCTACGGCACTTACATAAGGAAAACTGTCCCCATTTGGGAAGGGGACTTAAGTAGGAGGCTTTGGTTTGGTTTGGAGGTTTTATTTTGTTGCATCGTGGTTACATGGTAATGCCTTTTTTTTTTCCAGAGCGTTGCTTAAAAGGAAGAAGCTGAAATGGGCTGATCCTGTGCTTAAGTATGGGAAAAGGAGGAATATTCTGCCAACGTTGAGGTGTTTGCCAGGAATGCAGATGCTAAATCCTACTTTTTATGTAGCTGATTGAGTATCTGCATCAGCAGAACTTTTAATCTCCCGAACAAGTGTGTGCTCTAATGACTTTTATAGTACTTTATCTGGGGTATCTTGCCCTATAAGTGTATTTAATGGTGCTCTGATATTTCCCTTACATATGCTGGCACTTCTTTTATCTGTTTAAATTGACCTCAAAACCTTCTCCAAATCAGTGCTCTCCTATTAAAAGTCATTTTCTCCCATAGCTGAATTAGGCGGTGGGAACTCTAAATGCACAAACTGTCTTAACTGACCCTATATTTTAAGCCTAATTGCTGCAAAAGATTCGTTGGTTAATTGCTCTATCCCAGGATGGTGACCTGATTCAGTAGAGGGCAGAAATGCTGTCCTTGAATAGTCTCAGTTTTGCTGTGGCCAGGTACGTTTAGTGCAAATGTTTTGCAATGATAAGGCCATTTTAGTTGGCACAAATGATCTGTAGCACAAAAATTAAATTAAAAAAGATGTTTCGTAGCCTATAGCATGAGAATAGTATTTTGTACCTAAGTTAACAGACACGCCTTCTTGTACTTTAATACGGTAGAACTCTCTTGGCTGTCATTCAGTAATTGTAACTATGAAATTATGTATCTGATGTGCTTTCTATTGAAAGAATACTGCTGAGCTTAATTCTGGATAGTGAAGGGTACGCTGGCACTGACAGCAGGATGAAGAGTGTTTTAGCCTTCATAAATGCAAGAGATTGTACGAGCAAGGAGACCCCTTAAATATGGTTTTGGACCTTCAGGCAGTCTTTGCAAGCCTGTCCATATGGACCTGTTCTCCTTAAGGTCCATAGGGACAGGAGGGAGAGGAAGGGTCTTTTAGCGCTTCCCAGGTGACTTTCCCCATCTGAAGTTACTTGCAGGTCCTGTATTTGAAAGGTTCTTTGATGGGGAATGAAAAGCAAGGAGAAGACAGGGTTTGCATCTTTTGGTTGCTGTGCCAGCTTAAAAAAACCTAATTTTATGGAAAGAAACAGAGAACGATGTGGTTTTGAGAAGCTTGTAAACAAAAAATCATGCTAATAGGAGACACTACAGAAAGCAAACACCAGCAAAGAGATGTTCTGCTGTGCCTTGCTATCAAAGACTATTATGGGATTGGATTTTGTTCTAGGCGATTTGTTGAGATGTGACTCTTATGTCTGGGCTCTCCCCGCCCCAGAATAGTGAGGAAGGTGGCTGGATACTTGAAAACTGGAGAATAAGTGTGGTTGGCAGGGACCTCCAAAGGACATCCATGTTCAGGGCAGGTCAAGTGGGCTCAAGGTCTTTTCCTAGAGCAGTTGCTCTTTCTTGGCTTGATAGGGAGTTGGGTTCCCACCATGGATCTGATCACCGGTCCCTTTGAACCACCAGCTGCTGGTGGGCTTGCAGAAGTTGGAATGCTTTTCATTTCTTCTTTTACCTGTAACAGCCTTGTACCGCAAGGAAGAAAGACATAGATCTAGTATTAATATTTTTTTTTTCTTCTTCTTGTGGTGGTGCAGCAGCTGGAGCTCTGCAAATGCTTTCTCTTAAAAATACTGAGTTGTTTTATTTCACGCAACCTGTGAAATAGGTGTTGTAGGTATTGCCAACCAGGAGATGCCATGGGGGGTTATCAACTAAGTGGGGGTATGCTTTGAGAGGCAATACCTTAAAATGTGCTGTGAATCAGTCTAAGTTGTATATAAATCCTGATATGTATGAGAGACCAGGAGATTTTAGATATATATGATGTGTATGTGCTCTTTTCAAACCCCTATTTTCCATTCAAAGTCTTCTGTTCCTGTCAATAGCCAGGAGAATTTTTTCCTAAAAATTTGGAGAATAACTTTCAGTTTGTAATAGGGGAAAAAGAAAGCGTTTATCAATTATTATATATTTATTAGTAGACCTTGTGTTCAAACATCTTTGTCACCTTTGTGGTTTGAAATGGAAAATTCGGTTTTGGCTCTGTAATGTGCTTCAGTGGCCTGTTGAAGAAAAGAATAACGAAAGAGAAATCTTGAAAAGATTTTAAAGGTCAGTGTTTGGCAGTTCGGGGTTGCGAGTCGTTCTCGGGGAGAGCTCTGCTCAAGCATTGCAGTGCGAATGCTATAAATACTTTGTGGTTTGTGCTTTTTTTATCATAAAAGCATCGATGGTTTCATTAGGCAGCATGGAACATCTCGCCACAACAAAGAGAATTAAAGAACAAGGTGTCAGCACTTGGACTTGTATTTAATTGCTGTAAATGAGATATTCAGTATTACTGCTTGGCCACGCAGAACAACGTCGTGAAGGATTCACGTAAATTCTATTTTAATTTGCAAGAATTCAAGTTGTAACTCATAGTTTTTGACTTTGATACTTATTTGGGTGCTTATTTAGGTGTCGTGGTCTCTGCTGCACGGAGGTGGCTTTTAGGGCTCCTTACGGAAACTGAAAGTTGGGGGAGATATGTCAAAGTGGTATGGTTTTAGCAGCACAACTCAGGTTGATATGTTTTATTAGGCGGTGAGCTGCAGGTTTAAAAGAAGTATTTTGCAGGGCAGAAACAATAATGAGAGGGGATTTAGCAAGGCTCTAGTTTAAGTAGTCTAGATGCATTTTATGTTCTGGCCACAATTCAATATATTTCCGTTAAAAAGCAATATAACAGGACACGAAGAGTGCTGGGAGCTTGGTTGCAGGTTGAATGAAAACAAGCAAAAATGATCTTTATCATCCAGCTGTTTGTTTCAAGATGCAGAAAGGAATTCGTAACCACCGTGAATAACTTAAAAAGCTAGTGAATGCCTTGGTCACATAAAAAAAGACATTAATTTACAGAGTTTCAATATACTATTTTTTTCCTTATTTTGGAATAAAGATATTTGTGAATAATTGTTTTTTTTCAAGCATAATGTGTAGAATATTGGGAAAAATAGCCTTCAAATCTGGAACTGTATTACAGCTGATGCTTAAAGCCACCACTCTTTGTGGAAGCGTGCGCTGGGCTTCTCTACCAGAAGCTATAGATGAAGCCTATAGGGCTTGGCCTCGTATGGACTCTGCACCCGCCTTGTCCTTTACCAGCACCTGCATATGCAAAGATCTTAATTCACAAGTATTTTATTTAGCTGCATAAGTTCAGAGTAGTGTTGTATTTCCCTGGCTGCTATATTGCTGGCTGATGCTTTGAGTTCCCACCTTGCTTATACAGTTACAAGTCATTCATACTTTATGAATACATTTGATTCATGAATTCCAAAATTCACAGTAAACCAGGGAATATGAGTTTTCCAGCAGTCTCTTGTCTGACATTAACCTATTTCTTGTCCCTAGCATAAATGAGCATGACTAAATCTTGCTCCCAGTCCCTTCAGTGCCCCACAATGGACTATAACTATTAATATAACTATTCCACGATGCAATAGCCCGAATTGAGATTTTAACAGTTAGCTTGCTTTTCTTCTGACATATTCATGGTACAGCTTTCTGCAAAAAATAAATTTACATTTCAAGTAGATGACCAACCATTAAAAAATTTATCTACTAACACCTTTGTCTTTCTATATAGAAAAAATAAAATGATATGTTTGTTTTTCTTGCTAAGGGTAGGTGCTAGAGACTTATTTGAGAAGAGCTGGGCTGGGGACCCATCACACCAGTGATGTCAAGTACTTTTACTAGTGCTTTCCCTGCAGAAGCTGTTACTCTATAGGGGAATATTGCTGTTATTGTATATGGGAATGACATTCAATTAGGCTTATCTATATTACCTATATAACAGCATCTTATTGCCATTGCTATATAAGGATAAGTCACTGCGGTGTTTTCCTAGCTACAAGGGTTTGGAAAATAACCTTATTTCAGCAAAGACATTTAAAAAACCCTTATTCCGGCTGTAATTTATAATTAATCCAGATTGCATTAATATCCAGTCCAAAATGAAGGGACCTTTGGGATCAGGCAAGGAGGAAGTTGAAGTATTTGGCCACGAAACTGTTAATTCTTCTTCTTTTTTTCCCCCTGCCGTCCACGATAAGCATCTCTTTGTGCAGGAGGGTGGTAGGAGGCCCGAGGAATGGAGCTGCTGGTTCCTCCGTTGACTCACCAGCGCCGGGTCCAGGGGGGTGCTTGGCTCCCACAGAGGAACGGATTGAATTTTGTTTCCTTGCAAATGTTGAGCCCTGGCCAGTAAAAGCTTTGGTCTCCCCAAGAATTTTAGGAATGCTGTTATGGAGTTTTGTCCGTTGAGCCGCTCGACAGCTTCAAATCAATGACTTAGTAGAGGGAAATAATACGAACAGATGATAATTTGTTTTAGGGAAGTAGTTATAACTCATTTTGTGTTTTCTGAGGCTGAACTATCACATCGTGCCCCAGTTGCAGAAAGACGTGATGTCCTGTTCAGGTATATATAGATTAGGCATGCATAAATTGAATTAATAGCACTTTTTTTGGTAGCCTAATAGTTCTGTTAAAGGAACACGGGGAGTAAACCAAACAAAAATCTATTAAGTTGTCTCAAGTTAAACATCAGGCATTTCTTTAGCTACTTGTTGGCCCTTCACCAACGTGCCTGTGCCATAGAGTCAGCCTGAAGTTTAACAAGCCGCGATCCAAAGAGCTTTCTCATTTACATCAGCAATCAAGAAAAATGCATGAAAGAGGGATATTATGGGTTATGATTTCTGTAGGCGTTTGGGTTATAAGATATAACGTGGTCTGGCATGTTAATCCAGAAAAAAGCTCATCAAAAAAAGAGGACTCTCGCAGTTCCCCACTCCTGTATTTGAAACGTTTTCTCCTGACTCTAAATGTTCCTTGCTACAGAATAAAAAAAGATCTATTTCTGGGTGAGGCTCTTCCCAAAGAAATCCTAACAAATCGACCTTATTTCTCTCCATGAGCTATTACTTAAGGTATAAGCACAGGGAACCGAGCCAGAAAAACCTTTTAATATTGTTTTTTGCTTACATTTTTTGGTTGAATTATATGAAAAGGTGATTAAAATAGGACTGCTGTCCATTTAGTCTGTTCGAGTTCATATTGCTGCTGGCTCGTTTCTTCTCAAGTGAACAGCATTAATTAGGAATATAGAAAATTTATCTTGTCACCTTCACGTGATGTCTTAGATTGCGGTTGATCCTATTACAGGGAAATATTCATAACATAATTAGTATTATTTAAAACAAATATATAAATACATGGCAATGCCTTTGCTTGTGTTGAATACCAATGTATCCTGCTTCTAAGCTGCTTTGTTGTGTCTCTGCTCACTGAAATACCTGGAGCAGGACAGGTAAATCCTTTAAAATATTAAATAGCATCCCATCTTGTAATGCCAAAATGCCTATTTTGGGGGGGAGGATGCCTGGATTGTCATCGCCAGGAGAGTTTTGGGGGCTTCAGTGGTCACCTGGAGGTGTGGACACCCTCCTGAGGGTGGGGTAGGGGAGGGAGGCTGGGAGCAGGGAGGATTTTGTGGGGGAATAAGCAGAAAACAATTCTTAGCAGCCTGAAAAGATGTTAAACAACTGTGGGGGAGCGTTCCTTAGCTGTTTGTCTGAAATCATCTCACTTGGTCGGCAGGTTTTGGCTATTCCAGAACTTGTTTTAGTCAACTAAAGCGAATTCATATGCAACAGCTTGAGTTTAAGCAAATCCCTGTATTCAAATGGGGGTGGGGAAATCATATCGTTATTCTGTTAGCAAACCTCCTTTGGCTCTTAAATCGTTAAATCTAACCAGATGGCTAAATAAATCTGCCTGGGAAGATAAAAGTAGATGTGAGAGCGTGCATCAGGCAGGTGCCAAATTCCTTTTTGCCAAGATTTCATTGAATTTGGCCTTTATGTTTTGCTTTTAGTTGCAAAGTTAAATCTGTAAAGGTCATTTGAAAAGCCTCAGATTATCGATGTAAAGCCCTTTTAATCTTTTCTAATAAATAGCTGAGTTAGGGAATAAATCTATTGGGAGCTCGAAGCTGAGCTCTGATATTAAGCCTCAGCAAAAAATGTATTTGTAATTGTAATTCAGTGTCCATACACAAACAACACTTAGAAACTGTCTTCTGCATAATTACCTTAAATAAATTTGGCTTGAAAGAAAAGGTGAATGATTATAAAAACTGGTTTAATAAATGAAACATTAATTGCATCTGGAAGCTTGGCAGATTCTGTCACCAGAATCTGTGGGCTGGATTATTTAAGTGATTTAGACACAATTGAAAAATACCAGATTTGGTGAAGCTAAGCTGCAGTTCTTACAGGTTTCCAATAGCTCTTCAGAGATTTCTTTTAAATGGCAGTAAATGATTCCCTGTATTAGGTGCCTCGGGAAGGTGGGGTTTTAATAAAAGCTTTGCATAATAAAAATTTTGCAAAAACAACAGCAGCAAATCAAAACACCAGTGTCTGAAATGCTGAAAATACTCTGGGTTGTGCTGGTGCTGTATATGACATTGTCTAACATCTCAGTAGCCTTCAAAGCACTAATTTTTTCCCCTAATTCCATATATAATTAAAAAGCAGCTTCCTCTAGCTCATTAAAATTTAGAATCTTGTTGGAGCAGTGTACTTTTATATTTTATTTAAATGAATAAAGCACAGCCTTAATATAAACTATAATAACTTCAAATATTAAATCTCTCTTGAACAGCTAACACTTTATTTTTAAACAGTGTTTATCTGCCCTTCATGAATACCAAATTGAAAATGAATACGGTCCCCAAGAAGCTCGTCATATTATTTTGTAGTCCATTCAACTAACTTTCACCATATGCTTTTTATTAATTATACAATGATAGCAAAATCTCCCAAAGTTAAGTTGTTAGTGCCATGCATGTCAGTAAGGTAAGGCAGTGGCTTTTTTAACGTAACGATGGCATCTCTCTCTTTTCACAGGCTTTTGGAAACGCAAAAACGGCGCATAACAACAACTCCAGTCGCTTTGGCAAATTTATTCAAGTGAATTATCAGGAGACAGGCACCGTGCGAGGGTAAGTGGGAATCTGGTTGACGGTGCTGTACGTACTCTTACCTGCGCAAGGAACCTAAACGGGGTGTTGTAGGGGTTACATGAAAAAAGGAGGTTAATTTTTTGTGGACGGTATGTTTCCCAAAATGGAGGGGGGGGGGGGGGAGGGGGCCAGATTTTAAGCATATTTAAATCCATTGGTATGAAAATGTTAGCATATCTGAGCCGCACATTGAAATGTGAATACACCTGAGCTGGCTTCAAGCCAGCTGAGGTCTCCTTCATCATGATGTCAGCTTTCTAATGAAGCTGAAATGGAACTTTTCCTCTTATGATTGTGGTTAAGGCCGGAAAGGGGAAGGTTTTAGCTAGGATGGGTTGGGGGCTGGAGCATGTGAGATAGATAGACAGTAGAGGCTTAGGCTCAGGAAGAGAAAGCCAAGGGGGGGTTTAATCCCCAGCTGCCTGATGGATTTATGGAGGCGATGGAGCCAGGCTCCTCTTCATTGCTCTTTAATTCCCCATATGCTTCCCTCTCCACCCTGAAGTCTCTCTTTAACCCAGCTCTTGACCAGTCGGGGCCGCTTTTTTCCCCCCGGGCCATTGCAAGGAGATGCTTGTCTCCATCATGGTTCTCCCCAGTTTATTTGAGCATCTCATCTGCTCCCAGAGCTCATGGGCCATAGAGCTGTGACTCCAACCTTCCTGCTCCTGGCCAGGGCCACACCAGAAGTGCTGCATGGTTGGAAACCTATGGATGAAACCTGGGTGGGCTCACCTGAGCCTGTCTTTCTCTTTAGCTTTAGACAATTTACATGGTGTCAGGTCATCACAAAGGGACTGCAACTAGCTCTAAATGAGCAGGGCTTCGTTAACTCCGCTTTTTGCCCAGGTTAATTAACTCAGTTGGAAGAATGAAGAGTAGAAGTGGCATTCCAGGGGTTGTATAATTTCTGCAGCTAGCTAAGAGATCTCTTGCTGGGACTTTGTTGTTATTTTAGAGAATGGCTTTTAAAATCTTTTCTTTCTTATTTTCCAGCAGAACAGTATCACACAAATAGGTTCCATTAATTTTTCAAATGAGCTTGGGTACTCTGTGTTCCTTGCCGCTGTTTTGTCATCCTACTAATGTTTTCATCCAAATCTGATGTTCTTTTTCTTTTTTTTTTCTTTAATTCTGGTGAACAGTTCTCTTAAAAGGATAAGCCAAGTTTTATTTTTATTTTTTTAATACATACTAAAATACAGGGTAACAAGAATCCAACAAACGCCTTAGCAATGTATTATCTTGGCATGCTATGTCAGCTTTATGGAGGTAGCCTCTATTTATACTTGGCAGATAGGTGCAAGTAACATTGTATTCCTATACTCTAGTTCATAAAATAAGAGGAATTTTCTCTCCTCTTAAAAAAACATAATGCACTTTCTTGGTCTTTGGTTACACGGTGTGATGTGACTGTGCTTTGCTACGAGCTTGTAGTGCTGCCCCAATGAAAATAAAAAACAATTAAAGAAAACCACCACCAACCAACCTGTGAGCTGTTCCTGGCATACAAGACCATGATTTTTTTCCCTAGTCTTACAAAGAAGATCACGAGTGTTTTTATGTTTTTAAAAACTCAGCATAGATTTTAAGTGCTGCCCGACTCAGCTATCGCCCTGTATTCTGCATATTATTTGCTTTGTTAATGTAACTGTAATTTGCAGCCCCGAATCAGAATTTTGCTCTGTTCCGAGGCTGAAAATAGCAGTTGAATATTTGCTTACAAACCCTATGAATATAATGACTCAAAACTTGAAGCGAATTTAAACTTAAGAGATGTAATAGCCAAGAGATTTAGTAGCAGCCGACCCCGCCCCATGAAATGAAGTCTTTGAAGATGTCTTTAAAATTGATGGAGCACGAGCAATGGCTACAGTTAAGTGCGTTCCCATAAGGCTTTATGAATTTATTATGTCCTGGTCGATGATAAGCAAGTTCTGGAGGAAGGTCTTTGCAACCTGTTCGCTCCTCGTATGATGATCAAAAGCTTCAACGTCTGACACGCTCCATAAAATTGCAAAAGAGCCAGCGAGGAGACATTTTAATTAAAAGCACTGGTGTGCTGGTACGGTGGTAAATCTGTGCGATGGCACAAGGCTGTATCTCACATCCCATGAGCTGGTGCTTTCAAACACGCTGTGCTTGGGTGTTTTGCATGTTGGTATTTGTATATGAAATTCAGTCTCAGATTTCAGGTGATGTTACCTGGGATGCTAAGTACAGGCTCTGTAGCATGCTTAAATGAGTATTTCACACGAAATCGTACTCTTAGAACTCCTTTTCTTTACTCTTAAAGGTAGTTTGGACATAATTGACAACAGTAAATAAAAAGAAAATATTTGGAGACATCTGGTTTTTTTATACTTAAATTGGTTTTCCTTTTCACTATCCTATTAAAAGATGGGACGTATGTTCTTCTTGGGACGTGTTTTCATTAGGACCTTTGCAGTAAGCAAGGAGTATTTTACCATAACAGCATTTTAGTTGCATCTACAACAAAATAAAAATAAATGTCCAAAAATTAGCCCTGATTTTTGGGGGGGGTGGTGGTGTCTATAATAAGAGCAGAAAACAGAGAAGAAGGGATGAAATGCGAAGGGTGGTGGAGGTGATGCAGGTTGTTGTACGGAGCTCCCCAGGGGTGGGAGTGGGATCTGGGACACTCTGGTACCTTTTTCATTCCTCTGTTTGCTGAGCCGGCAGTGAATTTACGGTGTGGCTTGGGAAGGAAAAATTGGTTCCAGGCTAGAAAGGGAATAAAAAAAAAAAAACCCTGTTGGTGAGGAACATCCATAGACTATTCTAAGCTTCCTTGCAGGGAATAAATAAGAATAAAGCTTTTTGGTGCATATCATACAGAGGTATAATGCTGCTATGCTGTCTGTCTTTCTTTACTCCTCCTAGCCAGCAAGATCATCATTGGGGGTTGGATGTGCCATTTCCAGTAGCATATCCTAAGATTTGTCATAAATCCTCTGCAGCATGTGCAAATGATTTATTTTATTTTATTTTTTAGTGAAAGAGGGGGACAATTACTGAGATGCAAGTAATAAATAGGTCTGTCTTCCCCCTCTGGAGACTATGGTGGAGAAGCGATCTTAGAGGCACCTCCTTGTCCTACCATGCCCAAGGTTCATTGGGTTTCTCGATTCGTACGTGGCTGCTAATGTCGGTGCCACGTCACCGGGCGTCTGTAGCTGGAAGAGCACAGCTACATCATCAAAATTGCCAATTATAACTCCAGTTTCTAAATCCCTATCATTACTGGTTAGTATTGTTTGGAAGAAAAAACCTGCCGAAGCTTGTTTTAGCTCGACAAGCTTGAAAAAAGTATTTAATATGTAAATTAAACATGTTTATTATGGAGGCTCTTAGGATAAAATGTAAACTCCAATAAGGAGCTTTTGCAATTGTTTATTTTCTGACTGTAGCCACAAGTTAATAACCCAAGTTTTTGTTGAGAAGTGGCTCCTCCGGAAGAGGGAACAGTGATTTGGAGACTGAGTCTGCAGCTAAATCTGATCTTGCAAACTTTTGCACCCAGATATATTTCTTGTGTGCACAAATCTTGGTCTGCAAGCGATTTTGTATTGCTGGCTTTGGATTAAATAAGTATCTGAGATTCTTCCTTGCTGTCAAAATTTCCCCCTGCGTTCCTTGCCCATAGGCTAACGCATCTGAGATCGTGTTTTTCATATCCAAGTTAGTGTTGGCTTTGTATCAAACCAAAAAAACCTCAAAAGCCAAACATAATATTGGGCTTGTTCTGCCTAGGAAGAAATTTATATAACTAAGTGAAACAAAGCTGAAACTTTTTTGTGTGTGTACTGAGTCCTGGTAAAGCTGTGTTCGTTTAAGTTGAATATTGGGTCAATGAATAACGCTTTTATTTTTTCCTTCCAGAGCTTATGTTGAAAAGTACCTCCTGGAGAAATCGAGACTAGTCTATCAGGAGCACAATGAACGGTAGGTGCCTATATTTTGCTTACAGGGCTGGTTTTCACTTCAATATGTGCCTATAGAGCGGCACAGAGAGCTTAAACCCCTCTTTGGGCTGACACCACGGATCAGGATTTTCATGCTCCTAACCCTGGGCTTCAAAGAGAAATGATGCATTTTCTGTCTTGCTGTTTAGGGAGGAATATACTACCCAGGGAAAATAAACTCCATTATTTTATTCACAGTCAAAGAATCATAGAATGGTTAGAGTTGGAAGGGACCTTAAAGGCCATCTAGTTCCAGCCCCCCTGCCATGATTTTCCATTGTCTTTATGATTCACATCATATGGATTATTACATACCATTTGTTTCTTTGTGCAACTTGTAAGCTATTTAGTATCTAATTGGGGTTGGGGGGGGGGATGATGGTATTTTAGTTCTGTTTTACAGTTCTAAACACACTAAAGCCATCAGAAGGGCCGCTAGAAAAAGCTAAAATTATATAGACACCAAATTTAAGCAAATTGTTTTAATTGCAACGTAATATTTGTTACATACTCCTCTCTCAGTAATTATCACTCTAATTTTAAATAAATTTGCTGCTTCCAGTTATTTTTCAACTCTTGGCACTTCTGTCTGTGTTTCCCTTTTGAGAAGTTTTCCCGAATGCTCATGGGCTGATCCCAGAGTTAAAGAACTCGTACAACCTTGACAAGCGTACTCCTGGGTGTTGCAAGATGATTAAACGTGTTTCCTCCTGAAAAACATCCAGCATAAAAGCAAAGTCTTAATTTTAGGAATACTGCTACACTCTTAGCGTTAATCTGTGTTAGAGTTGTGTTGAAGCAAAACAGATGAATGTCACTTGGGGTGGTTTTAGTGTTAGTATTCTTCAAGTAGTTTGAGTATTTGAGTAGCTGTAAAAATTAAAGATTTTTCTGTTCTTACAGAACTGCAACTGCAAAATCATTACCTTTTTAATGGTCATAAAGGATTAAAAATAATAACAATTTCTGCATTGCAAGGAAATATGTTGTTTTGATTCTAATAACTATGTAGTCTTTGCACATGTTTCTGGAGGAAAACGTGATGATGTTGGCTAGGAATTCTTTAAGTATATTCTGGGGCAGTGGGTGTCCTTGGATGGAAAAGAGGGATTTCATTCTCCATTACTTAATTAAATCTTTTACATCACTGCAAAGTGGGTATGGGCCACTTCTAAGGAGTGTTCAGGCCTGAGTTTGGAAGCTGGAAAATCAGGTTATGAGGTTTACATGTGCTTCTCTGCTTAATGCTGCTGCTTATTTTGAAGTCTAACTTCTTTTTTTCTTTTCATTTGTCACCAGGAACTACCATGTATTTTATTACCTCCTGGCAGGAGCGAGTGAGGAAGAGAGATCAGCGTTTCATCTGAAGCAGCCTGAGGAATATCATTACCTCAACCAGGTGGGAACACTGTACAGAAATGCAATATGGGCTCTTGCCTTTTCTACTGCTGATATTTAATGCTAATAAAGAAAAATATGTGGGGTAGTAAAAATGGGTTGTCTTAATGCTCTAGAGGCAACCTTCCACCATTGGAAATAATTCTGCATTGGCAATCTGAACAGCTGGTAGTATGGAAAAAAAATAAAAAAAAAAAATCAGTGTTTTCTGTTTTTGTCCTCTACCTGGGATATGTTCAATATATTTCAGTTTTAATTGTTGAAGGGAGAAACAGTCATAATTTACCTGTTATCTGTGTGAATGTCATTTACTCATTAACATCTGTCTGCTGAATAGGAGAAGAGGGGAAGATGTGTGATACTTGTAGCTCTTCAGGATATAACGCCTTGCATGAAGTAGTCCTAATTTTGTAGCTTCATGGCTGGCTGTTAGCATGATCTTTTGAATGTAACAGTATAATAAGTTTAATATAAAAAACCCACAGCGACCATTGAAAATGTGTGAATTAAAAATGAGTGAGGTATTACCAGTGGCCAAATAAACTCATACTTTGGAAAATCTGATTTACTTCAGGTATTTAAGATGCAGTTGCCCAGTGATCCCTGTGAATAGGGACTTTACTGCTTTTTGGTCACAAAAAAAAGAAAAAGGAGGAGGAGGAATATGCGGAAGAGTAGTTAGGTTGATTTTAACTAATTGCAATTTTCTGGGAGCTGAAACATGATTAGCAATGAAGAGTGATTTAACCCACAAGCTGGAGAGAAGCTTGTACACACAGCGCAACCCAAATTACCTTCAGTCTTTCTAGAAATATAATTTGAGTCTGGAATACGTCTCAATTACCCGGGGCTTTTTAAAGATTTTTAGCGTGGGCTATCAAGGCCAAAATCTATTGTAATATTAATGACTCCCACCCTTCTCTTATGAGGATGAGGGAATTCAAACAAATTAGTACTGTATTAAGAGCCGAAGGCTTTTTGCTCGCTGTCTCTGTGCCTCGGGAGTTAGTTGGGGAATGTGGTGGGACCGTCGGGACCATCTGCGCTGCTGTTTTGCAGTGGGAAAGTGCCAAGATCGTTTGGATCGAATTATTTGTCGCATTCACAGGTTTTTCTGGGCAATCCAGTAGTTTGTTAGTCAAAAACATTGCCTTTAATTACAGTTCATCTTTTTTTTTTTTAAGTAACAATGTTAATATTTAAAGTAAAATTATAAATCCAATGGTATGGAGTGTGTAGAACTAGTAGGAATGCGATAATTTAGGTTGAAAGGTTATTTTCATCTAAATTAGGATGCTGTGGGCAAGTAGGCTGGAGAAGGATGCTGAGGCGGGTCCAGTGGATCAGGGAAGCAGACTCTGGACTTGCCTGAACACAGCGTATGGACAATAGTGACAGTCTGAATTTTTAGGATTTTTATTATAATAATTTTAAAATTTTTAATAATTAAGATTAGTGGTAGAGAGACAATTTACCACTGACAACTATGGGAAAATGGCTCCTTTAGATGTATTCAGGGCATTATTTCATATTAAGGCCTTCTAACAGTGCAGAAACAGATATCCCGTGCCCTATAGGCAACGGCGAAACAGGAAAATAAGGAGAAAAAAGGAAAAAGAGGTAGTGGAGGAATGGGAAGAGAAACTTGGGAAACATAAAAGGGGAAAATTATAAAATGACCCTTGAGCACTTACAGTAGCTTCTTAAATGTTTCCTAGAGAAATCCCTGCCTTTTTAAAAGGAAAAAGAACGAGCTCAGAAATGAACCAGTTTAACTAAAATAGTGTTTAACTAAAAATTAAATATTAAAATTGAAAAGTTATAAAATATTGAACCAGACCCCTGAGGTCAAGGACTGGCTCAGTCCTTGAGTCAAGCATTATTTTCGTTCTCCCAGGTTCCTCAGCTCACACTGTGTTATGGAAAACAAAGGTGCAAATTTTACATTGCAGATGAGAAATAACCTATTCAGATATTTCTCCAAAATATGCTGTTATTTTGTTGACCTGTAAATGCAGGGAGCAGGTTTGAAAAAAAATACATTTTAATCTTTTTTTAAAAGCAAATTTACTTAAATTGTCCCCTGAGTTTGGATGACTTCTCTGTATCTCACACCAATGGCAGGTATCCCTTCCACTGCAAACCCTGCAACTTGCTGAATATTCTCTGTGCTGGTTATTCCCATTTCTCCATTTTGAAATTAGTGATTTGCAGGATTAGATCCTTATTTTGAGTAAGTTCCTCAGGAGTTCTGGTGCCACCCGTCTTTCCCTGTTGGGACTGGTCACCGACATGTGCTTTGACTTCTCTCAACCCCATCTCTGTCTGATTGGAAAAGGATACAATTTCCTAAAAAGCTTTCAATTGTTGCTTTCTAGTTGGTCGGAAAATTGCACTTTTGCAGCACTTCTTCGTGTCTAGAGCAGAGGTTGAGAGTAGAAGCAAAATATCTGCTCTTCAGTGTGATTTTTTCCATCAGTAGCTCTTCAGCTCTAGGTAAACCAAAGGTTTCTCCAACTGTGGAGAAAAAGAAAAGATCTTAAAATCCACTAAGCTTATTGCATGAGTCTTGAAAACACTGTGCAGAGGAATCAGAGCACCATAAATGCAAAAGCAATATAAATCTTACCTAAAAAAAGAAAAAAATAAAAGCAAAGAAGGAATGACTGTGCAGAATAACAACATTTATTTTCCTTGGAGAGTTGAGGCTGCTGCCCTGGTTAAGGAGCAGGTAGTGGGAGTTATTTTTGGTCTGATCACTGCTTAACCCGCTCTGCCTTGCTTTCAGATGACAAAGAAACCCCTCAGAGAGAGCTGGGATGATTATTGCTATGACTCTGAGCCGGTCAGTACAAGTCCCCGCGTCTTCTGTGTTGCTGGTGCAGGGCTGCTGCTCACTTGAATTTTTTAGGTGCACCAAGAGCTGAGCAGAAAACCAAGTCAAATTCAGTTTAACCTATTAATTACCCCCTCCCTTCCTCTGCCCTGCAGTGGTGTCGCTTGTGTATTAGTTCATGACGATACAGATGTTTTTTCCCTTGCCCTTTTTTGGTTCTTCCATCTGGAAAGCTTCTTCAACAGTTGGAGATGGTCATCTAGTTTTAGCAAACCAGGGTTTTTTTCTGTTGCTTCTTGATCTAGTACATGATGATTTATGGAAAATGTGATACGGCAGCAATGTGAAAATTGAAATTCCTTTCCAATAAAACAGCAAATCAGTTGCTCAAAGCCCTGAAATATGCACCAGTTCGCGATGGTTGTAGCAGTGTATCTGCTTTCCAGCTTCAAGGGATAAAAAAAGACAAAACCAAATGCATCCCCTGCAAACCATCTGCGAGAAAATCAAATCCTGATATTATTCAGAATGGAAAACTAATTCTTTCTCCTAGAATAGTCCTGCTGACATGATCATCCTTTCCAAATGGATTGACCCAAAAAAGGGAATGGTGAAGCTTCTCCCCCTTCCCCAGTTTCTCCTGTGCAACCAAGTTGGAGGCGGTGGCTCCAGTTGGCAACATGCTTTGGGTGTCTGTATGTCCCGTGATGGTCTCTGTCAGTCCTGTCTTGCATGGGGAAGCATGTTTCGGATCAGCTGCATGTTGTTCCTGCTAATTGTGCCGTGTCCTTAATGGTTGCCGAACTCTGGCTGATGCATCTGGAAGAGTAAGAGGTAATCTGGGAAGGAGACGGGTTTCACTTGGGCGAAATAAGCATCTTAAGAGCAAGAGTTCAGCTGCCAAATCCTTGGGAGAGGAGGAGGGAAGGGGACTCCAACCCCTCGAGGTTTAAAAATGTTGAATATTTTATTGACATCTTCAATACATCTTTAATCCATCAGTATCCTTAACACATGAGCATCCTTAAAGGTCCTACAAGAGCAAGGAATGAAGAGCAGATGCTTTTCTACATAACTTAGTACAGTGTACTACCTTGCAAAGACCTTAATTGCCTAAGGAATGGGTTAGGACGATTTACTGGAGGAATTAAAATTAAAACAAACACCAGACTTGCCACCTTTTCCTGAAGGGGCCAATGGTGCTCTGCCAGCTCAGGAGCTTGGGACATACCACGTTACAGTGAAACCGCGTGCTGTTACGATTTGGCTATTTAGCTGCTATTTTATTTTGCTCCAGATTGTTTTCTGTGATGTTTGTGGTAAATCACATCTTGCTTCAGTTGATGACTCACTCTTAAACATACCCTGGATCTCTCCCCGTAACCACAGATTCAACCGGCTGCAGACGTCCCATTTAGAAAGAAACCTTATATATTATATCTTCTTTAAACTTTCCATGGAAATCTATGGATTGCTCCAATGTGATGATAGTAAGCAGGGGACTCACTTTTGCTGGGAAACTAATTGCCCCAGTGGAATATTAATGACGCGTTTGGTCTGTGGGCACGGACTTTGTAATGCTTGTCTGCCCTAACATCAAGGAAACTCCCTTTTTTATATAATTATCATCCTTTTATCATCCATTAGGAAACAGTACAGAGTTGAAACACAACGGAGAGCATCTGCTTTTAAGTAGATAATTTGCAAAAGGCCTTTCCATGCGAATTAACAAGTTTGGCAATTGTTATGTAAATCAGTAATTAAATTGCCTTTGGCATAGATTGTGCTACTTCTGAGTCATCTGTGGTATTGAGCTGTTAACTCGTGACTTAATTTTGGATGAATGAAGCCACAAAATGAAATTGTCTCCTGGAATGTGGAGCACACTTGGTATCTTTTGAAAATTTTTTAAAAAAAATACTTGTTTGCAGAATCTGTGGGTATATTATTGTCCTGCAGACTCCAGGTCCCACCGTAGCGGGTGTTAAAACTTCTGCAGGTTCTTGCTGTCGTATGTGTAGTGGCTGAGGAAGCAAGTTGGCCAAGGTTTGAGTTCAGGAGGGACAACTTCTTATGCTGATATGTTATGGTGTAAATAATTGCGTTGCTGATGCCTGCTGATCTTACTGATATATAGTGCAGATATCTCTCTTGCATTCCTTTGGATAACACACACAAACACCTTATACATCTCTTAAAGGGTAATTTTCAATCGCTATTAATAAAAGGTGAAAGTGTCACTTTTCTAATGAGTATTTCCTAAGAACATGCAGGTGTGTTATTTTCTCGTTAAATTTAAAACCCTACATTGAAGCTGTGCATGGTTTTAAATGGTCTTACTGTTCAACATCTCTAAATTCACTTTGTCTGTGCAGTATTAAGTTGTTGTCCCTGAGGACCATTGATAAAAAAAATCTTCAGTTGTCTTGTCCAGTTGAACTTTTCTAGCTTTTAGTCAAGGGGATAGGGCAGTTGTGTGTGAATAGTCTCCTGTGCTGAAACAAATATCTTGAATAAGAATTTCCCCCCCTATAATCAATAGCTATTGCTGTAATGATGCTCCGGAGTAGGGTGAAGAACATATCACTGATACAGTTGTGAGGCTTAAAATGTGGGTATGTGCTGTAAGACACAAAGCTGATACTATAAAATAACTTCATTCTATATAGTCTGTATTTATGATTTTGTTTCTACGTACTCTATAAGTGAGTACGAGTGTCTTTGCAAGTAACAGTCATCATACTGTGACTGCTTGGTACCTTAATTAATTGTCACTGCATCTGCAGCTATAACTTTTAATTAACATACTTGGATTAACTTGTAGAAAGTCTCTATTTAAGTGTTAGTAAAATATTCTGGGGTATAAGATAACATTATATTGTGTGATGCACAATAAACTAATTTTGATTCAGAGACTGGGAATTTTTATAGGCAACGATGGGAAAAAGTATTAAATATGAGCTATGAAGCGAGATAGAATAATCAACGATCCATGGAGTGGCCCAAGGTGAGCCAAGGCAAAAGAAACCTGGCATTACTAGTTTATGTACTCATTAAAGGAGGATTAATTTATCTACATTCCCTAAATATTGGTGCAGGACAATATTAGTTGGGTCCAGAATGTCATTAGATTTCCCTGAAAGTATCAATGACTCTCACTGGGTTGGGAATTGTCTGAAAAGCTAAACTCTTCAGACACACTAGCTTCAAAGAAATACAAAATGTAGTGGATTTCAAATTCCATCCATGCTTACATTTTTAGAAAACTTCTTCGTAGTTAGGGTAAAGTCAGTGAAAGATATATTTAGAGCTTCCACTTTCCTATGCAGAATTTAATTTACTGATATTTTACATGAAATTATGTGAATTCTATTTTAAAACCGAATTCTTCCTCTTTAGTTACAGGAACTCATGATGGACCAGACTTAATGTGAATAAACTGCTTGTAAATGTGTAACATATTTCATCCCGTTGTTAATTCACATCCTTTTTTATATGCTAATTATCCCACATTGACGAACTCTAACTGTACCGTTAGAACGGTGCCACTCAATGCTTGTGTTAGAGGTTAAACCTAGGAAATAAGGATGTGTCTGCTGGAAAAATTAGGCAAAAAAAGTTGTTTTGGAATATATATACCAATGTAGTCCTCTCTGAGGTCCAGGCTCTTCAAACCAAGGCAACTGTGGTGGAGATGTAGCATCCTGTGAAAGACAATCTCACCACACTGGATAAAAATGCAGTACAAAGAAAAAATGTTTGTGTATACAAGAAATAATTATTGTATTGGAATTTGCACTTTGGTTCTCTTTTCCAGAAATTCCTTACAGAAGCAGATTCTCCTAAGCAGCTCGATTTAAAAAAAAAAATAATAATAAAAAAAATAAATTAAAAAAAAACCTTTTAATTGTGGCTACTCTTTTTAATATTTAAGAAGAAAAATTCTGCCCTGTCACTGGAGCTAATCCTGGTCTTTTACTGTATTGTGTTTCTTGCTGTACCTGCTCTGGTGCTGTGAGTCCCCGTGTCCCTGGGCTGGGTGTCGGGGTGTAATCAGCCAGTTATTCCCCATAATGTCAGTGGGGCTTCCTGGATATCTTATTTCCCAGTGCTAGATTGGAAATGTTCTAGTTGCTGACAAAAAGCACTAAAGGATATTTATGAAGTGTTGACTTCTCCATCTGGACCTGTTCTGATCTTAATTTCTTCGAGTGCTTAATCTTTCTGTTTGAACCCACCAGGACTGCTTTTCCGTGGAAGGGGAGGACTTGAAGCATGACTTTGAGCGCTTACAACTAGCCATGGAGATGGTGGGGTTTCTTCCCAAGACTCGCAGACAGTGAGTTCATTTTCCATATTGATAGCTTGGAAGAGTATATTAATTAATAAACCATCTGTAATCAGTGAGATAATTCACCTGACTTGAGCTAGCGTAACTGTTCTGCCCTACGTAACACACCAGGCTGGTGAGAAGGAATAATTGGTGGGACACTGGAAGTGGTTGCCCAGGGAAGCTGTGGATGCTCCATCATTGGAAGTGTTCAAGGTCAGGTTGGACGGGGCTTTGAGCAACCTGGTCTAGTGAAAGATGTCCTTGCCCATGGCAGGGGGGTTGGACTAGATGATCTTTGAAGGTCCTTTCCTCCCCATCCCAACCTAAAATTTAAAGATATAAACAAAATATGCTCATCGTCACTGTAATTAACGATTCTCGTTATGCAAATAGTGTGTTGGCATGAAGTTGGCACCTGGAAGTATTTTTCAATTGTTCATGAATAGTCATGCCTTACTCTGCATGTCGTGAATCCAGATCCTGATTTAATCAGAAATTCTGATTATTAGTCATGATGTTTAATCCTTTGCATGCAATTGCCGGTTCTGTAGCGTCCAACTGGCCTTCATTTACTAATTCACTGGAACTGCTGGTTGAAAAACTGGACAACTTAGTTGGCTTGCAATAGTGCCTTCCTCTGACTTCAAGGAATTACATGCTTGACGTGAGGCTTGTCTCCAGCTGAAACCACAAAATAATTCCTCTGGTGTGGATCGTTAGCTTGAAAGTCTTGAGTAGGTTTGAATTAATTTGACAAATATGTTACTTAAGATTAGGAGTAGAAAAATGTGTATTTAAAAAATGACCTCAAAGTGAGTATGGTTTTGACGTTCTAAGTACTGCTGAAAAGCACGTCAGTAGCTGGAACACAATGAGAAATCTTGTGCTTTTTCCAGTCAAAACGTTCAAACAATAATTTAATGAACGTGGTTCCTTTCTGCCTGAAATCCTGGAGGTTTACATGGGAACAGAGAATTGCTGCTTTGTACTAATGGCACTCAAAACCCTATTCATCACCTTGGGTAGATGACATTTAGGATGCTAACATATAACACTTTTTTTTTTTTTTGGAACTGGGAACCTCCTGTTCTTTTAAGCACCATTTTTCTTGCTTTTTAACATGTATTTTGAGCCACCAGTTGAAAGCCCCTGACTGTGAGATATTGTCCCGCCTTCTGCTCCAACAAGAAATTTTCATTTAGCCAAGAATCTTTTTCAATAAGCTCATGATTTTTCCCAACTTGTAACAAATCAATTAGGAAATTAAGACTGCTTTTTCTCTGTCCATTCTACATACATGCATAAGCCCAAGTATACGTAATTCTAGTGTAAATATGTTATATGTCAGCGTGATTCCTTATCTTTCAAGAGTCGGATATCAGCAACAAGGTTTTTCTAAAGCCTGTTTGGGGTGCATGAAGGGACTTTAATTGACAGAGTAGAGCAGTCAGTAAGTGTCAGGACTGAGCAGGGTTGGATGTCACAGCAAATTCACACTTTTGATTTACTGTGCGATAACTTTTCTTGGGGTACAAGTTCTTGTATTTCTCCTAGTGACTTCTGCTTGTCAAAAAATACCGTGGTTTCTTTGCTATATGTGCAAATTTATTCTGCTTGCCTTTGTAGAACTGTAACACGAATAAGTAACCACCTTCAGCTGAGTATAAAAAGGAAGGACGTTTTAAGTATTACTATACTTTTATAAGTGATTGTTCATAGCAAAACATAGGGTTTCGTGTTTGTGGAAATCATTACAGAATTGGAATGTTTGTAATTGCATCCCTGTAATTCACCAGTATCCCTATTTTAGAGATATGGAGGGGTGGCTTGGAGAGGTGAAGGTGTGTTATCCAGGCAAGCTGCTGGCATGGCTAGGAATCAAACATGATTTTACTCATTTTTACCTCCCCAGAGAGTATAAAAATAGGGACAGATTTTATTGCTGAAGTCAGCCATGAGTCGATAGCCCAAGAGCTACTTCTCTAGAGGAGTATTTTTGAGGAGCAAGGCTATCACTTAAAAATGATCAAATTAAAAAAAAAATAGAAATTGGCTGCATGAATCTACTTGAAGTGTAACGTCTTTTCTCTGTCTCAATTTGCTGATATATTATAAAAGCATTTATGCTTTTTTGTTTAGACTTTCAACCCTGAACTAGGTCTGTGAAAGGGGATAAATCCATGGGCTGGGGACTGAGAAAGGGTCACCTGTGTGGCTGAGTTCTCCCCATTAATGTAGGCAATTGCATGATTGGTATTTAATCTGGATCTCTAGATTATTCAAGGATTTTTTTTTTTCTTATAATATGGGGTGCCATTTTCTACCTGTGGTTTTGATGTGTTAAATAATTTTCAAGAAAGCCGTGCCAATGCAAGTTTGGTACTTGACTAAGTGACAATATTTTTCACATGGGGTGAATTGGATGCTTCATTTGAGCATCATTTTTGAGGAAACATTTGGAGATTTGGGGACATAAACTGCTTCAGATTGAAAATTAGAGGAATGAGTCAAAAACGGAGATGGCACTTAGATGTTTGGGGATGTGGATTGCTTTTTCATTAGCTTTAAGAAATAACAAATGACTGAAAATGACTTCTCTATATTTTCTTTAGAATTTTCTCTCTCTTGTCGGCGATACTACACCTGGGTAACATCCGTTACAAAAAGAAGACTTACCGGGATGACTCCATTGATATTTGTAACCCTGAAATACTACCTATCGTGTCGGATCTGCTGGAGGTAAGCCTTCGCTTCCCATCCTGTAACCTTCACACCTAATGAGCCACCTCTGTTTTATAATAGAATTTATTTCCAGTTTTGCTGAAAGGTAAGTTCTCTTGTGTTACCATTAATATGGTCTGTTCGTGTTTGGCAGTGAAAAGTTATAAAGATTTTAAATGAGGTTTTTAATGGTAGGGGTTTTTTTCTCTAATCTTCAGGTTCAATTGACTGAAAATACTGTTTCTGTGATTAAAATTTGAAAGATTCCAAACCAGTTCTAGGTGTAATGAAAACCTGCCATTCAACACAGTAGTTTCTTCAGCTGCCAGCCATCAGCTCCCTCACCAAAATTCCCCAGCGCTCCTGATATTTGTTTCAGTATTTGTATAAGAAACTGGAGCAACTGTAGGACCACCAGCCCCCTCTCTTCTGGTTCCGGTGGTGGCTGTAGGAGATGCTGGGTGAGCTGTCTGTTAGTTTGCTGTCTGTTGTTACCCTGCCAGCATC
The DNA here is from genome assembly GCF_964106895.1 of Numenius arquata. Taxonomy (NCBI): domain Eukaryota; kingdom Metazoa; phylum Chordata; class Aves; order Charadriiformes; family Scolopacidae; genus Numenius; species Numenius arquata. The sequence continues at coordinate 22,973,492 of NC_133586.1, forward strand.
CACAAAGGTTGTATTAGAGATGCTGGAGGGTGTGCCTCGTCCCTTTAGTACCCATTTATGGACCTATTATCCATACATTTATCTAGTTCTTTTGTGAACATCTTGATGCTATCTGCTTTTTAAGACACTTTACTGAAAGCATTTTGTCCTCTGTGAGTCACGTTTTGCCAGTATCATGTGGGAAGGCTTTGTGGGTCTCAGCCTGGATGGCTGACGGCCCAGGGCCATATCCAGTGTAAATCAGTGCAGAAGCACTAAGTAACTTCTTGAGAGAGCTGCTCGGTTAGCCTGAGCAGGTTATGAAGCTGTAGCATTTCTTGTTCTTGAGAAAAGTCTTCATTTCAGTGAGCTAACTCATCCTGCGTTCAAGAGCTGAGGTCAAACCCTCTTGATGTGGATATAGGTGGCCAGAAGCTCTCCTTGCTGTCTTACTTTTCTTGAAACGCTCTAAACCTCTTGTAATTCCAAAGGGCACTGAGATGTTGTATTTGTGGTTGGTCAAAACAATCTTTATCCCTTTGTACTTGCTGGATGGTAGGGAAGGTTAATTTTTGCTAATTTTATGATAGCATCAGAAGATAACTCATTGTCAATTTGTGTACGAGTGATTCTCTTCCTGTTCCTTCCCTTAAATAATGGTTGTTCTGTCTCACTACCAAAGAACCCGGGAGTTGGCGCTCACAGATTTTCATAGCACTTCATTAATGCTTTGAATGTAGGGTGAGAAAGGCTTCGGTAAAATATGGGTATAAGCAGCTGGACACTCTTTGCATCATGGCCTTGGAGATTGCAGAAATAAACAGAAGGAAAATAAGAGTTTGGAGAAGAACGTTGTTAATCTTACCCTGTTAAAAATGGCCATAGCAAGAGCGCCAAGGCATTTAAGAATTAATTGTTTTTTATGAAACCTTTGAGTAAGAGAGTGACTTAGAGATCTGAAAAAGTTCCAGGCTTTGGGTCTTTGCCCTGGCTTTCTTCTACAAACAAACTCTTCTGCACCATCTGCATGCTGTAAGGCAGCGGGTTATTTTTTGCATGTGTACATGTGAAATGATGCACCGGTTGAGCCCTACAGATGCAACGGTGGCTTAGTGCCATGATCTGGCACAGAGCAGAGCGTGGATACCCTGCTCACTTGCAGAGAGTGTCAACAGTATGTAAAAAAAGATAAAATATATATGTGTGTGTAACTTCGCCATTTTGAAAAAGCACTAGAATATGGTGCAGCTGAGCAAACTGATACATTTCTGTTCATCTTGGTTAATTCTTTTGCAAGATAAATGACCATATACTGCATAAAAGGCTCGTTAATTAGATGAGGATGATGCAGATCTGAGTTAGTCTTGTGAAATACATCGCTGGGTTTGGGTAAGTGCTGGTGCTTGACATTAAAGTTTCATTTATATGGTAATTTTTCCATGAAATGGGAGACATTGGTTGCCTCCAAGTGTAAAGTTCCCAATAGACCCACGCCCCAATCAGCTGAAATAAAGCCAATAATTTGGCTTTATAATCTCATTTTCTGAAGGGACTTGGTTTCTCTTTTTGAAATGTTGAACCTTTGCAAGACCTGAGTGGGTTTTTTTGTCATTCTTACTCAATTTTGACCAAAAAAGGAGGACTGAAGGGTTGGAACGGATCATCACAAAGAGCATCCGTTGCGTTTCATTCATTAGTTAGCTACTTACAACTCTCCAAATTGTGTGGTGGATTCTTCTTAGCCAGAGACCAAAAATATTGGTTGAAACATTTGACACTTTGTATTTTGTTTCATTTGGGTAATTATTTTTATTAATTTTTTTGTCTGTGGTCACTGAACTGTACAGTTTCCTTTTCACACCATTGTTGCTGAAAATACGAACGGGCTAGAAAAAGTTATTAATTCCCTCTTTAAATCTTGGCATTACTCGCTAAGACTGAAAAATCATCGCAGAATAAAAATAATATTAGTTGACAAATAGTTTAACTTCTTTTCATACAGCCGCTGGGTGCTTGGCAAGGATGGGCTTGAGTGTAGAAAAATGATGCAAGAAACCAGCTCTACTTGAAGACAAAGATTTGGGGGGGGGTGGGGTTGGGTTGGTTTGTTTTTTGTTTTTTTCCTTAAATGACTCACTGGATTTGTTCAGTCAAGGATTTGCAATGGAAAAGAGAAGAAAAAAAAAATCCAACTGGACTTGGTGGGAAGGCTGTGAGAAGCAGGAGCTGAATTGGCCATCTCTGAGAACAGCCAAGGAGAGGGGCTGCCGAGGTCGTCCTGCGCAGCACCCACAGGGCGGTAGCCCTTCATGGGGAGGAGAGGGACCAACAGCCTGGCTGAAATGAAACATTTAGACAAAGATCAGGTGTTTTCCCTCTCCAAAGGAAAGTCTGGCCCAAATTCTCCTGAGTTTAACTGGTCTACGTTGGAGCCTCTGAACCTCTAAGGACAACAAGGGGGATTTCCCAGCTGCGGCAGTTAATGCAACAACGCTGAACAGCTCTCCTTCCCCTGGATATGAGATTTGCGTCCCTAGAAAATGAAGCTAATATGCAGATCTTTTTAAAGGAATCTGTGAGAAGATGATGATGAGGTGATGGATTTGATTTTTCTTAGATACCGACAACCGCGTCCAATATGTTTTTGCTTTATTAAAACATTCAGACCAACATTTGTTGAAAAAGCAAACTGCAGTATAGGATTTTGGCCAGACTCTGCAGATCGTTGTTTCATTTACAGTAAGACCCTGATTCCCTGATTATTTTTTTATTATTATTTTTTTCTTTTTTCAAGAGTAGACATAGCGTGTGGATTATGTGGAGGCTTTTGGCAGGTTTTTCATGGCCTTTGTTTAAACTTTGCTGAAATACCATGCCGTAGCGTGATGTTGAGGCTGCCTGATGGATCGAGCAGACACGGAGGCGCGTAAGCGCAGCGGATATCACAGGTCCTTTGCAGAAATTGTGGAGGACTGGGGAAAACTTTTGTGTTTCTAGGGAAAAGCCTGGAAAGGCTCATTTGTGGGCTTATTAACAAAAGTGATCTATTAGAAGTGGTCTAGTATCTGTTCATCTTAAGAGAGACTATTTTTTTTTCCATTAGAAGAGTGGGAATATTTTAATTGTGTACATTTACCAATACTGGAAATTATTTCTGTGGATGGAGCATTGAGCAAGGAAGGCAAGTCCTGTCTTTGTTCAATGGAGCAGTTTTATATTCAGTTTTTAGGCTTAAGGGACCAGCCTCAATGCAAATAACTTGTTTATATATTACCTTTATCAAGTGTCCTAAATTAGTTTTGCCAGATCTCTTTTTGCATTGATGATGTAGCTTTTGGAGCTGATGTCTACCTCCATGGGAGATTTATGTGCTCAAGTTCTTTTTCTACTAAAAATAATTGTCTTCAGCTTCCCAGAGGGATTCCCCCAGACGTTGCGCTCCTTGTATGATAAACACCTTGGAAAGTAATTGGGGAGCAAAAGGGAGGAGAGGATTACGAGGCAGCCAGTGCTTGCTTTCAGCTTTCTCTTCTGGATCCATTTTCCGGACAAGGTTTTGGGGATCATAGAACGGTTTGGGTTAGAAGAGACCTCCAAAGGTCATCTAGTCTGACGCCCTGCAATGAGCAGAGACAACTTCATCAGATGCAAAGCTCTGAGCCAGAATTCGAGTCAGATAATTTTCTGGTTGTGTGAAAGAAAGTCTGAAGAAAAGGTTCAGCTCTTTTTCAAGAAGAACTGATAGAAATCTGAATTTATTTTCTGTTTCTCTACACTGGGCAGCTTTTGAACAAGCTCTCAACACTGTAATCCCTTTCTCAAATACGGGAGGAGAGACAAAAAGCCATATTTTCTTGCTCTCAAGTTGGAAATGGTTCCTTTTTCTTCAGCTGCTCTAATGTAATACTCCGGCATTACTGGAGAAGTGATCTCCGCCTGCCTTGGCTGCAGCCCAGCCCTTGTGGGAGCCCGCTGCCTGCCTGCTCCCTGCTGTGCTCCGCTGATGTTTATAGCCGTGGCGGCATCGTTGGTCATCCTCCGCTGGCTTTTACAGCTCTAGTCATCCAGCCCTCTCAGCGTCAGTTCAACTTGCATGTGGCAGTGAAGTCTTAAATCTGTATTTTGTCCCTGTAATTAAGATATAAACTCCTACAGGCCATCTAGCTTTTTTAGGAGAGAAGAGGGCAGGACTTGCCCTTTAGCACCAGAAAGCAAAAAAATCCATGAAACATAACAGAAGTGTAACTCCAAGGGCATGAACTAAAGAAATAAATTGTATTTTCCTCTTTGCTGATCTGCTGGGATGGTTTTTGTCTCTATTTTAGTCTCTCACACTTACTGGGGGAGGAAGCATAGGATGTGCGTGATGGGGAAACTGCAAGTATCTCCATGCACCAGGTGTCCTTGGTTGTCGGCGCGTGCAGAGTTTATCTTTGGAAAGCTCCTATTGCTCCTCGTTGGCATCAGGAGTCAGCTACCTTCAAGCTGTGACCTTAAATGAAAATTAGGATAATTTGGCTGTACCCGTGGTGTTGGCTCAGAGGTGATAAAGCAATCAAGAACAACCTCCACTGGGTGGTAATTGCAGGCAGAGACCTGGGGAGATGCAGAGATTACTTTCCCTTCCTTGCCAAGTATTTTTTTGTATGAAAAGATGACTTGGTGCGATCCCTCTGGGTCAGCTCGCAGCAGGTCTGGAGATGAAGGAGGTGCATCTGCAGGTCTCACCTATCAGGAGAGCAGAGCGAGAAGGAAACTGGGGTGAACATCAGATGGGGATGGCGAGGGATGGTGTGGGTAGTTGTTGAAACCATTTAAAATCCCCATGTTTGCTGACAAATCTGGGACTTGGAAGCATTTAGGCTGTTTCAGAATATTACAGCGGACTGTTTTGATTAGTAACCATCTGATACCCCTCTGCCTTGTTGCCTTTTATAATTAAAAAAAGCCAGAGTGCTGGCTGCAGGTTTGCAGCATCCCTCCTTCCCATGGGATAACGGATGGTGGAAAACCCGCTTTTCTTCCAAGCTGTTCCACTGAGGGAGGGCAGCCCATGGTCACGCAGTCACAGGCTGATGGAAAAGCGTCCATGTTTTGCCTGCAGAACTGAAATTTAAAAAAAAAATGCCATTTTGCTGAATGTAGAGGAATAGAAACCAAATGCGAAAACTTGCAGTGGATTTCTAGGTGAACCAGATTATTTTTTTTCCCACTTGGTTTTGAAAGACCAAATCGGATGATAATAACTGATGGCTCTACGGTGTTCCTGAGGACAAGTGAAATGAACCTCAAGGCGCTGACATTCAATTTCCAATGACGTAGGACTTGCTGGTTGGTGAAGGTCATGTACAGGTGATGGTGTGTTCTGCTTTCTGCACCACAGCAACAAGTTCTTGTTAGTGGGTGTTGCACGGAAAGTCACTTATATAAAAATACGCTGGAGTTTATCAGGGAGACTCCTGTGACAGTATTTTTGGTAGAAAGAAGTAGTTTTCTGTATGGAACGACATTGTTATTGCAACAGTTTGTGAGATTTCTTAGGTTCATCTGGCTTGTTTGCATTGCTCTTCATGCTAACTATTGGGTTAAACCAGTAAGTCAAAGTACGTAAGCCACTGAGTTTCCCATCATCTGTGTCAAATGGTAAATGGTTTACCTGCGATAAAAATATGGCCTTGGATGATTTTACAAAAGTTGATTTGGTGCTTCTAGTCTTCATTAGAGATGTTCTCAACAAGCCTGGTGTCTACATGGAGTCCTTCAGTTAGGACAGGCAGCTTGTGTGGGCTTCACTGGGGCTCTTCCAGCAACATCATCTCCATGTAAGTCCATGTCACTACCAGCTTCTTTTTTGACACTGAAATTTAGCAAAGAGCAGTCAACGACTCAAAGTATTTAGATCTAACTTACGTATAAACATATCACCATCTATTCTGGTAGAGAGGCCATGCTTCTGAATTCTCCAGAGGATATAAAAATAAGAGGGACTGGAATCTGGTTGGAAAGGAAGTTTTCTCCCAAGAATCCGTGGCAGGTACCACTTAATTTGTCGGCACCTTTTAGCTATTTGCCGAAGTGTCTGTGTTTACACAACTGATTTTTGTTTTCTGCAAACTGGTTTCTGTTACGGCTGATTAGAGATTGTCACCTGGCCTGGAGCTGGCGTCTTCAGGGACTAAATATCAGGTGTGAATAGCAGAGTAAATATCAGGTGCTTTTCAAAAGGTTTCTTCCTCCTTCTAATTCCTCCACACACTGTAAAACACCAAAAAAAACACCCCACTTGGATATCTATTAAACCAATGACACTATTTTGCTTGTGTGTAGAGTAATTTGTATGATGTCATCTTGACAACACTAGAAAGTTGACTTATTTTGCCAACAAAAAGTGTGGGAGGGAGGAGTTGCACTGGGAATGGGGGATACCAATGGGAAATTGCTAGAAATGCAGTGACTGAATGCAGAAAATCAGGTTCCCTTGAATACCATGGTGTCTGATTTCTGATACCAGATTTATGTGCTGAATTGTCCCCTCCCAATGTCTACCTCATTCTTAGACATTCAACATTAACTCTGTAAGGGCTGGAAAAAGTGTTTAAAATGTTTTTTTTAAATTAAATTTATAAGTTTTAAATTTATGGACATGTTTACATTTATAAATTTTAATTTTTAAAAACAATTAGCTTTTAAAAAATTTATTCCTAGAATAATCGTTAACGTCAAGATTTTTGTTGTAGGTGAAAGAAGAGATGCTGTTTGAGGCCCTGGTTACCAGAAAGACCGTGACGGTTGGAGAGAAGCTGATCTTGCCATACAAACTAGCAGAGGTCTGTACGTGACGCTTATAATTAAAAGGGCAACTCTTGGGCTGGTTTTCAGTGCTTTGAGATGTGCACTCAGCTCTGGCAGAGTTTCTTTTAGTTTTTTTTTATTTACGTAAAAATAACGTGTATGAATCTAGAAAACGATTGACTTTACCTTCTAAGCTGTTCCTGGAAAGCATGTTTGCACATTATTCTGTGATAGTCTGTTTTAATGCCTTACAGCTGTGTAAGCGTCCTCTGAAGCAGAATGGGGTGTTGCTGAGAGTGTCTGATACAAGTAATAGTCTTCGTACATCGTTCCTTAAAATGTAGCACTGATTCATCCCACAGCAGAGTGGTGACCTAAGACCTCCAGGAAATTTTTGGTGGGGTCCTAAGTGGCTATGTTAGTCATGGTTCCTGTACGGGTGGAGCTGGAGATCCTTTGAAGCAGCTACCCCTTATCTTTTCTTCAGACCTCTCACAACCTGGGACCTTGCGTGATCCTTTGGAGCACTCACAAATCCATCAGCTGCTCTCAAATTTGAGTGTAGTCTGTGCTGCTGCTAACCCTGGGGATGGCACTGCATGAAACTTGTCACTTCTATGTTACAGTCTGTCTCAGGATTACAATATCACAAACGCCTTTATTTTCTAAATACTTGATTTCCAGGAATTTTAAATTATATTCTGTGGCCAGTAAACAGAAATACGTTTGGTTTTCTTCTATATTTTCCAAAGTATATAAGCGCTATTCTGCTGCAATACTTGTTTTGGCTGTTTCTGCATACAGTGTTCTTGTGTCCCCCCTCCCTCCCAGTTTAAGAACGGTGAGCGTGGCTCCACACCACCTTTGGTCCCTCGGTTCCCCCTTGTCATCTGGTGGTATGAGAATTCGCGACGTCTTGAATACTGGCTCTGAGAGCAGTCTGTTACGTCACAAGTAGATAAGCACATGATGTGTTGTCATTCGTTGGCTGTAGGTATTTTGATTGCTTTTTTTTTTTTTTCCAGAGAGAGAAAAAAATAAATCTTTTATCGCCTTTTGAGATTGTGTGTTTAAGCTCAGTAACTATTACTGAGCTTTAATCTTTAAAATTTAAGTGTTGCCTTTGTGCAAGGCTTGAATCTCCTCTAACACAGGGCACACAAATGCTCTTCTTGCATTTTTGTGACGGATGTATAATGGATGTGGTATTTCGACTTTTTTCCTGCATCCTGGGCACAGACTTAAGAAATTGCTAGAAAAGTTTAAAACGTCATTATAACCACCCTCTGCTGGAGGTTACTTCCCAGCAGCTGTGATGACAGAGCAACGTGCACCAATGCACCTTCAGCCACTTGCTGCAAAACTTGGCAGGTTGGATTAAGCTGTTTCTTGTAATATTTTAACTTGGGTTACCAGGTTTTGTACTGAAACAGCTGAAAACAGTCTTATCCGGACGCTCCTCCTGTTGAGATCAAAGAGCCTCTCTTGCTACCTAAAATGGCTGAGCGTGAATTTCTCAAGTGCTTTCCAAAAGATTTTTGGCAATGTCTCTGCTCACGCATCTCAGGTGTTCACTCATAAAGGTTTGTCACCAACTTCTAGTATGAGAAATGAAAGATGAGGGTGTGGTGATTACGGTGACTGTGGAGGGAAGACAAAGGAGCACGAGGCTCTGGTGGGAAAGGTTGATGTAATCTCCACGACACAATCATTTTGTAAGAAACTGTGAATTGTGTTAAGAAAAGATAGGCACCACCCCTGCTTCTTATTCATTCTCCTTACAACATTAGCATTCTGACCACCACATTTGATCCAACAGTGATCTCTCTCAGGTTCACTACTGACTTGCTCATCCTTGACACACTAGAGCAGAATTTGAGATGCTCTAACTGGAACCTCACCATGATAAGAGGTCTTCTCCTGGTCTTCCTCTGGCTGGGGAAGTGGGAGAGGTGGCTTAGATTGAGATTGATATGAATCATGAAGGAAGAGTAGAATTCATTTGACATTTTGGGACTTCACAAAGAATACCGATGTCTGATAATCACACTCATGACTGATTGGACTGTTGGCATTGTTGGGAACAATCAGGCTGGTTGTGCTTCTTGTGAGTTTTACCAAAGAGCATTATAGTTGGCTCAAATGGATGGAGTGATTGAGGTTTTGAGGATTTTCAGACATGACTGTCCCACCATGACTCCTGTAACTCACAGGCAGCTGCCTTTCCTGATAAAGCCATGATGTATGTAGCAGCCACTTGATTTTCCAGATGCTAAAATGCTTGATGTTTTTTGCATCGCTTGTTGATACGCCAAAAGGTTCAGTGGAATTTGTCTGGAAAAGACTGTGCTGCAGTGGCTTTCGAAAAAAGATTGTAAAAACGTCATTTTGGCATCTGCTTGCTTTTTTACGCCATCAAGAGCAGCTTGGATCTACCAAGTGCCTTCCAAGGCTTTGAATGGTTTTATATGGGCAGCCTGCACAGTGTAGCAGTTATTAAAAGAAGAGCAAAAACTTGGCAAAAGAAGGAATTCTAAGAAATTTTATTTGGTTCTGAAACCTGTTGTCTAAACTGTGAGCGGAAATAGTAAATTATTGGGCTCTGTGGGTGAAATGGGAGTAAGTGGCATTGGGCTTCTACCTCCAGCATCACTGATGAGATCACGCAGGGTAACAGGATAGTTTGTTGTTGAGGAGATTGTGTCTCCTGGTGGAGCCACTGGCTCTGTAGATGGGGCACGTATAGACCTGGCTTTCTTGGTTGTTTCTTCCTCTTTATGAACTTTGGGTTATTAACAAGGAGTTAGATGTATGGAGCTTTAATTTGAAATAAACATTCTTATGTAAAAAGCCTCAAGATCTTAAAATCTGGGTGGGTTCTTGAGCTTTGATGAGGTTCCTACATGCATCTACTCCATCCTATAGATACATATATCTATTGAGTGCAGGTGGTTGACTTGCCCGTAGGGCTTCAGGCTTTGTTTCACTCTGCGCAGGGACTGACGTTTGCTGATCCCTTTCATCAAACAGTGTTGGAATATGTGGGGATGACAACTCGACGTAGAAATACTTTCCATGAAATGGCTAATGCTAATGTGATCATTCTGTGGTCACAGCCTGGCTGCTGTGACATCTGTAACGTCAGGCTCCTGCCGTGACAATTGTCACCTTGAATGGGCAGAGGAGATGCAGGTGACCTGGCATAATCCTTTCCTTTGGAGGTTTGGAAGCATCAGAGCTGAGATTGGACTTTATTTTACCAAGTCGAGCCTTTTCTCTTCTGTTTTCCCAAGCTGCAGCCCCACAAGCGCACGGAGAGGATGCCTTTGTTGGATTTGCAGTGATGCCACATTCCTCCCTGTCTGCATGTTTGCTGGCTGCGTTGTTATTGTACGCTGATTAGAAACACTGTCCTGGACTTTGGGGCTTTTTTTTTTTTCACCTTTTTTATTTTTTATTTTTTCAAACTGTGGTTTGAGCACTTGGCAACTCCTCGTGTGAAACCTTCTTCTTCATGAGAGCTGTAAAGCTGTATCAGGCTCTCTTCCTGGGTTTGTTCTGTTCGTCTTTGCAGTAATTTCTGTAAAACTGGATATTTAATTACAGCACATTTTGATGCTTGGGTAGAAGATATTACAAAATGTCCTTGAATAGTATTTGTGGGGACAACTTGCAGCTGGACCTCCGAGCAGTCTGAACTTGTGGTGTTGAAGATGACATCTGTAATTAGCAACCATCTCCTCTGCATTTATTCATATTTTACTCCTTTACTTACGACTTTTCTTGTGGGCTGGGCCCCCATGGGGTTGCGTTGGGCTTTGCCCCCATGAGTTACGTGCCATTTTTACGCTTGGCAGAAATGTTGGCTTTGTCAATTCTGTTTCTTTTAATAAGTCAAGGCTTTTTAAGTTTTGCCTGCACACAGCTGTTCTGCTGGATGACCTTGGAGGATCTAAATCAGGTTAATGGGTTAAATTGAAGTCCAGCCAGAAGGTAGGACTCCAAAAAAGCCAAAGCACTGCCTCCTGGGTACCAGCAGTTGCCAGTGCTGTTGTCTTCAGTTGAGCAAGTACTTCCAAGCACATAGAGATTTTGTTTTACTCTGGTTTTTGCAGGAGGATACAAAATGTGTGACAGCAACACCTGCTTGAGCAGAGAAACTGTTGTGATCTGAGCTCCCATTTCTAACTGTGATCTGTTCTTTCTTGGTTCGTAGTCGGTACCTGTCCTCAGGGTATTACAAGGATTATGGAACGAGCTTGTGGGTCTTCAGGAAGACCCTGCAAAGCATAATGTGCCATCAGGTTTTTCTGATCAGTAAATCGAGTTGCATTGTTAAAAGGTTGTGTCTGGCCTTGGTATTAACATGTGGGTACAGCCCTGTGTCACTGGAGCTACTGGTATTTCTGAAATTAAGGAGATGCAGTGAGGGAGAGACCTGGTTTTGAAGGTAAAAATCAACACTGTTTTGTAGTTGTGACCGCTCCTTGCTTTGGTACCGGTGGCAGACATGGGCTTGTTTGTAGACCCCACGTGTCCGTAGCCCTGTGGGGAGAGCTGCCTGTCTGCTCTCCGTCTGCATCTCCAGCCCTTCTCGAAATTTAAATGAGCAAGGACACCACATCCATAAATAATGCTTATATTTTCCTCTGGCAGCTGCCTCTTATCTTCGGAGCCACGCTGGCTTGTCTGCCGCAGAGCTGCCTCCTGGAACCATTCATTTTTCCTTTTATAGTAGCTGGATGGTATTTTAATGCAGTGTTTGAAATGACTGCATAATTTGGTCGAGTGCTAAGGTTTAGAAGCTTTACGCTCTAGATAAACTTAGAAAAAAAGGCTGCATGGACATGAAAGGCAGCAGTTGTGTTCCGAGGTCTTGGGTGGTTGTTCAAAACAGCTGCTAATGTCTTTATCAGGAGCGAGATGGTGAATTAACAGAGCAGCAGTTAATGGGTTTCCAGAGAAATCACAGTTTATCCTTGCAGGGTGAGGGCAGGATTTGGTAACAGTGAGCTGGCCAAGTCCCCTTCGTTCAGGTATCGCGTTCAGTCCACAATTCAGGTAACCAAAAGAAAAAAAACAAACCCAGACATGCTGAATATAAAGCGGTTTGACCGATGTTTGGTAGGAAACCTGCAGCCCATGCAGGAGCAGAGCGCTTTAATCAAATCTTTGTGGAGAATTTGGGATTTGTTAAAAATCTTTCTCTTGTTCCTGCCTGTAATCTGAGCATCATCTGAGGCTTTATCTGTGCAAGGAACTGCCCTTCTGGGCCATGTCTGTCTTCCTGCTTCTATCTAAATAATTCAAATAATTCAGGGTTTTTTTCCACCTACTACTGTAAGGCTCCAAGGCCATTAGTTTATGCCTTGACTAATGCAGTCATACACCTCTCTCAGATCCATTCCACATCTTGGCTCCTGGTTCTCCCATTTTCCATCGTGCCGGAGACGAGCCCTGTGTCTGAGCTCCTCATCCATCCCCGCTTTGTTTCCATCCCGTTTGTTCTGCTTATCAGGCTGGCCTCTGTCACCTGTGTCTCTGTTTTTCACCAGTCTCTGCATTTTTTCCGTGCTCTTCATCAGATGAGGAAAAACTTGTTATCCAAGTAAATACATCTGTTAGTGAATTCTTTTTTTTCCATCCCTCCAGAAAACAGATTTTTTCCATGATGCTTTCAATTCATTTAGTTCTGTTGGTACTTCTTAAGCTAATGACTTTGCAAAAAAGACTTTGTTTTAACAGATCTTTATAATTTTCAGCCATTTGGGACCAAGGGCGTTTTATCCCTAAAGGTTAGTTAATGAATTAATTCACACTTTCAGATGAAGTCTGTTGTGAAATTGCCCAACAGAAGGGAAATAAAAGATGTGAGACAACTTCTTGGGAAACAAGTGACCTGATTCTTCTCTTCCTTTAATTTTGGAAAGCTGTTAGGAGCTGGTTGGTTGATGAGATGAGTGTCACCATAAATATGTCTTGTATTTAACTTCATGGATATTCGTAAGTATAAGTGGAAAATGGCTGTCTTAAAAACCAGAGGAACTGAAGGGGACTGAGTTGTATGTCCAGGGAGGTCCCTGCAAGCAGATGTTGTGTGGAGCACAAAAAAATAAGAGCATGTTCATTCCTGCCCCTATGACACTCTTCTATATTGTGATAGCAAGACCTGGGATGCAAACATATTTTTTTAAGACCCTCTGCACTGCCCTGAGCGTCCCTGGTTTTTGAGGCCTGCTGAAATGGTATGTAATGCCAAGATATTTTGAAAATTTTTATTTGCAAGCTTTGATAGGATATAAAGTGCCATCATGTCTTTGCTTAAATGGCTGTATGCTGTTTAGCAAAAAGTGTTACATGGAGGTGGTTACATGGCCGTGGAAGGACACCATCGAACTGTTCTGTGGTGGTGAGCACAGCATCCAAATTACGGTTGTGTCTGTGAAATGCTTTTTATTCTGCATAAATATGTGCAGCTCTAGGTCTATGTGGAGTCAGCTAATGATGAGTTTGTCATCCCTGGGTCTGTGCTGACTCAATTAGCTGACCTAGAGAAAGTCTTAGAGTTGAAGGAGAGTTGGGTTTGTGTCTTTTTGCTATGTTCAGTAGAACTCTAATAAGCAGCAGCGTTGGGCTGTGTGGAGAAAGGGGGAGAGGAGGGAATCTTTGCCCAGGAGCGGTGGGGTGGGCACATCTCTCCTTTCTGGTAGCAAAAAGCCATAAGTTTTGGGTTTTTTTCATGTCATAATATGTCTCTTCACCCTCGCCGCCTTTACCTGGGATGAATTTCTTGTTGATGAGTACAAGACACTCGGCATGTTAGTGACACTCGACATGTTAGTGAATAACCACCACAAGATGGTTATTTCAGATGATAAACTGCACTGTGTTAGTGGCTTAAGCTTGGGGAGAACATTTAATTTTCAGCATGGTAACAGTTAATTGGCAGAAACAAGAGATAGAGAAGCCTTGTGGGGCAGACCTTAATGAGGGGAAAAAAGTATTTCATTACAGCAAAGAGCCGAGTGATGTTTCATTAGCTGACGTGCTAGTGGTGGTACTGCCTAATGCCTTTTTCAGGCCATTATAAAGAGAAAAGGAATGGAGTTCCAGGGCCAAATGGTGTAACATTACCTAGGATGTTAAAAAAAAACACAACAAAAACCCAAAGGAAAAGATCATAGTTGCATCTAATCATGAACATTTAACTGACTGAAAATATTACAGGAGAAAAAGTGGGAAGCAGACAAAATAATTAATAGTGTGAAGAAAGTGGAATGAAAATTCTCAGTCCTGAAGTGTGAGGATGGGGACACTTAATGGAATAGAAAGTAGCAAAACTGCTGGAAGCATCTACTTATGCCAAACCCCATTAGCTTGGGAGACTCATTGTCACCACGGGTTATTAGCGTCAGGAGCTTAGCAGGATTCCTTTGAAGTCCTGGGATGTTGATGAGTGTGTTCACAATTAACAGAAAAATATTAATAGAATAAAAGTGAAACCCCACAAAGCTTTTAAGAGCCAAGCAAGCGTCTCTGCTTCGGGACGTGAGGGCAACCTGTCAGTGTAGAACTTCAAAAGAAACTTTTTTGTGGCATGAGGTTTCTCATTTTTTCCCTTAAAAATTCAAAAACCAGCTCTGCTTGGTGACAGAATACGGCTTAGATGAAGTTAGTGGTTCTATAGGACTGGTGTCCTGCATGGATTTCTTCATGGGATGCAACATCCTTCCGTTATTAGGAAGACAGAGTCCATCGACATTGAGTTTTTTGGTTTGTTTGTTATTTTTTAACCTGTTTCGATGATTTGTCACATGATGACATGATTATATGCCCTAACACTTCCATGAAGCAGTGCATGGTCTGGCTGAACGGAGCTCATGTCTACGAGGATCTTCCAAACCTGCAGAACTTCATGGTTGACAATGTAGATCTGAACATCCTGCGAACCCATGTTATGGTTACTCTTCTCCTCTGCACCACCGTGGAATTTCTTGTGTGGTAGCTGCGTTCATACTATTTATGTGGCTTCTAATATCTGGGGGAAAAAAATAAAAAAGGAAGATTCTCAGATGTCAAGATTTCTGAACAGAATCCAAAGTAAGGACTTTAAGAAGGGGAAATGCTGACTTTGCCTGCACTGCTCTGCCTTTAAATCAACCTCCCCTCTCCAGCTGCCCTTTCTGTCATCAAATCCATTATTGACTCTTTAAAAGCTTCATTTAATTACATCTGATTACAGAAAAGATGCTTTAATTTCACGCCTCTTGTTACTTAAATTTAGGCTAAACTCATGTGAAAAGTTTTACAAGAATGGAAACAAACCATTCCTGGCTTAGGAAGTCAGCTCTTCCCACACAGGGTGTAATTTTGGTACAGTTGCTTAGGATATGGGATTTTTCTATATAATCTCAGTCTGAATAAATTTAGATCATTTTCTTCTCAACCTAAGGCTGTTTATCAAGGCTTGTCGTAGGAGGAGGACTAGGAGCTCTGTGGCTGGACAGGGTCTGTTGCACAGACTTTGCCTCTACAGCTGTAGCAGCAGAGGTGTGACAAGAAATCATTTCTCTTTGAGGAGCCTTGCCAAAAATAATAATAAAAACGAGCTGGTAGTGAAGATGATGATACACTGGCAGAACAAGTTTTTCCATGACAGTGTCTTCTGCTTGGGAAGGGCCAACACACAGGTGGGATTTGGCTTATTGAAAGCTCAAGTGCTGGTTTTGGTGATGCGTTGGGCTTTGCGGTAGGGATGCTGGTACTTTGTGCCCGTGAAGTGGTGAGCACATTTCCTTCAACGTAGCCTGCAGGTTCCTTCTCGGGTCGGGTCATGCATCTACTTCTTGTGCCACTAAGTTACCTATTAATTTATTTCTGTGCCAGTTTCACTGTGAAAACATGGTCTGAATGGGATCGCACTTCATGCTTTTGGTAGACTCTGGATGAATGCAGGTGGAGGCAAACACTTTTTTGTTTGAAAAAAGTGTTTAAAACCTTTGCAGACCCTTCATATTTGGCTCCCTGCTGACTCTCTTTCTGCAGCTCTTCATGGTGGGCTCATGATTGCTTGGTGCGAGCACCTCTCAGTAGGGGTGCTTCATGCCGTCCTTTCCTCCACGGGGAGAAGCGAGAACTGTGGACTTGTTTTCTGGAAGTGTTTTATTTTGGGAAAGACAAGATTTTTTTTGTTTTGTTTTTTGTTTCTTTTGATTTGTTACAGATGACATTTTCTAACCACACTGTTCAAATCAGAAGGCTGAAGGCTTTGACAGAAGTCTTTTTAGGAAAATGGCACTTGTAACTGCATGACTCCACAGCAGAGACATTGAGAAAATCGCTAACAAGATTTTTCTTGGTTTAATTTGGTTTTGACTGTAACATGGCTGCTTTTTTCTGAAAGGCGTGACCACAGCATGTTACAGATATTCAGCTACCGTATGACAATATTACAGACGGGGACTTGCAAAACATCTCTAAAAATAAACAGCAGGGAGGCTCTACCCTGTGATGGGGATGACGGGTCTCCCATCTGTCCTCTTCCAAGTCCTGCTTACCACCAGCTGAGATACAATAGTTGGGTCCTCTAACACCCACAGAAGACATTGTTCTTGTTTCAGATTTTCCACTTTATTTTCCCTATTAAATTCCATCTTAACGCCGGGAGGATGATTAAGGAGGGGGGAAGGCTTCAGGAATGTGGTGGCAATTCCTGTGTTATTCCTCAGGAGTCGCATTAGCACAGGAACGGCATGAGAATATATGTGAGACAGGGAGCGGCGTTAGGATGAACACACTAACCCATGATTAAAAGAGTGCAATGACGTTAAAAATGTTCTTTATGATAATTTTTTAAAACAGTTATTAGTGGTTTCTTATTTCCTAGAGTAACAGGTAAGCTAATAGCTCTGAAGGACTTTCTTTTCAACCTGATGATATATTGGTGCAGGAGGATTGTCTCACTGGATAAACCCATTGATTTGACTTCTCCTGTTGCAGTTGGGATTCTTTGGGAAGAGTGTCAGCATGGTTTGGGAGAGCCCCTAAAGATACCTCTGAGTAATACAGACTGGCAGGTTGGAGATGGAACTTTGTCCAAGGAAAGGCGCTCATGAAGGTTCTGGATACTAGAGACAGGAGAGCACAAAAGGCATTTTAAAAAGATGCTTGATGTGTAAAGACAGAAACTTGTACCCAAAAAGCCTTCTGAATCTGAAAACTTTATGACTGGTTTAGTGGAAAAGATTCTTCAGTGCCTTCTTATTTCAGTGTTGTATCAGAGAACGATTGGGTATTGTATGGTAATGACATTCCAGTCTATTTTTTTTTTCTCACTGTAAAATCCACCCATAAGTTCTGGAAAACATCATTGACACTTATATCTCCTGGATCAAATCCATTGGCAGGACCCCCCACTGCCTCCTGGCTCCAGGGTGAGAGGAGAACGTTTCTGCCAGGCTGTGGCTACCAGGCGGGAGGGCAGGAGCCAGTAGTTGTGCTAGTGCAAGTTTTGCTTAGTGGGGCTTTTTGGGGGTGTATTTTTTGCAGGTACATTCATAGAAATAAAACATAAAAATGAGCCTTTTCAGGAATGTTTATGCATTTTGAAATGAACTTTTCCTCTTTTTTTCTTTTGTGATTAGACTCCTATTGCATTTTTCATTCCTCTTCTTCCAATGATGCTTTTAAAGATACTTTTCCTCGTCCTTAATCAAACATAAAAATCATTAAAAAAACCCTTTTGCAGGCTGGAGTCAGCGTGATGCCTTAATGATTCAAGTTCTCTTAGGAAAAGCAAACACAAGAATGACAGAATTTTAATATGATGCTAAGATAAAATACGAGTATGGAAAATTACATCATACTTTTTCAGCCCCAGTATGATATAATACTCCTTGATGCCAAGACAGGGATTAAGCTAGAGTCTGATATCCTGCACGAGTACTTTCCTCTGGGTGTAAAGCCTCTGTTAAAAAAAAAAAAAGAGCAAAGAGCCTGCCTGTCTCGGCCTGTGTCCCGTGACCCAAAGGGGGACCACAAAAGCTGCTTAATCTGTCTCCTGCCGCAGGACATGGCTGTGAATGTAAACCAGATGCACCGTGTATTCTGTCAGAAATAGAAAGCAAGTGGAGGAGCAGGAAACCATCATTCTCCCCGCGCACACACGTGTGACTAGGGACCTCGCTGAAGAGTGAGATGGGAGATAAGAGTGAGACACTAAAACCTGCCTTTGCACAAAAAGCGGGGTTTAGACCTTGCCTAATTCCAGCAGCTTAAAGGGTTTTTTTCTATTTATTTCAAATCCAGAAATGTTCTCCCAACTTTGGTGAGCTGTAGAGAGGGTGTGATGCGGCGGCAGGTTTTGTATGCGGTGCTACTATACTTCATCACCATCCTCCTTGTTTTCTGCTCCTTCCCTAATTTAGCTCTGCTTCCCACCTACGTGTCTCTCTCCCTTCTTCAGATGTTACTCCAGCTCAGCGCAGGAGTGACAGACCCAACCACCATCCCTCAGCAGTTGTTCTCCTGACCGTACAACTACAAACCCAAGCTGAAGCCACCTTACATATGTTTTTTTTCAGCCCCCATGGAGCAGTAACAGTGTCAGAGAGAAAAATGGGATTTTAATAGTATTTTAGTACATGTGATAGCTCCTTCTCTTACAGTAGCACTCTTATTAGTAGCTGACACCCCTAAGCCCTATTCAAATAAAAGTGTATATTGAGTCTGTTTTATTTAATCATGTAATTCATGATTGTTGATCATCATCACCAAGATCGCATGATCATCATTACCGAGACGCCTACGTGTGCTGTTTTCCACTGGCTGCATGTCCAAGACGTACTGAGAACAGAGGATTGGCTTCGGTTCCTGTTCATTAGACCCTTTTACGAGATACAAATTGAGTGTGCTAGCGGAGCTTGAATTGCTCTTGATTTTGCTTATTCTAATCTCCGCTAAGTCCTGTCCGTAGTAGTGGTATAGCTCTTCACACTGCCTAAGCCTTGCTAATATTTATTTCTTTTTAAAAGAAGAGATAAGTGTGGCTTTTTTTTTAAGAATAGAGACTGATTTATTTCATCATTTACCCGTGCACGCAGCATAATCTTGTTGAATAGGTACTTTGAGACAAATAAGACAACAAATACACTTTTTTCCTGATATTTTCCTGTACTTGAAAATTATATATATTACTCAAACCCGCAGAAGTGATTGAAGGAGGGAGGCGTCATGTTATGTAAATACCATGGGCAGAATTCAGTAGGTATTGAAATGTGTTTTTTTCCTCTGAGTCATCTTGGAATAGGACATTTGCATTATAGTAAGTACAAATATAATTATGAAGCCAAATTTCACCTTAGAGAATACACGGGGGGAAAAATGCGAATGGCTGATAAGGATTTTAAAACCGACATCAAATGATAACAAAAATCGTCCTGTGTACGATAAGAGCTCACTAAGTAATTTTTTTGGTTGGATATCGACAGGTTCCGATTTAGTGCCAAGTCCTTGTAAGCAGAAATGCCAATTGATTCACTGGGTAACACACTGGAAATTGATTCCACATATTTAAAGAAAAACAAACAAACAGAGCCCCAATGGAGCCACTAAAAATATGTATACAAATTTGATTTTTGGAGGGATTTCCTGAAGAGGAAGAATCCTAGTGCTGCTTTTTTTTTTTTTTTTTCTCCCCTGAATATTTCATTGGAAGCACCTTTCATCCTTGTATAGAAATTATAGGAAGTCTATCAAAGGCCCTGAGGGAGAAGGGGATATTTCCTTTCTTCCTGTGTTCATATCTTATTTCCTGAAGAGAAGAGGAATCTCCGTCTCTGTTATACGCAAGCAGAAAAATGTATTTGTGGTGTCTGGCTTTACTTAAAGAACTTAACTCCTGTCTTTGTGTTTGACATCAAGTCTTGCAAACTTTGCACTTGGAAAGAAATGTTTCTTGCCATCCTGGAATTGCTGTTGTTTTTTGTAAGTGTTTGTTGATACGGGTCTGAAAGGAGAGTACACAAGACTTGTTTTCTTCCTAGAGGGCAGGAAACACCCGCAGACCTGTGTGTTCATGTACGTGTTATGGAAGAGCTGTTGGGACAGCAGGAGAGGAAAAATCCATGCGGTAGTTTCTATGGCTGCGTTGAGAGCATTCCTATTTTAACAAACACATTTTTGGAGACTATTGCAAATTCTTATTGGGAAGTTTGCAAGGAGAGTTGCTTGTGAAGAGATATTTTGGATGGGAGTTTTGCATTTGTAGGGAACACAGCGGGAGCAAATCCTGCTGGTAATGTCGATCACGAGATAAACACGTGCGCAGTCTCTAGGGGAAACGCTGAAAAACTGAAGAAAGAAAGGACCGTGACCAACAAGGCAACAATTTGTCTTCTAGGCTGACAACAAAGCAGCGAGTCATCGTTGTCTTCTCCCAAGTCTTCTCTTCTGGATCCAATGAATTTTCCAGAGTTGTGCCTGAGAAATGGCATTTAAGCATTCCGTTTTAAAGTACTTACAGCTTCTAGAAATTCTGGAACGGGTAGCTTGCTCCCACGGCTACATTGTCCCCTGGTGAAAAATTGGAGAGGATTTAACAGCATCCATTATGTTGACCAAAAATTGCTGAAGGTGGAATAACGTCATGTTGACCGACTGAATCGCTCAGCGGGTCTTTGTGGATGCTTCACGGATTTGCATAATGCTGAAGAAACAGGATAAGGGTCAGACGCTGTCACAGTTAATAAACTCTACAAGGTTTTAATCCTCATTAGGCCTTTAATTCGGTTTGGTGCTTATGCTTACTCTCCAGTTCTGCTTTTTAAGTCCACTTCTCATTAACTGAGTCTGTACTTAGGAACTGGAGTCCAAAACCCTAGCTCCGGGCACAGACACCCTCGATAAGCTGCATTTTTTACCCAAAATAGATTGCTGCTCTCCAGTATGTGTGCGTTAAAGGGCAGGGTCTGTGCAAAATGGTCTTTGGGTTTTTTCTGCCTTACTATTCTGTAGAGGACCATGTGGTGCCTCCTATGCTCAGGAGATAGGAGTGATGGAGTGATGCTCAGCATCCCTCCTAGCAAACTTGATGCCTCTTAAGATGTAATATTAATTGCTTTTTTGATGAACTGGTCATAAGAACTGCTGGTACCAAAACAATCCATCACCCGACCTTTCTGTTCTGTTTGTCCGGGATCCATCTGTCTCGTCCTTTGCATTAGCCGTGAGGGAAGATGGGCAGATCTCTCCATGAGCTGAGATGTTTAAAGTCTTTAGAGGTCTGTAGCCGGTTCTTAAATACCACTTGGGAACCATTTCTTACCCGGAATTGATCAGTGCATCAATATAATGCACTTTCTAATCGAGAACAAAAGGGAGGAGCTTTGCTTTGCTTTGCTTCTGACTTTTAATTTTCTGAGTCTCTGCATGGAGCAATGCACTGCACAGAAATGGTTATTTATTTTGCGCAGGCTTTTTTGAAACAAAATGTTAGTGGAAGTGTTTATGCTGGTTACAAGAGCCCTTCATGCTATGTTTTCGTTTGGGTCAAAAATGTTTAAAGTTGAAGGTCAGAGGCTGGTTGCCATTCTAGATACGGTCTATGGTTGGTGTGGTTTGGATGGAGTAATTTGGGGGACGATCTGGCTTTTGCATTTCGATATCACCCTGGAGCTCCCTGAAGCTTGTGGGGTCCATGGTCTAGAAAATGCTCAGCTGTGGAAGTGTTTGATTGAACCCATGTAGCTTCCAGCAACATCTTGATGACTTTTTCTTTTCTTGCCTTCTGCTGCCTGGGATGTGCAATCACTGGGATATTGCTGCAATTACCCACGATAAACTGGTCTCTTTACCTTTAAGAGTCCTTCAATATTCATTTCCATCCATCCTCTGTTCTCCAGGCTTTATTTATTTCCCTTAGTCTGAAAAACTTATAAATATTTGAGGTTTTGTTGTTAGAATTGAACTATTGCTTGCTTTTGCTCAAATACTAGGTTAGTCAACAATATAAACACTCAATCCAATAGGGGTTGGGGGCAGCACACTGGGGAACTTTTTATCCCGGGAGACCATGTGAAAATGTCTGTAAAAGGTTAACTGGGCGTCTGCTGGGAGGGCAGGTCACCACCATGGCCTTCAGGGTCCGCAGTGGCACTGGAGAGGGAGAAGTTGGAGTCAGCAGAATGAAGACCAAGGGCTCTGTCCGCTTGTTTGTGGGCATCTCTTCACCTTTCAGAGTCATTGTTGGTTTTACAAGGAGCCGATGTCCAAAAACAGGGCAGAGCTTGGCGTCTCTTCTCTACTGGGCTGTGCTGAGAAGATGAAATCAAGATCTGTGTTTGGTAAGGGTATCTCGAGTTAAGCTGTGGCTGAGCACCGAACCCATCCATGTGTGTAAATAAAAAGTGGGTTGAGCTCAGCTGAGCTGTGGGGCATCGCCTTGATGGCAGCCTGCGTTCCATTCAAGGTGTGTTTTCAGACAGAAGATTCCCCGTCAAATTACACCCTTGTAGATACTTATATCTTAAATGCTGTTGTTGCCCCCAACAACAACCTGTGCTTTCCTTCAAAGAGCCGAGCTGGAGATTTTGCCTCTAGGACCAAGTCTAGAGTCTAGAAGGTTTGGGACATTGCAGCACCAACGTGGACTTTGCACAAATCCAAGCCTGAGTTTTACTATTTCTGGCAGCTCTAAGAAGGCCCAGAGACACACGCAGGGGAAAGACTTGAGCTTTGAAAAGAAATTGGAAGTAAGAAGAGTTTTTATTCTAATGAGTTTTTCAGTCAGTACATCCAGTGCCCGAGCTTTACAGCAAAGGGTACCATGTGCTTGTGAAGCTCCGTGACAGTCCATTTTTTTTTCAGTATTTAAAGTCATACAATTCAACTGGCAGCTTGTAGCATTAAAGCGCTTCCTTTGATTGATTGATTGATTCTTTTCAAAACCTAGTTGTGGCAGGGGGAATAAAAAGTTGCTGGTAAAACCAGCGTTTCAGGAAGCGAAAAGGATGCTTTAATCTTGGTTATCTCTGATTAAGTTGCTGTGGTTTCTGAATATGTAGCAAAGTGAAAGAAACCATCATTCTGGCATTTAATTTTTTTTTTTAAATTTATTTTTTTTTTCCTGAGAACCGTACTGGCTCTGGCCATCCAACCCCCTGCACAGGCTTTAACAGCAGCAAACAGAAGCAGTGCAAAAAAAAAAAAAAAAAAATTAAAACACCACCCTTTTACATCATTACATACAGTTTTTTTTCTGGTTTTTGCTCTTCGTGGGTCATTGCTTCTGTGGGAGAAGGTAGTATGGGACTGTGTAATGTGAGAATGGTATTGTTATAGCAAAGAAGCCTGTCAAATTAAAGTTTCAGAGATAATATTTTTTTTTAAATATTGATTTTTGGAATTTGCAACCAGCAGAACTGTGTTTTAGAGGAAAGGAAGAAAATTTTAATTTCCTTTTCTATTTTTTTTAAAGCAAACACAGAAATTAGAGTGTCAATGCCTTTTTTTTTTTCTTTTTTTTTTTTTTTTTTCCTTTCCTGATTCTATGCTTTTTCCATTTAGAAGTTTTTTGGGGGGGTGGGCTCTAACCCTTTTGCTTTTCCTGGATTATCCTGGTACCAGCAAATATCTTGACTAGTGCTGACAGGAAAAGAACCTTTCCTCAGCGTTTGAAATCTCAGCTGAGTGCAGAATAGCAGGAGTCAGAAATCTTGACCCTGGGGTGGGGAGTGGGGGTGGTGCTGCAGGGACGACAGCAGACGGAAGATGTGCTCATATGCACTAAAAGAGCATGTAATCTTAAGAATTAAGAATCTACTGACCTTCTACAACTGTCTTTTACAGAGGCTTTTAATTTGAGCAAGTTTGGTTTTCTTAGATTATATCTTTTGCCGTCTCTAAAAGACAGGCTGTCGCTGTCGAAACTGTAAGTCCTGGCTCCAAAACACTTCAAAGAGAGATTTTAATTCTTAAGTCTGTCTTCCCCTTGTTCCTTTTGGCAGAAGATGGTTCCAAAAGTATATCTATTTTTAAGGTAGCCTGGATCCAATGCCCATCATGAAAACTTTCAGGCTGATGAATTTGGCAATGCAATCTTATGAAGAACCCCAAATATCTTCTTTCAGGATCTTAGCAAAAGTTGGCCAGCCCCAACAAGTGGCGTTTAGGACCACAGAATAAATAAAATATTTATCCTTGCCAGCCTGATATGCAAGAAACTTATTGATTAAAACCTCATCTCTAGCTTATTTTCTGAATCGCCAAATCAAAGTACTTTTGATCTGTCTTGTTTTCAAATCTGCAATATTTTTGCGTGTGCACAAGATGTTGTGCTTGCTTAGATCCCCAAGAGATTTGTTTTGGCATTGCAGGAGCTATTTTTGTTTTGCTTTGTGAGCGAAATAGAAATGGTTGAGTGCCACGGTGTTCCAGATCTGCCTAAACGTCACGTAAGACTTCCAGAAGAGACAAGAAGCTATACCTGAAGACAAGCCATATATAATACATGCTATTTAGAGAATCACAGAATCATGGAATTATTTAAGTTGGAAGGGACCTTTAAGATCATCTAGTCCAACCATCAACCTAACTCTGATAAAAACCATCACTAAACCATGTCTCTAAGCACTATGTCAACCTGTCTTTTAAATACCTCCAGGGATGGGGCCTCAACCTCTTCCCTGGGCAGCCCATTCCAAGGCTTAACAACCCTTTCTGTGTAAAAATTTTTCCTACTATCCAATCTGAACCTACCCTGGCACAACTTGAGGCCATTTCCTCTTGTCCCATCGCCTGTTCCTTGGGAGAAGAGACCAACCCCCCCTGGCTACACCCTCCTTTCAGGGAGTTGCAGAGAGTGAGAAGGTCTCCCCTCAGCCCCCTTTTCTCCAGGCTGAACACCCACAGCTCCCTCAGCCTCTCCTCACAAGACTTGTGCTCCAGACCCCTCACCAGCTCCATTGCCCTTCTCTGGACCCTCTCCTATTTCAGATAATATTCACATTTAATATATGTAGGTTAATAAATACAGGAATTAATACTCCAATAAATACAGGAACTAATGTTTAAGCACTTATTTTCAATGCTCTGATGCATAGGCTGGATGTAAGTGCATAGTACAATCCTTTCTTGAGTAACAATCCTGTAATTACAAGTGTATCGGGAATATTGGATACCAGGTCATGATGTGAAGAGTGGGGACGGTTGGGCAGGCTGAGCATCCTTTACCTGCTGCTCCTTGGCAGCTTTACCCTCTTGAACAGAGATAAGAGCGAGACATATTGAAAAGGACAAACCACTGTATGGGTTTCTTTTATTTATTTTTTTATTTCAAGGGTTTCATAGTCTAGTGGTATCTTAAACCATCTGCATGGTGGCATATGGCAATGCAGGATGAATGGCTGAAATTAAAAATGGAAGTGGAAAACTTGTTTTCGAAGTTGACTGTTGCAGCAATTGGGGGGAAACATGAAATCGTACTTTTGAAATTGCAGCAGCTCCTTAATTTGAAAAGAAGTAATGTTCCCTGATGGTCTTTAGATTAGGTACTTAGATATCTATTTAGGATAGTGAGAGGCTTTATCTATAACGTAATATCATCCAGGATCTAGTCTAAAGAATAAATACTTTATTGAAATGAAAAAAGCCAACAACCCAAACAAAACAAAAACTTGAGTCATATAAAATAGATTAATGTGTCTGCTGGTATTTCTAAACGTATGTTGCATGAAGGCAAAGTGCTGTCTTCAACTCTTCAAGCCAGTTAAAAATATCTCATTTTAGAAAGCTGCTGCTGGTTTGGGTACCACGGACTTCGTTCCCAGCGCTGGTGGACATCCCTCCCCATAGGCAGGTCCCTCATGGTGCTCACCAGCTCGGAGTGCTGGTTTTGGGGTGATCCCAGAGCACCCAGCAGCACTGGAGCAACTTGAGTGTTGGAAACCACCCTTGGGTGTTCTCTGCTGTGTGTGCAGTGGAAATTATGCCGAGAGGAGACCACACGTATGACGAGGCACCTCGAGCATCCCAGATCCATCAGCTGGGGAGCGTGTGGGGCAAAGTGCTGGTCCCACTGCCACAACTCCGCTGTGACGGTGCGTCTGTCAGGAGTCCTCTGCATTTGTCTCCTCCAGAGAGAAGAAATTGGCTTATAGGGAGCCAACAAATTTGCAAATGAGATCCATGTGTACATGTGCTCCACCCCCTCCTATATTCTCTATACATTGCTTTGCCAGGAGTTTCCTACCGGGTCTTATGATACAGCCATCACTTCTATAAATAACCATTGAAATATTTGAGATTGGGGCCATCGATCGCGTTTTTGGGTCCCAAGTGTAGTGAGGAGAGCAGCTTGTCACGGGCTTCCCAGCTGGCCACGTAGCCGAGCCCATCTTGGGCAGAAGAGAGCGATGGGTTATCACTCACCCTGCACATCCCTGGAGGGCGCTGGGTAATGCTGGGGTGGTGCAGCCTTAATGATATCCTCATCTATTTTAGAAAAAAATGGGGAAAATTCAGCAGTAAAGTCCTACACGTCCCCTGTAGCCTCTCATAAAAGGGGGAAGGAAAGGTATCGCGATATAAACCCATATGTGACTGTAGGGAGGAAACAATGCCATTCTTCATTGGCTTTAAATAGAGATGGTTTTCATTTTTAATTGCAAACCTTTGTGTTGGAGCAGTTAATTGGGCTGGTTTATACTTGTACAAAGCATTACAGCAGCAAGAAGTGTTCCTGAGTCTTGGCCTTTGTCTTTCCCCAGAGATGTATTTTTCTGGTGTGGCAGAGGCACTGATTGTTTTTCATCTTTATCCGATTAAATAAGCTGAGATAGAGCATGGGGCTAGAGAATTGATCCTGAAATTTTCTTTTCATCACAGAAATATTCCCCCACATTTTGGAAAATCTGAAAAATAGAAAAACCAGCAAAAAAAGCCCTAACCAACCCACGTTGCTTGTAATAAAAACAGCCAAAAAATCCTCCCCAAAACCTTTATTGAAGAAAAAACAGTTACTGGAAACTAGACCTGTTTGTATTTCTAAATGCCGGCCGCTTCCCAACACTGATTGGATAACTCAGACGTTTCAACAGCTCACGCTCAGTCTTTAAAAGCGCTATTTTGGTCTGTGCTACAACAGACCCTTTCAGTCTCGTTGCTCATATATTTTCATCGTACACTTGTTTTCGGTTTGTAGCAATGATTTTTTTGGGGCAAGCAAGTAATTCCTTCTTAATTGTTGCAAGATTTTGTAATTATCCGTGCAACGGGGCTTATCCGAGAGCGTTTTATTCAATGATTAGCAGCGTTCGGAGGTTTATGGACACTGTGAGCTTGTGAGTATCCTCAGGCTGGTGTGGTTGGGATGATGGCAGGAGTCATGGACCATGTCACTGCCTTCTCCTCTTCCAATCGCGAAGGAGAGAAAGCAAAGCTGTAGACCCGATTAATTGCACGTTAAGAGCAAAACATTGGCAGAACAGCACAAAATCACCCTAAAAGATACCGTTACCAAAAATCCAAGGAAAAAGAGGTGGGAACAAGCTAATAGAAGATAAACAATATTATGTGAGCTTTACGCTTTTGCTCTGGGCCGCTGAAATAAGGCCACAGGGACGATGTACCTCAATGGGAGGATTGGTGAGAAGGATTTCAAGGCAATGTGTGACAAGCCACTGATTTGTTATGGTTGAAGGTTTTCTTGAAATAGATAGGCGTGAACCTTCTGGTTCCATTTTTATTCTTGTACAGTGGCTAAAATGAACCAAAATTTAAGTCACAGCTGGTATCGTAAGATTTTAAGGGATTAGTATGTACCAAGCACTGCAGTACAACTCAAGGTAATAATTTAAATCAAGAATCACAAGCAGCAAGAACAAAGCTAGCCCTTGTATATGAATTACTGCTTTATGGTTACATATATAGGTGCCTGTCCCAAAGCATGTGTGTTGGGGAAAACGCAGCCCAGGTACCCTCCTTTGATCTTGGTTTTCATCACTGTTGATCAATCAAAATCTCTTTGCGTCGTGGCCAAGAGCACCGTGGTGGGGATGGCACTTCCCCTTTCTAGGAGAGCTGTTGGAGGAGCAGTGGATCTGCCTGCTGTGATTTGTAACTCCTCTTGGCAGTACCTGGAAAACTTCAAGTTCTCAGTAACATTTACAGATTTACTATAGGGGTTTTGGCCTCCCTCTTTGCAAGCCTTGTGCTGGTACCAGGCACTGCCTGCCCCAGCGTGGGCTCTCACATCATTTGCTATCGTTACCGTGCAATATCCACCCTCTTTCCTTCTCCCCGAATAAACTCTGCAAGGATCTTGGTCAAGTTAAATAGTGGTTTTTTTTTTTTTTTTTTTTATTGTTGTTGTTTTCCTTTTGCTGCCAGTGATGGGATTTATGGTGTCATCTCTTGCATCATCCGCTTGAATGCACCAAAAGCACCAAGCCAAAGTCAGGGGCACATCTCATGGCCCTGGGATTGCAACCAACTCTCGATGGCGTCAGGACTATTGGCATACACGGCATAAATTAAAATAGTAGACAAAAGCTTTGGCAAGGGAGAAATACGAACATTGGATGCGGGAGCTTGAGAAGCAAAACCCACTTTAGTGCCAAGCAGGAATCATTTCCAATCCCTTTTTTTCTTTTTCAGGCTGTGACCGTGCGAAACTCCATGGCTAAATCCTTGTACAGCGCCCTGTTCGACTGGATAGTGTTCAGAATTAACCATGCGCTCCTCAACTCAAAGGACATGGAGGAAAACACCAAGGTAACATCTTGCCAGCTCTTCTGGCTGCACTCTTGGGTTTTTAAAATAAGTAACTACGGGATAAAACATTGCCCAAGCTCCTAACAGCACATTGCTTAACATAAAGTTAATTTTTTCTCAGTTTATATTTTAGACTGAGTACATCGTTATTTTAAGTGGCATTTGCTGAGCTGGGAAGGGTGAAGCACCTCAAATAATGTATCCTCAAAGCAGCCGGGGAAGAGGTGTTTTTGTGGCCACGAAAGCCTGTTCCTCCTCCCCTTCCAGGAGCAATGCCAAGTAATTTTCATTTTGTGTGTAAAACTATAGGACCATATATAGTTGAGGGGAAAAATGGGATATCTTGCTAATGCAAGGTGTTTTGATGAAGTTGCTCAATAAAAATAGTTAGAAAAGATGAACAAGCTTTGGTGTCGCTAGGTACTGAGATAGCACGACTATAACAAGCAGAAAAATGAAATTAGGGAAAAAAGGCAGCGATGGAAAGAGCGAAGCCAGCGCGGTACTGAACCGCTTTCCCAAAGAATTTATGGACGAGATGACATGACGTTTCCTGTGATAGCGGGGTTGGATGCCACAACCCAGGACATCCTTTCCAAAACCTGATGTGTTCATCTGCGCTCCTCGTGGTGGGGAGACGCTGACCCCCAAAAGCGCGGGTGTAGGGAGGCGTCCACACACGAGAGCGCTTGCGGCTTACCCGCTCCCCTTGGCTTGGAAATCTGGGGCATGGGCCAGCAGCACGTGTTGGGGTTTTTTTTGGGGGGGGAGGGATGTACATCCAAGCTGAAGCTGCAGCTGCCAAAAGGAGGATTGTTTTGCTAAGCACTGACATTATGTTTGAGTTATGCTGTAGGACCAAAGCTGCAGAGGGTTGCAGCATAGCTGCTCCTTTATTTAACTACATAGAAATGCTTGCAGAGTGCAATTATAGACTGGAAATAAATACATGGATATAAAATTTGGTAATATGCTTTTCTGACAAGAGAGGTTGTTAAAGTGGGTAACATCCAGTGTGTCTTCTGACTGCACGTGCTTCCTCTCTCTGTGTTTAATATTTTACTAAAAATCTTGTCTTCTTCCCTGATTTTTTTTTTTCCAAGTCACCAAAAGTTTTGTCTCTGCTGTCAGGAAAAAAAAAAGCACCACCGTTTGTGTATTTGGTGAAGCAGGAAAGGTGGATTCGTTTTGACAAAGAAATGCATCTCAAGTACTATTTAACTATTGTTTTTAATGATCCAATGATTTTTAAAAAATATTATCTGCTCTGTAATATTTAAATACAAAATCAGACTACGATGCTATTGCTTGCTTAGTCAGCACGTCTGTAATAGCAGGGCACAACAGTAGGTGTTTATGGGCCATTAAACTTTGGTTCCCAGCCTCAAATCTCAGCAGGTAAAAGCCAGAACAGCCCAAACTCGTGCTGGACTGTCGCTGCGTATTAACCCTCTGCTCCCTCCAGCCAAGACTCCTGTGCAGCATGACCACCTTCCCCTTGCCCTATATTATCTCATGAATTCCCAGTTTTCTGACCCGTTTGTTTTGCCCGAAAATGCACGCTGTAGCCATAAGATCCAGGTCAGGCAGCAAGCGCCTGGAGCTGGGAGCAGCATCTCGCTTGCGCCGGAGCGGATCTGCCTTCACTGGCAAAGGCCCAGGACCTGGAGCTGTAGGAACGTGCAGGCTCCTACTGGTGGCCAGATCCAGCAAGGTGCTCCTGGGCTGGACACGGGCCAGGTTTTCTGAAACAGGAAGGTAGTGCACAAAATACTGAGAAATATAAACTTCTAGAGACAGGAGTGTGACTGGGTTTATCTTCAGCATCCTCTATGAACATCAATTGATTTTCGCAGGTCTCCCAGCAAACATGAAAATACACAAATCCTGCCTGGTTTATGGGTAGAGAGGTTAAAGAAGAGAGTTTATGTGCATTGCAGAGAGAAGCTTTGTTAAACATTGACTAGCCAATTTTCTCTCGAGTTGTTCTACAGCGTCACTCTCTTGCCCCTTTTTGTAGCCCCTGACTTGGGGTCCTTCCAGCACGGAGGGAGGAGAAGCACCTGCCTGGACTGGGCAGGGCTGGGAATAGCTGCTCCTTTGCCCTCAAGTAATAACGTGGCTGCCAGCAAGTGGCCAAGGGCATCCTGGGCTCTGTGGCTGCCGCTGAGACACCAGCCAGCAATTACCACCCTTCCCTGCCCTGGAGGAACTGAGCTGATGCCGATTAATTTGGGTTTTCCTACCACTTCACAATCCTCTTGAAATCCTTTTCAGCTTGTGCGTGGAGAAACCCCAGATGGAGGACATAGGTTCTTCTTAACCTCCCATATGTGGTCTTGAGGTTGGGAAACACCCAAGGAGTAACTGGAAGGTGGACTTGGGAGCAGGGTCATCTCCAGACCCTTGGGATTAGGTCCTCACTGCAAGACAAGATCTCAGCACTTGGGTGACGTGTACTTGCTGGAATCTACCAGCTCCCTCAAAAAATCTCCCAAACACACCAAGTCTCTGGTTTATGAGAGAAGAACAGACTTGCACCTCACCACAAAAGGTTGCTGACTCCTGAGTTTGCAGTGGGTGAGCAATACACGACTCACCCTGCACCAAATATCCTGGCTTAATCCCCAGCCCACACTTGCCACCGATATTCCTCTGACTTTTAACATATATTTTGAAATAATCCTGCAGGCGATGAAGGTTCAGAAGGTTGTCAGATGATGGATTCTTGGCAGAGGGCTTGCTTATATGACAGTCACGTTATGCAGAGGTAAAATAAGGCTCAAAACCATCTGAATTCAGAGTGTACATGGGAGGAGACCTGCAGCTGAAGTTGATGAGAAAAATGAATATGAAAGTGTATCTCTTCACGAGTATAAATTTTTATTGCAGTGGTCATACGCAACAGTTGTATAAAAACATTCACGGAGAGCTTGTCTAGCCTTCACAGAAGTTGGCTTGACCAGAGCTCCCATCCACCTGGTTGGTGGTAGCTTGGGGCTTTGACATGAAGGCTGGAGGTTGCAGAAGAAAGCATCTAGGACAACCTCGTTGACCAAAACTCATGCTCAATCAAACCGGTGGTGGCTGTAATACTCTACGGCACAGGCTGCGTTTGCCAAGGAGGCTATTTATAGCTAGTTAAGACTATTTAATTGCTGATGGACCATATGTGGTTTGGTGATAGGTGGGAAGAAGACCTAGATCCTAACAAAGACCATGCCCCAAGAGAACTTGGGATAATGGGAATGGAGACAATTTTCATATCCCAATATATGTGTTTATTTGATGTCAGCAGTAAGGAGAAGATCAAAAGATGAAGCTGGGTAAAAAAAAAACACCCGGCTGTCGTTCTTCCACTGTTTTTCAAGCAAGTATTTGGAAGATGTAAATCAGACCTTTGATATCCAAATTTAGTTAAATGTATAGTGAATTATTTTGGGAAAACACAGTGGGATTTGGTTTATCTCGCTTGCTGACAGGATTCGTAGCATATTATTTCTGCAGAGAGCTGTGAATAAGTTATTTGATACTGCTTGTTTTATGCTCATAGCAATGCTGCTGTGTATCAGTTTCACCCCGACTCTGTTTTCCTCAGTCTTCTCTCTGTCGCTTTTAGCTTCTTTTATCTTCTTATGATCCCCTACAAACTGTCTGAAATTTGACCTTTATTAATGAGGTTGGAGACTTTTCCTCCTCTTGAGAACTAGATTACTAACCCTCAGAGAGTCTCTTATTTAATTCTCCTTCCATAAATCAGGTTAAGAATTGTTAGGAGTCCGTCTCGTTGCTTAAAGCGATGATAGAGTGTAAACCGGGGCGGACCAAAAGGCATTTCTTCCAAGGGTTTTTTTCTAAGATTTTCCCATTTGGTTCTTGTGAATTGTCTTCATTTCTACCTGGATAACCCTGCTGCTGTTTTCAGGTGGGGTGCTGTGTACGTGGTGATGATGGTGAATGCCAGTTCATGGCCGTGAAGAAAATTCATTTAAATTTAATTAACCAGTTAATTTTTGGCTATCTGACCTCAAAGAGAGTAAAAATTGCTGAACATGCAATGGGTTTAAGCGTATCTGTTCATTATTTTTAGGTCCCAGCTTCCAAATTTGTAGCAAATCACTGCCTCCTACTTTATACAATAGGTCATCATATCTGTTGTGGTGATTTAGATTGGAGTAATCCTTTTAGATTTAGCAGTGATGGGGTTTTGGGGTTTTTTTTTGCAGTATTGGCTTTGGAATATCATAAAAAAAAAATAAAAAAGTTTTTTAAAACAGATAAAAAATAAAAAAATAATAATAAAAAAGATTTTTCCCCAGAATTGGAAGCAAAGCTGTTTGTGAGTGCCAAAATATACCTCCCCGGTGGAATGACATCACCAACATGCGTTTGGGGTGACATAAATCAGCTCCAGCGATCGCTATTTATTGGTGGTTTGGGAATTGGAGAGCACGTGAACGAAGACTGTCATTTGCCAAAAGCCCTTAAAACTCGTGCTTGGTGTTTAAATGTCACGACTGGGACATTTTTAGAAAAGCATGAGGTCAGTTTTATCATCTCAACCAGAAAGTGGTTCCTCCCCCAGGATTAGCCCAAATATTAAAAATCCTTGTAGAACTATACTTTTAATTGCAGGAATTTTGCTATAAATTTGATATACTAAGTAATGCAGTTGTCTGCTACAGGCTGGTCCGTGCTGCCTACTTGGTAATTTTCAATGTTAGTTTTGATAAAGGAATGATGTTAACATATAAACTAGACTTCGCTAATTGAGGTCTAAATTATATGACAACTTTGTATGATTTCCTTATGGCACTCGTTCAAAGTGTGAATTTGAAACTGAAGAATTAGAAGATTTGTAAATGTAAAATTCCTTTGATTATTTTCTTTAAATATTGAACTGCAAACTTAATCTTAAAGCCGGCCAGATTACCTGCTTTTGTCAGGCAATTTAACAAAATAATTTCATTTGCAAATACCTCAATGAAATATTTTTTTCACCTTGCTATAAGAAATAAATCTGTATTTGTAAATTTGGGCTGCTTAATGTGCTTTATAATGGAAAAACTGATATAACCCTTTTGCGTAGGTACCATGAGGTTTGTTTTTTTTTTGTCCAGAAAGCAGAAAAATAGCCATAAATTCCCAATTTCTCATTTTTAAAAGTTTTACCAACTTAAATGCGTTGACCTCTTTCTTTTGGGAACTCCGCGATGCCGCCTCCTGCAACAGAGGGCAAACGCCTGATTCACTGCAGAGCTCTGCCCTAATTTCTCTGGCGTGAAACTCTGCAAAAAACCTCCACATCTTAAAATTTGTATTCTGGAGGTGTTCGGGAGTTGTACACATAGCGATGTGAGAAAAATGCTGGTTTTCCCCGTGGAACAACCATGGCAGAATTAACCATCCTCCTCTTGTACGTGCAGTTTGATACCTGCAGTGATTTTGTTAAATGCAGATTTTTTTTATTTTTTTTGTTTTACCTGTCGGAGCTTGTTTAATTTTGTGTTTCAGTAACAACTTATGAAAAGACAGCTTCAAAATATAATCTTTTAATGGGATTATTTTATAACTAAAATAGCTGTTTTTTCTATATGTAACTGTCCTATTTTGCTTTATAAACGTACTTGCATGCACACATTAAAATATATTTTGTAGCTGTTTCAACACGGTAAATGAACCGTCATTGAAAAAAAGGGGAAGTTTTTTGTGCTCAGCAATTTCATATTAAATTCTGTTTGTGAGAGCTTGAAAACCCTGTTTAAAGTGTTCGCTCCTGGCAGGGGCTTAACTGTGCCCACGGAGCACCAGCACGGTGCGGGTGAGAGCCAGTGTCGGTAATTCCATCAGGATTCTGGAAGTGTGAGCATTCTATCTTCTAAGTCTTGTTTTTATGTAGTGCGATAGAGACTTTTATCTAGGGCACTTTTGGGAGCTCTTGTGAATTACGGGGAGAAGCTTGCACAGCGGTGGGGTGGTGGGGTCTGGATTTGCTTACACAAGGGCAATGCGAATGGATCATCAGCGTCATAGATGAGAAAAAGTGACTTTGTCATGTTTCCATCATCACTTTTTCCATGTATAATATAGATAAAATATGAG
Source organism: Numenius arquata (assembly GCF_964106895.1). Taxonomy (NCBI): domain Eukaryota; kingdom Metazoa; phylum Chordata; class Aves; order Charadriiformes; family Scolopacidae; genus Numenius; species Numenius arquata. The sequence goes on from NC_133586.1 coordinate 23,008,133, forward strand.
GTGCTCATTATACAAAGGGTTTAAGAAGAATTCTTACTTGAAATCTGTTTTTTTCTGCTTGTTAGGCTGTCGTTTAATGAATATATCTGTGAACAAAAGGGTTACCACGTTTGTTGGGACAAGCAGGAGAAAGGATGCTTGACCCTTGGGAAGCAGCGAGTGAGAGCCAGTCCCTCTGCCAGGCTCAGTCCTTGGTCCAGTGGCTTCCCATTTTCCATCTTCTGGTCCAACGGCTGTTTCTCATGGGCTTTTTGCCAAGTGATGCAAAAGTCTGGGAAGCTGGCCAAGGGCCTTCAGTAGTCATCCTTGTGGCACGGGTGGGGGTGAGGAGGCAGAGTCTGGCCCTGGAATAGGGAGAAAAGCCTGGATGAAGGATAAAGTAGCCAAAGACCTCTTGGGAAAATGGGTTGAAGTCTTATCATTGTGCTTTTATGATTTTTTAAATTGTGTTTTCACTTGTTCCGGTAGCCGAAGTCCGTATCATACAAAGCTTCCACTCACGAGCCGGGTGGCTGCTCTGCCCACAGCAGCTCTGTCTGTTCCAGCCGTAGGTGGTTCCCTGGTCAGGAGTCGAGCACAGAAGGAATATTTTCCTCCCACGTTACGTGGTCAGTTGAAAACGGACAAAATGCAGCATAGAGAGACTTGCGGATAGTCTGGTTTTTATTTCTGGCAGTTAGACTCGTCTCAGGAAGGTAGTCTTCTGAAATCCAGAGTGCAGATAAGACCAAAAAATTAAAACCGAGGTGCCTGGAAGCTCTCAGGTTCTTCTGAGGTGGAGGTGTTTCTCCTCCCTGCTTGAGATTTGGTTCATTTGACCAGTGCTAGTGCTTTTACCTTGCTTAATATTTTTATTTAATTAACTGTAACGTATGAACAGAGCCCATGTGTAAGTGAGATGGCTTTGGCTAGACCCCAGACTGTGGTTTGCTAATGAACTGCTGATAGACCTCTCTGTGCATGTGTCCTTCAGGCTCTTCCCTCCTTTTCTGATGACGACAGGCTTGCTAGGTGGACACAGTCTACTGAGTATTATTTGTAACTAATTATTAATTACTTATTTTAGCAGAACTGTCACTTACAGGTTTGGAAGTGGCAGCAGAAATTATATCTACTGAGGTTGTTTTTCACCCTGGCTCCCTGTGTTGATGAGGTTTATCTGCTGCCACATCCCCATGTGACATGTCCCTCTTCCCACGGGTTGACCAAATCCATCCAACAGGCAGAGGGCTCAAGTTTTATGAAAATCAGTACCTACACGAAGGAGAAAGATCCACATTTCTACTCCCATTAAGGGAAGGAAGGATAGTCTGAGTTGGGGAGTGATGGGTTGCACTTGCTTGTGGACTATACGTATGGCCAGGGGTCCACTGCCACCCCTTGCCTGGCTGGTATAGGGGGAGTGAGGTTGGTTTGAGCAGAGAGGTTGGGGGCCAGGAGGTTGCAAAGCAAATTGTGAATTCATCATGGTCTTGGTCTCATTTTGCCAACCTTGGTGCACCCGCATCTTGATGAGCATCTCAAGAGCTCTGTGTAGAGAAACCAAAGAGGCTTTGGCTCTTCAATTTGTAGAAAAGGCTGGTGGGGGACATGGTTGATGTTTACAAAATCATCAAAGTGATGGAAAAAAAGGCAATGTAGAGCTGTAACTCACCAAATCCTGCAATTTATGTTGTGGGGTATGGATTTAATAAAAGAAAACACTTTTCTGTTGTGAACTTCTAAAAGTTGACCTGAGAGGCTGTCAGGGATCATAGTGTCAGTGGGTTCCAAAAAAAATTGGATGGGTATCTCTTTACACATCTCTTGCCCATGAACTAAACAAAGCACGGAGGTGTCTCTCCATCTGCCTCATCCCAAAACTGTGGGCGCTGGTAGAAAAGGGTGACGGACTACAGAAGAGCCATGTTGACTTACTCAGGATGGGCTGTCCTGCTGCCATGGTTGGAGATGCTGGGCTGGGAGGAAGATTTGGCTCCTCATGGAGAACATTATTTTGTCCTGGCAGCAGGCGCTGGGATGGCTGTGCCGGAGCACGGGGCCCTGGGATGGCATCCATGGGAAATGAGGCTTGGTTCCCTTCCCTGCCCAGTGACCTTCATTCAAGGCAAGCAGTACCTGAGTCTTCAAAGGGTACAGAGGGCGAGGAAAGCGCATTCTTGGGTTGTTAGGATAGAAAAGGAGCTTTTGTTTTGTTTGCTCAACAACTCTTGTTGCCTAAGTTTTTAATTATATGGGAACCTGACCCAAGGGGTGGATTTGAGCCCTCTTTTTCAGCAGCATTACCATTTTTGTGTTACTTTACATCCCCTTCAGAAATTGAGAGCAGCTCAACATTTCCAAAAGTCAATCCATCTGGTTTATGCTTCTCAGTAGGAGACATTCATCTGATCCATCTTATATGCAAGGTGGACATTTTATATTTGATACTATTTTACTTCCCACCAGCCTTATTTTCCTTCATTGCAATGGATTATTTCCGTGCAGGTGTTTCTACGGAAGCCTTGCAGCTGGAGCATGTTCGCTTAGACACCCTGTACTCAACTTGTAGGCGTGTTTCTGGGGACTATCTTCACGGTGTGAGCCTTTTTTTCCCAACCCTACCCCCATTTTTCCCCTCAAAAGATAAATACTGTCTTACATCCAATAGAATAACTTGGAACTGAGTTAGTTCAGGTTTCTTCAAAGATGGTAATTTGTCTATAAATTAAAAAAAACCAACAACTCTAAAAGGACTTTTCTTTTTAGAAAAAGGCCATCTCTCCAGATGTTACATGTTGTTTCTCTGATGTAGGTGATGTCTTCCAGATGGCATAATATCAACAATTCTGGTAAAAATTAAAAGTCGTGCTATTAAGTGTATTTAATTCTGTTTGTACGCTTTTCATTATGTACTGCATACAAATAATCCAATTACTTTGTGTGGTTTTATTCTCATCCGCATTCGTACTTTTCTTGCAGACTTTATCCATTGGAGTACTTGATATTTTTGGGTTTGAAGACTATGAAAATAATAGTTTCGAACAATTCTGCATTAACTTCGCCAACGAACGCTTGCAGCACTACTTTAACCAACACATCTTTAAACTTGAACAGGTAAGTCTGGAAATACTTCCTCTCTGATGCCAATGAGCGTTGACATGAGGTTTTGGCACTGATCAAGTTCTTAAATTGTCCCTTTAGTTCTTGTAAATTAAGGAGCATACATTGACTTATTCAAATTTAATTTCTAATTTGCTGTATGACTTACTGCTACCTGTAAAATAAAATCCAGCCAGAGATTTGCAGGTTTTAAGTAAACATTTTGGGATACACTTATCCTCAAACGTCCTGAAGACCTTAAGCGTTGCCCTTTTGTCTCCTTGATATGAGCTCAGAGGGCTCATATGTGAGCAATTTCTCTCTTGCCTTTGCCTGGACTTGCTGCTGTGTCATTTAATATCACATAAAAGTTATTTTTCAGCATCTGTTGAAAATGCCACCCCAATCTCCTGGTGGTTTTTTGCTTTCCAGTGTTCATTTGTGGGGAGGGAGGGAAAATGTCACTCTCATACGTGTTCTGCAAGGTCAGACTTGAGATTCTTATGACCTCCAATTGCCATGGCAGATTAGGAAAGATTGAACTTTAAGCTTTGCTTTAGGTTTGTTAAGACTGGGTGTTGCTTTCCAGCCTCAAATTAATGAGCTGTAAGAGAGATTACAGAAATGCAGGCCCTAATTTAGCAGGTAACATATACGACAGGATGGCATAGTCTATTAATCAGGATGGGAGGAGGCTTCTCCAAACATCATTTGTTATCTCACAACAAGCAGAACAAGAAAACTGCCGAAGTACATGTTGTTTCATGGATGCACAACATATAATTGGGTTGTATAATACAGCAAATACGTTATAGAACTTCAAAATGCCTTTTTTTTTAATGCCAGTCTGCATGCCCTCCCTTCAGGTGAAGTAATTCTTTGGGTGAGGTCAAGGGAAATCCTCCTTATCATTAGTTTCGGGAGAGCTGGTATTTGATGAGCTGCGCTCTGTGGCCAGAGTCTGGCTCAGACCAAAGAACTAAACTAGCCCTTCCCAGAAACACCAATAGTTTCATTTTGGGCCTCTACAATGTTATAAGAGATCTGAAAAGTCAGAAAGTCTCCTTGAATATGAGCGTGGTCAAAAATAAGCAATATAGCCCTGAGTGGATCATTTGGGGGATGATTGCTTGAGTTTGATGCTTCTTTGCTGACTCTCTCTTCCTATTTTTTTTTAGTCAAGAAGGTGGAGCAGAGCTGCTCAAACCCATTTTATTTCATTTTTTTTAACTGGTCTTTGTGTGCTGATGCACCTTACTCAATAGACACTTTAAGAAGTTAACGGGAAAACCTGTCTGTATTTCTAGGAACAAGTGTCTTTTACCATAAGCCATCATAAAAGCGCAACTAAAAGATTGTTGCAAAGCCAATAGAGCTATTTTTTTCTGATGCGCTTTTGAGAAGGGGACTTGAGGAGGGAAAACCCTTCTTGAAAGCTGGAGAGAGGCAATAGCTTAGTGAGGTGGGATCTCTGGGCACTCGGGTTTCGGCAGCCTCTGCCGGCTTCACGGGAGCGAGCCGAGGTGCCGTCATGCATAAGGGAATTCCTGTACCTGGGCTGGGATTTCTTAGCAGGTTGGTGCTCCTCCCCGAGCCCGGGGTATATGCAGAGCTCCTGATTGCAGCAATCTGTAATTCTCCTTGGGCCGACTTACAACCAGTGACCTAATTAGCTTTCTCCTATAAACCTGTCAAGCGCATGAAGTCGTTAAAGTCAGTATTTGCTGTGTGGGTGGGAGGGGTGGTTGCGGAGGCTCCAATTGCAAAGGGCTCATTCCAATCCTTAATGCTGGAGCACGTCATCCGTCTGGGGCTGGAGCACTGCAGAGTCTGCTGGGGGAAAATCTGGTCATCTCTACATAGTTTGCTCTCCATAAATATAAATAAGCTGTACAGCTGCAGGAGCGCTAATTTTTGGGTGACTTATTCATACGGTTTAATCATTTACTCTTGCTCTCCTTGGAGTTGTATGCTGTGAGTAGAGGAGTGGATTTAGTGGAAAGAAAACTGCTGAAAAACACACTCAGATCTTGGGACTTCAGAATATCCTTCCTACCTGCCTGGCCCAAAGATTAAACTGCTTTTTAATGATAGTGGCTGGTCTACAGATAAAGATTGGGTAGTCAATATTGTGTTTCAAGATGGCAAAATTGGTTAAAATAGCTTGAGTTGTGAATTTATCTGAGATATTTGTGGCTTTACAAGAGTTTATTTGATGGCTGAAAAAACAAGTGGGGTTATTGCTGATGGATACCTGAAGCGGAAGGGTCCTCCTCTGCATCTGGAGATAGGCTGCTTGTATCTCCAAAGCTCTCAGGAGGCCAGAGCCAGATTGCTGAGATATCTGCACGTATCTACTAGTAATCACCAAGGATTTTTCTTAAAATCATAGTAGATTTTGTGTGCAAGAACAGTATTTGGCCATGATGTAATTGTTGCTGTGGCATTCTCCCGATGTTAGAGAAACCAAAATACCTACCACAAAGTCATCTAAGAAGCGTGGGATTATTTTAACCTTTCTTTCTTTTTTTTTCCTTGGTGAAATCTAATACAATGTGCATTGAGAATCTTTTTTTAAACCTTCTGTCTGAAGACAACACTATTTCCAGGGGTTTGCAAACAACTGACCCCGGGCAGTCTGACTTCAGCCTGGTGCCTCCTATAAATACAGCTGCTGTCACGCTGTGCACCGAGGGTCTGCAAAGGTCTCTGCAAGAGCAGCCTCCTCTCTGAGCCAACCATGAGAGTAAGGATAAAGCATCTCTGCCTGCTGTTTATAGAAAATAAAAGGGAGAAGGCAAAAAAGGAGTAAATGTTAGATATCTGCCTTGGATAAAGACAGTTATTGATGTTTCTCTGCCACTTTTATTTAAAACCAACTGTTCTGGACTGCTAAGGAAATCTAGTGATGACTTGTGATGCATGGGAACATGCTTTAGCAGATGATGGAAGGGTACAAGAGACACAAACCCTAACTGGGTGGTAAAGCCCAGGCTCATAAATCCCAGTCTATCTCTAAACTCTTGAGTTCGAACCAATAACGATCATTTATTAATCTAGAAAGATTGCTATTGCAGGAATCCTAACTTAAACACAGCCTGCCCCATCACGTAACAAGGGTGGTTCTCTCCTCCTCGTGTATCTCACTGGTCTATGGGGTGGAGTTGGATGAGGGGCTGCTACTGGTGGCTGCAAGCGCTGCCTGATGCGGTGCCTGCTCTGGGCAGCAGAAGGATGGAGTGTCCTTCACCAAGCTCCATATGAAGTGCAGACAGGCTTCACTCTTCCATGCAGCATGGTCTTATCCCTCCCTCAGGCTGGTGACTTCAGGCGAGGCATCACCGTAGCTCTCGGATTCTTTTGGTGCTATTGGAGCATCACACCTTGGCAGCGGTTCTCTGTTCCTCAGCTCTGCTCCAGCCCCACGTCCTCCTCAAGTGGCCTCTGCAGAGCAGACAAGCCCAGAGGTGCTGCAAGGTTCAGATAACACCCAGGTGCTTCCGGGAGAGGAAAATAGCATTTCTCCATTGCAGCCTGCCTTTTTTTTTTGACCGTTTAGGGAATTGCACAAAATAATTGCTGTGTATGAAGATGTGGTTTGGAGGTCACCACTAACCTAACACCCATGATATGAGTTTCCTCCAAGTTTCCAGATCTTTGGCAGTTTGAGTACTAGGAATACAAGTTTTTATTTCTTTCTGTATCCCATTCTCTCGACTTTGTCATCTTTGACCTCACCGATCTCCCCCCAGCCCTGCTGAGGCTCGTCTGACGCTAGGCTTTTCAGTTACCCCCACCCTACCCTCCTTTTCCTGTTCTCAGCTGATGTTTAGCAAAGGTTGCAAAGTCATCCCCTGGATTTCCATCCCACAGGCATTGCTCTTAAAAGTTCTTTTCTACCCCGTTTTCTACCTTTTATTTACCCGTCAAACCTTGATTTTGAGAACATCCTTTTATAGTTTAAAAAAAATTGATGACTGAGGTTGAGACTGCAAAAAAAGTATTATTTGGAGGGTGATCAACTGGCATGAGCTCAGGTGTTGAGCAGTCTGTTTTCTGGCGTGGTCCCTGGTGAGCTTGATGTCCCAGCCAGCGAACCTCAGCCTCCTCACGTAGAAAAACTTAATTTCATAAAGATAATGCATCCTATGAAGTGTTTGCTCAGCCATCTAAAGGTCCGTAAATCTTTACAGAGGCATACAGGTTTTATTGGCCCTGTGTAAGAGGTGGAGAAATCTGACAGTCCGGACTAAATAATGGATGTTATAACAATCTGTTCATCGCAGAGGGAGTAAATTAACTAAAACAAAGCATCGATTTGTGGCAGGACACAGTGATAGGTGGTTTATTCAGTCTTTGAAATGGCTGTGATGCCTGCAATATTTTAAAGCGTCTTGGATATGCAGGGTGTCTCACGCCGTGCTGCTCTGTCTCCCAGCAGCTATGCATGTTATTTAGAGAAAGTAAAATACAAAAAAAAAAAAAACCAAACCTAAAAATAATTACATTAAAATAATTACAAATATTTTAAAATAATTAAAACATTTAAAATAATTAAATTAAAAATAGATTACGATAAAAGGTCTTTCTCCTTTTGCCTAGAGCTCTTTTCCCCTTCCGTCCAGCTCCACTCTGGTTAAGCATGAACGTATTTTATCTTTGTTGCCACCGAAGACAAAAGCCAACCCCCAGAAGTCAGCTGTTGAGGACTGGAAGGCTGGGTCCAAATTTCTGTTTTTTGCTGGGGATGGGAGAGCGGGTGCTCTCCGAAAAACGCTGACGTCGGCTGTGTGCCATATGACAGGCGGGGAAATAACAAGGTGCACAAGTTATTGATTTATTACTTGGTTACACGCCATTGTATGTAAGTCATATTAAAAAAAAAAAAAAGGGTGCTTAGAGGACATAACTCATATTTAAAAAAAAAGATATATGCTTAGAACAGTTTAAACATTATCTTTAGGATAGGGAGATTTCAAATGGCAGGATTGAAATAAAACATGACTCCGGTTGTCATCGGTCCCCCAAAGCGTTGGCTTGGGTCGTTGCCCTGCCTGGGGACTGGGACCGGAGGGGCTTCATTTGCCACCCCCTTGTTCCTGAGTGTCTCAGGGTGATGAACATTCACAACATATAATATATAAAATATAATATATTACATTATCTATATATCCTATAGTATCATAACATAGTTAGAGCTGGGAGGGACCTAAAAGATCATCTAGTTCCAACCCTTCTGCTGTATTTAAAATACAAAATATAAATCCCCCAGAAGCAGTGTTCTTAAGTCTGCGTAGTGGCATCCTGCGTAGGCAAAATTAGAAAACGTACTTAAAATATCATTAGAAAATATTCTGGAAAGGTCTCCTGGTGTGATGTGCTGGAGCTTTTCAGCATCTTTTCTTCATTAGAATTAGGTATCCATAAGAAACAGGTTTGGGTTGCTTTGTCTTTTTTTTTAAATTTGATTCCCTGACATTTAACTTAAGCCCAGTGCAGAGACTGTGTCTGTGAAGCCCAGCTTTTGTGAAAATATCATCATTGTGGTTGACAGCATAAAACTCTTGAGATAAATGCACCGACTGCTCCTTTTTGCAAGGTGGATAATGTGTAAATTTGAGGTTCAACCTCATATTTTGCCTAGGAGAAAGAGAGGGAGAGAAAAGCAGAACTGATTTGGGAGATGGACAACAGAAGGTCCAAAATTTTTTTTTTTATTTTTTATTTTTTTAATTAAAACCAAACATGATTGTGCTAGAGAAGAATTATTTGGGCAAAAAGCTCGAGAGATGAACAGGTTCAACATGTGGTTGTCACCACTTCATACTGCACGTGGCTTTTGGTCAGCGGGTTTGATACAGTGCTTTCCTTAATTAAATTAAGGAGGTGTTTGGGGATGGTTTGTGCTGCACGTGATCTGAAGAGGGTTTTGTGTTTCTGCGTGTGTTGGAAATGTGGCTGTCGGGGAGGAGGAGCGTTATGGTCTCTTTTGCTCATCACCTGGATGGGACGATCTGGCAGTGGTGACTTAGGAACATGGGCTGCTTTAGAAATTAAGTGTCTTTTAGTGAGCAAAAGCAAAGATTATATTGATAAAGAGATTATCTCAGTGCAGTCCCCATGTCTTGGCCTTTGCGCATGGTGCCAGCTAGGCTAGCCTAGGGAATGTCATCAGGCATCCCGTACAGCATCCCACAGCATCCGAGAGCAATCCCGGGCTCTGCTTGCACCAGTGTCGTGTCCTCCCCAAACCGCCTCCATTCCCCCACTCACATCCCCTCTTCCACCCCTCATCCCCCACTCCTTGCTGGAGATCTCCAAGTTGCAGATGCCTTGCCCCAGGTGCCGTTATCCCTCTCACCATCATCTCTTGAGTCCTTTTTTACTCTCTTATGAGCTGATTCCTTGTCTTTTTCCAGTTAGGTGATGTTTTCTGCTGATCGTGGTTCCTACTCAAATATACTGGCTAAGTATATGTGGGCTTGGACTGTCCCAGGGGACAGTCCTGTCCCTGTAACCCAGCCAGATTTGTCCTGGAAAAGCCAAAGACTGACTTTCCTCTGGGACCTGCTCTTGGGATGCAATCCAATGTATGTATATTTATTTATATCCATGTACTAATATTATGTACATTATGAAGCGTTACCCCCCCCCCCCCCCCAAAAAAAGAAATTAAAAAAGGATGAGATGAAGATGAAATAAACACTGATTTTTATTTATTAGTGGTACAAAAAGTATCTTCTTCTCACACGCCAATGCACACCCTGCTTTGGAGAGCACTAGGTGTGCTCTAGGGTCATCTAGGATGCTTCTCTACTGGTTTCTGGGTCATAGTCCAGAACCACAGTCATGGGGAAATTCTTGTATATTCCCTATACCTTTAAGCTAAATTAGGCAACAAAGTAATGATATCTTTGGTTATTTCATCAAAAGAACACCAGCAATACTTGAGAGCAATGGCTTTTCTTTAAAAATAAAAGACCTTGATGCGTGTTGGTGGATTTTCATAAGACAGTGTTGTGCAATGTGACATCTCTTCTTAATCAAGAAGACAAGTGAGAAACCTCTGAAATACTCAGCAATATGATCTGAAAAAATGTCATATTGAGGCAGAACTGGATGGTTCATCCTGACCACGGCTCTTCCACTCGTCACGTGCGGAATTCCTGCCTGGACACTTGGTTTGGCGTGGTAACAAGATTTTATAGACATAGCATAAGACAACTATATATATCTGTATGTGTGTGTGTATTTATGTATTAGGGAGTACCCTGAGCCCATTGTAAGTGTGAATGAACAAGAGGGGAATCGGGAGCGAGTGTTATTTATTGACACGAACTTGGAGTGGGGACTGGAAGGGGAAGATGATGTTCAGTCTGGAGGGACCAGTCTGGTGTTGACCGTGACCACTGTGGAGGTCCCCTTCACATTTGCTAAGTCTGATACATCTTACAAGCACTGCACTGAGATAGACAGATAGATATATTTCCTTTCCTCTTTAATTTAGATAGCAAGAAATTAATCTGCCAGCAGATCATGCAGCATCCTTAGACTCAGGCTTCTCCTTGGCTGTTGTAAGGGCAGGCTGGGAAGAAGGATGATCCTGCGAAGGAAGTGAGCGGGATTGTGGCAGGGTGTGCTTTGCCAGCTGAATCATTCAAACCCAATTTTCCCCATTTTGAGAGCAAATTGTAATTTATGACTGAAACCTGCTGTTGCCACTGAAGCGTAGGGAGCTGATTTGAGCTCAAAGATGGATGCTGCGGAGCCTGTGGAGCAGTGAAACCCTGGGCTGAAATGACTGTTTCAAAACACTTTCTCTGATGATGGACAGTCCAAATTACAGTAAATGAAAATCTCAGGCTGCGTACATTCAGCAGATGGGAGGTGGTCAGTGGGCAAATGATCTGCCTCAAAATAAAGCCAAATTCACTTGCCATTTGCGGAGGAGCCGCTGAAATGGTCACCTTGAAGAAGACCATCAAGATTTGCAACTCAAAATGGGTGGCAGAAGACAGGCAGGGGAAGGCTGTTTATCAGAACCCCTGCATGACCAGACGTTATCATTAAAATGGAGTGGTTTAAAAACCCGTTTATAAATTGTGTATTTATAGAGCATGTGGATATATTTTTATATATAATGTGTCTGTGGACAACACATCAGTAAAAATATATATAATGTATATATATATATTTTTATATATACGGTTGTGTGTATAAATTCCTTTTCTACTTCAATTGAGAACAAACATAAAAATCCTTGTTCAATGAAAGCATCGGCATCGTCAGCCCTCGGCATCGTCAGCCCTCGGCATCTTCGTCTGGAGGGATGTCGGGAACTCGAGGCATCCGCATTGTCTGCAGCACGTAAGCGCTGGCACCAAACCAGACGTTGGTCTCATTCATTTGAGACCTCTCTAATAATAAGGTTTTCCCATCTAGAGGATATGTCCTACTGAGCTCATTTTAATTATCAAATTGCACCGGGATGTTTTTGGTGAATGCTGGGGCTCATGCTGCCCGGTTGCGTTTGCTGAATGAGCAATTAATCCTCCACAGGAAGGACTAGTTCCTGGGTGGATGGATCCCATGTGGATCTCTCCTGGATGGAGAGATTCCCCCACATCTTGCTGCCATTTCCAGCCTTGGAAAAGCTTTCCCAAGCTCCCCAAGACGGATTTTAGGATACATACTTACATGGATATATCCAGAAAAGAGCTTTTACAAGGTTTAGCTCCTTTAGTTTATCATACAGCGATTACCTGTTTTAATGTAATTTTAAAAACATTAAATATTATGTTCCTTCCTGGAAGTTTTTCAAAATAGATTGCAAAATACAGCTTCGTTTCTAATTTTTGAACTGAGCTTTTTGAGACATTATTCTTATCTTCTTGTCCATCAGCAGAGTTGATGGTACCTTGTTACTGGGTAAGCAATCAAGAAAGAAACAATTTGTATGCTTGGGTTTAGCAGCTCTAGACTTGTATTTGCAAAGGTTTGTATTTTCATGGGTGTCAAATTGACTTGTAATTTTTTTTTTAAGGCTATTTTGAGATTATTTTAAGCTGGGGAAGTCAGCTAGGAATGGAGAGAGGCGTGGAAGAGGGTTTAATTCTTAATTTCTCACTTTGCAAACGCCACCTGGAGCTGAAGCAGACGGCGTTAGAGCCAAGAAGAGAGGAATTTCACACCCTTCTGTTTAGTCGTGAATTTTTGAGGCAAAATATGTACGTTTAGACATCCAAAAGTATCTGCCTGTCGATCGCATCACAGTGTATGGCTTTGGATTACACGAGTTTTTATGATGGGAACACAATGGGAAACGTTCCCACATGGAGCTATACTGGAGAAAGGGGATTTTTTTAGTTGATTTCCCCCTTTATTTTGGAATTTTCATTGTGTGAACAAGGTTTTCCTATGCCTCGGTAATGAAAGCCTTGGGCAGATAAACTCCTGGAGCTTATCTAGCTCCGTCTGGGAGGAGGTGAATGAGCTGATGGGGTTTTCCTCTGCTCTTGAGATTTACTCGAGCATTTCCGGAGCAGGGATTGCCACGATTCTAGGAAACAGAAAATGCCATATTTCCCTTGCACGCAGTTCCATGCAAATAATTAAGCAATTTGGTTTACATTTCCTTCTTAATATGCTTTAATTTCTTAGTCGGACTTGATAAAAGCTGAAACAGCACTGCGTGCTACCCATCCCCAGAAGAGAGGAGAGAGCATCATCCCCATCTTTGGATTTTAAATAGTATTTTTGGGGGATGCTTCTCAATTTTCACTGTGACTATCGGTGGTATCTCTATGGTATAAGACGTCTGCCTCCTGAGCGCTGAAATGCTGGGATATTTTCATGGCTCTTGGCTCACAGGCTGTGTGGACGGGTGCCCAGCACCCTCCAGACTTCTTTAGATCATGACACATTTTTTGACCTTTTATATCCTCTGATAGGGCAACAAATGCCATACATGGTGGAAAAACACACGCCTTTATATTCAGGCCTGATTTTTCACTGCCCTTTGATTTGAGTTTTAATAATCCCTTGGTTTTGTGCTTTAAGACAGGTGGGAAACTTATTATATTTTTTATTTTGTATTTTTATCACATCTCTCCCGTTTCATTTCTTCTCTGGGTTTCTGTGCTTATCTTCTCGAAGTTTTTCAAGCTCCTGATCACTCCCTCCAACCACCTCTTAATTTTACCATATGATTTTGGGGAGCAATAGCCCCCAGGGAGCACAACACTCAAGTGTGAGCTTAAACATTATATTTAATTCTTTCTCCTCCAATTATGCTTTTTAGCGTTTGGTTTTACTTACTGTTGACCATGGCTGGATATGGAGTAATTTATAATAGAGCACATGTGGATGTGTAGAGATGTTTTCCAGCATCTCCAACATGCTGTTGGGCTCGTGGGTATTGTCTCCCACTCAGGATATATAAACCTTTAATTCTGCTGCAGATTAGAGTGTGTTTTGGCTTATCATCGAAATAAAGTCCCAATAGAAGAGCTGGTCCAATACTTCTGTAAAGATAACGGGACTTTTTTTTTGCTACACGTTCAACTATAAAATTAGGGATGTTTTCTGTCCCCAGCAGTAGGGTTTCCATCAAGCCTCATGTCCCAGTTGGGTAGGTTTTTCTGATGCTCAGCACATGTATTTTAATCTTGAATTTATTGTTCTGTGTGGCATAAGCAGTGTTTGTACTCTGGGGTCGGTTGTAGGCAGGCAGGGTTTTGCTTTAATAGTGCTTAGCCATCTCTTTACTAGAGTTCCTTTAATTTTCATATATAAAAATGTTGGAATTTTTGCCACATTCTATTTATTTGGTATCCCAGATCTTACACGCTAATATGTCTCAGGTGATGTTGTGTGATATTCAATAAAGATTTATGCTCATAATCTGAGAATATGCATTTCGAAGTTTGCACCCATATTTTATCATCCTTTTTTATGGTCTTTAGGGTCGTTTTTGTTAAATGTTTGAACATCACAAATTGTGTTTATGCATTCAGATCTATCTGAGCATTTTTAGCTCTAAAAAAAACTACCTCTGGCAAAACTCAAACTAATTCTGGCTTTTCTTTTGAGCCACCTCCCTGCTTAGCCACATCTTTCTAAATATCAAATGCAATAATGAAATACATATATATACAGGGTTTTTTTTTCCCTAAAGAGAGGTGAGATGAAGTCACTAACCCTCTTCTCTCCTGAGCTTCAGCTGAGTCAGAGAGACCAAACCCACGTTACGCGATTCTGCTGCCCTGGCTGCCACAGTGCTCGTCCCGATGAAGCTACAACAGCTCAACCCTGCTCTGATTCGGGTGACAACAGCATTTGACAAGTGATTGGGCTCGCGCTGGCAGAACGAGTCCCTTTGGCGACGTGCTGTGCCAACGTTGACGTCCTGCCAACGTCATCGTGCTCAGGGCAGCAGAATTCCTTCTAAATGGCTTCTAAATGCACAATTGGGAAGCGTTAATCTACTCTTCTGGTGGCTTCTGGAGAGCAATCAGTAGCATCTCACCCACTAATTAAATGAAAATATGGAGCTGCTGGACTTAAAAAAAAAAACAAACAAACAACAAAACAAACCCTCGATGTCTTTTTTTTGGTTCTTTGCTCAATTCCTTTTGCCAAGTTTGGGAGCTCAGTTCTCTCCTCTCCAGTGAACTTCCATCGCTCCACCTTCCAGCAGACCAGGTTTCAGCTGTCCAGGGGATGGGAGGAGTAAATCCACACATTTTTGTTGGGAGTAAAGGTGCCAAAAAATAGGACTCCGTGGACCTTCCCGCACTAGAAACTTTTGCAAGATAGTGGTAATGTCAACGGTTTGGTTTTCGTTGTAAAGGTGGTCTTCTAGAAATAGGACATTTGAATTTGCCCCTAGTTTTAAGTCAAGCTATAAATTTAAGCTGATTTTCATTTAACCTCCAGTTTGAGATTTTTTTTGTTCAAATGGACTCTAAGTGTTTCGTATTGTCCACAATCTTGACCACATGTTTGTTAAATGAAAACCTTGTGTTGTTTGGATCTAATTCCTTAATATTCAAGTGCTCTGTGAGGACACTGTGTCCATTAAAGGATGGCAGAGACTTCATTGTCGTAAAAGTGAAGAAATATTTGGAGGTAGCTTTTAAGGATATCTCCTGAATTCTGAAGAAAGATAAATATAGAAATCATATAGAAGATTAATAACTGAAACTTAATTGAGTAAGTTTAACAGATATATATGTGCATAGCAATGATTTTACTCTAAATCTGCTGCTTTCTGTGCACAATTTGCATGGTGTTCTGCAGACATCCAAGGAATTACATCGCTCAGTCACAAAGCCAGAGTTATTTCTACTGGGCTGGGATTCTTTCTGAAGACAACTGAACCCGTAACTGGAAAAATGCTAGGAAAAGAGAAATAAAGGGAATTTTTTTCCATGTAAGCTTTGGAGCAATTGCTCTGGCATAGCAGCTGCTGCATACGCTCCTGTCTTGAAATGGGAGCATGTAGCTGGGTTATTGTGGAAAAGGTTATTAGTTGAGGACTTTAATTTCTCTTCATCTTTGGCCAACGCAGCCAGAGGTTGCATTGGGGATGGAAGGGAGGGAGCAGCAGATGGACAGATGTGGGGAACAACTGCATGGCCTGGGAGCGAGTGTTTCTGACCCAGCCCAGAGGAAAAAAGAACAGAGGAGGGAAAATTAGCCAAAATCCTGCAGCTGGAGTAACCGAGGCCAGGAGGTACGTGATGACCGACCTCAGTCATGCACTGTCTGTTGCAGAGCTGAAGATGAGCCTAAAGAAGTAGAGACCTTGAACTCAGTGGTCTTTTATGGTCATTTACTGGAATATATTTGGAAAAAAAACCACAAAGCAGCCGGGATTGCTAATTAGTTATTTTGTACCAATCTTTGGAGTAGTAGAAAAGTTTTAGTGTGGTCATAAGAGATTCACATATGGTTGTCTAGAAGGCTTCTAGAGCAGAGTGACGATATGTGCCCAATTTAGATGTATGCAAAATTTAAACTCTAGATAATTGGGGGTTTTATGGGGGGGAAAAATATGTGTAAAGGCCCCATACAAGTAGTTCAAAAAAGAGTCATGATAATAAACAGCTAAGCCAAGTAACATGGACCAGCCACCCATCACCACTAAAATAAGGCTTTTTTACTGTCATGGCAAGGTTTATTGCTCTCTGGGTGCTCAGAACCAGACCTGGACAGGCGAAGCTGGGACTAATGGACCCTGCACCCGATTAAGCAGCTGCCAGAAGCGGGCGGTTGATAAATGATGCTGACTCCCATTACTGCTGCACGCATCGCCCTCTTCTGAGTCACTCAGGAGAAGCTTATGCTTCCTCAAGAAATATGCAATCTTCTACAGTTGGCTGGGTTGCCGTATAGAAGCTTTTTTCCTGACTTGCACTAAAATACAACAAATCTTAGTGAAATATATGATTTTTTAAATGCCTATAGTTTAGCAGGGACCTGTCGATGCTATTCTGCCTGCCTGCTATGTCCTGGTTCCTCTATAGGAATCGGGAAAAATAGAAAAAAAATTAAAAGAAGAACTAAAATTCATAGTGTGGAATTGTTTTTAATTTTCAGGGCTTTTTTTTCTTCCAACGGGATGCGTTCTGTTTTGAAACTGAAAGGCTCTAGAGCTGTTAAAAACTGTGCATCCACACATATGGATATGGTGTGGATGGTCGGTGTAAAGGGTAGAGGGTGTCTCAAATACTGAATTCAGGACCTTGTAATTTTTTAGGATAAATTTCCTCGTGAGGTGTCTCAAAGCACTCCAGGCTCTTTAATTCTAAAAATAATAGATGTAGTGTTCATGTTAACTTTGGATGGGGATACTTTGGAGAGTTAGAAGAACACACTTTTCTTTTTATGTTTTTTGTTCATATTAAAAATAAAAGCAGAAGCAGCAATAAAAATGAATTGGATTGCTACAAAGGTGCTTCATATTAATGTAATTTTGAGGATTTTTTTTTCCTTTTTTTCTTGAATTCTGCTATCAAAGTGTCTTGTAGCAGAAAAGTAAAAAAGCAGCTTGGATCGATAGGACTTTTCCCAACACATGGAGTAAGGTGCACTTCCAGTATCGCTGTTTTGAGAATGAGTCACAGGTCTTAGAAGCATATGATAAAAATTATGATTTTTATGGATAAACCAGCTTGTCTTTCTTCCAAACACCCTAAAACAATTTCTACAGAAGAATTCTCAAAGTAATCCAGTTGAAAATCTATCTCGGAGGAGATAACCTTTATGAAAGAGCAAGGAGTTATTTTGGTGAAAAATAAGTAGCTTTTTTTTCCCGCAGTGTGGATTTGGGGACAGATCCTCACTTTTACTGTAAAGGGACTTGGAGTGGTGATTTCTGCCAGCTGGAGGTCTCTTCGTCAGCCCTTATGGCACCAGCCATTAATCATGGGAGATACAGAAGAGTATAAGCAGGAGAAGGAGTTATATTCCTTTTACTGCGTAATTAAATGAATATGTTGTACCACCATTTTCTTGTAGCAACTGAATGCTAAATATAAGTTGATGCACATACATTGTATAGCACTTTAACAGCAAGCCAGGAAAAGGAAAGAGAGACACAATTGCCTGGATTTCCACGAAACCCTTTGATTTTCACCTTTCTTTTTCTGCTTTCACCCAATATCATTATAATATCTGTGGGGGGTTCTTTTAGGAGGAATATAGAGCAGAAGGAATTAGCTGGCACAACATCGACTACATAGACAACTCCAGCTGCATCAACCTGATCAGTAAGAAGCCGACGGGCCTACTCCATCTGCTGGATGAGGAAAGCAAGTGAGTAGGAAACCGTTGGTTTTGCTAATGGTATTTGAGTTTTTTTCACTTAGAAAGTGTTTATCCTTAAGTCTTACCTCTTGTAATTCTTTCCAGAGAGATGCTAATTCCTCGCTGGCCTGATTTATCTTCTGTCTCCTGTTTCCGAGGTGGTAACGCAAACAGGGGAGAATCAGCAAGCTGAGCAAAAAGCCTTAACAAATAATAATTAAAATTCCGTTTCAATAATTTCTTCCACTAAAGGAAAGGGCAAAGGTTTCCTTGGCTTCTCTCCTCATTTCTCTCCCTGTCTCTTGTGGTGTAACAACATGAAGATGCTTGAAGGGAGAATCCAAGTGCAGGAGTTAAAGCAGGTTGTGTGGGTGCTGATTGAGATACAAACTGGATTTATCGATCAACTTCTAAAAATTAAGCCAGAATGAACTGAGGCAGTTGTACGTAGGGGCTGCAGGGCTTCATGAGCATCATGAGAGGTGGGGCTGGGGTTTGCAGCCTTGGCTGTCTGTGTCCATCCCGCTTGTCTCAGTAGAAATTGTGGCTTCTGGGTCTGCCTTTGGGTGGAAAGTTTGGAGCGTAAGGGACCTCCCGTCGGATGCACGTGCCGGTTTTCTCCTCCGTTTCTTGTCTTGTTGACCAGACACACAGCAGCGGTAACGCTGTCCCAGTGATACTACACTAGGCTAAACCAGCTTGAATTAGGTACATTGGTGAAATATACCCCCAATTTGCAGATTTACATGGAGTTTGAGGATGGAGGATTGACTTGCTCTTACCAAGAGACTCTGCTCAAGCTCTTTGTCCTTTTTCTTCCTCTCTCCTATGCCAGGATCAGTCAAGTAACTCCTGAATCTGAAGTGAGACTTATAGGCAAAACAGCTTAATATTTCCTAAATGTGTGAATACCCCACAGATACAGGAGCCATCTGAGCCTCAAAACCAATGACAGAAACTTGGGGTTTCAGATAAACGCAGATACTCGGAATCATTTCCATGCAATGGGCATACAATGCAGTATACCGCAGTAAAAATACACCTATTTGTGCTTTTATAACTGATTTCAGACCATCACTAAATCAGTTAAGAGTTCTTCAGACAACAGATACACCTTGCACTTGTATATAACCACATGACAGCATACAAAATAGTGCGTGCTTAGTATCTGCAGGCACAGAAGAGGAAGCTCAGAATATCTCTGTTTTCCCATTTGTGGTCAAGAAAGAAGTGCACAAGCTTTTTCATTGGGTTTATGGCTTTCTTCTTTTTAATTCTTTCCGCTCAGTTTTCCTCAAGCCACAAACCAGACGCTGTTGGACAAGTTTAAGCGTCAACACGAAGGGAACTCCTACATTGAATTTCCAGCGGTCATGGAGCCGGCTTTCATCATCAAACACTATGCGGGCAAAGTGAAGTACGGAGTGAAGGTCTGTCACCCAGCTGTTCCTCAGCAGTTGTTTTCATTTAAATCATCTAGTTGTGACAGGGAAGGAGAGCCCCAAAGGCTCCATGGAGATGTTTTGGAGAGGACTTGGCTAAAGAAGAGATGCGAGGATCGGGAGAGAAGTGTTTGGTGAAAAGCTTGGCTGGAATGAGAAGGTGGTGGGGATTGTGTCTTCCTGTTCTCCTCCATGTCGCAAGCTCTGCCTATTGGCATTTAGGGGAAGAATTTAGGGACAGGCACTGAGGTTAATGCTACGTCCCAGCAATGGCTTGAAATTGGGTATTTGGTAGCCTTTCTGGACTTGGTTTGTTTAAAAACCCCATGTTTTTTGCATCATTAGCTGTTTTTTAGTACAAGCTACATGAGCATAGGTCTCAGCATCTCACTGCTGCAGGTACTTCTTCAAATCCCATGCAAACGATTTCAAAGTTGACCCTATTTATATCCATGCCAAGTATTAGCAGAAGCAGGTCTGGTGGGAAGGGGAGCCTGTATGATTTACGACTCGGGATTTGTGACTGCAAATCCATAATTGTGTTTCTGATGCAATCAATGCATGTGACAAACTTTAGCATCAGCTTCGAGATGCTTCAGAGAGCTGTGCTTTGGGATAAAACATTTATTTTCAGGACATAAAGAGGGGTCAAATATGGGGGCAGAAAAAAGAAGATAGAAGCAGGATTCAATAGTTGTACTGACCCAGGGACGGCCTGGCAGATCTTACCTGGCGTATCTTGCAGATATTGTTTATTTTCCTCTTTTCTCCCCCTCCTTTTTCTCTTTCCCTAGGATTTTCGTGAGAAGAACACAGACCACATGCGCCCGGACATTGTAGCTCTCCTGCGAAGCAGCAAAAACGCCTTTATCTGCGGGATGATCGGGATCGACCCGGTGGCCGTGTTCCGCTGGGCAGTCCTGCGGGCCTTCTTCAGGGCCATGGTTGCTTTTCGGAAGGCTGGAAAACGATACGTGGAGAAGAAAACTGGTACGTGTGCCTATCTCCTAGCCCTAGTGCCTGTTTTTCACCAGCAGCATAGATCTAATATAATACTACAGTATTTTAAGTAGCCTGACTTATTATGAGCTATAATCTAGCAAAAAACCTCATTGAAACAGTGTATTTTGCTATGCAAAAGTTACATTTAAAGGTACGTCTGGATTTTAATGCATCATAAGGAAAGATTTTCATTTTGCTGGTGCTTTATCTTTTCCTTTTTGTAGGATGCACGCATAGAAATTCCTGAATGATTTGAATAGAAACATAAAATTTATTCAGCAAATAAGGCAAATTAATTTTGCTATGAATTCTTGAACTGTTAGTTACATCTGGGGAAAAAAAAAAAGGAAATAATTCTTCTCTATAATTTTTCAAGATGTTCACCCTTTAAGCTGCAAGAGAGCGTGTCTTTTGTCTGGCAAAATTCATTGCTTCACAGTCATCCAGAACCACCTCATGCCGAATGCAGGGGCATTAAATTAAAGGAAAGTAATGGTGCATCATCATGCTGTGGCACGCAATACCTGGCTGCGCTTTTAGATCATTGCATTTCTCTGCATAAAGCAATTTCAGCAAGATGGGTACAAGCTATTAGTATTAATTTCTGGGCACAAGAGGGCTTGAAATTCATGATGAAATTAGAACCTCAGCAGGGAAAACGTCAGCAGAGTTAAAATTAAGCACAGAGCCGCCCCATGAATTTTTTTTTTTTTTGAGTTGGAGAGGTGTGCATGAAGGAGAGCCAAGGAGCTTGGGTTGAGGGACGTAGATATGGAAACCGTACAAATGGAGAGAATAATTTTCTTGTTTGGGGCGAATAATAGGATCCTAAGATCAGCCTTCAGGAAAAAATCAGCCTTCAGCTCTTGAGACTCTTCCTCTCGAACCGCTTGGATGCGGCGTAAGAGAAAAGATGTTTCTCGTGAACCTGGGTCTGTTGTGTACATCAAGGCAGCATCTTGACAGACAGCAGCACTGCGAAGTGCCGAGAGGTAGACGGCAGAGAGAGAAACGCTGGGAGAAAGAGCTGGCTTCGGAAATCCCTATTTGCATTTTCCGACCATCGCCTTTTTTATCTTGCACAAAGCTCGGGCTGAACTAAAGCGAGCTGGTCAAGGAGATCAAAAATATACACTCAGTCTTGGGAAGTAAGAGCTAATTTCAAGCCCTGCTTTGCTTTCTGTGTCTCTAGCAGTCAGTCGTGCCTGCCATGCTTGCCTCCTCACTAGCTACCTTTCTGTTTTTCAATCTTGACTTTGTGGCATTAACTTGCTTATATCTATATATATATATGTCAATACGTAGGTATAGAATAGAGTCCAGGAGGTTTTCAGACAATTCTAGGAGACTCACTTCTTGCACCACCTTCTCTTTCCATACCAAAACTAACAGTAATGGCTGAGTTTCTAAACCTTTCCTGGCACACGTTGCTGCTGGTTTATTTATCTGGTATCCTTTGGGCCTGCTTTGAAATGGCTTTGTGCTTTGTAACCTTTGTTTTTTGAGCCAAAAAGAAAGAAAAAAAGAAAAAACCCAACCCCCTCAAAAGTCTGGATAAGGTTTATCTTAAGCTTCCTGACAATCCACAGATAAGTCATATCCTGAATTTCTATGTGCATCTTCAGCCTGAATTGGGAAAAAGTCATGTGAAAGTCACCATGTAGGTAGTACTGATGGAAGAAGATTACCTAAATCTAATTTCCTTATTCAGTTGCACCTTACCTATTAGGAAAGTTTGTCCTGTAAGGAATGGTGGAGCTGGGACCACTCACGTTCAGCTGCCTCTGAACTCTTTGGAGAGGTACCCATCATCTCCTAGCATGACTTCTGCTCAGGTAGTAGTAGAACTTAGCAAGGTGAGATGAGTAGCAATGTTTGCATAGGATCGTAGTATAGTTTGGAAGGGACCTTTAAAGGTCATCTAGTCCAACCCCTCTGGGACATCTTCAAGTAGATCAGGTTGCTCAGAGCCCAGTCCTGACCTTTTCATCATGCTTTTGCTGGTTAGACCTCGTGCCCACCTCCCATTCAGTTGTCCTTCTCCAAAATCCCATCCGTCTTGCCAAAGCACCACAAAGCAGATACTGTAGAAGAGGAGGACCTGAGCTGAAGGCTTGGCCAGTGTCTGGACAGTGGGGCGGGCTGGTGCAGCATAGCACATCCGCTACCAGATGCTGGTGGTCCCTCCTGCTCCCCAAAATAACGCAGTAAAGCTCCAAACTGATGCTTTGCATCTATGGCAGAAGGCATTTGTGAATTATTAAAGAATCCCTAAAATTACCCTATCTCGATAGACAAAGGCAGACAACCAAAGACAGCATATGTTTTAGGTTTTATTTTGATTTTTTACCAAACCTTGCTGGCTTTAATTAGCCTGAGCTTTTGATAAAATTACAGCAGATTAGTGGAGAATAACTTCACACATGTACATTCATCCAAGTGTGCATGCTTAATATTTGTATATAATTTTTTTAATGGCTTAAAAAATAACCCATTCTTGGTTTCCAAGGTCCCATCTGCTGCTACTACCATCCATTAATGAGCAGGAAAATATCTGAAGCATGCTTTTATTTACTTAAGGCTCTTTGTTCTCTTTTGTCTTAAACGCAAGTGGACCTCCCTTGCTTTTACCTGTGTGGAGGCCTATCGGAATCACGCTTGCAGTACCCAACAGGGATTTTAATGAAAAATCTCCAGCTTATGTATAAGCAGCTCTGCAAAAATCTGCTCTGCTTTCTTTTTGCATCATCCTTTCGGTTATCTTCTCCGTGCCAACAGTGCCAACCAGTGCTACAGATGCTTCTGTAAAGATAATCAGCATTTTTTCCTGCTGGCTTTAGGGACTCTCCTTTTTTGTGTGCTCCTCATATCCTCATAGTGCCTGCAGGATTGTCCTTGTTCACCTGGAGGTGAAGAGCAGCAAAGCAGGGTCACAGTGAATTTTGTTGGGTACCTTTCTCTTCTGCCCAAGAGGTACCTCTTATGGTGCTGCCAACCTTCCTTGGATGAAACACACTGGGATCTGGCAAGATGCAATTAGGTGAAGGGTGGAGTTTTTCAATAACTTGCTTTTTAAATTATTATTACTATTGAGTTTATCAGGGAGGATTGAGGTAGTCCAAAAGAACTACATATTTGAACCAGATTTGTTAGTGAACTTTGATTAAAGGAACATTATCAAGCTTTTTAGGAAAGAAATTTGGCTGATGGACATTTTTTTTGCTATGTCATCAATATGAATTTTTTACGCAAAAAACTTTAATTCCTTGTTAGTTAAAACTTGATGGAGAATTGGTGCTGCTCATATAAACCAGGCAGTGGAGACTCCCAGCTTTCTCATTTTGGTTTTGCTGGACACAAACCTAAATCCTCGCTCTGACGAAGGGTTCATGGTCCTGGGGCAGTGCTGTCCCTCGATGGGTTCTGCATCTGGCCAACAAGGGTTGCTCCTTGGCTGACCTACACAATAACACCTTCTCAAAACCAATCCTGTTGACTTCTGCACATTTATTCCTGAAGCTGGGCACCAAAAAACCAAACTCCCCCTGAAAGAATAAAAAAACCACCCTGTATTTGCCCAATAAAGGTGATAGCAACCAAAAAATTGGTCTTTGAGGTCTCACTGAGCCGCATGAAGTGGTGTTAATGCGAGGAAGATGCCCCTTGACAGTGTTCCTCTGGAAAGTTCACATCAGACCTTGCAGATGATTTAATGCGTTGGTATGAAATGCTTCTGTACGTGCTGACACAAGGTAACTCCTTGGTGACCTCATCACGCCTCAATGGGCGCATGACGTATCCCTTGACTTGGCCACTTGAGCGATGACGGAGAGGCGCTGCCTGCACAGTGTCACCTCTGTAACCCCTCTTCCACCCTGTGGTCAGAGCTGGCCATCAAAAGTCCTCTTGTGATGGTTTCCTCCAATTTTTGACCTTAAACCCGTCATACCTAGCTCCAGACTCTGTGTCCTCTGCCCTTGAGGAATACAGAACCCTGGTTTAATACAAATAATTTCTGATTTTCCTTTTAATTGCCAATATCTGAGCAAAGCGTGGCACTGGGATGCAAGATGAGAATTCGAGGTGGCCATGTCTGGGAGCATCTGTGCAGGGAATTGCAGATAACGCCTGGCAGAGGCCCAGAAAGGATTTGAAAAAGCAGTTAATAAAAGTAAAAATTTATCCAATCATACATTTTTTTAACCAATAATCTCAGAGTGTTTATAACGTGATTCTTTCTGGCTAATAAGGATTATAAGTGGGGTTGGGACACGGTCCAGCCCATCGCTCCTGTTCCACAGTGCCGTGTCAGGAGGAAACCGAGGTTAAATTGTGTCGAGCATGAAAAATGCGTGACCCTCAAGCTCTCATGTCCTTCGGGCTTGTTCTTTACCCTCTCCTGATTTCTGCTTGTATAATCTTTCTCTTCTCTCCATTTTTTTTGTTGTTTTTATTTTGCTTCCCAAGGGCATGATGATGCAGTGCCATGTGCGGTTTTGAAAAGTGTGGATAGTTTTAGCTTTCTCCATCACCCAGTCCATCAGAGGAGCTTAGAGATCCTGCAGAGATGCAAGGAGGAGAAGTACAGTAAGGCTCCACCACCTGCCCTTCCCTCTCATATGACACTCACATGCCAAGAAATGGAAACCAGGTGCATTCAGCCTAGAAAAAGTAAGAAAAAAACACCTGAGGAGCCTTCCAGGATCGAACTGGCTGCCTTAGAGCAATTTTGGACCTATCGGGGAAATTAGGAGGCAGTTTGAAGAATAAAATTAAATGCAAACCCACGTCTCTTGAGCTGCAGCATCATTTTGTTGGCGGTTTCCCTGTTTATTCGCTGACATTGGGTCGGGATGCTGCTTAGAGGGGTATTTTTCTGGTGTTTTATTGTTGTTACCACATGTATGATAATAAGTTCAAAGCACCACAGGTCCAGTAGGACCTGATATAAGGCACATGGCTGATACAGTTGGAATGTGACTTTATTTGGATTTCATTGGACTTCAAAAATAACTTTAGCTTGTGAGAATATTGTCTCCGAGGGCTTGTACTTAAAACCAAAGCATTTGGCAATGTTATTTTACAGAATGAGTTGGGTAAAGATGCACTTGGTCTCCATTTCTTCCTCCTCACTCCTCTGTCACATAATAAACTTATCCTGCATGACAACACGGACACTTCTGCCTGTGCTATTATATTACATATATATAAAAATAAATATTTGGTGCTCATATCTTTAGATACATCATTTTTCTGCCATTATTCTCTTCCTTCATGTTGCACGTTAAAGCTTACAGAAATAGAGCACTGCTATATGCAGTCTCCAAGGGCAAATCCTCAGCCTGAGTTGCGAACTTAAACATCGCACAATTTAGGCATAAATGCAAACCAGCCAGGTTTTTCCTGCAGAGCTGAGCACGGTAAGTACGGTACTTGCATGTTAAATCATCACAAATACGCTTTTCCTGCTAGAAACCTCATATCAGGTTTCCATGCTTCCTGCAGCATGTAGCACTGGGGGAGCAGAGGTGTTTTCATTCTTAATTTAGGCTTTAAATTTTAATTCAGAGTACGTTGTTTTCTCCTCCAAGTTCCCACCCTTGCTACAAGGAAATATAAAGCAGTAAAACAAACACAGCAGCAGATTTTCTTAAGTGGTGCTGTGCTAAGTGACCTTCCTGATACCACTAAGAAACTGTTGAAAAGGAAGGTGGTTATCAGTAGAGTTATTTTATTTGCAATTAATTAATTAGGTACATTTTTAATTTGTAAGTTAGCTCAGCAACATGGGAAGTTTGGGGTGTTTAATTTGCAGTTGCTTCAGTGTGAACAGGGAAATTCATGCAACTCAAGAGACACTTAGGAACAGAGCTTTAATTTAATGTGAAGCAGTGGAGTTGAGCTCAGCATGTTGAAACCTCACTTAATGTAGAATATTCCACATGGTTCAGTCTCGCTTAGGATCAAACCAGCACGTGGATGGGAGAGTAACATTGCTGTAGTTTGTGAATTGGCGGAGAGCATCCGACCCGACAAACGAGTAATTCATGTTCCGCGTTCAGAAATCCTTCGGCTCTTCCCACGGGGTGTGCTCTGACAAGCTGCTTCCCCAGGCTGTGCTTCTCTGGCAGGACAAACCAGGCTCAGAGCCTGGATAATTTTTGGGTCCTGAATTTAGTGGGCTTGTGGGCCCCGCAGGTGAGGATGCTTAGGCTGAGGTTAGCCCCAGAGACTCGGCTTTTCCCAGAAGTCAGATGAGGTTACATCCATGTCATCCTCGAGAGAGGGACAAAATAGGTCAACTCCTTGTCTTAAATAGTGCAATTAGTTCCAGCTATGTGCAAAGAGAGAAAACTAATTGATTTGATGAATATATTGAGATTCCCCTTAGGTCACTTGATATTCAGCTTGTGTAGCCAACTGGTTGCTCTTCCCTCCCTATCTCAGCTGCTTTGCTGGTGTTTTTTGAGTCTATCAATTTATGATCTTCCACCAGAACAAGGCAGTGTGTTTAGGCATCTCTTGAGTTCGAGACCAAAGCTCTACTGGTTGATGGTCATGAGTAGGGAGTAGACTGGCATTACCCAAAGTTCTTCTCAGTGAAGGCAAAGACCTGGTAGGGAAATCAGTCTGTCTTTTGGAAACACTACTGCTGAAGAAAAGGGAATATGCTTGAAAAATCAGAATAATTTTATTCCTGAAATGTAAAATAAATCTGACCTGGGCGAAGGGGATGAGTGGTTTCCACTCATACCACTGTTCCTTGCGTGCAGTGTGTTAATACATACAATTTAATAGCCTGTATTCACTATACAGAATTTTAAGCCACATGTGACTCATTAGGTTAAATCTGAAATGTTTTAGCCTTTCATTTCCGAAAAAACCCTCTCTATTTCCCAGAAAAAGAGGTACATCTGTATGACAACGTGTATTTGGCTTTGGCACATATGTATTTCTTCTTTTAAGAACCAAGTCATGGCACAATGTAGTAAAGTCTTTTTTTTTTTTTTTTTTCTTTTTTTTTGTATGTCTAAAGCAATCTTTAACCCAGCTTGTGCACCATAACTTTTATTAATCAAAAATCGCTTAAAGTGCTAAGCTGGCAGAATTACAGTGCTGTTTTAATGCATCTATTATCTGAAAGCCTGAAATAGAAATTCCCTTTTCCCGAGCAGTGCCTGGTGCAGATGCAGTAATACTTTGATACAACCTTGTCTTCGTAACTTCAGCCCAACTTGGTGGGTTAGATGGGGCTTGGGGCTTTTTCTGTCAGGGATTTCTTTGGTGGGGAGTGCAGAGAAGCGAAGGAGGACAGAGTTTGCTCCAAAAAGAAGGCAGCAAAAAAAAGTATCGACTGAAAGAAAATACCACTGAAAGGTCATTTTTCATGAAATGCTTTAGGTTAGAGAAGCCTTCTGTGCCTTAATGGGCAAGTGTTCAGGCATATATACTATATAAAAAAATAGATGCAGCTAGACCTTAGGTGCTTTCTTAGTGTGAAATTAGCTACAAAAAATACTAGTACCGTATTTTAAGCAGATTCTTGGTTATTCTCATTTCCTCCCCCCTTTACAATTGGATTTCTGTGCTCTAAACAAGCAACTTTTGGCACAGAAATGCCAGTCTTGAAAGAAGTAAAAGAACACTCTTAGGACGAGAATTGTAACAAAAAATGGCTTAAATAGGGTAAAAGGGGGATTAAAAGGAGATTTTTTAACTAGCTAGGGCACTCATGTAGATTATCTGACTTGCTTTCCAAAAATGTCCCGAGTTGGAGATTGCAAAACCTTCTCACCAGGAGTGATTCGTTCCTGCCTCAGAGCACAGGCAGGATCAAAGATGACCTGTGGCAGCACATTTCCGAATTTTCTTTCACTTGGATTTCTAGGATATTTGGACACCTTTAGATACAATAACTTAACCAAGTGGGCCATTAGCCTTTTCAGGCATCTCCTGCCCAATGTTCAGCCTTCAAGACAAACTGTTATAATATCTCAACAGGTAGAAGAGGACAGTAGATGTCCTGTTAAAGGGATGTCACCTGTTGAGGTTTGGTGGGAATTCATCTTCTCCTTAGACATTTCAGGCTCTGGGGAATGGCAGATCAGCAGGATGGGCTCATTTCTCTGCGTGTTGGCTTTGCTTTCATCTTCAGAATAAAAAGATCCTGAGGGCACCTTTTTACTTAGCCTTTGGGTATTATAGCCAAATAATAGTCTTTTTTCTTTTCAGAGAGGGGTTTTTTCAATGTTTTTTCCACTGCAGAAATCTCAGGGTAAAGGAATACACATTTTTCCCATGTTCAGGCGAGTGCTGCGATGTTTCTTGTCTCACTGCAGCAATTTCAGGACAGTTAAAAAATTGCTTGGCTGTTTTCATGTCAAATTTGAGCTTATTGGGTCTTTAAATATCTGTAGTTTACTGACTTGAAAGGCATTTTGTTGTCTACAAGAATTGTCTTATGTCTTCCTAAATGCTTGGTTACAAAACATTTCCACTTTGGGGAAGATTGAAATGTCTGCTTCTGTAACCAAGCATGATAACTTCCTTGGCTACGTATTAAATATAAATTATTCTAAAACTACTCCTATCAAAGGATATAGGTTCAATAGGCAATAAAGCCAGTAGACAATATATTACTTGCTATATGTGTCCCTGTCCATGTATCTGTAGGAAGGGAAGAAGTGTGCAAGGAATAAATACTATTTTTCCAAGCTTCCTACTTATGTCTGGGTGTTTTGCCCATGCAAGCAACTGGGTTGTCCCATGCACAGCCAAGAGCTCAGGAATATTTTAGACACGGGTGGCTGGTCCCACCCATCACAGCAACCTCTTCCTTCATGGCGTTTGCTTACTGGCTGGGACAACGTGTCCCTAACTCAGTGTGCGTGTGTGGGAGGGGAATTAGTAGGCTTGAGCAAACAGCGTTACTCATGAGGGTGATGACTCTGCAGCAGAGAGGTAGAACTTCGTAGACGATGGGTATGTCAGCATCCTTGGCACCCTTGTATGCCCAGCACGTGCCACGACACGTACAGGCTCCTCCTCACTGTAGCAATGCTAAACAATGGCTGTGCTAATTGCCTTTTGGTGAAGAGCCAGGTGGAAACATCTTTTTTCATGTGCTGCTTTAGGTATTACTCGGAAGAGCCCACGGACACCGCTCTCAGATCTCCAGGGAGTCAACACCATCAACGAGAGGACCCAGCGGTAAGTGTCTTGATTTTACATTGTCAGGGCGAGGAAATCTGGGATGGGAGAGCACTGTCTGCTGTTATAAATGTACTTATGTTTCTCCCAGCTTGCTTATTAGTTTTATTTTCTCTTCATTCTTTCTCTGCTATGTGATCATACCTAAATATCTTTACCTGACTTAATGGCAGGCAGGGAAAGCAACTTTCCTCCATCAAAACACAGCAATTATAGGTGGTGGGGTGTACAAGGTGGTAAGAAGCTTGCAAAAAAAATTAATCAGTGTGCTGATATCAAGAAAATAAAAATTTACTGAGAGTTTTTCTGGAGTGAAAAACCCAATGATGTGTTTGAATGCAGAACTCCACACAAGCTGTGTGATGGTGGCTCGAGGCACCGCTGAGTGTGGAGGACCTGGGAAATTATGGAGCTTGAGATGGTACCTTGTCAAATGTTTGCTTGTTTTTGAGGGAAAGAAGCATGCTAACTTTATAAAGGTTCAATTTTTACAGTTTTTATGTACAGTTTTATTTTTTTAATCCTTCCTTGAAGGTTCTGGCCAGTCAAGCAACTACTTAATGAGACCATTTTGTTTGAGAGTCAGGTCTGCATTTTGAGATGCAGATCTATGCCTCTTCTGCAAAAGGTTTTCCAAATCCATTTCAGAATGAAGTTGCTTGTGAAGCAAAATGTCTTCATTTCAAAGGCAAATCTGGGCGCTCATCCTCCTCCTTTTCTCCAGCTATTCTTGTGCGGTCCCTCTGCAGACACCCGATTATCCAAATGCCACCTCTAAAGGGGTGCAGTGCCTTTCTGCGTCCCTCCGAGCAGATGCATGTGTGCTGGGGAAAGATATGATCAGAACACCCTCAGCTCCTAAAATGATTGCTTGGAGCTGCAGACATCCAGGTGTAACTTCGTGGCTGCTGAATTTCACAAGATGTCCAAAACAAGGCAAGAGGAGTCTGAGACTGTCTCCTGAAACGTGTCCATCAAATCCCCTGTAATCGTCCTTGCATCTCAGGAGGCTTCCCTTCCACAGAAAATAAAATATCCTCCAAATATATTATTAAACCTCGTTTTTTCCTGGCTTTAATGACAAATGGCCAAGACAGAAATTAGACACATGTTGTTTCTGTTTTTTCTAGGGAAACAAAAGTGGCTTTTATGGTCTGGCTTTCTTCACCATGTGTCCTCTGAGTGCCATCAAGACTAGAATATCGCTCTTGCCCTGAATTCTTCCCTCTGAGAGTGGTGGGAGCATCATGCTGAAGGAGAACTGAATATTCACATATAATTACAAGTTGGCTTATTTTCAGTTGTCAGAGAGGATGTGATTTCCATAAAGTTGTTGGATTGAAGTCATAAATTTGTGCCACTTCTGGAGTTCAGGCAGAAATCCAGCTTGTGCAATCAATCTCACCCTGTCATGGGAAGGTGGTGCAACCCTGGTTGTCCTCACATCAGTCTTTCCCACCCCTCCTTTTCTTGCTCCTCATGTTGTAGCTGCCACGGCTCTAATTCTGTTGGGTTACCACGATAGCAAGTACATGGTAATGTTGAAGGCAGAGAAGGTTGGTGTCTCCAGAGGTGACGTTCGCTGTTTCTAGCATCTCTGGTTGCGCAGGTTTCCCTAAATGTGATGTAACATG
This sequence comes from Numenius arquata, assembly GCF_964106895.1. Classification (NCBI taxonomy): domain Eukaryota; kingdom Metazoa; phylum Chordata; class Aves; order Charadriiformes; family Scolopacidae; genus Numenius; species Numenius arquata. The sequence continues at coordinate 23,039,313 of NC_133586.1, forward strand.
AAACTTTGTCCCTGTGGAGATCTTCACGTATAGATAAGAGAAGTTCTGCAGTTTCTCTAGCAAGCCTTCAAACCTAATATTGGTGCGTGAAGAACATCTCTGAAGCAGGATGGGGCATTTCTTGACCAGACAGCTCCAGCTTTGGAGGCATGTTGGTGGAACAGATTGGGCTGCTGGTGTTTTCATAGCCGAAAACATCTCAATTATCTCAGCGAGGAGCCATTGTAAAGGCAGGGAAGCTCCTTGTGTCCCAGGCAAGGAGGGGGATGTATTTGTTTACTGTGGAGTTCAGTCTGTGGTCAGCTCTATTTATTTGGCTTAACCCAAACCAGCAGAGCAGACAGGATCAAGGGCAGCAACTATTGTGTCTTCCTTCCCCTATCCTTAGCAGTTGCATCCTAACAACAGGGTCAGGACAGACAGTTTATTCCCTTTACTGATATATTTGCAGAAAATGTACTTTGGAAGTTGCCCTAACTCCTGTGCTTCTCCTGGCGTGGTACCTCAGCATGATCTTTGCTTCTCTTGGGCATCATCAGTGATGGGTCCCCAAATGTCATCTGTGCCCTTTTCCTCTGAAAACACAAACTGTGTCTCTCGTAAGATCTCTAAAATCCTTCCTGTGCTTTTGGAGTAGGCAGGTGACTTTGATACCTTTCGTTGTGGATGATTTTGACCTGAAGAGTCATATCACGCTTGATAAATGTTGGTATTTCAGTTAAATTGCGGTGGTTGAGCAAGAAGGGGTAAATACAGGGGTGAAGGTAACACATACAGAAGAGAGATTTACTTTAACAGCTTTCCAGCAGATAGTCTGGCCAGTGATTTATGGAGCTAAATTAAACAGGAATTTGCTTTCAAAGCCATCTCATGATCATGTGGTCGCTGATAAATCTGCGTTGTACATCCAGCCCACAGGATAGCCTGGGGCTTACTTCTAAAAGCAAATTTGAGGCATGACATCACGCAGGAAGTCATTGCAGAAGGTTCAGCGAGCCAAGTGCTCTCCTCTGATCTCAGAAGAAAGCGGATGGGTGGTTTGCACATGCTGGGGGGAGGAAGGGGGGGAAACCAGGCTTCAGCAGAGCCTTGGGAAGCCAGCATGCCTTGGAAGTGCCTTCACTGGCCATAAAGTAATGAAAGCCACACTATTGCTAACTAAAACCGCTCGGGCTATCTGTTTTCCTGCTGTTTTGTGTTCATTGATGAAGCTGTTTTATGTGCAGTGATGTCTAAGGGGCATGCAGAAAAGCAGGTGTTGATCAGTCTGTCTTGAAACTGTTGGTAGGGCTTGGTGAGGTGATTGACCTCCCAAATACCAGTACAGCTGTGTTGGTTGCCATATGCACATATCCATCCTAAAGTGTCCACAATACAAACAAAGCTGGTTTTTTATCTCCTTTTTCTTTTTCTTTTAAATGGCATGGGAATTTCTAGGTTTTTCTGTCTCTAGTCCTGTTCAGAGTCCATATATCCACAGCTGGTCTCAAGCCTGAGAGTGCATTGAGGTTGGACAGGAATAATGATGGGTTGTAGATCCCAAAAGTGACCATTGAGGTTTAGTGGTACCTGTCAACCGGCGATGATTTCTTTTCCTCCTGCAAATAGCAGGTTTTTGATGGGCTTAACTAACTGTAAAGAGAAAGAAGATGGACAGGAGAGATCACCTGGATATGAAAGCTTCTCACTGGCCTTCCTTGAATGCAATGGACTGCTTAAAAAAAGCAGGTCCTGGAGCGCTGAGCCAGGGGTTTACTTTGCTGTGATTCATCCTTTCTTTTAATAGTAGTACATGTCAAAATGCTGATTTAATGTGGCCAGGAAGGAATTTGAAAAGCACTGCAGCAAGGCAGCAAGGAGACTTGAACTCCAGCGTCACATTGCCCCAAGGATCTGGCTCCAGCCTTGGAGCTGGCTCAATGAACAACTTTACATGCTTTTTTTTAATTTCCATGTGGCACTTGGTAACTGCCCTTCCTCCAAATCAAGACTTTAAGGCAAAGGCTGCTTTGTTGCTAGACCGCAGAAGTGACTGGGGCCCCATTTAAACCACCGTGTCCTTCAGCATCCTCATGACCAGAAGACTGGTGCTGCATTGAGTCTCCTATTCCTTTTCCTCCTGGCTGAGATAGCCCGGGAGGGCTTGCAGACCCCATATCCTTCCTTAGATCAGCATTATTTCATATGGTGGTTTCTGCAAGGCTGATAGAGAATTTAAAACTAAAAAAACCCAACAAACAAACCACCAAAACCCCACCACCAAACCAAAAGTATTGCTGTTGCGTGCAGCCCAGGAGAGGCTTTGCGTAACCCCAGAGACCATAGGAAGGCTCCTCAGCTCTGGAAATTATTTGCCCTGATGTGAAGTTTTGTTGAGTACCCATTTCCCTTCCTCCAAAGGAGAATTTTGGTTCCTCTCACCCTTCCCCTCAGTCCTTCTGCAGCCAGGTGAGCATTTCTGGAGACCAAAGCAGCTCTGCTGCACAGCAGAGAGGACCAAATTGGGCAAGTGATTTGTGATCGGGTACCAGTGAGTGATTCTGATCTGACCCATCAGTCCAGCTGGGGCTGGCATCCTTCGTTTGTGGCAAATAATTCATTTGTTGCAAATTATATTTGCTTTTGCTTTTCTTAATGAGATGATTGCATGACTTAGAGAAGACAGAGTCGGCACCAGCATCATCTGAAGTTGTGACTATTAATGTTGGCAAGGCTGATAACAGAGCTTGTAGTCTCATATCCTTTGGACCACTGGGGTATCTGCAGACCCAAGCCTTATGTTATTCTCCTGCTGATAGTTTGATCCTTTTATGAGTATTTGATTTTTGAAAGGTGCTTAATTAGCAAATCACTTCATGTGGTGTCCGGCATCATCAACTCATCCCATGGGAGTGAATGAATGGTGAAATGAATAAATAGGCGACTGTCACTTTCTACCGATGGATTATTTTATGATCTTATTCTTTATTTTGCCACAGAACCAGGTTTTTTTTATATCTCCCTAACACTGTGCGATGTTTGGTGTTGCAGCGATGCCTACGCAGTTGGCTGGAACGGCCGGATGGGGATGCGGCACAGCAGGCTCGCCAGCCCCGGCGCCTTCCTAGACAAGGACGGGATATTCGTCAACACGACCAACAGCAAACTGCTGGAGAGGGCCCACGGCATCCTCATGTCAGTAGGAAAGGAAGGGATTTTGGCTTTGTTCCTGGAGCATAATGAGCAGCATGGGTAGTTAGAGGAATGTAAATAGCCAGAATGAAAAATAATCAGGGTTTCAAGTAGACTTGGAGACGTTTTGTAGTTGGGTCAAAGTGACCCCAGTGTGTTTTACGTGTCTGATTTATTCAACTCTTATCGTTCATTTGTAATGGCAGACATGGGGAAGAGAGAGAAGGAATGAATCTGCCGGTCAAACCAGTCTCAAGATATGACAGCGATGTAATGCAGTCACATTTTTTAGTGTGATATCAAAGTTTCCATTACAAATGAGGTCGGGAAATGATGTCGATGATTCACACTGTAGCCTCATCAGAAGGCTGAGAGAACATCGCTGGGGTGGCTGGAGTTAACGCAGGGTATGAGAAAGCAGGAGGGTGGTCAGTCCTGTCGCAACGCCGCTCCCTCACTCTATCCAAATTACCAGCATCCCCATCATTTCCAGAGTAACAATTCCCTTTAATTTAATACCTTCCCTTCAAACCTGTGCCACTAAATTTGTAAAACTGGCTTGCAGCATGTAGAAGCAGCCCAGTTTCAGCGCAGGTTGTAGGAGGCAGCTGCTGAAGGGGATTTGGAAGGTCTTGTTTCACAAACTCCTTCATTCTGCAATTGCACGCATGGATTAATCTGGCCCGTTTATTATCTCCCCAGGCGAAATAAGAACTTCAAAGCCAAACCCAATCTCCCAAAGGTGAGCAAGAAGCAGCATTTTTATCTTGCTGGTCCGTGGGTTAAGGCTGTAGGTACAGTGATGGGTGAGAGGAAGACCACTTGTGTCTACATCAAGACCTTGATCAACTCAGCTCTGTTCAGGGCTCTTTAATTTATGTAAAAGCAAAGGGTTTCAGCCCTGATTTGTGCTGGGAGAGTGCCGTGTGAGCACTTGCATCCTCCTTTCTTGGACCTGCTCTGGCTTCTTTTCTCCTCCTCCTTGGAAGGACTACGTATGTGCTGGTGAAATTTGATAATTAAGTCTCTAAACTAAAATGAGCAGGTGGGTTATGCAAGAGGGCTGGTACCTGGTAAACAACAGGCTCGTCTAATATTCAGTTTCCCTCCAACTTGGCCGCATTTACTGTGTTTTAAAAGATGCCAAGAGGTCTGTTGTATCTAGAAGAATAATCGTTGCCGTGGTCCTCGCTGATGCTGTGTCGGTGGTCGGGAATGGAGGACCAGGAGGAGCAAACTTTGGTTTTACTCCTCTCTATGTGCACGTTGCAGCTGGAGAGGCACAGACACAGTTAATCGATGAACTGCTCATTAACCGTGACTAGTTTGTCTGCAGCCCTTAGCAGGTAGGAGAGCCAGATTTCTCATGGTCAAAGATGCCTTTGGCAAGTCCTCAGAGGAGCTCAGAGAACGTGATGTGAGGGATCTGAGCAGAGCTACATTTCAAGCGATCCCTCAGTGTTTCCTGTTGACATTAAGTAGGGTGGTCACCCTAAGGAAGCCCTGCAGAGGGTACCAAGAGGGATATATCAGATAGCATGCCGATAAAATCTAATTATTCTTATATTTATATAAGAACAAATGGAGTCTCCCTCTTCTACAGCACATGCTGGACGTGAAGTCCCTCAAGCACCTCACCAACCTGACGCTGCACGACCGCATTACCAAATCTCTCCTCCACCTCCATAAGAAGAAAAAGCCACCCAGCATCAGTGCCCAGTTCCAGGTAATCCTTTGCCTTTGATACAGAGAGGTGAATTAAAAGCAAATGCCTGCTCCGGGTCCCCAGGGTGCTGAGGAGCACACTGGCAGGCACAGTCCTGTCCCATCGTCGCCGCCATTTAGGACATGAACTTTGCTGAGGAGGTGGCTTGGGTAAGCTGGGAGACACCTGGAGCAACCTAAAGGGTGTAAATGGAGAGAAACAAGGGCAATGGTGGATACTGGGGAGATGACACAGTAGAGCAGGATGGGATGTTGTAGAGAGGTTGGTGCTGGTCTCTTCTCACAAGCAAATAGCGATAGAACAAGAGGGAATGGATTCAAGCTGCAACAGGGTTGGTTTAGAGTGGACATTAGGAAGAAATTCTTCACAGTGAGAGTGATCAGACACTGGAACAGGCTGCCCAGGGAGGTGGTTGAGTCACCATCCTTGGATGAGTTTAAGAGTCATTTAGATGTGGTGTTGGGGGATATGGTGTAGGGAAGAACTTCATAGAGTAGGGTAGATGGTTGGACTCGATGATCCCAGGGGTCTTTTCCAACCTGAATGATCCTATGACTCTATGATGTGCGGATGAGCTGCAGAGCAGAGGGGTTGGTGCATCCCTGCCCTCTGGTACCTCCCTTCCCGAGCCATCACATCGTGACGCTTCCTCTGCCCAGTCCAGAAACCACAAAATCCCAAAATGACATTTTTACTATCTTCTTATTTGCAGTCAGCATCTGCAACTCAATCTGTTTTCAGCTTAGCCAGAACGTGAGTTTTAATAGGGGCGGGAAGGTCAAAACATTTTGCTGCGTCTCCTGCAGGCAGGCAGAGGAGGGATTGACACAGCATTTGTTGTGTTGTCGGCGCTGTGCGCCAGCCGGCCGTCCCTGGGAATAGCTGCAGCAAAAATAATCCTCCAATATGCGCACCAGGGCTTGGAAACTGCTACCAGACACATGCACAAGCAGGTGATAATATTAGAAAGCAGCTTTTCAGTTAAAAATCAGTTTCTAAGCAAGTCCGGCTTGGTTTGGACTTGTAATTTTATTTTCATTTTTTGAGATTGTGGGTCATTTTTAGAAAGTCTCCATGCTTAGATATGGGTAAGATTAAGTAATTAAGTATATAAATGCACACACACGTGTATATATATAAATCTACGTATATACAATTTGCAGAATGCAGGTCTGTAGAGAGATATATACATTAAGCTTAGTCTAGTCTAATGGTATAGTAATTAAAATACACAGAGTTTAATTCATACAATACCACAGAGGGGTTGAAACAGGGGTGTCTTAGAGTGAAAAGCCTTTCGAAACCCGTTCATCCTTCAAACAAAACTCTGAAAAGCCTCAGGGTGTGTGAGTGAGTTTTTTATATATATTTTTACAGCGCATACAAATAAAAAACCACTAAACGTGGTGAAGGTTTCCCCCCTGCCCCTCTGCAGCAAAACAGCTCATTTTAATACCTTTTCTTTACAGTTTTTGATGCTCCCCAGCGGTGAATTGACAATGTAGGGCTGTGTCTACAAAACGTCCTTTTTTTATTTCAATGAATAACACCATATTTGAGTCGGAGGTAGCTCTGGTATGACCACCTGCTTCTCCTCTTAGACCGACGCCAGGCTCTCCAGCCCTAATTTCATTTAACACTTTTAAGAGAGAAGCATTTTCTCAAGAGCACAGCCTGGTGCAAGCCAACAAGATCTCTCTTTTTTTTTAAGTCAAGAGCAGGCTAATAAAATTGTGGCGCGTGGAATTGGGTCACAGGCAGGAAACACAAACGTTTCCTATCTCTGGGTATGGGTGGTGGGTTTTTTTCTGATAAATGCCGCCTTGTGGCTAATGCCTGAGCGCCGGGTTTGCAGCTGCTCCATCTCCTATTGATTTTACGGTAATCTGTAGGGGAAATAGCTGTATTAGAGGATGCTGTAAGAGCAGCAATGGCTTTTGCAGTTGAAAACTAGACTGCTGGTACCCAAACTGGCAATTTACAGCCTCCCCTTTTATCCTGTGTATGCTGGTGGTACCCTAGAGAGAAGGATGCTGCCCTGTCTAGGAAAGGGTGATGCTGAAACGGTTTCATTGCGCCCTGAGAGATCGAATGCAGGTGGTGAAAGAGTGGGCGGCTGGAAAGTTTTGCGGGCAGAGGGTTAAAGGAGCAGGGTATGGGGTTAATCCGGGGACGTCGCCTGCACTTTACAGATTCCCAACGGCAGGTGCCTGCACCATCTGCTGCCCGCGGGATGCGGCTGGCTGCGGATGGAATGGAAATACCCGCTCCTATGGGGCCGGTGGTCACCATATCATCCGATTTCCACAATTCCCAGCGTCAGGAGTGCTTTGCTTGCCAGGATTTCAGCAGGGCTTTTTGGGAAGGAGGCTGCATCCCGTGCGGGGTATGGTGGGATGTTGTAGCATCTCTGTTCATCCATATCTCCTAATAGGCACCCGTCGTGGCATTCCTGCTGCTCCCTGCCATGGGAACAACGGGGACATTTGCGTGCAATTCATATACGCGTACCGCAGCTGCATCACACGTGGGATCCATCCCTTGCTCTTCCCCAGATCCTGGATGGAGATACATTTTTCTAAACATGAAAGGCTTCCTATATAGATGTCTTTAAAATGATCAGAAGGAGAAAAAAAGGCTTCCTGCAAGCAGATCATTAGGCGAAATGCTTCTTTCTACTATCATGCTGTTTTATTAACAATTCATATATTCAAAAATTTCTAACTTAGCTTAGAGTAAATATGCAACAGAATTTCGCTCACGCAACTGAGTTTTAAACACTGTGAATTCAGGAGTAATGAACTCTGGGGCACGTAACTAATACCATGTCAGTAATGTGCTTGCCAATTAGAGATATTCAAAATATTTATAGGGCACAGCAATAAAAATCCAGCTGAGGAGCCTGGCCAGCCGCAGACTGACTCAGCACGCTCTGATTTTCAGTATGGTTTTATTCAAAGAGCACGTGCTTCGTTGCAAAAGAGTCAAAGATTTCTGAGGTGGAGGAATAACTTGGTATGACATCCTGCTGGAGCAGTTGGGCGTAGCAGTGATGCCAATATAAATTCATTTTTATGGGCTAGACTTTTAATAATGATGCAGAACTAAGGGGAAATATAGAACGGGAAGCTGGAAAACCCTTGATTCTCAGTGATCACAACTGTGCATTTCAGCAGAGGAATATGGCCAGGAATAGGCCAGCATTGAAGCTATTCTGCTCTAAGAACAACCTATGAAGTGTTTAGGGTTCACAGGCTTCAAAAATCCTTCAAAAATTCAAAAAATTGCAAATTCCAGATCTTCCCTTTGCAAAACTGTCATTAAGAAAATTCATTTTTAGGCCAGCAATAAATTTTTGACAATTAAAAACCAGGAATAAATGCTGCGCAGAGTCACTTTTGAAAAAGGAAAATTTTATTTGTATTTAAAAAACATCAGCGGCTGTTTGGTGGAAGGTGTAAATCCTTGCTTTGTCCTTGGCGAGGAGCAGCTTGTTGGTGTGGAGCAGTATGTGACTTTGGGCTTCAGTGGCCGATGTGCAAAGGTTGAACCAGGGATCTCAAAATACAACCCAACATTGTATTTCTGTCTAGCTAATTTTTTGGGTGCAAAGACAAAGCCAGCCCAGTTTTTGGTCTGAAACACTCATTTTGGGGAACAATTTCCCATTTGCCTGGTTTACTCATCATTTATTCCCATTTTTTTTTGTTTTCTGATTTAATTGCTTGGATTTTCATTATTCGTCGTGGTCTCTTCTCCGTTTCCCAACTGAAGATGTCTTCTCTGTTGCAGGCATCACTCAACAAGCTGATGGAGACCCTTGGCCAAGCAGAACCTTACTTTGTCAAGTGCATTCGATCCAATGCCGAAAAGGTAAACCCCATCTCGTGAAAGCAGCGCTGCTGGAAATCATCTTGGAAATTTTTACAGGGGGTTAAAAAGAAAAGAAACCCCCAAATCGAGTTGGATTTAGAAGATAATTGTATATGAGCAATGGGAAGCGTTGATGGTATCACTTGGGTGTTGCTCTTGATAAACTGCACTGGCTCTTCTTGTAATTGTAAAAACACGTATATGAAAAAATATATGGTTTTAATTTATATGAGAAATATATTGGGTTTAATAAATGAATTTGACTCCATTGAAGCTCCTGCCACCCATAATAGAGATTTACAGAACTGTGAGTTCACTTGTGCTGTTACTGAGCCCTAAACCTTCTCTAAAATAAAGTCTTCATAGGTGAAAGCAGATACTTCTAGAATAAGCCACATTATTCAGACTGAATCAGTGACACGTCATATTTTTTGAACTTGGCCTTTTCTGATTTGTCTCATGGAATAAGGACCCTCAGTTTAAAATGAAGGCTGCAGTAGCGATGCTTTCTTGTGGATTAATCCTTCGGAGTTTTACCCAGGAATTTAAAGATGAAGTTTTATGCCTGAGAGGTTATTTAGTTGCTCGCAGTCTCACCCCTTAGCAGTGCCCCTGGGGGAGGGTCTTATTCGGTTTGGGGCCTCCAAAAAACCTTTATAGCTTTACATATCTAGCTGTTTGAAGGTCTCCATCTGATGGCTGCTTGGAAGCAAATAGGATTCAGCCTTGGTGGGATTAGTTCGGTTCCTGGGGATCTGCATCCCCTCCTTCCCTCAGCATCGTTGCCGACGTGCATGTCATGCGGATGTGCTACATCTGCTGAATCCGTTTACCCACACGCGCCCTTAAAAACTTCAGTTAAAGGAAATATTTGCTTATCCTTGCCCCGTTTTCCCTCTTCCAGCTGCCCCTGCGGTTCAACGACAGCCTGGTGCTGAGGCAGCTGCGGTACACGGGGATGCTGGAGACCGTTCGCATTCGCCAGTCAGGATACAGCTGCAAATACTCCTTCCAGGTTGGGGAAAATGTTTTCACTCTTCCATCACCTAACATGATGTTAAATAATAACATCATTATCATAGTTGCCTGAATGTTGCTAGCTCGTTTGTTTTAGCAAAGTAATGAATTTATAGCTCATGCAAGGCAGTGGGTGTAATGGGTTAATTTTTAGCAAGCTGGTCTAGATGTAGGTGAAGGCTACAAGCCCCTCTGCAGATAACATTGTGGTTTTTGAGGAGAAGCAGCATTTTTCTGTAATGTGGACTTCCTTTTTGCAAAAAAAAATGTGTCAAATTTGCACACACTCTTCTGTTTCGAAATCACCTGGGAATGGCATTCACCCCGTCATGATGGTGCTGGCTGTGTCCCATCGGGAGGGTGATCGGCATCCTCTAAACCGCTCAGGAGTTATCCAGCTTTTCCTGTTTTCTTCTTTTCCATGTTTTTGCCAGGTTTTGCACACATCAGTCCTTTCATGCTTTGCTGGTGCTGATCTGTTTCCTGCTGGCAGCTGCTTTGGGCCAGATGTCGTGTCCTGCGCAGCAGCTGTTTAGAAAAGGAAAACTGCTCAATGCTTTCTTTTTGCCATTGATCCATGATCATGGATCCCAACTTTACTTGGGAGGGTCTCTCCTCTCGTACCTCCTTCGTTCTTTGAGTCTCCACAGCAGTAACCGATGGAGCATCTCGGAGATGTTTTGCAGATGCTGGTAACCCCCTTTCGTGGCGACCCTTGCTGAGAATTTGGAGGATTTTTTTCCCTCGAGATGACCCCATGGGTTCTGTAGAACCTCTCCTCCCACGCTGAAAGGCATTTGAACGTTGCCGAGTCCCTGCTTTGATGTGTTTCCCGTCAAACCACAAATGGCAGAGAAAAGTTGGCCTTCCCCAGTCTGTAAAATGCTATCTGTCCACTGCTCCTCGATAGATCCTGTTTCAAGCGCTCAGTGGAGCAAATCCATTATTTGTGGAAGAAAGGGACACAGCAGGACCCACCTAACCAAATCTTTATGGGTTTTTCTTTTTCTCTTCTCAGGATTTTGTCAACCATTTCCATGTCCTTCTGCCGCAAGGCATCAGCCCATCTAAGCACAATATCCACGATTTCTTCCAGAAAATAAAACTTGATCCAGACAATTACCAAGTTGGAAGAACAATGGTAAATGTTTGTCCTCAACTCAGACTTTAAGATACAGATACAACATTTACCTGCATTTCTGTAATGAAAAATTAATGTCTTTATTTACGGTTTTAATTAATGAAACTATTTTTCTTCTCTGTGTCAGAAGGCAATGGCTTAAATGAAGCTCTGAATATCATTGAATGCAGAATAGTAAGGAATATTGTTTTGTGTTAAACACTGGCACAGGTCTGGTTGTAATGAGGCAGCCTTTAAAAAACTGTGTCTGTGTGTAGACATACCTTAATACAACAGCTCTCGTTTTGCCTCCCCCGAAGGGAAAGCAAAGCTTGGAATTCAGAGCTTGGACAGTCACGGGCTGTAGATGAAACTGCGGGAACCTGTTAGAGGAGGCTTAACTAAAATCAGCAGGTGAACTTTCTTCTGGGCATCCAGGACACAGAAAACAGCAGCATTAAATCATTTGTCTTGTGATGGTTGGAGCTTTCCATGCTAGTGAGGTTTTTCGGGGTTGTTTTTTTTTTTGCCAGGTTTTCGTGAAGGAGCGGGAGCGGCAGCTTCTGCAGGACCTGCTGCATCAGGAGGTGCTGCGCCGGATCACGCTGCTGCAGCGCTGGTTCCGCAGCATGCTCTGCAGGAGGCAGTTCCTCAGCTTAAGGCAAGCGGCAGTGATCATACAGGTAGGTGATGGTGCCTGATTTCATTGAAAATTAAAATCCACGAATCCTACAGATACAGCTGATGGGTAAAAGGTCCCCTCTCCAAGGAAGGAGCTTACTTACAGTTAAATTTGACTCCTAATCAGTTGGGAATGGGGAGACAGAGCTGGAGAGGTTCCATGAAGGCAGGTTCTCTCTCATCCCCATGCAACACCCGTTATAAGGAACTGCCTGCTGTGTTTGCAGAGATTTTGGCGCAGTTACCAGAGCCGAAAGCAAGGTGAACCATCCCCGGACCCTCTCGTCCTCGGCAAAGCCGCCACTGTCCTCCAAACCCACTGGCGTGGCTTCGTGGAGAGGCGGAGGTTCCTGCAGATGCAGTTTGCAGCCCATCTCATCCAGAGCTGCTGGCGGGAGTACGCCAAGCGCCGGCATGACGCGGCCACCAGCATCCAGGCAGCCTGGCGAGGACACCGTGCAAAGCAGTCATACACGGCCAGCAGGAGCCAAGTCGTCTGCTTGCAAGCGGCGTGCAGGGGATATTTAGCACGACACAGGTAACGCCACTGGCCTTGGTTAAAAACGAAAACATTTTCTGATTATTCTCATTGGGAGGGAGGTGGTGGATGTGAATGCAGGCACTGCTCGGACTACAGTGACTTACGCAGGGTGGTGTCCCTTCGTAGGATCCCTGACCCTGTCCCAACCTGCCCTGATCCTTCGTTTGTCCATGCTTTCTAACAAAGGAGTTTATTTAGCTGCACATCCCACTCCTAGCATAAGCAGAGCCTATTTCAGGTTGGAGCACGTAGGCAGTGGAAAGCTGAGGCCATAAATACTCACGAGGGTTTTTTTTTTCCCCCCTTGGCAGCAGCACCAGTTTAAGTAGCCTATTTTTAACTCAGATTGCCTCGCCGATCTAGTTGCTGTGCTGTCTCACAGGGACAGGAGATACTGGAGCCAGCTGCTGCAGAGGGGAGAGGGCTTCCAGCCATGCCTTGGCTTGCTGGCCACGGGGCAGGTCTTGGTTCGTTCTCCGGAGGTGCTGCCTGCAAGGTGTGGAGCACCTTGACATAGGGTGGAAGACCTGGGAGCTCCAAAGAGCTCCTGGCGTGGGGCACGAGTCCCTGCTGGCTGTACCAGAGGCAGCTTGGGCAGGATGGTGAAGATGGAGAAGCCAAGGGGGTGCCATGGGTTAAGCTCTTCTGGCTCCGTCAGCTTACAAACAAGCTAGACCAGGGATGGAGGCTGGAGCTGCTGCCGTCGGCACGAGGGGAGCTTTCAGGTGCATTGGGGCAGTCCTTGAGTAGGAGACGTGGCATAAGAGGAGAAGGATGGAAACTGAGCATGCACTCATGTTGTCTTGCACCAGATGTGCAAGGAGCATTGCTTGAGATGCCAGTGGTGGTGAGGTGATGATGGTGGTGGTGATGAGATGCCACCAGTGCAGTGCCATGAAGGGACGTGAGTGGGCACAGGGGTTCAATATGCTGTTTTTCTGCTTTCTTGCAGGTTTAGAGCTTTGAAAGAGCAGCGATTGAAAGAGATGCAGCTGGAGAATGGCCGGTCAGTTAGAGGAGAGGATGGACTGGAGGCAGATGATGCTTTGGAAATCAAGGGCTCTGACCCATCTAAGTGGGAGGATGGCTCTTTTGAAGAGCGAGTGAGAGCTATAGAGGAACATAAATTGCTGATGGAGAATAATCGGATGAATCACATGGACCCACTGGATACATCTGCAAATTTATTGTACGAAAGACACGAGAGAGCCAGTAGCCAGAGCGGGATGGACACTGAAGAGGAGGTCATTGTGAGAGAGAGACCCAGGTCGCTGGAGGATCTCAACCAGAAAAAAGTGGTTCGTGCAAAAAGAGAAAGCCGGAGGATGCGTGAACTGGAACAGGCAAAATTTAGCTTGGAGCTGCTCAAAGTCCGGTCCACCGGTGGGCTGTCACCTTCAGAAGAGCGGCGATGGTCCACTGAGATTGTGTCTGAAGCACTTCATTCCCCTCAGGGAACCCCGGAGAGCGAAAGCTCTCAAGGGAGCTTTGAGATGCTAAGCTGTGAAGATAACCCAAGTAATAAACTGGTTTCCTTAGTTTTAGATGAGCAAGATGCGCAGTCGTTTTCCACTGACTCTTTGCCTAGCAGTCCCCAGGCTCATCTGCAGGAGAAGTCTTTCTGTGCAGCAGATGTGAACCGCAATTTACCCCATTGCAGAAGGATGCCTTCAGACTTGGAGCTACCCGATAACCTCACCGTGAAGGACCGTGTGGTCTGTGACCCCCAAAATGTTATACACAAGGCACATCCAAGAGAAACTTTCCTTTCCAGCAACCTACCTACTTTCTATGTTCCACCACAAGACAACATGAAGGTGAAGCTGGTGGAGAATAACCTGAGGAACAAAGCAGTGGAAAGAGAGGAGAGGACAGTTATGTTCTCTGAGGTCAAGAAGGACTCTGAGCCAGACCAGGGCAGAGCCTTGGGAGGGGAGGCAGAGGAGAAGTCCTCTACCAAGAGGAAGGAACGTGGGACAGCGACTGTGACACAGGCTCATTCTCCAGACTCTGTCATCCAGAGACTGGAAAAGCTCAACGTGGAGAAGGAGGAACGGCAAAAGCAACTTCAGCTGCAAAATGAGAGGGAGATGATGGAGCAAATCCGTCAGCAGAAGGAAATTCTGGAGAGACAACGCAAAGCCTTTGAGCAGCAGGGGAGAGTGGAGGCTTTGCAGAGGGCTGAGCAGAGCAGAATGAAGGACCCCTCACTCAAACCAACCAAAAAACCAGACAGCCGGCCTCAGTCGGTCCTCATCCTGCACCCCCAGAGCAGAGGGGAGCACAGCCCCACCACAGGTGTGACTCCAACATCATCGGTGGACATTAAAGGTCTCACCGTTGGGACCAGGGGAAGCTCTCCAGCCCACAGTGCCCCCAGAGACAGACCTGTCAGCATGTTCATGGAACGAAGAGAAGGTCAATCAGGATCGGCGCTGGAGGCCCGGTGCCATTCCAGACCAGCTCTGGACCCCAGGGACCTCCCAGGCAGCCACTTCTCAAGGACAGAGCGTCTCCGACAACCCCGAATGCCCAACCAGGCCACCGAGGAGACGAGGGCAAGCACTATGTTCTTCATGCCAAAAGACAATCCCTTCGGCCTCCAGTGAGTAAAAAGATGGTGGGCTTTCTCTGTAGGCTTTCTCCGTAGGCTTTTTCCATAGGCTTTTTGTTCTGCTAGAGACCATTTTATACAAATGGCCCAGAGCGTTGTTTCTGGAGACTGTACAAAACCCTTAGTGAAATGAAGGTGGGTTTCTTGATCTTCTAGCAACAAGTGGGCAGAGATTAAAGGAAAAGGAAAAAGAGCTGGAAATGTGATTTCTCGGTCTCTTATGTGGTGGGCATTATGTAAGCCAGGGGAGATAATCACAGACAAATTCTTGAAGAGGAAGTGAATTAATAGAGGTCGACACTGTTTTCATTTACCTTAGCAGGACAGGGATAGGAGTTTATTGCTCAAGGTAAAAGACGAAATAAAAATTCATAGGATTTTTGGGCGGTCAGAGTAGATAAGGCAGAAAATTTCAGGATTTTTCTTGCTTACCTTAGAATTAACACAGCCGGCAAAGTCATTCAGATGGTCTTACCATTGCAGGTTATAAAACAGCAACTGTCTGGAGGGAGTTTGGGGTCTGAACACGACAGCATACAGCTCACATATATAATTACATGTGTGTATGTATTTATAATTACACTGCTGAGCAGTCCTTCAGCTCTGCCGCATTGCTGACGTGATGGGCTGCTCCAGCACAGGGT
This sequence comes from Numenius arquata, assembly GCF_964106895.1. Taxonomy (NCBI): domain Eukaryota; kingdom Metazoa; phylum Chordata; class Aves; order Charadriiformes; family Scolopacidae; genus Numenius; species Numenius arquata. Next base: position 23,054,700 of record NC_133586.1, read on the forward strand.
CTGGAGACCACAGCAGGATCCTGGGACAACGTTTGCTTCCACTCTGTCGTGTTGCTTAAGCTGTCTTGCCTAATTTTGGAGAGGTTTGGGCCATTTAGCTCAAAAAGGACATGAACACACACACACACACCCCCACACAAATCCTGCTGTGCCTCTTCCAAGGCAAAAGCTACCAGTGAATGTTTGCTGTTGATAACTCAAGGTACCTCCAAGCAGAGTAGTCTTGTGGTTTATGTGCTGTTGCAATAGGAGGAGGTTCCTGTCTAATTTGTGCAGGTTCTTTAAGTCCAGACACACGTGATGGAGAAAAGGAGCAGTCAATAAAAAAATAGCCCTTCGCCCCCCGATAGAGCCAGCGGCCCCTGAGTGAGTGTGGTGAGAGTTTTATTCGGAAGAGAGACTGAGCTGAGCAAAAAGCAATTTTAAATGGGCATATTTTTAATGCTAAGTCAGATGCAAAGCCGGGATGCTCTCCTTCCGAACTGGTTCATATGAAAATCTGTGGGAGGTCCTGGAGAATTGATTTGGAAGTGTGTATTTGAGAATATTCTTCCCCCCAGAAAAATTTCTTTCCATTTCTTTTCCTGGTTCATGCACAGAACAAGCAACAGAAAAAAACAAATTTAAAAATTCCTGTATTTTACTTTTTATTCTGCAACAGAACAATCACATTTGAGAATCCCCAAGTGAAAAGGTACCTGCCATAGCCACCATGATGGCAGGGAGAGTTTTGTATCGTCTTGTCCTTTGGTATTAACTCAAATCCTGAAGAATTCAAAGCAATTCCAAAACCCCATGAACCTCAAACTTGCAATTTGGTCTTGATTGCTTGGGCGCTTGTACGCTCCTGCAAGCCGGGCTGGTGCGGTGGGAAGGCTTTTAGGAGAAGATGAAACAACTCTGTTCCGTTGTGTTTCAGCAGAGAAGCAAATCATCAAGGCCTTTCCAAGGGTGACCAAGCTAGGAAGCCATTTAAGATACCAGGGTCTGGCAGAGGAGAGGTAAGTTGTGGGTTGCTTATTTTCTCTTTTTATTGGAAAGGAGGGGGAAAAAACCACCTTATTCTGCCAGTTTGCCCTCAAAAGCTTCAAAGAAGTGAACTCTAAAGCACAAGGGCTGCTAGACATAGGGAAGGGGGATATCACGGTACGGCAACCTTCACAGCTTCTCTTAAGAATAAAAAGCCCCCATAACATTAATTCGTAGCAGCTCTGGATAAAAAGGATCTTGTGGTCCTGATGGCAAACACTGTCCAACGCAGTCTTGTCTTGGTTTGCTTTAATGTACGTTTGAGTAACATCCATGATTGTCCATCCATTTTCACCGTGCTGTCTTGGTTTTTGTTTTTCCTGGTCCTTTTGTGTCCCCTCCGTGGGATGCAACATCACTCAGAGTTGTCTTAAGGCTGTACTTGAGCTGCGCTATGATGCCAAACATCGGTAGAATCTCCTTTTTTATTTTAAAACCTGTTTTGTTTTGTTTTGTTTTATCATTTGGTCAAGCAGGTTCCCAGACCGACCCATAAAAAGAAAGCCCGCATGGCGCGGACGCGCTCCGATTTCTTGACTAGAGGTACTTTTGCTGATGGGGAGGGGGATACGGAGGAAGATGATTACGATGGCCATTTTGAGTTCCTTCTCTCCTCTGAGCAACCTCCTCATCCCGAGGCGGTGCCTGCAGCCCGGCTGGGGCAGGCCTGTTACAGTGACTCCGAAATGGTAATTTTGGACAACGTGGTGGGGGAAAATGCAAGAAGGGAGCGAGCGGAGCTGCGGGGGCCTGTCTTTGCTAACCTTAGCTGCACTGATCCCTCCACCGCTTCCTCTCCCCCTTCCAAGGATGCCGTAGATGGGTAAACTCAGCGAACACAGCAGAAACAGATGCAAAATGAGGAAATCATTTGTATATCTTGGCTGTGGGGGTGTTTCTGCCTTGATTTGATACCAGCTGCAGTTTCCATAGCTTTCCTGGAGCATTGCAACTTGTATTGCACAGCTGCCTATTTTATTTTTGGTTTAAAACCTCAATATTAAAGTCCTCCTAAGATCCTTTTGCTTTGAAAACGATCTACACACATCCATAAAAAAGATCAAAGCAAATATTGTCCAAAAAGCAACTGAACGCAAAGAAAACGATGTAAATATTGCACCTCTTATTCCTTTTGATTTTGTATCCTTAGCCATGGTACCTGATGATTATTCAGTCCTCAATTATCAGAGCAATTCTGGCAGACAGCGTCTTGGAGAAAGCAAAAAAATGTCAGTTGGGCAACAAAAATATAGTGAGAGTTAAATAGTGGGTTTTGAAAGAAAAAAACCACTGTCCTTAGTGGCTTTTTCAAGCACAGTGAGTGGTGTCCACAGGCTGCAGCACCATGAGCTGCCTGAGCCTGTGCTGCAGATCATTTGCTTCTCAGGCTTAATCTCCTGCCTGGATAAGCTGCTTTTGGAAAGTCACAAACCCAGAGGTTTCAGGAGTGGAAGAGGCCAACGGCTTCCAGCCCACTCATGTTTTTTTCCCTGACATGGTGGAGATACTCCCATAGAGGTGTGGGTAAACACCAGGAATTGTCCCCTGCCATAAGAGCTCAAGTGGAGCACTAAGTAGAGCTGCCTTGCTCCTCTGCTCCAGCTACAGTCCTGAATGTGGAACAGAGTATAAAACTGAAGAAAACCATGAAAACTAAAATCAGCAATTTTTTTTGTGCTATGGCATTGCCGTTGGTCTGGCAAACATTTCGTGTGATCCTAAAATTGGCTTCTCCAGGGAAGTCAGATGGCCAAGGAGGGTTTTTCGTGACTTTTCTGTTAGCAGCTTTTATTACAGAGGATAGTTTTTTCCCAGGATAATTTCCTCACAGGAAGGGGCAGAGATTTAAAAATTCCGTGAATTTTTAAGGTTGCTTTTGATAAATTTCCAGGGGGTTTGCGCCAGGAATACTCAAAACCTGATTGAAAGATGCAGCTCTATGAACTGAGCTCTCTTGGCTGTGTCTTAGCGCATCTCCCTGCTTGTGGATCAGGAAAGGGAGAATTTTATGAAGTAAAACATGGAATTTTACATCGCCTGGCAAAAGCCCCAGCAAAGACCTGGAGTGCTGTGCTGTGTTCCTGGAGGCTACCCTCTTACAAAGTGTTAGGGTTTTTTTAGCTATAGAAATCTTTCCTGCTGGGGTGCAAAAGGCACTTGGCAATTTCCATCCTTGGGAAGGGACTTGGCTCATCCCACTCTTTAGAGATGCTCCTTGGGACTCTGCTCACCTGGTTTAACAGCTCTCACCGCATGCAAGTAGTAGTAGGTGCCAACTGTCTCTCGTCTCTCCTGTGTCCGTCCTCTCCTCTGCTCTCCATCACGAGCTCTAACTGGTGGTCAGCACTTTCACCCCTTGTGTGGTTGAGTTCTGCTTTCTAGCAAACGCTGCCCGTGACGTTGTGTGCTCAGCGATACCCTACGTCTGTGTATCCTGACAACACATACAGTGTTTCCATCTGTATTCTGTATTGCAGGTTTGGGACCAGCCCTTTGGCTTGTGGCTTTTCTGGGTCAGGATCGCCACAAGTAGCAGAATTTAGGGACTCCGTATTATTAGCAGAGCCCACTTGGGTGTTGTAGGTGATGGAGCAGCATATGATAGAGCAGAACTGGTGCACGTTGGTTTGGGTACAAACTCAAGTAGGTTGATGTCTACGTAGACACATTTGTTGTGTCTTGTGATGTTCACATGAAGACGAGTCAGGCAGCCACCCTGTGCAGGCTGGTTTTGTGCTCATGAATAGCTTATTCACACAGCTCCTGCCTCCAGCTACAACTTGCCAAAAAAAGCCTCTTTTAATGTGCTGCTCAGTGGCTGGGGGCTGCTGGATGGACTAAAGAGACATCACGTGTGACCTTGTGAAGTTGAGCATGTGATGGCTCACCAGCCCCACTGCCTGTTTTGCCCATTGGTTTCTTGACCTTCAAGCCAATGATTGTGTATCACCAGCTGGTAAGTAGAGGCCCACCGGAAACTGGTGCTCCTGGCATCCCAGAACAGCAAAGACCAAGAGCATCTTTGGCCAGAGCTCAAACCCCAGGTGCACCAGTATATAAGGTGGCTGCTGAAGGTACAGTTGACTCCAAAGTGCCTTTAATGCTAAAGGGCTTCCTGACAAAACCAGCCTTCAAAGGTTGCTTGAGTTTTTTGCCTAGTGAATAGCCAAGGATAACCTGCCTTGAGGTGAGGCAACTGGCAGGAATAGCTCCTGGCGGTGGTCAACATACCTGAGTACCACTTCTGTTTTGCACCTGAGCCTGGAGAACTTTCCTGCAGCAGATAAATAGAAAGCCCTGGTCAGAGAAACCACACCAGATATAGCTTCTGAATACCTTCTCCTTCGGCAGAGGCTCTTAGACAGAGGGACCTGGAAAGTGAAGCAGTCGTTTTGCTCCAGCCTCCATACTAAAGCCACGAATTGACAAACATCAGGCCAAGTATCTGTCACCAGCTGATCTCAAGCACGCCTGAAGAGCCAACAATGAAAGAAGATCTCCTGTCCTAAGCCATTCAGAGAGAGCATTGCGCTTTAAGAAACTCTTCAACGCAGCACGTAGCACTGCTGCCTGCTGGGACAAGTCATCTCGCTTGGCCACAGTAACCTCTTGCCAGCGCGGGAGGGTGAAATGCAAGTTGTTCTTTCAGAGGAAAAATATTTGATCCCCTCTTCATCCAATGGACAACTCCAGACCCCCCTGGCTATTGCCATTTGCCGACGTGATGATTTATGGTGTTCCCTGGCCGGGGATTTTCTGGCACAGAGGCTTGTCTTGGCATCTGAGGAGGTTTTCCATCCAACCAAGGACCTTCTCCGTCACAACTTCTTGGAGGAGTCCCTCAAACAGAAGGATCTCACTCCAAAAATGCCTTTTTGTCTTTACATTCAAAACCTGGAGAGGTTGCTGTGATAGCAGAGGAAACGCTGAACCACAGTAGGTCAAGAATTGGGGCAGAGTGGAGAGGGGTGGTGGTAGCAATGGTAGAAAATCCTCTTTCCAGTTCTGTGTAAAAAGTGCATTACAGATGTTTTTGACTCAGTCTTCTGCGTGAGCCAGGGGTTTCACTTGCTTTGCTCTACTCCAGAAGCTGTACGCTAGATCTGCTTGTGCAGTAGATATGATATATATTTCAAAAAGAAATTGTACGTGGTGTCCTATAGAGCAACCTCCGCATTGCTTCAGCGATGCCCTTAGCCTGCCTGCCACCATCAGCACTTACCCATGTGCTTGAAATGGCTTTGAAATAGAAAAAAGGGAGTAAATACCCCCACAAAATACATTTAAAAAAAACCCAAAAAACCGCAAAGTACTGAAAGTGATTGAAAGGTTGAAATTACTCAGGAACAAAACTATATCATGGAGAGGAAATATTTTAATAAGTCATTGTTAAAAGCAAGTAGCAAGTTTGGGCTGGATGGAAATCACTTTTATGGGTTTTGAGGTGTTTTTTTTCCCCGGTATCCATCCACAATTGATGTGTGATCATCACCAACCTGTGAGAGCAACAGGAACAAGAAAGGTGTGGATGGTTTAGGCAGTTTCTTACTTTCTCAGTGGCAGTTTTGCCTTATGTGCTGCCATCTCCTGGCTGGTAGAGAAGTTAGTCCAGGGGTGAAAAATAAGAGAGTAAATATGATATATGTGGCTGCCCCCTCAGCCCATATTTTATATAATTTTGTTTGAAATGTTTTTAATAAAAGAAAAGGAGATGCTTTAAACCACGGTGTGTTCAGTTGAGACATTTAGGTGATGGGAAAGCTACAGGAGATATTTGACCGTCATCTTCTGAATCCTTAGATACAATCCTGCTTTCCTCATGCTGAAAGTGTCTCCTCCAGGAGTCAAACTCTGAAATCACACTTGCAACTGGAAAAAAAGAACAAAAATTGCTGGTATTTTTAATATAACAAGACTATTTCTGGACTATTTCATGGAATTCTGTTAGGTTGAATCATTGCAAATTCATTTCACCCTTAGTTGCCAATTCATTTCACCAAGGCATTTTCAATTATGGTGAAAGTGGAGATCCTTTGTATTAAAGCTGCACAATCTCGTATTTCTGAAGGTTTCATTTTGACATGTCCTTGGCAAAAAGACTTTGGTTGTCTTCTCTGTAAAGTACTCAACAAGAGTTGGAGGAAGAAGCTCTGCTGGGACAGATCCATGTGGTTGAAGGTTCCTTTGGTGCTAGGAACACCCCAAATCACTTTGTCATGGCTCTTCTGGGTTGAATAGCTGGGCCCAGACCAAGATGGTGGACCAGTGATGTGGGCTGAGTCATGAGGACCCATCGCTTGATGCACACTGATTCGCATCACTGGTTGCTCAAGGAGAAAGAAGGTTGGACCCCGTGTAGAGTTGGAGCAAGGAAAATCCCTTTCTTTTTTAGGAGTAGTTAAAATATTTCTCTAAGTGTAGCTAGCTTGACAGGACTGTAGGGTTTCACCTGTAGGCAGATAGAAATAAAGACGTAACAAATGAAATATCTAATTGTTGTTAGGAAAAAAATAATCAGCTGGCATCCCTAGACCTGTCTCATTTTCAAATGCTTCTTGCTTGGAATCATTACAGACGGTGCAGCGACTCGCCTCTGGGGAAGGCCAAACGAAACTGCACAAAACCATGTCTCAGGGGGAGATCGGGAAGCTGGTGGCCACACAGAAGAGCCTGGTTCCAGATGGGAGGTAGGAAACAGTGGGAGATTGGAGATGAGTCCTTCCTGTGTCCTTCTTGCTCTCCATCACCTTGCTGAACCACCCCAGCTCCTTTGGAGCTCCACCAGCCAAAGGCATCACATGAGTTACTCATCCCACCTTTCCTATGTGACCATGGACATGCCCAATTAGAAGAGGCATCCTGCTCCTATCATGATAAAGTTTTGACAATATGGGACAGACGTCCCGTCCCAAACCACCCAACTGCATGTGTGAAACTATAGTTTCTTGCCTTTTCTGAGGACATGTAGCTTGGTTTCTCTGGCAGAAGTTGTGTAGGTTTAACTCCTCCTCAAACACCATGAAGGTCTGGGAAATGTGGTATAGTTTTGGGGAGAAGGACATTTTCCTAGTTAAACTGGTTCCTTTTTCCTCAACTTATTTCCAGGCCTCAGCGAGCCAAGATGAGGTTCTGGGTAAAGGGAAAGCAGGGGGAGAAGAAGACCCCACGGGAGAAGCTTGCTACCCAGTCGGAGCTGCTGGAGCTGTATGCGGAGCAAGAAGCCCCCAGCAGGGAGGTGATTTCTGGCTTGCAGCTTGGTGAAGGTAAGTGGTGGGGTGGCATGGTGTCCATGTTGTAAGGAGCAGAGAAATTGCGTTCCCTCTCATGGTAGAGGGAAAAGTTAGTGTAAATCTGGCTTTATTCTACAACCAAGTGTAGCCCAATATATAGGGGCTTGGGTAAAGACAGAGAACCGAGGAAGGTTGGCTTATCTATAGGGTGAGGGTATCTGTAAAGGGAAGTATGGCGTACAATGGTGTGGTCGAGCTGAGGCTGCTGTGGGAAAACGGGTTGGGAAGCTGCACAAACGGAATGTCCATGCTGGTTCACATCTCTTGAATTTGGGGATGGCGTCAACCTGAAACGGTGGCAAGTGGGTTAGAGGGTGGGATCCAAAACGGATCTCAAGGAATCCTGTGTCGCTAATCCTCCCAGCAGCTGTCTGGACAGATGTTTCGCCTTTTGATGGAGGAAATAACCAAAGGAGAAATGACGTTTAATCTTCCTATGAGCACCACATAGTGCTTTTCTCCTCCACAGGTTTATTCTGATGCCCATCTCCCTGTTTTAGTGGCTGCATTATTTTTCATCTGCTCTTCAATCTCTTTCCCTCTTTTTAATTATCACCTGTAGAGCTGGGCCCTCACCACCTGACCCCCCCACGGAGCCCTGAGCTGTCCGGTATCTACCGGCGGGAGTTTAAGGAGAACAAGGAACCGTCTCCCAAAGTGAAACGCAAGCGCAGCGTCAAGATTAGCAACGTGGCTCTGGAACCCGTGCAGTGGCAGAACGACTCGCTCCAGATCATAACCAGCGCTAGCGACTTGAAGAGCATGGATGAGTTTCTCCTGAAAAAGGTAACTCCTGTCCTTGCTGCTCCAGCTAAATCATCAGAGAGCTGGAGGAGCAGACAGAGGCATCAGAGCCAAAATTATCCCAGGGGCAGCAGTAGCAATACTAATAATTAAACTAAGGGTGCACAACATGCACCAGGGCAGGCTTGGAAGAAGAGGTGGACATGCAACGTGTGGTCATTCTGCACAAGCACAGCAGCTTCAGTGCTTCCATGGCTTTGAGAAGCACCAGAAATGGGTGACCTAGGAGGGCAGGAGTGGGGAAATGCTCGTGTTTCTAGTTTGCATGCAGGAGAAACCGCCTTGTAATCATTATTAACATCATGTGCCCGAGGTGGAGCAGCTGCTCGTTAGTCCTGCTTCATCTCACGCAGTGCCCTACCGCAGCAGAAGTGGTGTGGGTGCATAAACCCCTTTGGTTTCCTAGATGAATGAACTGGATAATGAGGACAGCAAGAAGGACACGCTGGTAGATGTCGTGTTCAAGAAAGCACTGAAGGAATTCAGACAAAACATCTTCAGCTTTTACTCCTCAGCTTTGGCGGTAAGTGACTGGATCACGGGTGAGAACTTCCACCTCCAGGAGAAACGAGATGCTCTGGGTCCTCCTGGTGGTAGAGACATTGCCGAGCCTTCCATTCCTGGTCTGCTTATCTCAAAGGGTGGATGCTCTTCCTTTGTATTCAGTCCCATGAACTGTAAATTTGAACTAACTCTTCCTCATTACCCAGCTCTCAATATACGTTGAGCAGAGATCTCTGATCTCCTCATTACAGCTTCCTCCCCATCAAACGGGAGATGACAGGAAGGCAATAAACTCCTATTTGCCACTCAAAGTGCCTGGAAACCTTTGTGTTACATTTGCGAGTGGTGGAGACATCTGAGCAACATGGAGCTCTGCTCTTCTGCTATTTCTGAATCTGAGCAATGATTGCTATGGCTTATGATCACAGTGATCAAAAAAAGCTATTTTATTGCCCGGATTGTACAAAAAGTTCCCTCTCAGACTTGAACTGGCACTTAACGTCCTCCTGCTCTGCACACGGAGAAGCCACCCTGCCAAAGGTCACAAAAATCTTCTCTATTAGATGATCCCTTTTTCCTTCTTTTAATCGTACCTTCTTTTAACCACCCCGAGCAGTTGGAAGCCAGTCAGGCTGAAATAAGTGTTTGGAGCAGAATAGACAGTCTGAGATACATAAAAATCACTTTTCTTTTTGCTTCTGTTTCCTTAAAAGATGGATGATGGAAAAAGCATCCGCTATAAGGACCTCTACGCCTTATTTGAGCAGATTCTGGAGAAGACCATGAGGCTTGAGCAGAGGGACTGGAGTGAGTCTCCAGTCAAAGTCTGGGTCAATACCTTCAAAGTCTTCCTGGATGAATATATGATAGAGTACAAACCACTGGACTACACCGTGGTGAAGGTAGTTGGCACTTATTCTTAAGTCCCTTGAAGATTTGGGAACTGTCTTTCCATGGGGTTGTGGTTTCCATGGACACATGGGAACCTCTGTTGTCTTCTCTGCTTTAAGCTGAGGTGGACAACATAAGCCAGCATGCAAGGCATGATTCATTGGTTGGGTTTCCCTGGGCTCAGCAAACCCCACTTCACATCTGGACTGAGCTGGGCCTTGGCTGATGCCAATGTGTAGATGCTGTCTCCAGGGCAAAGCTGCAGCCATCTGTGGATGGTTGGAAAGGCAGCCCATCGTGCTTCTTTTTTAGTTTTTGAGGTGTTTTTTTGTTTCAAACTTTGGGGGAAAGTGAAAGAAATACAAGGTTTCCTAATCTCTTGTTCTCTTTCCGAGTGACCACATACTTCACCATCAGCTGTGTTGCAGGAGAAAGGGACATGGGCAGTGGCTGTCCTCGGCATCTACAATTTTTAGAGCAGTCAGAGCTTGCAGTGTGCCTTTCAAAAACCTCATATGCATACGAAGCTTTCTGCTTCATATTATCTGCGAGGACAGCCACGTGGTCTCAGGCTGGGTTTGGGAGATGGTGTTTATTGTGTAAATATCCCATATTTTGGCTTTTCTGCTCCAAGTCCTCCCCAAGCTCCTCTCCAGGCAGGTTTTCTTCAGAGCAGGCTGAGCATTAGCTCCAGCTGCAGTGCTGTGCCACGTTCTCCTTGAGTGTCTTGCATGAGATAGGAGACCTTTAGGTCACTGATGCTGGACTTGGAGCTAGACCAGCAGCTAATCTCAACTCTGAGATGAATAAGGGGACCGTTGTCCAGAATTCTGAATATGGGGTGATCCGTAGGAGAGTTTTATGGATTGACTTTCCTGGAGCTGTAGGTGCACTGGAGGATGGGGCTGGAAAGCAGTGGGCAACGTTAGATATGAGCCCTCTGTACGCTTTACCTGAGGAAGTTGCCCATAAATATGCTTAAATCTTTTTCTAATACCAGGTACCAAAAACGGAACGAAAAAAGAGAAGAAAAAAGGAAGCGGATGTGGTGAGTTGAACAATCTGTACCTGCGCATTAAAAAATTAATGTCCTTGTGGCCAGAATGATGAGCAGTAAGAGACCTGCTCATGACACGTCCTATGCTGAGATCTGAACATCACACCGTAATGAACATCCAGCTGTGAAAGGACGTGCTAGAAAGATGCACAACGTGGATTTGGTTTGCTTGAGCAAGGATCGCTGTAGGTTGTTCTCTGAAAACACATCCCACAGCAGTCAAGGCAGTAAATGTAATGTCAAGAGTTATTACAGAAGAACCGAGAGAGAAACAGTTCTGAGTTTCTGCATAAACTTAGAGTGTGTGTTTTACATCTCTAATAGCAGAGATGTAGGAGATTACATCTCCTTTTTTTCTAGGATATGATAGTACTAGGCAGCATGCAGGTGCAGAGCAAAAAGGGGCCATGGATGCACAGAAGACCTTCTTAACATGGAGAACTTGACAAGCCAACCTCAGTCAAACACAGTTTCTAACCTGCTTGCATGATGGTTCAGTTCCCATACAGGCTGGATGTCTGTTTGGGTTGCCTTGAAACTGGGCTGAAAAGGAAACAAAAATTGCAAATAAAAGCAAATAACAGCTAAAAGTTGGAGAGCTGACTGTGTTCATCTCCCCGTTTTGCAGCAGACCAAGCACCGTCTCCCTTTTCTCACCACCCAACCTTTGTCGTCACAGGTGGAAGAGCACAACGGTCACATTTTTAAGGCGACCCAGTACAGCATCCCCACCTACTGTGAATATTGTTCCTCCTTGATCTGGATAATGGACAGGGCTTCTGTTTGTAAATGTAAGCATGCTCTCCTTGCTCTTTTTTCACCTGCGTGTATCACAATGATGAGGTTTTGGATTTTGAAAGGTGTTTCCTGCAACCCCACTGTCAGATAATTTGAGTTTTTTCACATTTGAAGAGCTTTTGGGACAGATCCTAAGGTTTTCTAAAGTCAACTTGTAAGTCCATTCCAGCAGTCCTTCCAGTCCTCACGGTACGCTTAGTTTTGTGCATGGGAGCTTTGCATTAGATGTCTTGTCCCATAAGGTCATAAGGTCATCTCATAAGGTCAAACCATATTTAAGTGTCACAGTAAGAAGGATGGTAGAGTTGGGTATGGCAAACGTGCCCTAGGGCTTCAGCCCATTGGGTGCCTGTGGGTCTCATGACTATGGCCAATTCATTTGGCTTAGCCTATTTGACCTCCAGGTCAACATGAATCTTGGGGGAGATCAGGAAAATGGAGGAAGGGTTGATCCATTGCTTTGGGTTTTCCAACATTTCTTTGATTAGGTTGAAAGTATCAACTTTCAATCTTCAGGCTGATGTCCAGTGCAACACAAATTAGGTGCTGTTTTGAACTCTTTAAGGGTATCCATGTCTGATAGCTCAGTGACTCACGGATTATTTTCTGACTCGATCTATCAGGGGTTTTTTAATGTTTCAGGGACTTAAATATGCAACCTTTGAAATTAAAGACTTCAGTTTTTTGTTGTTTGAGTGGATCTAATATAGACTTGGCCCCTGGAAACTCCAAATTCAAAGTGCTTTTGACCTGCTAGTCCTGAGAGGAGCTACTTAATTCATATTCATTGATATTTTTCCAGTGACCTGACTTTTTTGGATTATTAAATACTATTTTTCTTCATTGCAGTATGTAAATATGCTTGTCACAAGAAATGCTGTCTTAAAACCACAACCAAGTGCTCCAAAAAGGTAAATGTCTCTCATTCCTTTCTTTAAATTCTCTCATTTCTTTCATTAAATACCTTTCAGGTGGCTTGTATAAAAAAATGATTGCAGGCACAAAACTTGATATAATGCTGGCAATAACCCTCCTTCGAGCAGGAGCCTGGACCAGAGATCCCTAGAAGTCTCTCCAACCAGGGCTTCGGTGTTTGCGTGTATTTTGGAGTAACGTGGCAATGCATCACTATGTATCTGCCTCAGTCATGGAGCAGAGGTTGCAGTGGTGTTCCCTGTCTTGTAACCACACTAAATAATAGAAAGGTGCCTTCTTTTAGAGCTTTTGAGGACTTATTCTTGGAAATACAGGTTATTCTTAACCTGGCTGGTCACTGCTCAGGCTCACAGTGGGGACCAACGGCACCACAGCTGAGTGAGAAGGGGGGATGGAGGATGCTCAAGCATTTGCCATCCTCCTTAGAGGGGAATTAAATATTGTTTGCTAGGTTTAAGGGTGTGGAGGACAGTGAATAAATGCAGCAGGTCACCCAGGCTAACAATGAATCATCAAGATTTGGTGGTTTTTCTTTTAAATAGTTTTATTTTGTGCCCTGAAGAATGTTAATACAGCCAGAATAATAATGTGTGCAAAACTTTATCAGCTCCCTGGGAGGCTTCTCGAGGAAGAACAGCCTCCATAATATACAGCCTCCCTAAAGCTGCATGATTACATTTTTCCAAGAAATAATCTGAATATATACATTGAAGATATATATATTTGAATATATTTGTATTTTCAATATATATAGTATTTTTGCTGCACTCTTTCCCTTTCTGGCAGTATTTCTGCAAGAGCTGGGAATGCCTCATATGAGTTTCTGCTCTAAAATCTGAGAAGATCAATGAGATCTCTGATTAATTTTTTTCAGAGAAGCTCAGAGATGCTTGGAGCCTTCTCGTTTCTTGGGGTTTCTCTGCACGAGAAAGTTTTTGTGCTGTACCCAAGGAAGTGAGTTCACCATGTCCCCACGGTAGCTTTCCACTTGGCAGTTGGAGGTCCTTCTCTAGGAAGGCTCTGCCTTCTCTGTGCTTGGTGGGTTAACGTTTTCAGGGTTGTTTTCAGGGATGGGGAGCCACAAACCATCTATTATGCTTTGAGAAAGAGGTCTTTATTTTCTGGCAACAGTTGATTTTGTAACTTTTAGCTGTGTCCCAGACTGGGTCTGTTTCTCCAGATCAATGAACTTCAGCAAGCACAAAGCTCATCTCTCTTGGTGGCCATAGACTTGCTTTCACCTCCTGCTTCATCCTCATCTCAGAGCTACTTGAGTAAAGTAGCACATGGGGTTTGTGGCATTGCATTTGATGATGGTTTAAGCAGCCAAGCAGGCTGGTTGAGCAGCAGGTGATTAATTTTAACTGGTAGCTGAGACCAGGTGATCCTGAGGTGGTTTTTTTTCCCTAGAGCATGAAACAGCATGGACGTCTTCCCCATGTCATCTCATAAAGTTGACAACATTGATGAAAGGATGACCTTGAATGGGAAAAACAAAGATTCAGGAGTGGTTATAAGGGGGGCATGTGCATCATGGTCCTACCATCTTGCTGATGACGTGTGCCGTCTCACGTTCCTTTTGCTGGGCCGAGCATTTGTGTCAAAATTTTATTGGGTCTTTTGACTTTTCCCACCCAGAACCTTCCTTCCAGGAGTACTTTGTTCACATTTGAATTTGCCAGATACCAAGTCTCCAGTGACCATTTGCAACCAGAAAAGGGGTCTTTCCTGACAGATGTAGATGGTTTTTTCCATGCTTCTGTTATGGCATCATGTTTGTTCATAGACGTTTTGGAATTTCCAATGCTGCGAGTTGATCTAAGTACCCAAGACTTGGATTTACCTGCTCTGCTTTGTGCACCCTCTTTGGGGAGAGAAGTCATCCCTGGAGATGGTGCCAGAGGGGCAGGAGGTGGAGGAAGACCATGCCCAGCTGCGTTGGCTCTGCCAGGCTGAGAATATAACCACAGTGGGGTGGTTAAAGACAGAAAATACAAACTTTATGACTTCAGGTGCCTGTCTGGAGACTGATTTAGCATTGCAAGACGTATGTTGCTGGCTGTCCTGTCCTGCTTCATTAGATTGACTTGCACATCACCTGGATCAGCCGAAGAAGTCTGAATAGCAGTCGCATCCAAGTGCTACACCAGCATTGCTTCCTAAAAGGATTATAAAACTTTTTTTTTTTTTCCTTTTCCTCTTCAGTATGACCCTGAGCTCTCATCTCGGCAGTTTGGCGTGGAGCTCTCCCGGTTGACCAGCGAGGAGCGAGCGGTGCCAGTGCTGGTGGAGAAGCTCATCAACTACATCGAAATGCACGGGCTGTATACAGAGGGCATTTACAGAAAATCAGGGTCCACCAACAAGATCAAGGAGCTGCGGCAAGGACTCGATACAGGTAAAGGGTGGGGAAAAATCCCCCACATGGGGAGAAAAATCTCTGCAACAGCAAGGTTGGATGTAAGGAAGGGGGGATACTTCATTGGGGTGAAACAAAGGAGCGGTCCTGCCTTCCCCAACCACAGGCTGTGCAAGTGATGCTTTCACATCTCCAACCAAAACTCGAGTCACCAACTCAGGCTTTTTTGGGTACAGTATGTGAAAAAAAGTCATTCCGGTTGAGGGAAAATGCTGCCTTACTTAACCATAGCAATAGGTGCCAGCAAGAAAAGAAATCCTGGTCCTGCCTAAGGTTACTCACCCTGGAAAATGCATTTCTCTCTAACTTTAACACGTGGAGCTGAAATCAAGTGCTGGATTTCTTGCTATTAAACGCAGTGTGATTTTGGGATGGCACATGAACGTTTTCTATCATAGAGGAGTAGCTTATCATAGAAGGTTTGGGTTGGAAGGGACCTTTAAAGGTCATCTAGTCCAGCCCCCTGGCTTCACTAACAGCTTCATATTGATTGTTCCCTCTTGTTTTACTTCCTTTTTCCTCAATCTGCTGCCAAACCCAGACATCGAGAGTGTGAATTTAGATGACTACAACATCCACGTCATTGCCAGTGTGTTCAAGCAGTGGCTCCGTGATCTGCCCAACCCTCTCATGACCTTCGAGCTCTACGAGGAGTTTCTGCGGGCGATGGGTAAGGACCCTCCTTTGCTATCCTGTTCCCTTGGCAGAGGGAAACGGTGGCCACTTTTAGTGCTGAACTTTTTATTTACTCTTTGGGCCCAAACCAGTTGTTTTTGCCAAATTTTATTTACCTGGTTTCAAAGTCTGAGTTTTTGGCTATAAGGGATTTTTTTATGCAAAGCCATGAGCAGTTTGATCTTGCCTTTGGTGTCATGCATTTGCATCATGGTTCATCAGATTTCAGCCCAAACCATTAGCCAGAAGATCCATCTTTTAAGTAGTAAAAGTAAGTAAGCGTTAAGAAGGTATTGTTTTAAATGGGAGGAAGAAGTAGAAGCCTCCCCTAAACGCTGACGCTTTCTCCACAGGCCTCCAGGAGAGGAAGGAGACAGTGCGGGGAGTATATTCGGTCATAGACCAGCTCTCCCGCACCCATCTCAGCACCCTGGAGCGTCTCATCTTCCACCTGGTGAGGTATGTTGGGCCAGGGCAGATTCGGGCAAGTGGAGGATGCTCAGGTGTCCTTCATACCGAAATATGTGAGACCGAAAGCAAGGGAAAGGCAAGGGAAAGGGAAGAGCTTTCAGGTCCATCTTGTCTCCCCGGAGGTCACCCCAGAACTCTTTCTCCAAATACTGCTTGTATTGATGAGCAACCTCCACAGTGCTCTGGTAGCTCATGGTGCCCACGGGTCTGTGGTACCTCTAGCCACTGCAGGTTTTTTGGGTGGAAAATGCTGGTTGTTTTCCTGCCTTGGGAACACCTGAGATGTCCAGGTTTGGCTTTCCCCATAAAGCAGAGCATGGACGAGGGCAGAGCCACGTGCTTGCTAGCAGAGCATGATTGCACTCTAGAAGTGTCATCTCCTCTATTCATCCATGGCCACATGGAAGAGGTGCAGTAGAGGTGCCTTCACCTCTGACTTCTCTCTTAATCCCTATGTTTTTTAGGATTGCCCTCCAAGAAGAGACCAATCGCATGTCAGCTAATGCCTTGGCCATTGTCTTTGCTCCCTGTATCCTCCGCTGCCCCGATACTACGGACCCGCTGCAGAGCGTTCAGGACATCAGCAAAACAACCACGTAAGACCGTGGAGCTCCATAACCATTACCATGTCACCACTCACATCTTGATAACCCTTAGTATGGTCAAATGGACCAAGAATAGAGAGCTTTAGCATGGAAATTATAAACACGTATTAAATGCATCTTCATGAAGATATATCATATTCTCTCAATCCGCGAGAGGTTGTTGAATGGGGATTTCTAAGCGATGGAGAATCCACAAGAGGAGATCAATTTGCGTTCCTGCCTGGCACATCTCACCAGGAAAAGATGGAGCTTGTGCTGATGTGGTTTTATAGTTGATACCATTTATGGCAAGCAGATCTTTATTGTTAATTTTGTCTTTTTTATTGGAGGAGGTGAGCTTGTTTGGTCTGCAGCAATATTAATACTGTGTACTTAGATTTCCTTAAGGTATTTGACATAATTGCAAAGGTTTTACAGAGAAAAAGTGAAGCGCTTGCCTAAATTCAGTCTGGCTTGTATTAAATCGATTTAAAAATAGATAATGGAGACAATGATAATAATGGAAACCATCTAGTGATGGGCTGGGCTTCTGAAAGAGGTGGGTTTACCTCCAGTAAGTATTAAAGTTGTTGAAGACCAGAACATGCTTGGAGACCCAGCTGGCAGGAGCACTTGTTCTTCAACAGGATTTCTTTGTAGCTTCTCCCTTAGACTTTAGCTGTAGCACATGGTGTAATTTTATTAGGCAGAAAGGATTACTTTTTTCCCCAAACACACTCCTGACAGCATTCAACAGTCAGCTCAGCTGAACAATCTTGCTGCAGTGTTACTGCGTGCAAGCAAGTTGGAAGCAACCTGCCTTCCCCAGGTTTGTATTTCCTTGATCCCTCTTCCAAGAGGGGAAAATTTCTCCAGTGGGATCCTTGGAGGTCTTTAATTTCTCTAGTCCGAGTTCCTCGATCCATCCATAGCCTGTTATCACTATTTATAGGGGAATTTCCACTACTCTTTGGTTTCCAGCTGGATCTTTCTCCCTCTGTGCCTTTCCATCAGGGCAGATAGTTCTTCAGGCAAGATAGAGGCAGCTCAGATCTAATAATTTCCTCCTACCATTTTGTCTTCTTTTGGGTTTTTTCCCCCATTAGTTGCGTAGAATTAATCGTCATTGAGCAGATGAACAAATACAAGGCTCGTCTCAAGGACATCAACAGCCTGGAGTTTGCAGAGAACAAAGCCAAGAGCCGCCTCTCCTTGATCCGCAGATCGATGGTGAGATGCCAAAGCTGTCTGCGTCCCCCCCTGTCCTCTCCTTGCCCCTGAAGCAACCCTACCTTATCTTCTCTTGCTTATCCCAGCCTCCCAAACCCCTCGTGACCTCCCACACCATCTCCCCCAGGACAGGGACTCTCAGGCCCATGGTGGCTCCTCACCTTTGCAGGGAGTCATACCAAAGCACAAGGAGGTGGAAACGGTCCGTGGAAACGTGGTCACTCCAACTCAGATGCTCCCAATCAACGTCTCCACCTTCATTTGAGCTTGTTTGGTCCTAGGTTGAGTCAAGCCTTTCATTGACCGGCTTGACATCACCCCATGGGAGACCTGGACCATCCTTTTTTGTGCTCAGTCACATTATCTGAACCCAAAATGAGCTCCCCAAAGGCTCCCCCTGCTCCTGCACTGCCTTTTTGGGAGCCTCAAACCCATCTCATTGAGCTTCCATGCTTCCCGGGGAGCTGGCGGGCTGCGGATGCACGCTGCGCTTGGCTTGTTGCGCTGCAGGAGAGGGACGGACTCAGCGCAGCGCGGTCCTCCCAGGCTTGGGCCAAGGAGCTGAGCGGCCCCTCTGCTTGGGCCTGCCCACTGTGGTCCTCAGGGACACATTGCTCCTGCTTTTTTTGGGGGATGAAATCCAAGCAGGGGCTGCCCAAGGTTGTGGGGCTGGTGCTGCAGAGCTGACTTGCTCATACCAGTTTAAAAGAAAACATAAAAATGAACAAAAACGGGTTTTTTGGAGGGGCGACGGCATGTGCACTCTAACCTTCTGCTTTCCTTTTCATCTCCTCTCTAATCCAGAAACCCGTACTAATTGCAGTTAGATTTATGAGCATAACCCGCAGTTCAATCCCGGTATGTATTAACTGCAACACACCCTGCGCCAGCCAACGTGTCCCTCCGTTGTGTGTCACCGTCGCTCATTCCAGCCCCATCCCACCGGCCATTGTCCGTGACGTTGCCCATCTTGTCCCCGAGCAGGTGCCACTCCTCAGGGCCACTGTTTCTCCCACAGGTCCCCCGGGCAGCAGGAGTCCGGGGTGGCCGGCGCTTGGCCATCCCTGCACGCAGCTCCTCAAAAAACTGCTTTCTACCCCTTTTCCCCTTCCTGCTTTTTTTTTTTTTTTGTTTAATTTTCTTTTTTATCCTGTGCTTCCCTCTTCTTTGCTTTGCTTGACTCATCCCTTTCCTTCCCACCCCAATTTCTGCTCGCTCAGGGTGCATTTCAGCATCGAGTTGCTTTTGCAGTGCTGCTGTATCTCGAGATGGTGGATAAAACCCCCAGCTCGGATGCCTCAGAGACCACGAGGCATCCAAAGGTCTCCTCCACCTTCTTGGAGGAGGACCACCACCACAACCTTGAACGCAAGGTCAGATTTGAACCGGGAGGGGTCCAGCAACCCCTGTATTTCCCAACTCCATCCCAGCTTGAGTTTGCATTCCCAGTGAGACCACAACGGGTGAGAAAAGCTCCTGCAGGTTTTTGGGGATGCTTATGGGGCTGTTTCCCTTCCTACCACGTTCAGCCCATGATGCTTCTCCCCCATCCTTCAGTATTTGCAAGGGTCAGGAGACAAAGAAGAGCAGAATTCAAGCTCTGCTCCCCTGATGCTGTTTCACAGGCACGCCATTGGCAGGGGTCAAGTCCACGAGCCAGTGGGATCTTTGGGATCTCAGGGGTTTTGGCTAATAGGATTCAGGTGGCTGCGCTTCAGCTCAAGAGCCCACGTGAGATGTCGTCAGAAGAATGCTGGGGCACGGGAATGGCTTTACTGCCAAAGAAAGGTGTCTCAGATGTGATGTTAAAAGATGAAAGAGGTAAAATGGAGCAAATCTCACTTTTAAAGGAAAAAAGGGAGGCTCCTTTACCCTGCAAACCTGATCTGGGCATGTGGTTTATCAGGAAGACCTGGGGATGCCCCAACTGCAGGGTTTAAATAGTTGCAATGAGCTCTTCAACCACAAGGAGATGCAGGTTAATCCTGGGTGGTGGCTGTCAGGAGGAGCGCAGCAAGTGATGGGCAAGACTCAAGTTGGTCGGCATCTCCTGAGTCCTGGTTGGTTCAGGATCTTGAATACAGAAGATGAGATGTATCTGGTTATGATAACGGTTCAGATAAACGCTTCTTGATGTCCATGGTGTCCCTCATCCCCCAAAATCCATTTTTTCTTCTACTCTGTGAAGCAGATCCATAGGGCTTGTCCTCAAAGGTTTAAAGCATATAATGGACCACTGGAGGTGATCTTGGTTTATGGATCTCATGTACATGAGATCAGAGCATGGGCAATGGGATTAGGTGTGAGTTACTGTTTGCCGAAGGAGTCGGTGGAGACCCTAGTGATGGTCTGCAAATACCAAGGGTGGGCAAGGGAAGGATGTGAGACGCGATCTAATGATAAAGCAGGAGCTAGGTGCCCTGAAATCAAAGCTCTGGTGATGCTCCCACCCAAAGCCAACAAGGCCACCTGGCAGGTCAAGCTTCCCATCACACAGGCTGTGAGCTTTGCGGACACCCATCCTGCCATCAGCTGGGCTTGCTTTGAAGTCCAAGTTGCACTTGGTTCATCAGCTGGTAGCTGGTCGATCCTCACCACCTCCATCCTCACCTCCTCCATCCTCACTCCCTCCAATGTGTTGATTCCTTCTGCTACCTCTCCCAGCCTGGGGTGAGATTTTGGAGGGTCCTGGGTGCAACCACTGGCGGCGCACTATGGACCAATGGCCGGGACCATCATCTTCGCTCCTTGGCAGACCAGTGTGGTTGGCACCTGAGATGTTTGCAAAATCATCTTAGCTGGTGGTGGTGACACCATTGTCTCTCTTCAGGGCAAAGGACGTGTGCGACGTGGCGCCTACCCCAGCCCGACATCTCCTGTTGCCGTGCACTTGCCCTCAGTGACAGACATCCCTGAGGAGACCATGAGCAGTGAGGAAGCCATGGAGATGGAGGTGACGGAGCAGCAGCAAGTGGCCATGCAGCAGGAGGAGAAGGTGCTGACCGAGCAGATCGAGAGCCTGCAGAAGGAAAAGTGAGTCTGGCCGAGGGCTCAAGTCACGTCCCTGAGCTATGGGTTACCTATGGATGTTGCTTGACATCATATGGTCGACATGCTACTCACAGGGTGACCTGGAGGACTCCTTCCCTCCATGACCTCTTGGTGTATGTGCATCCCTTCCTTCTCCTTCCCACCTTTTTGGTTCCTTTGGGTCAATGGGACTGGGTTGGTTTTGGCAGGGAGGAGCTGACGTTCGAGATGCTGACACTGGAGCCCCGCGCCTCTGACGATGAAACCCTCGAGTCTGAAGCCTCCATCGGCACTGCCGACAGCTCCGAAAATTTGAACTTTGACTCTGAAGGAGCCATCTCCGATCGTTCGGGTAAATCCAGGCTTTCTTGAGTTTATCATAGAATGGTTTGGGCTGGAAGGGACCTTCAAAGACCATCTAGTCCAACCCTCCTGCAATGAGCAGGGACACCTTCAACTAGATAAGGTTGCTCAGGTTTTTCTATAGCGTGTGGGAGGGGGTTATTAGGTTTTTCCTGCCCACGGGAATATTAAAGCCAGCGATTTAAATGGGTGCAAGGAGAGGGGCTAAGGATTAAAACACGCGGACCTGGGGAGATGGGTGGTAGCGCCCAGGCTTTGGTGGGGAGATGAGTGCTCCTCCAGCGCCACTGCATCATCCTGGATGACGCTACCTCCGGCGAGATGCTGGGAGCATCATCCTGGCTCCATGGCATGTGTCCCCAGGGAGTGGCGCTGAGATGTTGGGTGGTTTTGGGGTGTTAATCCTCCGGTGGTCCTTCCCCCCCCCAGAGAGAAGCGTAGCACTTACCTCCTTGCGCCCCACCAAGGTGGAGGGGCCGAGCCGGCTGCAAAGGCACCCCAGGACCCGGCTGGACCCAGCAGACCCAGCCGATGCCTCCATCTCCTCCTCCTCCTCCTCCCAATCGTCCACCTCCTGCTTGCCCCACCTGCCCCGAAAGCGCTTCCAGATGTACTCCAAATCGCCTTTCTACCGAGGGGGGGGGTCCGGCGAGCCCCCCGAAACCCGGGCAAGCCCTGAGGGCTTCGTGGGACCTCTCCGGTATCCCGAGGACCGGCCTCAGTTCACCACCCGCGGGACGTTCAACCCGGAGAAAGGCAAACAGAAACTGAAGAGCGTGAAAGCATCCCCTCCGAAAACCAAAGAGCCCCCGGATGGGGGGATGGGGGGGGGACGCAAGAGAAACCCCGAGACCGACTGCACTGCCGCCACCCAACCCCTCGTCCTCCTGGGGAGCAACGAGTTCATGGTCTGAGATGCTCCACCCTGGGGGACGCGCCGGAGCATCCTCCCTGTCGGCAGCACCCGACGACTTCCTCGTTAATGCCAGGAGGATGGATTCTTAATTAAAAAGGGCCGGTGGGGGACGGTTTTAACGGTGGCCTTAATGGTTTTGGGGGGGTTGAGACCTCCAGGGAGGGGGAGGAGTTGGACCAGGGATGGAGGGGCACTGGCCGGCTCCTGCGCCCTTCCTCTGGGAGCATCTGCTGTCTGGGAGCGTCACGCTGCCTGGTCCTGGTGCCGAATCGCCGTTGCCCGTTTTAGGAGAAAACCCAAGCCTAAAAATCCCACGGGAACATCCCGAGCCGGCGCCGGCTCCGCTCCAGCCAGCCAAGCCCTCTGCGCTTTAACCACCTCATCCACGCCAACGCCAAGCGCATGGAAAAGTGTTAAAATCTGCCAAAAATCACCTTTTTTTATTTTATTATTTTTTAACGTGACCTAACCACCTTTCCTCTCTTTTTTTTTTTGGAGACCATCAGTATTAAAAAATAATAATAATAATAATCAAGGACTACTTGAAGCTATATTTGTTTATATGCCGGTTACTGGAGTTTGTTGTAAATATATATTTTTTTATTATTTTTTTTTAATATTTTTCTCCGACAGGACTTTTTTGGTTTTTTTAATTATTATTATTATTTTTTGGCCGGGGAGGAGGGAAGCAATGGGCTGAGCTGTCCTGCCAGTGGCACCGCCAGTGTCACCATCCATCACTTGCCACTACCACCTTGCTCTATACATTGGTTTTTTGAAGAAGAAATCCCTGGAGATGTAATTAGCATGATTTAAAATCGGTGCCCATGATAGGACTAGCTAGCAACGCTAGCTTTTAATCCCTCCCGTGCCATCGTCACCATCAGTGGCACCTTGAGAAGCTCCAGGTACCGGAAAACCTCTGGAAAGGCAAAATTAGGAGCCCCAGGGTGCTAATTAAATTAATAATGGCTGGATCTGGCCTTTCAGGTGGGCTGGGCGTTGCGAGTTGAGGCTCATCCTTTCCCTAAATGCCCCCCAAAAGGGGGAAAATACCGAAAATTTGAGTCTTCCTAAGTATTTTGTGTTTTGCTGGGCATCCCCGCATCCCCAGGTTTAGCTGAGCCGCCCTTGGGTCCCCTCTCCCCCTGCCCAAAGTGCCGTTTCCTTTGAGGGATGCTTTATTTATTGGGGTGTTTGTTTTGTTTTGTTTTGTTTTATTATTAATTTTTTTTTTTTCCAATGGGGGAAAGTGACATGCCACAGGGAGAGCTGGGGCACGGGAGCAGCATCCACCCCCGCGCCGCATCCCAGGAGCGGAGCAAGACCGAGTCAACCGTCCCCCGTCCATGGGGGAAAATGGGGTTTCGTCGGCCCCCAAGGGAAAAACAGGGATTTGGGGAGCAACCCAGGATGCACTGGGAAGGTGGGTGGTGGCCATGAAGGTGAAAGCTCCCAGGGAGCCACCTCAACCCCAACTTGGAGCTGGAAATAGGAGCATCCCCAGTGCTCTGCGCCAAAACCAGCCACTTCAGAAGCTCTTTACCTAAAACCCCAGGAATTGGCCTCAAAGCGGACAGGCTCCGGGCGGGGGGGGCCCTGGGGCGGGAGGAAGGTCTCCATCCTTGGCCTCGGTTTTCTCGCCCAAGCAGCGCGAGAGCAGCAGCAACGGTGGATCTGGTTTAGGCTGCACCTCCAAATATATATATGTATATTTCTTTTGAGTTATATATATATTTCTCTTATATATATGTATGTAAAAAAAATATATATATAAAGAAATATATATTTAAGAATATATATTCTATATATTGAGAAAAATGTATGAAAGAATGTATATATTCTATATATAAAGAAAAATGTACATAATATATATAAAGAATATGTTTCTTTACACAATTTCTTTTGTACATATAAAGAAATGTATAAAAAGAAAATAAATATATAAAAATATATGTACTATATATAATAAAGAATATATATACTATATATAATTATATAATAAATACATAAAATAGTAAATATATACACTATATACACTGTATATAGGAACCATATATAGTATATATATTTATATATAGTATATATATTCTTCATATATTTTTATATATTTCTATATGTAAATAAATACATAAAAAAGAAATATGTATATGTTTATATGTATTTCTTTATATGTACTGTATTTACATATATGTGAAGAAATATGTTCTTTATATATAGTATATATTTCTCTTATATGTTTCTATGTGTTTCTTTATATATATAAAAATATATATGAAGAAATATATATTCTCTATATAGAGAGAACATATAGAATATATATATAAAATATATTTCTTTATATATACATATATAATGTTTGTATATATATATAAAGAAAAAATATAGAAAAGAAATATATATATATATGTAAAAAGACCATCCCGGCAGGAGGTAAGCTGGCAGCCAGCGCAGGACCCCCCAGGAACTGGGGGGGAATGGGGTTTTCCAGGGGCTCGGGCACATCCCCAGCATCCCCTGGCAGCTCCTTCCCGGGCTTTCCTCCGGCAAAGCGCCGGATCCAGGGGTTAGAAATTGGGTTTTCCGGAGCGGCGTGAATGTACTTACTACTGGAAAGGACAGGGGCTGCGTGCTGTTAATTATTATTATTATTATTTTTAATGGAAATTTTTTTAAGTAATTTATAAGTCTGCTGCGTGTAAATTAAAAACAAAGTGTATTGTAAGAGGATATATTATCCTGTGTCAGCCGCGCTAGGAATTGTTTAAAAAAGGAAAAAAAAAAAAAAAAAAAAAAAAAAAAGGAGAAATAAAAGTGTAATTCTATAAAGGCAAAGAATTTCTGGTGGGGGATGCTGCCGCTTGTCGAACCCCCAAATTGCTGTTGGGTTTTGGGGGAGGGGGGAGGTTTGGGGGTATCTTTTCCTTCTGCCATCAGACCATGGTGTGTATAAAGTGCAATTTGTGGATTCTTCCTCCAGTCCTCCCCGTGGCTGTACAAAGCGGCTTGGCAAACCCCTGACCCCACGCTAATTAAAGAGCTGTAACGAGGAGCGCCTAGCGCTGGGTGCTGTGTTTGATGCTGGGGGGGATAACGGCGACTCCCCCCAGGGCTCGGGCTGGGCTTCCGGCTTATTCCTTTCACATTATTTAATTCCAATTATTTATACTCCGATTATTTTCAATTTGTTTATATACAGATTCTTTTCAGTTTATTTATATACAGATTATATTCAGATTATTTCTGTTTGGATTATTTAATTCAGATTATTTCTAATCAGATTATTTATATTTAGCTTATTTACAGTCAGATAATTTATTTTCAATTTATTTCTATTCAGATAATTTATTTTCAATTAATTTATATTCATATTATTTCTTTTCATTTTATTTCTATTCACATTTTTTCTATTAATCTTATTTGTATTCTGATTATTTAGTTCAGGTTGTTTATATGCATTTATTTATATTTAGTTATATTTTATTTTTACTTAGTTATATTCAGATAATTTATTTTCAATTATTTTATATTCAGATTATTTGTACTCAGCTGATGTTCTCTCCCCTGCTGCTGTCACCCCCTCGGATGACGGAGACCCCGAGTCAGTGGCACGAGGAGACCGGCTGCAAAAGCCCTCTTTATTTGGAGTATAAAATGGGGGGGCAGAGCGGGAGCCCCCTGGGACATGGGGACGAGGGTCCGTCGCCCCGTGTCCCCTGGGATGATGGAGCTGAAGCAACGGCCAGGGGGCAGCCGGGGGGGCCTGAGGGGGGCAGCCACCAGCCAGTGTCACCCCAGGGCTAGTGTTACACCCAGGCTGGCATCAACCTTTGTCAGTGTCACCCCTGGGCTGGCATCACCCTTGGCCTGTGTCACCCCTGGGCTGGCATCACCATGGCCAGTGTCACCCCAGGGCTAGTGTCACACCCAGGCTGGCATCAACCTTTGTCAGTGTCACCCCTGGGCTGGCATCACCCTTGGCCCGTGTCACCCCAGGGCTGGTGTCACCCTCAGGCTGCCATCACCCCAGCCAATGTCACCTTTGGTTTTGTGTCATACCCTGGGCTGGCATCACCCCATGTCCAGTGTCACTCCTGAGGCTGGCATCAGCCCTGGGCTGGCATCACCTCCAGTCTGGTGCCATGCCATATGCTGGCATCACCCCCAGGCCAGCGTCACCCCCAGTCTGCTGTCAGCCCTGGGTGGCAATGGGTTGCCGTGGGTTCTGGTGCCACAGCAAGGGCACCTTGCCTGGGTCCATGGGTCCCCACTGTTTGGGACAGTGACACCCATCAAGGCACCCAGCCCAATGAGGTGCTCTCGGTGTGTCTGGCATCTGCTCAGGGACATCCCTCTGCCACCAGCTGTCCCCAGTGAAGCTGGTCTCATGTCCCAGCTGCCACCCTGGAGATGGGACCACGAGCACCTTCACACCCTGCAGCATCACCACCAGGGTGAGGAGACTCAGGGTGGGGGTGACAGGGTGTCAATGCAGGGTGACAAACAAGACGGGTGACATCGGGGTGGGGGGAGGTCAGTTCTTGAACATGTCACACAGCAGCTTCTCCATGGGGGTGTTGCCGATTGTCCGGCGGAAGAAGAGCAGCTCAACACGCTCGGAGGAGATGAAGCGCAGTGCCGGGAGGAGCAGCAGCAGCTTCCCAAACCTGGGGGACGGAGCAGTGGCCATGGGTGAGTGTCCTCACCCCTGGTGTCACCCGTGAGGACGTAGGGATGGTGGTACCTGACAGGTTGCCCTGGGTAGTGAGAACGGTTGTGCTGGCCCAGCATCACCTGTGACTGGTCCTGCAGGTTCTCCACCTGCTCCGGGTCCTTCAGGCCACGGGTCTCTGTGGGGACAAGGGGGTGAGAGGGTGGAGTGGGGACACAGGGATGGGGAACAGCAGGTGCTGGTGGGTCCTCTCACCTGGTTTGAAGAGCACCACGGCCTTCATGCAGGCAAATTCAGTGGGGTCGACGGCCAATGCTTTGAAGCGACCGAGGGTCTCCTGCAGTGCCCGGATGTCCAGGGTGGCCGGCAGCAGCTTGCCGGGGGACGGCTCGGGGACGGCCAGCAGTGGGCAGCTCTCCAGGGGCATGGACCACTGGATGGCACAGAGCAGGAACAGCTCGCTCCACGCTTCCTCCAGCAGGATCACCTGGCATGAGGGAGGAAGCCCCAAAATCCCCTGTCACCCTCAAATCTACCAGCACTTGAAGCCACCACAGTTGGTTGGGCTGTAGAGCATCTTCTGGGTGGGGACCCCAAGACCATGGGGTGAATGTTGTGGGGATGCTTCAGCCATCCTCATCCCACTGGTTCCCTACATTCTTTGTGATCCCCATTGCCCCATAGGGAGGTCCCCAATGCCCCGTGGGGGTTCCCAACCCCACCTGGTCTCGGAAGGGCAGGTTGGAGAAGACGGGCAGGTTTTTGGCCCATTTCACAGCCATGAAGAGGAGACGTGCTGAGGTCTCATAAACATTTTCAGGGCTGGCCACCGGGTATGGTGCCACCTGGTACTCGCCAGTTGCCCGCTCTGGCTCACTGCCCGTCACATCCACCGTCTCATCAGCTGCAGGGACAGAAGAGGATGCTGGTGGTCACCAGCCCATGGGGAACAGCTCCCGCCTGTGCCTTCCCCACTGGCAGCCACGCACCATCCTCGGGCTCCAGCTTGGCGCAGGTCTCAGCTGTCATCAGGCTGGCCATGAAACGATGGTTGGTGGGTGGCGTGGGTGCCTGGGGACCCGGGGTGATGGTCACGGTGGCAGCAGGACCACGGGGAGCCGGGCAGTGGGTGGGGGGGACCTCACGAGTGGTGGCCACATGCTCAGGGGGCAGCTCAGCGTCAAGCTCGATGCTGTCCAGCCGGACCTGGGCCGTGCTGCGGGGCTGGCGCTCATTCTGCACAGCTGCAAGGACAAGGTGGCATCAATGCTGACCACCCTACCGTCACACCCCCTCATCTGTCACCATGTGTCCCCTCCACCCATCTCACCATCCTTATTCATGCCGGCTTGCAGGCACTTCTTGAGCCGGCAGGCCTGGCACTGGTTGCGGTGCGCCTTGTCCACCGGGCACAGCCCCGTTCCCGCCTGGCACCTACGGGGAGAGGTTGCACCTGGCTGCAGCCCCTGGGGTGGCCCCTGTCCCTGTGGGGTCCTGTCCCCCAGGGGTGTCCTGCCTCCATGGGTACCATGTCCTGGGGTTGCTTTGTCCTGCTGGGTGTCTTGTCCCCTCACTCCCCATGGGTGTCCTCCACCCAGTGGGTGCCCCACCTCAATGGGCACCTTGTCCCCAATGGATGCTCTGTCCCCAGTGGGTGACCCGTCCCCTCCATGGGTGAGGGGACAGTGAATACCCTGCCTCAACGGGTGTCCTGGCTCCATGGGTGCCCTGGACTCCCTCCCCAGGTCCCTGCCCCGTTGAGTGCCTGTCCCCTGGTCCCTGCCCTGCTGGGTGCCCATCCCACAGGTACCTACCCCACTGGGTGTCCATCCTCAAGGTCCCTGTCCCACTGGGTGTGTGTCCCGTGGTCCCTGCCCCTCTGGGTGCCTGTCCCCTGGTCCCTGCCCTGCTGGGTGCCCATCCCACAGGTACCTACCCCACTGGGTGTCCATCCTCAAGGTCCCTGTCCCACTGGGTGTGTGTCCCGTGGTCCCTGCCCCTCTGGGTGCCTGTCCCCTGGCTCTCTGTCCCACTGGGTTCACGTCCCCCTGGTCCCTACCCCATTAGGCATTTGGCCTACCAGTCCCTGCCCCACTGGGTACCTGTCCCCTAGTCCCAGCCCTGCTGAGCGTCCTTCCCCCTGGGTCCTTGCCCTGGTGGGTGCCCATCCCCTGGCTCCCTGTCCCACTGGATTCACATCCTCCAGTCCCTACCATGTTGGGTGCCTGTCCCACCGGTCCCTGCCCCACTGAGTGTCCATCCCCCTGGTCCTGCCCCTCTGGGTGTCCATCCCTGAGTTCCTGCCCTGCTGGTTGCCTGCCCTCCTGGTCCCTGCCCCGTGAGGACCGTCCACTCCGATCCCCACCTGTAGATGAGCTTCCTGCGGACACTGCGCTTGAAGAAACCGCTGCAGCCGTTGCAGGCGTAGATGCCGTAGTGCTTCCCACTGCTGGTGTCCCCGCACACCTTGCACAGCAGCACGGGGCTCAGTGCCTTGCCAGGGGCTGGGCTCAGGCCTGCAGGAGTGGAGCCACCACATTTGGGGTGACTCAGGACACCCCGATGTCCCTTGTCCCTCCCATCATTTCCCGCTGCCTCCCCCTCCTCCCCAGCATGCTGGCCATGGGGTGTTTTTCACCTCCACTGGTCCAGCCTAGGGACGTGGATAGGGACACCTCAGGGTCTCCAGGGACTGCACACAGGGTTCAGCATCTCCCCACGCACCAGCACCTGGGATGCTGCGGGATGAGCTCTCATGGGGCTTTTAGAAGGGAATGAAATGGTGTCCCTAGGGATGGGGACACCAAGTGTCCCAGTGAGGGGATGCTGGGCATCCTAGAAAAGGCCACAATCAGGGACTGGAGGTGTCCTGGCGAAGGACCATGGCTGCAGACACTAGGCATCCCAGCAAGGGGCTGTGGGCGTCCCAGAGAAGGGTCACAGCAGGGGACCATGGGGAGCATGGAGAAGGGCCAGGGACCATGGGCATCCAGGAGAGGTTGTGGCTGGGGATCGCAGGCATCCTGGAGAAGGGCCATAGCCGGGGACCCTGGGGATCCTGGAGAAGGGCCATGATAATGACCATGGGCATCATGGAGAGGGTTAGGGTTGGGGGAAGCAGTCATGCTTGCCCAGAGAAAGACCACGGTGGGGACCCCCAGCATCTTGGAGAAATGGAAACAGCTGAGGACCCCAGGCAGCCTGAAGAAGGACCACGACAAAGATCCTGGGCATCCTGGAGAAAGACTATGATGGGGGACCCCCACCATCCTGGAGAAGGACCACAATGGGGACCCCAAGTATCTTGGAGAAGAACTGTGATGGGGACCCCAGCCGTCCCTGAGGACCATGATGGGGACCCTGGATATCTTGGAGAAGGACCATGAGGAGACCCCAGCCATCCTGGAGAAGTCTGTGATGGGAACCCCGGGTATCTTGGAGAAGGACCATGATGGGGACCCCAGCCATCTCAGAGAACGACCCAACCACCAGTGACCGCGGTCCCACCGTGTCGCGCCCACTCGAGCAGAACACCACCTCTTACCTGTGGGGCTGTCATCCAGCCCGGCGCTCACCACTGACCCTGATGGTGATGCCGCCATCCCGTACCCGGCGTTCCTGACCTCTCCCTCTCCCCTCCCTCCGGCTGCTGCTGCAGTGGGTGCCCCGGGGAGTGGGGCAGCGGTGGGTGCTCCAGCAGCTCTGCGGGCAGCGGGGCTCTTGCCTTGCTCTCTTCAAGGCAGCTTAGTGGCGGGCGCTGTGTAAGCAGCTGCCTCTTTGTCACCCTCTTAATCTTTAGTGTCTGCGTGGGGCTGGGGCGGGGGGGGGGAGAGGGGGGGATCAATCAGCCACACGATGAAGAATTAAAAAGGTGCTGAGCCCCAGCCCTGTAACCCTAAACCCCGCGACACCGAAGCCACCCCTGTCCGTGCGCTGCCACAGGCCACCGTGGGGGTGTCACCCTGCCACCGCCTGTGTGTCCCCCCACCCAGCATTGCGAGGCTGAGATTGCGGCAGAGATGGGACATGGGGCTCAGGGTAGGGACCCCTCCATATGTGTGTCCCCCCCTTGGACCCACCAGTTCCCATAAGTGCATAAGCCCTTTGCTAAGGCGGTTAGAGGGGAATAACGAAAAGTGGTAATTAAGGGGGGTCATTTCCCTGCCCCCAAGTAATTAATTACCAGCCCTGATGGCGAGGGGAGGGGGGGATGCTCAGTGGGACACCCCTCCCCGTGCCTCAGTTTCCCATCACGGGGGGGGGCAGGGCCCACGGGGGCGTTGATCCGGGGCTGCTGACATGGCAGCGGGTGGGGGCCAGGTGGCCCCCGGGGTTACGCAACCGCCGCTAAACCCTCGCCGTGACAGGACAGCACAATTTGGGATTTGAGGGCTTTAGCCGCTAAACCCCCCCTGCCCAGCTCAGGGGGATGGTGGGTGGCCACCATCACCCAGCCTGGGCTGTCCCCAGGGATGGGCTAGGCTGAGGCCGGGGGTCCCCAGGCCCTTGTGTCCCCCCCGAGGGGGGCTCAGCCTGCGGCCCCAGGGGTGTCGCTGCCATCTGTGGTCCCGGCAGAGGCATCCCAGGGGACAGGTGCTGCCAGCAGGTCCCTGATGAGGGCTGGCGGCAGTGACAAGTGTGGATCTAGGGGCTGGGGGGGGGTGTCACCCCTCCGCCATCCCTGCCTGCTGCATGGCGCCATCATCCTGCCTGCTGTGTGGCTCCGTAACCCCCTGCCTGCTGCATTGCTTGACCTTCCCTGCCTGCAACCTCCTTCCACCTTCTCTGCCAGCGCTATGGCTCCATCTCCCCTGCCTGCAGCATGGCTCCACCACCCCTACCTGCAGCACCCCTCTACCCCCGGCACCCCCTGTCCCCCCGGGGTGTCCCATCCCACCCCACAGCCCCCATCCCACCCTGACCCAGATCTCTGACAGCCGCCATCTGCGGCAGTGGCCACCCTCCTCCCTCAGCAGAATTATGACGCTGGGCTAATGCGGCAGGAGCAAGCTGTCACCTCGCCCTGCCCGTCCCTTGCCTGCAGTTCAGGTGCCTCCAGACCCTTCAGCAGAGCTTCACCCACAGGTGAAAAAAAAAACCCCTGGTGCCCAATCTGGGGGTGCTGGGAGCACCCACACCCCAGGGTGCCAGCCCACCCATGGGTGACCTGGGAACCTGGGCACCCCACACCAGGGGACAGTGGGGAGCGGCCAGCATGGCGATACACGCTGAGTCGGCTAATTTGCCCGTCCCCTCCTTGCCGTTGGGTAAAAGCCAGCTCCGGAGCAGGGATTTGGGAGGGGGATTAGCCAGGCCAACCATCTGCTGCCAGCCAATCATCGGCATGCCCAGGAAAGCCAATAATTACAAAAATACGGTTTCCCACCCTGTTTCTCCATTACGCCCAGCTGAGTGCTGTCCCCAAGGTGGAGTTCCCATGGAGCAGCACCCCGTCTGCCTCACGGGGCTGAGCACCCGACCCAGGCACCCGGGAGGGCTCGACCCAGCCCGGTTTTGGGGAGTGCCCCGAGCAGGACTGATGCCACGGCTGAGGGGCTGCAAGCGGAGGGGTGGGGGTGAAGGAGCAAACATTAAAGCCCGCGGCAGGGTCGTGACTCGGCTCGGTGACAGACGCTGGGGCAGATGCCACGGGATTACCCAGCCTAAAACCTTGGGATCTGTCCCCCCCTTCCTCCCCCCCAGCAGGCAGAGAGCATTTAATTACCAATTTACTAATTACCCAAAGATGCTGCCGATGGGCTCAAAACCTGTGGTCAGGAGCAGCCCCAAGGCTCTGGTTGCCCTAACCCCACTGGCCATGGGGAGCTGGTAGATGCATACTGGCCAGGGGATAGCTCGGTTCGGGACATCAGGTGGCTGCTCTCCTGGCAGCCTTGCTCCTGCTGGTGATGGCGCAGGGTGGTGGGGAATGGGAAGGGACAGTGGGGGACAAGGAGGGGATGGTGGGACAGCCAGGAGGAGACAATGGGGACAAAGGAGAGATTGTGAGCACCAAGAAGGGACAACAAGGATCAGGACAGGATGGTGGGGACTAGGAGGAGGCAACGGGGACCAAGCAGAAATGGTGAGGACCAAGAGGAGATGACGGGAATCTGGAGGAGACATTAGGAACTGAGGGGAGATGGTAGGGACCAGGAGGGGATGATAGAGACCAGGAGGAGCCAACAGGCATGAAGAGGAGATGACAGGAACCAGGAAGGGACAACGATGATCAAGGAGGTGGTGATGGGGACCAGGAGGAGATGGTGGAGACCAGGATGGAATGACTGGGACCCAGGAGGAGATGATGGGGACAATGATGGGATGATTTGGAACCAGAAGGGAATGAAGGGGACCAAGAGGAGATGGTGGGGACCAGGAGAGGACAACAAGGCTCAGGAGGGTATGATGGGGACCAGGAGGAGGTGATGGAGACTGAAAGGGGATGATGAAGATCAGGAGGGGACAATGGGAACCTGGTTGTTTAGATGGTGACCAGGAGACAATGACGGATGGTGGAGGGTGTGATGGGGATAAGGAAGGGGCAGTGGGATGCAATAGAGGTGGATGGGGATTATGAGGGGATACTGAGGACTGGAATGGGATGATGGGGACTGGGAGGGGGATGGTGGGGACCAGAAGGGGCCAATGATGACAAAGATGGCCCAAGGGAACATAGAGGAATGATGAGGACCAGGAGATGATGGAGCCCAGGAGTGGTTAGTGATGACCAGGAGGGGACGGTAGAGACCAGAAGGGGACACTAGGGACCAGAAGAGGGTGGTGAGAGTGCATCAGGATGGGACAACAGGGGGCCAGGAGGAGATGGTCAAGATCAGGAGGGGCAAGAGTAACCAGAAGAAGACACGAAGGTCTGGGAAGGTACAAGGTGACTGTGGGCCTTGAGATGGCTGGGAAGGGTTAACGTGGCTGGCAGGCACTGAGCCGTGTCCAGGCCAGGCTCTGGTTTCAGCTGTAATTAGCTCTCGTTTATTGGAGGCTCCGTGATAAATGATGCTGTGGAGTTTGCCCGATGACAGAGGGTGACAGATCCCACATCACCCGCCCCAAGCCCTGCCAAAGCCTTTGCTGACCCCCCCCCTCTCCCTTCACACCCCCCCACCATGTCCACCCCCGTCCCAGCACAAGGATTAAAGTTTAATGTGGCTCCGGAGCTGACCCTGGGCACACACCACCTCTGGGACATGGGGTTGGGGACAGGCTGGTGTTGATCCCTTGGGCGACCTTCAGGGCAAGAGGCATTTTGGCACCAAGAGGTGCTTTTGCACCAGCCCGGAGGCCACTGGCTATCGGTGGTGCATTGTGGCCACTGGGCTGTTTTGTGACTCCTTTGGGGTCACCCAAGGGGCTCATTGTCACAACAGGTTGGGTTTGTTCCCCTGGGACTGGCCCCAGTGGATGGCTCAGTGCCATGGTGCAGCCGGTCAGTGTGGTCCGGGCACATTCCCAGGCACTGGTGGAGCCATGTGCAGGTGCCAAGAACCACCACAGGGTGTTTGCTGGGGTGGATTGAGGTCCTGCCCCACAGCCACGTTCAGAGCAGCAGCTGCTTGGGGACCACGTTGGAGCGAAGAGATCTCAGAGGCGTCCCCAAGGTGAGGGAGCTGGGAAGGGCATGAACGCCAGATCTGGTGTGGTGCCCGAGGACATGGCTTGGGTTTTGGCAGGACAATGTGGCACCTCAACCATTTGGGGACAGAGAGATCCCCAAGGTGGGGCTGGGCATAGCCCCGTGTCCCCAGCTCTCTGCACATCATGTTTTCTCCTTGCAGATGAACCTCCTCACCCAGGTAACGGGGCAGATGGCATGAGGGCACCCACACCCAGGTGGTCCCACCCCTCTGCTGTGGCACCTGGCACCTACAGAACGCATGGCTGGGACCTCCCCGGTGCTGA
Source organism: Numenius arquata (assembly GCF_964106895.1). Classification (NCBI taxonomy): domain Eukaryota; kingdom Metazoa; phylum Chordata; class Aves; order Charadriiformes; family Scolopacidae; genus Numenius; species Numenius arquata. The sequence continues at coordinate 23,089,286 of NC_133586.1, forward strand.
GTCTGGGGAAGCAGGGAGGTGGTGGGCAAAGGCTGCTGTGGGCTGAGGATGGGTGGGAGAAGGGGTAGATGGTAGCAGTAGTGGGTGTTAGAGGGGAAGGGGTGTCAGCAGGGGTGGGCACTAGCAAAGACTGGGTCCCAGGCTCGCTCTGCCCCCTCTCCCCACAGGTGAGCACCCTGGTGCAGACCCTGCGAGACCCAGATGGGCCATTCCTCCAGACCTGGCGCTGGCTGTACTCTTGGGTGTGACAGGTTTGGGGTGCTGGCATGGAAACCCCCGCCAGGGGTTCAGGGAGGGGGGGAGCAGCGATCTGGGCAGTGGCTGCACCATGATACTGGTGCTCTGGGTCCCATCTACTCAGTGCCACTGGGGTTCAGGCCAGGTCTTTGTCCCTGCAGGTGGGCAGCTCCAGGCAGGTAAGTCCCGGTGTCCCCGCTGTGCCCCGCACCACCCGCCTCACCCCTGGCACAACAGGGCCAAATCTGGCACAGCCTGCCTTTCCCTCAGCACCCATGGGTGCTCAGCACCTAGAGGAGAGGGCCCCTTCTCACAGGGTTTCCTCACACATGGAGACCCAAGCTGTGCCCAAGCCACTAGGGATGGGGAATGAGCCAGTGGGTCAGTGATGCTCCGGTGTCCCTGGGGGCACCAGTGGCCCTGAATCACAAACGGGTCCCCAGGGGGTGGCCGGGGCAGCCAGCACAGCGGCGTTCTTCCTCTGCGAGGGGCTGCTGGGCCAGCACTTTGATGTGGTCCCCAATGGGGTGGCTGAGCCCCAGCCCGGGGACCTCTTCCTCTTCCCACTGGCCTCCGGTGGCCCCGGCTGGTGGGGCGCCCATGCTGGCGTCTACTGCGGTGACGGGGAGATCATCCACCTGGAAGGTGAGCTCCAGGAGGTTGTCATGGCATGGGGACATCTTCACGGAAGGGACAAAGAGTACAAGGTCCCCTCCACCCCACAGGCAGCTTGGGGACGTCCCCATTGGGGATTGTGGCCAAGCACAGCAAGAGCCACCTCCTGCGGACGCGGGGTCCAGCCAAGGTGCTGCGGAGGAAGGGAGGGCTGGATGCAGCCACCCTGCAGCGGCGCATCCGGGCGGCCATGGACCAGGTGGTGGAGTACAATGCGGTCACCTGCAACTGTGTCCACTTTGCCCTTGCCCTGCTGGGGCTGGGCCAGCTCGCCAGCGCTACAGTAGGTGCCAGCACCCCAGGGGACCCCGACACCCGCCGCAACCCAGCGTCATCATAGCCCACCCTCTCTCCCAGGTGTCTCCAGCACTGCAGTGATGCAGGCGACGATGCGCCCCGGCGTTGAGTGGGGCTGGAGCATCCTTCCCCGGGGGACAGGGATTGCGGCGGTGGCTTTGGCATCCCTCTTGCGCGGCAATAAACGGTTGCACAGAGACCCTGTGCCAACCCTGTTGGGTTTGTGGTGTTTTCGCTTTTGCTTTCCTTTTCCCAGAAGCTCCTTTCCTGGAAGCCAGCGGCGAATGATATCCCGCCCCTGGTGCAGCCTCCCCTTCCTGCCTCCCTCAAAGGCAGTGGCTGCTCTTCACTCCCGTGGCCTCCTGAGACACACAGCTGCCTCTTTCGTTGCCAGTTCCTCGTTTGATTTTGAGCATCAAAACAAATATCCACTGGGCTGCTGGAGTGAAAACTGGCCACGCGGCTGCACCAGGTCTGGTTGGAGGCCAGTCACCGGGCTCAAAACTGGCTCCAGTCCTGGTCAATAGCTTCATTTCTGGTCAGTTGACAGGGCAGAGCGTACCCTCAGTGAGTTTGCTGCTGACACCAAAGTGGGAAGGGAGTCTGATGCTTCTGAGATCCATGCTGCACCCAGGGGGACTTGGACAGGCTGGAGAAACGGGCCAGCAGGAACCTCATGAAGTTCCAGAAGGGGAAGGTGCAAAGTCCTGCCCCTGGGAAGGAACAAGCCCAGCCACCAGGACATGCTGGGGAGGGATCATCTGGAAAGCAGCTTGGCAGAAAAGGCCCTGAGGGTGCAAGGGGACACCAAGTTCATAGAATCATGGAATCACAGAATGGTTTATCTTGGAAGGAACCTTAAAGATCATCCAGTTGCAACCCCCCCCGCCCTGGGCACGGACACCTCCCACCAGACCAGGTTGCTCAAAGCCCCGTCCAGCCTGACCTTTAACCCTTTCAGGGATGCGGCATCCACAACTTCTCTGGGCCACCTGGGCCAGGGTCTCACCACCCTCACAGAAAAGAATTTCTTTCTATTATCTAATCTAAATTTACCCTCTTTCAACTTAAAACCATTCCCACTCATCCTGTCACTACATTCCCTGACAGAGTCCTTCCCTATCTCTCCTGTAGCCCCCCTCAGGTACTGGAAGGCCATTTTAAGGTGTCCTCAGAGCCTTCTCTTCTCCAGGCTGAACAACCCCAACTCTCTCAGCCTGTCCTCACAGCAGAGGGGCTCCAACCCTCAGGTCATCTTTGTGGCCCTCCGCTGCACCCGTTCCAACAGGTCCATGCCCTTCCTCTGCTGAGGCCCCAGAGTTGGACACAGTACTCCAGGTGGGGTCTCAACAGAGCAGAGTAGAGGGGTAGAATCACCTCCCGCGACCAGCTGTCCACACTTCTTTTGATGCAGCCCAGAATGCAGTTGGCTTTCTGGGCTGCCAGTGCACATTGCCGGCTCATGTGGAGCTTCTCGTCCACCAATACCCACAAGTCCTTCTCCTCAGGGCTGCTCTCCAGCCATTCTCTGCCCAACCTGTATTTGTCATGGGATTGCCATGACCCAGGTGCAGGACCTTGCACTTGGCTTGGCTGAACTTCATGAGGTTCACACAGGCCCAGATCTTGGGCCTGTCCAGGTCCCTCTGGATGGCGTCCCTTGCCTCCAGCGTGTCAATTGCGCCACACAGCTTGGTGTTGTCGGCAGACTTGCTGAGGGCGCCCTCAATGCCACTGTTCATGTCACTGACAAAGAAGTTGAACAGCACTGGTCCCAGTACTGACCCCCTGAGGAACACCACTTGTCACTGGCTTCCACTTCGACACTGAGACGTTGACCGCAACCTTTTGAGTGCAGCCATCCAGCCAGTTCCTGATCACTGAGTGGTCCATCCATCAAATCCATGACTTTCCAATTTAGAGACCAGGATGTCATGTGAGACAGTGTCAAACGTTTTGCATGAGTCCAGGTAGATGACGTCTGTTGCTCTCCTCTTATCTACCAATGCTGTAGCAACATTGTAGAAGACCATCAATTTTGTTAGGCATGACCTGCCCTTGGTGAAGCCATGTTGGCTGTCACTAGTCACCTCCTTATTTTCCATGTGCCTTAGCAGAGGTTCCAAGAGGATCTGCTCCATGATCTTGCTGGGCACAGAGGTGAGACTGACTGGCCTGTAGTTCCCCGGGTCTTCCTTTTTTCCTTTTTTGAAAATGGGGGTTATGTTTCCCCTTTTCCAGTCAGCGAGAACTTCACCAGATTGCCACGACTTTTCAAATATAACGGAAAGTGGCTTAGCAACTTCACCTGCCAGCTCTCTCAGGACCTGTGGATGGATTTCATCAGGTCCCATTGACTTATATACCTTCAGGTTCCTTAGAAGGTCTCAAACCTGATCTCCTACAGTGGGCAGTTCTTCGTTGTCATAGCCTCTGTTTTTGCCTGGTCCTTCACCTCAGGAAGGTGAGGAGAGACGTTGGCAGTGAAGACTGAGGCAAAAAAGTTGTTGAGAACCTCAGCCTTCTCCTCATCTGTTGTTACCAGTTTGACATTCTTGCTCATCATGGGGAGTACGCTTTCCTTAACCTTCCAGAAACGGATGACATACCTGTAGAAGCCCTTCTTGTTATTCTTAGCATCCTTTGCCAGGTTCAGCTCCAGCTGCGCCTTGATCTTCCTGACCTTGTCCCTAGATAACTGGGCAGCATCCCTATGCTCTTCCCAGGATACCTGATCCTGCCTGAACTGCCTGTGCAGTTCCTTCTTGCCTTTTAGTTCAACCAGCAGGTCCTGACTCAGCCATGCTTCTCTCTTCCCTTTCTTGCTTGATTTCTTATACCTGGGGATCGAGAGCTCTTGTGCTCTATGGAAAGCGTCCTTAAAGATCTACCAGCTCTGTTCTGCCCCCTTGTCCCTGAGGACCATTTCCCAGGGGGTCCTTTTGACTAATTTCTTGAAGAGCTGGAGGTTTGCTTTCCTAAAATTGAGGGTCCTGACTACGCTCCTTGTCTGACACGTATCCCTTAGGACTGTCAACTCCACCAGGGCATGATCACTGCAGCCCAGGCTGCCTCCAATCTTGACACCCCTGATGAGCTCACTTGCATTGGTGACTATCAATCAGGTCCAGTATCGCATCCCCTTGGGTAGGGCTGTCTATTTTCTGTCTTAGGAAGTGGACATGGTCATGGAAAAGGAGCTCTGGGTTGAGGTTGAACCAGATGACTTCCAGACCTCAATTGTTCTGTGACCCTGTGAATATAATCCTCCACTGGGATTATTTAGAGCTGCTTTGTGTCTCTTCAGGGTTTCTTTTGGGGACTCTTGCAGTTCCCACACTCTCCCGCGTTGCCTCCCGCTGTTCCCAAAGTTAATGCTTAATGTAGAATTAGAAAATTAACCTCAGGTTTAAGAGGTGGAACTACCCATCTGGGCGTTGCCTGGAGTTTTTCTGCTTTTGGCTTTTTTTTTTCTGCCTTTCTCTGCCTCTGACGTGCATCGGGAAGGATGTGACATCAGGTTTCACACTGGCACTTGTTGACCCATCCTCCCCGCTGCATTTCCCACAGCCCTTGGTGGAGGTACCAGCAGCCCGGCTCTCTCACCGGCTCCATCGCAGAGGAAACAATGAAATGTAGCACCTGTAGCCTGGTAAGGATGATCCCATATCCACACCATTTGCAGGCAGCTGCCACTGTTGCACCAGGACAGAGGGAAGCGGTGAACAGGGCTTGTCCCAGGATGTCTCCAGCTCGGAGAAGTTGGCAGGATGGGTGACTTTTGCCTGAGACAAGCGCTTGCGCCTGACAGGAGCCATCATGGGCAGGGTGTGATGGCTGGGTGGGACCCTGCCCTCTGCACATGGGCAGGATGGCAGAAGCACAGCACTGATCCCCATTTCTGTTTCTCTCTCCTTGCAGATGTCGGGCGATGTACTAAGTCAAACTTTGGTGAGACCTCCACCAACAGCATGGGGGTCTTGAGGGGTGTTGGGCGCAATGGTGGTGGTTCGGCTGCCTCCTCACCTGCTCTCCCTGGTGTGGTTGGCAGAGTGAGAGTGAGGCGACCAAGTTTCTGCTGGCCAAGAGCATCCCTGAGCATCCTCAAGCATGGGGACATCTTTGAGTGACAGAGAGTATGTTGCAGCCCAGGGACATTGTGCTCTTCCCCCTCAACAGCAAATCTGGCAGATCCAGTGGCAGCTTCATACACACGGGCATCTACTGTGAGGACAGAGAGGTCATACACTTCCAGAGTAAGCACTCAACCCCCTGCTACTGTTTGGGATGTGGTGGTCACCAAAATGTGGCCAGCAGCATGGTGGCTGGGCCAGTATCCCACCCAGCAGCTCCCAGAGGAAGCCCATCCCTGGAGACTCCCAGCCTTGTGTGTCTGTCAGCCACCCTGGTGTCTCCTTGGCCAGTGGGGACATCACAATGCATGCCTAATGAACACCACTTCTGGCCTCCAGGGATGGACAGGGCTGGGGCAGGGGGCTCACCGCAATGTTACGGCTCTGCAGCAGGGGCCTGGTGTTGCGCAGGAGCAAGCGGTGGTCGGGGTCCATGACGTCATGACGTAGGGCTTGCGCTTAGCCAGCGAGGCTGCCTCTGCCTTGGCGTCCTTGGTGTCCTCCTCCTTGGAGCCATAGAAAGCCTTCTCGGAGCTCTCCTCCAGCAAGGACTCCTGATGGTAGGTAGGACGCCTTGCACCCCTCAACAGCACCCTCCTTCAACCTACCTCTCCAGCACAAACCAGGGCTCCCAGGGCACCCTGAGGCTCCTGGGACATCCCCGTCTCATATATTCACATTCTGATTGCACAAACTGAGTGCCCATAAAGTGGGTCAGCGTGTTGATGATGACCACGTGCTCACACTGCTCCACATTGATGAGCAGCTTTTGAGCTTGTGGTAGCTCTTGTGGATGAGGTGGATGCGCTCTGGGCAGGGCTCCTCAAATGCCATCACCACCCTGCTGGCTACCAGCTGGGGAGAGAAAGTCTCGGATGACTCACCAATGTGGTGGCATCTCCATGAAGATGCTGGTTTGATGGGGACAGTGGCATCCCCATGAGGATCCCAATTTGGTGTGGATGGTGGCACACCCATGAGGATGCTGGCTCAGCAGGGTGGATCAGTGGGCACAATCCATCCATGTGAGATGCTGGCTTGGAGAGGATCGTGATATACCCAGGAGGATGCTGATTTGGCAGGGATGGCTGTATCCCGAGGAGGATGACAGCTCGATGGGGACAGTGGCATCCCTGCAAGGATGCTGGTTAGGTGGGGATGGTGGCTTCCTGATGGGGATGCACATTCAGTGGAGGTGGTGGCATCCCCATGAGAATGCCAACTGAAAGGCTGGGTTAACAAGGAAAGCTGTGGCATCCCCAGGAGGGCTGAGTCACCAGGAGGACTGTGTTTTCCCCAAGGGGGTTGGCATCTACAAAGAGGTATTGGATCCCTAGGGGCTTGTGGCTTCCCCAGGAGGACTGTGGCATCCTGATGATGGCTTGGTCACCAGGACGACTGCGGCATCCCCCGGAGGTCTGGCATCCTCATGATGACTGGGTGCTCAGGAGGGTTCAGGTGTCACTGGGAAGGCTGAGTCGCCAATAGGGCTAAGGTTCCCGAAGAGGGATTGCTACACTCAAGATCCCTCCCCATCTTTTCTGTAGGACCCCTACAGGAGGAGGGCCACGAAAATGGTTAGAGGCCTGGAACACCTCTCCTATGAAGACAGGTTGGGAGAGTTGGGGGGGTTCAGCCTGGAGAAGAGAAGGCTCTGGGGAGACCTTAGAGCCCCTTCCAATCCCTAAAGGGGCTCCAGGAAAGCTGGGAAGGGACTCTTGATCAGGGAGGGGAGCCATAGGAGGAGGGGGAATGGTTTTAAACTGAAAGAGGGGAGATTTAGATTAGATACCAGGAAGAAATTTTCTGCTATGAGGGTGGTGAAGCACTGGAAGAGGTTGCCCAGAGAAGCGTTGAAGTGCCATCCCTGGAAGCGTTCAAGGCCAGGCTGGATGGGTCTTTGAGCAACCTGGTCTGGTGGGAGGTGTTGGGGATTAAGGGGGTTGAAACTAGATGATCTTTCAGGTCCCTTCCAACCTAAATCATTCTATGATTCTATGTTGTGCAGGACAGTGTCAAATGCTTTGCACAAATCCAGGCAGATGATGTCAGATGTTCTTCTCATATCCACCAATGCTGTAATGCCTTCGTAGAAGGCCACCAAATTTGTCAGGCATGATTTGCCCTTGGTGAAACCATGTTGGTTGCCACTGATCACCTCCTTATTTTCCATGCGCCTTATCACAGTTTCCAGCAGGATCTGCTCCATGATCTTGCCAGGCACAGAGGTGAGACTGACTGCCCTGTAGTTCCCCAAGTTTGCTGGTTTTACCATTGTAAAAATGGGGCTTATGTTTCACTTTTCCAGTCAGCGAGAACTTCACCAGGCTGCCACAACTCCTCAAATATGATCGATAGTGGCTTAGCAACTTCATTCGCCAGTTCCCTCAGGACCCGTGGATGAATCTCATCGGGTCCCATGGACTTATGCATCTTCGGGTTCCTTAGATGGTCTTCTCCTACAGTGGGTGCTTCTTCATTCTCCCCATCATAGAATCACAGAATCATAGAATTGTTCTGGTTGGAAGAGACCTTTAAGATCATGTCATGGTTTGGGCTGAACTAGCCACTGAAATGAACAACAGATGCTCTCCCCCACCTCTCTCTCCAAGGAGAGGAGGGAGAGAGACAAAGCGACTTATGAGTTTACAAAAAAACTAAACTACTTTAAGGAAATATTAATAATAAAATAATGAAAACGAAATCATGAAATATATACAATATATACAATACCATATCAAGCTCCCAGAATGATGATCACATCACTGGCAGGCACTGGGGAGGTCCCAGACTGGACTCAGTGATGGATGGGAACTGGATTCTGGATCTGGATTCAGAAATACGTGGATAGGGATCAAAGGCAAAGAGACAGAGTCCTCCCTGGATGCCGGCCACTGAAGGAAGAGAGCTGACACTTGGATCACTCAGCTTTTATATTGAGCATGATGCAGATGGGATGGAATACAATACCCTGTCGTCAGTTTGGGGTCACCTCTCCTCTCCATTCCTCCCCGTACAACCCTTCTACGCTTTTCTGCTTCCCACCCTCCAATGGGGCAAATAACAAAGTGAGCTGGCCTTGGTTGTTATAGCAGTAAGTATAAGCAAGAGCCTCTCTGGATCCCATTCCTTGGCATTAACTACAAACACAGGTCTTACCACTCTGGGAGCAAACAGTGTCTGCACAATACGCTGTTAATTACAGAGTTCAGTTAGTTAGAAGAGCCTTAGCTGCAAAGTCAAATTACTGAACAGGAAATTGGTCCTCTTTTACCTCAAACCAGGACAGATCATTGACTCCAACCGTTAACCCAGCACCGCCAAGTTACCACTAAACCATCTCCCTCAGCACCACATCTACCCATCTTTTAAATACCTCCAGGGGCAGGGACTCCACCACTTCCCTGGGCAGCCTCTTCCAATGCTTCAACAGTCCCCACCTTTGCCTTCTGCCACTTGGACGTTGTGGCTGGAGCAATTGCTGGTGAAGATTGAGGCAAAAAAAGTCGCTGAGAACCTCAGCCTTCTCCATATCCCAGGTGATCAGGTCTCCCTTTTCCTTCTGGAGAGCATCCACATTTTGCCTAGTCTTCCTTTTATCACCAACATATTACCTATAGAAGCTTTTCTTGTTGCCCTTGATGTCCCTGGCCAGATTTAAGTCTACCAGTGCTTTAGCTTTTCTAACTGCGGGCTGCTCAGACAATTTCTCTGTATTCCTCCCTACCTGGCCTTACGCCCACACTCTGCAGGCTTCCTTTTTGAGTCTGAGTTTCTCCAGCAGCTCCTTGTTCCATGCAGGTTTCCTGGCGTTTTTGCCCAACTTCCTCCTTGTTGCAATGCATTGCTCCTGAGCTGGGAGGAGGTGATCCTTGAAGATCAACCAGCTTCCTTGGGCCGTTCTTCCCTCCGGGGCTTTATCCCACAAGACTCTGGAAAGCAGATCCCTGAAGAGGCCAAAGTCTGCTCTCCTGAAGTCCAGGGTGAGCTTGCCATGTGCCCTCTGTGGTGCCCTAAGGATCTTGGACTCCACCATCTGATGGTCACGGGGCATATACTGTAGAATAGAATATAATTAATATAAACCACAACATGAAATAATGAACTATAACATATAATAATATATAACATATGGCATAGAATATATAATGTAGAATGGACTATCAATTATGTATAATACAGTGTGATTGAATATAGAATATATATGATACCATAAAATTAATATAATTTGTAATATATTGTAATGTAATATATAACATGTAATTAATATATGGTGTATAGAATATAGTATGTAGCATGTAATACATAGTATATAATATATACTATATAATGTATTATGTATAATATACATTATACATACATCTCCATGATAATATAAGGTAATCTATATGATATAATATGATTTAATATAATGTAAATATGTATAATTATATAACCTATTACGATGTATAATATATGAGCTATATCATCTGTACTATGTAATTATGTCCCAAACTACTATTAACATCCCGAATTACGCCCGTTTTATTGCTGACCGGCACCCAAACCTGTGCGGGTGGGGGTGTGGGGTTGTGCAGGGCTGGGGACACTTTTTGGGGGTGGCAAAGTCCCCCATTCTCTCCCCCTCCCCCCAGTTTAGGGAGGGGCCGAACCACCCAGGCGCTGCCCCCCTGAAACCCGCATCCCCGGAGCGGGGGGTGGCGGGGCTGTCGCCGCCCTTGAACCACACGTCCCTGGAGCGGGGGGGTGGCGGGGCGGGCTCCCCCCCCCCCGCCCGGCGCTGACATCAGTCCCGGCGTCCCAACCGCCGCATCCCGCCCGCATCCCGCCGCCATGGCCGCCAGCCCGGCCTACGGGGAGGAGAAGGGGGGGTCCTCCAGCCTGGGGGAGCCCGAATACGGCCACGACCCCGCCAGCGGCGGCATCTTCTCCTCCGACTACAAGAGGTGGGGACAACGCGGAGAGGGAGGGGACAGGGGACAACGGCGGAGCCTGGCCGGGTGGCCGCCGCCGCGGGCCGTGGCCGCCATCCCCAGCGGTACCCGATGGGGACTGGCCACGGTCCCCCGGGGTGGGGACGGGATGAGGATGAGGATGGGGACAAGGATGGGGAGAGGGGACGCGGTCACGCCGCCGCCACTGCAGGTTGCAAAGGCCGGGCAAGGTTTTGGGGGAAAACCGCGGGGTTTTGGAGCCGCTGTGGCGGGGGGGGGGATGATGCGCGGGGACCCCCCACTGCACCCTCAACCCCTGGGCGGGGGGGACCTCGAGCACGGTGTCCTCCCCCACCCCGCCCCGGTCTCCGCTGTCTCCCGCGGCTCTCGCGGGGATCCCCGGGTGACGGCATCACCACCACCACCCCCCCCCCACGAGGTCCCCAGCGCGGGGGGTGGCTGAGAAATGTCACCCATGTGCAGGGCAGGCTGCTGGGGGTGGGGGACAGGGATGCAGAGGAAGGTGGGGGGGTTCCCTGGAGCTGCAGGAACCTAGGGGTCCCTTTGTCCCCCCAGCCCTGGCAGTGTCCATCACTCTGGATGTATCCCCCACCATGACCTGCTGGCTGTGTCCCCAGTCTGGCAGTGTGGTCCCCTCCCTGACTCCCTGACAGCGTCCCCCATTCAGGCAGTATCCCCCATCCCTAGACCCCTCTCCAATGCCACAGCAGTGTCCCCCTGTCTGGCCGTGGCATCCCCCCTACCCCTGGCAGTGTCCCCCAACCCTGAATGCTCCCAGCAGTGTCCCTCAGCGTGGCAGGGTTCCCCTGTCCCCAAGGCTGGCAATGTCCTCTGACCCCCACTGGCAGTGTCCCCCCATCTGGCAGTGTCCCTCCAGCCCTGACCTGCCATCAGTGTCCCCGTCTGGCAGTGTCCCCAAATCCCTGTTCCCCAGCCTGGCCAGGTCCTCCCCTCTCTGACCTCCTGGCAGTTCTTCCCACTCTGGGTGTGTCCTGCTGCCAGTGTTCCCATCTCACATTGGCCCCCCTTCCCTGATCCTCTGCCATCGTCCCCTACTCTGGCAGTGTCCCCCAACTCCCTGGTGTCCCAGCAGTGTACCCCCGTCTGGTAGCATCATGCTCCCTACCCCTGGCTGTGACCCCCAGTCTGGCAGTGTCCCCCAATCTGGCAGTGACATCCAGTCTTGACCTGCAGACAGTATCCTTGAGCTGGATATGTCCCCTCATCCCTACCCTGCTGGGGGACTGCACCCCAAGCTGGCGGTGTCACCCCATCTGGAAGTTTCCTCTCCCCCTGACTCCCCTGACACCCCAGTCTGGTAGTGTCCCAGTCCATGACCTGCTGGCAGTGTCCTCATCTCACAGGGTCCCCATTTCCATGAGCCTCTGGCAGTGTCCCCCAGCATGGCAGTGTTCCCCTGTCCCCAAGTCTGGCAGTGTGCCCTGAACCCGACCCCCACTGGCAGTGTCCCCTGCTCTGGCAGTGTCCCCCCCATCCTTGACTCCCTGACAGTGTCCCCATCACCTGCGTGCTGCCCTTCCCCAAAGCCCATCCCCTTGTGGCCACACCAGATCTGTCACTGTCCCCATGAGCTAGGATAGCACACAGGGCAAGAGAAATGCCACCCCACCACCCAGGTGGGACACCCACAGATGTCCCACCCCCACCACCCAGATGGGTGTTCCATCACAATGTGGGGACCCTGGCCAGGACTGAGCCAATCAAAGCATCCAGGGAAGGAGCTCCCTGCCATGTCCCCAAGCCACCGCTGCAGGATGGGTGTCTCTTGGGACGTGACACCCTGGGGTGGCTTTGTCCACCAGGAAGGGCGTCACGGGCATCGCAATCGCAGCTGCAACCCAACCCCAGCCCCAGCATCAGGTTTCAGCCGGCGGTGTGGGTAGTAAGAGCAGGGCCACAGCCCTGCCACCATCCTCAGGGCCACCACCCCCGGCTGAAGCCATGCTGTCCCTGCCACCAGTGCAGAAGTTGCTGCAGCAGCTACTGGTGGGTCCGGCCGGGCAGCCAAAAACACCGGTGGGTGGTGACATGGCTGAGGAGGTGACGAGCCCGGTGCTGGCCACTGAGGCCGGACAGCCTGCCTGCTACAGCGCCCTGCAAGCTGATGAGCTACGGCCACTCGCTGGCACCAAGCCTGCAGTGGCCACCGGCACTGGGCCACCGCTGCGGTAAGACCCCTCCAAGGAGATTCCCCAGGACCCTCTGGCGACTGTGGCTCTGGCCGAGCGTCATCCCATAGGTGCCACCCCCAGCTGCTGTGGCCCTGCAGGTCTCCCCATTTTGGTGGGGATGGATGTCCCTTAGAAAAGAGGACACTGGTGACAGCCAGCCTTATAAAAGGCTGGTGGCATTCTTCCAGCCCAGGGAGGGGATTGGGGACAGGCTCTGCATTGGGGTGCACTGGTACATCCATGCCACTGCGCCCATGAGGGGACAAAGGACACAGCCAAGCAGGGCTGGTGGCTGGGATGGAGCCAGTGATGGGTACCTGCTCACTGGGAAGTGATTTGGGGACATCCTAGGGTGACAACCACAGCTGGGCTGGGACAGGGTCCTTGTCCCAGCACACGAGATGGGGACAGAGCTGGGTGCCAGCGCCACACCAGTGCCTCGGGTTCCTCTTTCTCCTGGCTGTAACCCAACTCCTGTCCCCATAAATATTGCACAGCGAAGGGTCGGGTTGCCAGCCTGATGGCAGGCTGGGAGCAAAAAAAAACCCAAAAGACTAAAACTGGCTAAAAATGGAAAATGGGATTATTCTTTTTCCCCTGGTGCGGTGCAGGCACGATGACCTCAAGGAGATGCTCGATAGCAACAAGGATTCGCTCAAGCTGGAGGCCATGAAGAGGATCGTGGCGGTGGGTGTTGCTGCCACTGGTGGTGACCACTGCTGCTGCAGTGCTGTGCCATGCTGTGCCATGCCGTGCCATGCCGTGCCATGCCATGCCAGCTGTCCGGTGTCACACCGCTCCTTTCCCCCCTAGATGATCGCCCGGGGAAAAAATGCCTCCGACCTCTTCCCAGCTGTGGTGAAAAATGTTGCCTGCAAGAACATTGAGGTGAGGAAGGTCTTGGGCAGCCCTGGTGGCACCCATGGATGCACCCAGGGTCTGGTGCCTCCCCCACAGTAGAGTTTTGGGGATGGGCTGGGTTTTGGGGGGCTCTGAGGTGGCCCCACCATCTTCACCCTGCAGGTGAAGAAGCTGGTATACGTCTACCTGGTGCGCTATGCAGAGGAGCAGCAGGATCTGGCCCTGCTCTCCATCTCCACCTTCCAGCGAGGACTCAAGGTGGGCTGGTTTGGGGACCCGGGAGGTGGGTCGGGGAGGGCAGCAAGTCCCCCCCTACCATGCTGCAGCACCTTCCATATCTCCACAGGACCCCAACCAGCTGATCCGCGCCAGCGCCCTGCGGGTCCTCTCCAGCATCCGCGTGCCCATCATTGTGCCCATCATGATGCTGGCCATCAAGGAGGCCGCCTCAGACATGTCCCCATACGTGCGCAAGACAGCCGCCCACGCCATCCCCAAGCTGTACAGGTAATGGGGGGGGGGAGGTCGGCTGCTAAATTTTGGGGGTACCAATAAGGGTGCAGTGCTGGGGTCTCAGCTGCTTGGTGCAGGCAGGGACAGGCAGGGATGGGGGAGGGGGTGGTCCAGCCACACCTGTCCTGCTCTTCCCTCACAGCCTTGACTCAGACCAGAAGGACCAGCTTATCGAAGTCATTGAGAAGCTCCTGGCGGACAAGACCACGGTGAGCAGGGTGTCATGTCTCCCCTGGCCCTAAATCTGGGGACATCACCATCCGGGCTGACCTGCTGTCTACATGGGGATGCAGACGTCCCCACCAAAGTGGTGTCCTCGTGGGCATGCAGGCATCCTTGCTGTCCCCACTGATCCAGCATCCTTGTGGGAAGGCAGACATCTCCACCAACTTGGCATTCTCACGGGGATGCAGCCGTCCCTCCAGAGCTGGCATCCTTGTAGGGATGCTGCTGTCCCCAACAAGCCAACATCCTCATGGGGATGCCACCATCTCCACAAAGCCAGCATCTCCATGAGGAAGCCACCATCCCCAACAAACCAGCATCCTCACAGGGAAGTCACTGTCCCCACCAAGCTGGCAACCTTGTAGGGATACAGCCATCCCTGCCAACCCAACATCCTCATGGGGATGCCACCGTGCCCACTGATCCATCAGCCTTGCAGGGACACAGACATCTCTACTGAGCCTGCATCCTCATAGGGATGCCACCATCCTCATCAAGCTGGCATCATGATAGAGATGCCACCATCTCGGTGAGTCACCCCCGGCTTTCCCTCCCCAGCTGGTGGCTGGCAGCGTGGTGATGGCATTTGAGGAGGTCTGCCCAGAGCGCATCGACCTCATCCACAAGAATTACCGCAAGCTCTGCAACCTGCTCATCGATGTGGAAGAGTGGGGGCAGGTGGTCATCATCAACATGCTGACCCGCTATGCACGCACCCAGTTCCTCAGCCCCAACCAGAACGTGAGTGTGGGAGCTTTGGGGTTCCCCGGGAGCCCTGGTTTGTGCTGGAGAGGTGGGATGAAGGAGGGTGCTGTTGAGGGGTGCAAGGCGTCCCACCTACCATCAGGAGTCCTTGCTGGAGGAGAGCGCCGAGAAGGCTTTCTATGGCTCCGAGGAGGAGGACACCAAGGACGCCAAGGCAGAGGCAGCCTCGCTGGCCAAGCGCAAGCCCTATGTCATGGACCCCGACCACCGCTTGCTCCTGCGCAACACCAAGCCCCTGCTGCAGAGCCGCAATGCTGCGGTGAGCCCCCAGCCCTAACCCTAACCCTAACACAGCCAGCCCCTGGGGTGTTCCTGTGCTCCCCAGGTGACACTAGGGTGTCTCCCCACAGGTCGTGATGGCTGTGGCACAGCTCTACTTCCACCTGGCACCCAAGGCAGAGGTTGGCGTCATCGCCAAGGCGCTGGTGCGGCTCCTGCGGAGTCACAGGTCTGCTGCACCCAGGCAGTAGTGGTCCCGTACCCTCCCACCCCCACTGGTGGGACCCATGGGGAGCCCCAAGACCCTGGGAGAGATCCCGCAGGGACATTGGGTTGGGGCAGATTGCCAAAACGAGGGCTTTTTGGCCTGGCCCAGCCCAGACATGGAGTGGCGGCATCATGATGCCACCAGCCTGGTGGTGGGTTCTGCCCAGTCTTCATGGGGATATGCTGCGGGCTTCTGGCCCTGCCCCACTGATGGTGGTCCCTGTTTGTCCCCACAGCGAGGTGCAGTACGTCGTGCTGCAGAATGTTGCCACCATGTCCATCAAAAGGCGGGTGAGTCTTGGACTCAGTGTGGAAGGAGTTGGCCCTGTTGACTCTGAAGTGGAGTGATGGCTGGCCAGCTGCCTGTGGTGGCCTCGGTGAGGGGGCAGACAGGGATGGCACTAATGCCACTTGTTCTGCACACAGGGGATGTTTGAGCCCTACCTGAAAAGCTTCTACATCCGCTCCACGGACCCCACGCAGATCAAGATCCTCAAGGTGAGCTGAAAATGATTGGTAGGACCCATCACTGGTGGCTTTGGGGCTTCATGGTGCCTTCTCTGTGGGGCAGCTGTCCTCCATGCCCTGGGAACAGGAGGACAGCAAGGACACAGTGCCCCAGCACTGTGCCCTTGTGCTGCCCATCTCTGCCTCCTTCCCGCAGCTGGAGGTCCTCACCAACCTGGCTAATGAGACAAACATCTCCACCATCCTGCGGGAGTTCCAGGTATGCCATAGTAATACTGAGGCCAACAGGGTACCACCCTGACATGGGTCTGTGGGCCAAAACACCACCATGGAGGGGACAGAGGAGAACCCCACCAGGAGGGGTGGACTGAAGCCATGTCAACACCATGGGTGGCTCCAAAGACCCCCAATGTGTGACTACCACATGGAGAGATGCCCAGCACTGATATGTGGGTGACATGTTGCGTGCCCCCCCCCCATGCCTGCGCAGACGTACATCCGCAGCATGGACAAGGACTTCGTGGCAGCCACCATCCAAGCCATTGGGCGCTGTGCCACCAACATCGGGAAGGTTCGGGACACCTGCCTCAATGGCCTGGTCCAGCTCCTCTCCAACCGGGATGGTGAGTGCATGTGGTAGGGGTGAAACAGGGGCTCCATTGGTTTCAGGGCAGGACCCCACTGAGGCCAGGTCTCTGCCCACAGAGCTGGTGGTGGCTGAATCTGTGGTGGTCATCAAAAAGCTGCTGCAGATGCAGCCAGCCCAACACAGTGAGATCATCAAGCACATGGCCAAGCTCACCGACAACATCCAGGTGGGTCGGGGCGTTGCGTGGCCCGCAGGACCTGGGGAGCAGCAGTGGTGCCACGTGCCCGGGGACATTTTGCAGGTGCCAATGGCACGGGCCAGCATCTTGTGGCTCATCGGCGAGTACTGCGAGCATGTGCCCAAGATCGCGCCCGATGTGCTGCGCAAGATGGCCAAGTCCTTCACCAACGAAGAGGACATCGTCAAGCTGCAGGTCATCAACCTGGCTGCTAAGCTCTACCTGACCAACTCCAAGCAGGTACTAGGGATGCAGCCCCAAGGCGTGCCTCAGTTTCCCCACCAGGGAGGGAGAGGCTGGCCCTGAGCGTGTCCCCTGGCACAGAGCAAGCTGCTGACCCAGTACGTCCTCAACTTGGCCAAGTACGACCAGAATTACGACATCCGCGACCGGGCTCGCTTCATCCGCCAGCTCATCGTGCCCACCGAGAAGAGCGGGGCTCTCAACAAGTACGCCAAGAAGCTCTTCCTGGCTCAAAAGCCTGCTCCCATCTTGGAGTCCTCCTTCAAAGGTACCCACCCCTGGTCACAGGGTATGGGAACACGGAGCCAGCTATCACCATGGTGCCGCATGGCTGTCCCCGAGCTGCTGCCACCTCTCACCCTGCTGTAGATCGGGACCATTTCCAGCTGGGCTCCCTGTCCCACCTCCTCAATGCCAAGGCTGTGGGCTACCAGGAGCTGCCCGACTGGCCAGACGAGGCCCCTGACCCCTCCGTGAGGAACGTGGAGGTACGTAGAGCACCGCAGGGTGCTGGGGTGCATGGGGGGACCAAGATGGGGGCTTCTTCTTGAGGTCTTGGGAGAGCCCCAGAAGGTGCCCAGATGCTGCTCAGCTGCCCCATGTCCCCTCTCCGGTGCCCACACACCGACCTGGGGACAGGAGTGGGGGTGAGGGCTGCCATTTGAGCCCCCCACACATGGGCGATGGCCCCACTCCATCAACCCTGTGCTGGCAGGTTCCTGAGTGGACCAAGTGCACCAGCCGGGAGAAGAGGAAGGAGAAGGTGGAGAAACCTTTCTACTCCGACTCAGAGGGCGAGTCAGGGCCCACGGAGTCAGCAGACAGTGGTGAGGACCCGGTGGCACAGCAGGGCATGGGGTGTGGTGGGGTATTGGGCAGAGGTCACTGTGGCAAGGGACATCAGGCAGGTGCCACCATGGTGGGGCATGGGACAGAAGCCACCACAGTGGGATATGGGGCAAGAGCCACCACAGTGGGGCATTAGGCAAGGGATGCCATGGTGGGGCATCAGGCAGGTGCCACAATGGTGCAGCATCAGGCAGGGGACACTGCAGTGGGGACATCTCATCGTGGTGGGGACGTGGCAAGGGACATGGTGCGATCTGGTGGGGGTTTGTGGGGACACAGCGGGATGCAGTAGGAAGATGTGGGGATGCAGTGGAGGGATGCAGGGATACAGTGGGATGCAGTGGGAGGATATGGAGATGCAGCAGGAGGCAGCAGAGGGTGCAGGCATGCAGCAGGAGGAAACAGAGATGCAGTGGGAGGATGCAGTGGGGATGCAGCAGCGGGTGTGGGGATGCAGCGGGACAATGCAGAGGTGCAGCAGGATGCAAGGATGCAGTGGGAGGATGCAGTGGAAGGCAGCAGAAGGTGCAGGGATGCAGCAGGAGGACACAGGGATGCAGTGGGAGGATGTAGTGAGGATGCAGCAGCAGGTGTGGGGATGCAGTGGAATGCAGTGGGAGGATGTGCAGATGCAGTGGAAGGAAAGGGGGATGCAGTGAGAGGATGTGGGGATGCAGTGGGATGCAGTGGAAGGATGCAGGGATGCAGTGAGAGGATGTGGGGATGCAGTGGGATGCAGTGGAAGGATGCAGGGATGCAGTGAGAGGATGGGGGGATACAGTGGAAGGATGGGGGGATGCAGTGGAATGCAGTGGAAGGATGCAGGGGTGCAGTGAGAGGATGGGTGGATGCAGTGGGGTGCAGTGGAAGGATGCCGGGATGCAGTGGGAGGTCGGGGGAATGTGGTGGGACACAGCAGGGAGCTGGGGGGACACGGGGGGACACAGCAGCAGGGCTGAGCCGTGCCCCCTGCAGAGCCCGAGTCTGCCAGTGAGGAGAGTGGCAGCAGCAGCAGCTCTGGCAGCTCCAGCTCTGGCAGCGAGGAGGAGGAAGAGGAGGAAGAGGAGGAGGAAGGCAGCGGGGAGCAGTCAGAGGACAAGGAGGAGGAAGAGGAGAAGAGGACGAAGAGAAAGGAGAAGGAAGGCTCCCGGAAGGCAGTCCCAGGGAGTGCAGACAGGTATCCCCTGGGAAAGTGGGGTGCCCCTGCTTGTACCCCACCCTGGTCCCCCCTGAGCTGGGGTCTCCCCACAGCCCCAGTGAGGAAGAGGAAGAGGAGGAGGGGGTGAAGAAGGCCAAGAAGAAGAAGGCGTCGCAGGGGAAGAAGAGCCACACTGAGACCTCGTCAGAGGAGGCCAGCGCCTCCGAGAGCAGCTCCTCGGGCTCTGACTCAGGCTCCGAGGCAGAGGCCAAGCAGAGGAAGGTGGTGAGAGCCAGGCCGGGCTGGGGGCAGTATGGGGACCCCCAGACCCCCTATTCACCCCTCCCATCTCTCTGCCCCCTTGCAGCCCCCCAGCAGCAAGGCCGGCCCCAAAGAGATCTCCCTGCTCGACCTGGATGACTGTGAGTGGCTGCCCAAGGCAGGTGGGATGGCGCTGGGGAAACTGAGGCACAGGCCCCAGTGGGGTCAGGGTCCCACAGGTCCTTTGGGGGCTGCTGAGCTGGGACAGGGACCGGTGGGTTGAGCGGTCCTTGTCCCCAGAGGATGGCTGTGGGGAAGGTAGCTCTGCCAGCAGAGCTGTCCCTGGTGGGGCTGTGCCCATGGGATTGTCCCCATGTGGCTGAGGCTGTGAGGTTGTGCCACCAGTGCCGTCCCCATGCGGCTGCCCCATGGGGCTGTGCCACCAGGGCTGTCCCCATGGGCCTGTGGCTTATCAAAGCTCTGTTAACCCTTATCCTCCCCAACCCCCGCAGTCACCCCCCCTCCTCCCCAGCCTGTCCCCTCCAGCAGCATCGTCTCCACCAGCCTGGTGACTGACCTGGAGGGCCTCATGCTCACTGACACCTCCCTGGCACCTGCTGTAAGTATCCCCAACATCCTTCCCAGGATTGGGGTGGGGGGTGCTCCTGGGACCCCTGCCACCCATGGGGACTGGCAGTCCCATGCCTGTCCCTCGGTCCCTGACAGCTGCTGAGCCCAGCGTTTGGGGCAGTGAGGACCTACGAGCTGCTGCACCGCATGGCGGGAGAGGGGCTCTCGGTCGAGTACTGCTTCAGCCGCCGGCCCTTCCCGGGGGACCCCCACATGGTGGCTGTCCAGATCCAGATCTCCAACAACACCGACGCCGAGGTGAAGAGCCTGCGGGTCAGCGAGCCCAAGCCGCTCTCCGGCATGAGGATCCAGGAGTTCCCTGAGATTGGTATGGCACGGCACGGCCGCCACACTGCTGGGGTGGGACACGGGGACAGGGGTTGGCTGGTGGAGGGGACGTGGGACACGGTGGCAGCCCTGTGGTTTCAGAGCGCCTGGCGCCCGGGGACACGGCCAGTGTGGTGATGGGCATCGACTTCTGCGACTCCACCCAAGCAGCCAACTTCCAGCTGTGGTGAGCGCCCAGCGCCGGGCAGGATGGGACGGGTGTCCTAGGGGAAGGGGACATTGTTGGGTGCTCCAGGGGATGGGGACAGGGCATGCGTGCTCCAAGGGATGGGGAAGGTAGGATGGGTACCAACATCCCACCAAGGGACGTGCAGCAGCAGGGGACAGGGGATAGCCAGACAGGGCATGGGGTATCCCAGGGGACAGCAGGACAGGGCACGGGGTGCCCCAGGGGACAGCAGGACAGGGTATGGGTTGCCCTAGGGGAAGGGGAACAGCAGGACAGGGCATGGGGTACCTCAGGGGACAGGGGACAGCAGGACGGGGCATGGGGTGCCCAAGGGGACAGCAGAACAGTGTATGGGGTGCTCCAGGGCATTGGGGACAGCCAGACAGGCACCAACATCCTTGTAGGGGATGGAGGACAGTAAGAGAGGCCTCAGGGGACAGTAGGACAAGGTCTGTCCAGGGGACAGCAGCATGGGCACCAGGGTCCTTCCAGAGGAGGGGGGACAGCAGGACAGGCATGGGGTGGTTAGGGGACGGCAGGACAGGCACTGGGGTCCCTGCAGGGGACAAGGAGGTGGAAGCAGCCCCAGGTCCAGCCTGACAGGTTCCCCCAACTTCTGAGGCCTTTTGTGCCTCAGTTTCCCTCCAGCCAGCCGCTGCCCAGGGCAGGGATGGGAAGCAGGACAAGGAGTGGGGAGACATTTTGAGCATGTGCCCCCCTCACCCGCCTGTCTCCCCAGCACGCACACACGCCACTTCTACGTCTCCATCCAGCCTCCCGTGGGGGAGCTCATGGCCCCCATCTTCATGAGCGAGAACGAATTCAAGAAGGAGCAGGGTGAGTGGGGGACAGGGATGGGGACAGGGTGGCACGTGGGCACCCAGCACCGACGCTCACCCCCTCATTTTTTCCCCTCTGCCGTCCTTGCCATGGCCCTAGAGCACCTCGCATGGCCGGGCGAGGGTAAGTGGCCACTCGGCAGGCCCCTAGACTAGCTCTGCTCTCCTCGTCCCCCCTCCCACACCCTGCAGCCTGCGGGTTGGGGTGACCACCCTGGCGCCAGGGTGGCACTGCTGGGTCCCCGCACAGTGTGGAGGGCTCGTGCCACCCCTGGTGCTCCCAGCACCATGTCCAGTGAGTGATGGGGACACCCTGGCCCAGTGTCCCCATGCTCCTGGAGCAGCAGAATCCCCACTCTGGCCCCATGGTTGGGGGTCTGCACTGAGCAGTAGGTGCTGTGCCCTGCAGCACCTGGCCCCATCGCTGCCGGTGGCCAGAGGAGCCCTGTCCCCATGGACGTGGCTGCTGCCACTGGGCAGGGATGTGGGGACAAGCCCAGGAAGGGTTGTGGAAGAAGGATTTTCCCAAATCCATCTGTGCTGGGCTGGAGAGAGGAGCAAGTAGGGCAGCCAGCTCAGGATGTCATCAGGGACCTGGATATGGGGAGCCAGCGGCTGGAGGGGCTTGGTCTGGGAACAGCAAAACGGGGCCAGGCAGGGACATGGCCACAGGCTGCATGGCCAGAGATGGGCAAGTGCCTCTGCTTCCCGCTCCAGGGAAGCTGATGGGAATGAGTGAGATCACGGAGAAGCTGACGCTGCCTGAGAAATGCCGGAGTGACCACACCATCGTCCAACAAGTGACCTCGGCTGCCAACGTGGGCCGCGTGCCCTGTGGTGCTGACAATGAGTACAGGTAGCCAGACCCCCATGCCAGGACCAGGCAGGCACTGTCACCTCTCTGTTCCCACACGAATCACAGCAGGGATGCTCAGGGCTTCCTTTAGGACGCGTGAACCCACGCAGTGGTGGCTGTGGGTGGCAAAGCCCTCCCCAGTCTCCCCCAGAGCATCCCAGGGGACAGGAGGGGGACAGGGGGACAGCTCGCCCTGAAGCCCTGTGTTTGTTGGTGGGCAGGTTTGCGGCCAAGACAGTGACAAGCGGGAGCCTGGTGCTCATCACCCTGGAGCGACGGGAGGGCACAGCGGCCCAGCTGACTGTCAACAGCGAGAAGATGGTTATTGGCACCATGCTGGTGAAGGACATTGTCCAGGCCCTCGTGCAGTGACGGCTGAGCCCTGATGCACCCACAGCCTTGCCCTCCCAGCCCCCTCTGTCCCACACTGCTCCCCAAAACACTCCCTGCCCCAATTTCTGCCAGGTTATTCCCTGCTGGGAGGAAGGAGCAGGACAGGACAGACGGGATGCAGGGGGATGTCCCGCTCAGAGGAGTGGTGGCAGCTCCAGCCCCCACAGGACCACTGCGTGGCTCCACCCCCTGGCCCCTCGCCACCATTTCCCAGTGTAACCCCTACTTATTATGGCCAGGATCTCCCAATAAAGCTCTTCTTGAACCCGCTTCCCTTCCCCTTCCTCCGCTCTGTGTGCACAGCAGCTGGATCAGCCCAAACCGTCCCCACACCAGTCTCTGCCAGCCTCCCCTGGATCGGATCGGCTGTGGGGACATCAAGAGGACCAGCCATCTCTTAGGCGACTGGGGACATGCGAGTCCCTGGGCACATGCGAGTCCTCTGGGGGTGGCACTGCTTTAATCAGGCAGCTGCTAGCTTTTGGAGAAAACCCAGCACTGAAACACAGGGCCGGGGTAAACCCCCCTGGGGCTTGGCGGAGGGTGGGAGGCGTTCAGTCCCAACCAGGGATCAGAGGAGCCCTGGGAGGTTTCCAGCTATTTATCCAAAGCAGAATTGCTCGTGCTTTGACCGCAGAAATACCTGCTATGTCAGGGCTGGATCTATTCTGCAGTGTCACTGGAGGGATTCCTGGGGCCGGCACCAGGAGGCTTTTAATCTCCAACCTCGGGGAATGATAAAGAAAAAAGGAAATTTGACTCTTTATAAGATCTCTCCTCCCAGCACCAGCTGGGTGGGATTTGAGAGCCCCAGCTCTCTTTTCCCAAAGCTGCCACCCAGAGGGGAGCCAGACCCAGAACTGGAGGGAGAGGATGAGCCAAGGATGCACGGTAAGGCCTGAACCCCAAATTGTCTCCAGTCTGACCCCTTCTGCTGCTGCAAAAAGGGTGAGGGGCTTTCTGCTTTTCCCAGCGCATGGGTAGGAGATAGGGTAAAATCACCTTTATGACGGGTGAGGAAACACTGGCCAGAGCAGCAGCAGCACCACCAACTGCTGGGCATGGAGCGTTTGTTCTGGCAGGGAAAAACCCCATTTCCGTGGAGCCAGAACTCAGCACTGCATCACACCCAAGGTGGGGGGAGGCTGAAGCTGAGAGCCGGCAGCACCGCCACCACCCCACTGCCCTGCTTTACCCCCTCGGGGATCCCGTTCCCCTCAGAGGAGCCAGAGCGGCCTGCGGAGCGCTGCCCAGCCCTGAGGGGAGGCTGAGACCGCAGCTGCCGCCGGGCGTCGTGAGGCGCCGCCTCAGAGGGCGGGAAGCGCCGCGCGCCCGACGCCCCGCGCGGTGCACGCCGGGATCGAGGCGCGGGGGGAGGGGAGGCGAGGGGGGTGCCGTGCGCATGCGCAATAGCCCCTCCTCCCTTCAGCCTCTCCCTCCCTCCCCCTCCCCCCAAGCCCCGCTGGGGCGGCGGCCCATAAAAACCTGACGGGGCGGGCAGGGGTATTACCCGTCGGCCGTTCGCTTCCCTCCTCTCCGGCGTCCGCCCGCATGGCCTTCCCGCCGGTGAGGGGACGGGACGGGAAAAAAAAGGGAGGGACATGTGCTCGGGTAGGCGGCCCCTTTAAGGCCGTCCGTCCGTCCCCCCGTCACGTGGTTTCACACGTTGGCGGCGGTAGGTGAGGGAGGGAGAGGGGAAGGAGGAGGGGGCCTGCTCTGAGGTGATTTCCCGCCCTTACTCCATGGCGGTGGGATCCCTGCTTCCCTGGGATCCCTCTTTCCCTCAGCGGGGCCCAGCCTTGGGGTGGGGCTTGGTCCCTGCTCGGGCTCCCCCCGCTCGGCCGGGCCCCGCTGCTGAGGGAGCTTCACCTCAGGCAGCCCATCAGCATCCATTGACGCGAGGAAAAAGTAGTCCAGCCACTGCTTGTGGGCGCTCTCATCCCAGGTTATTTGAGGGGGGGAAGCCGAGCTGGAGGTGCTGAGTTGTGGGTGATGATGGCGGGGTGAGTTTTGGCTTGAGTGGGAAGCCATGCTCTTGGTTAGAGCTTCTAAATTCTGTCTTTTATTTTAGCATGCAAAGTGAACAGAGCGGTCATTTCTCCCTTAAACCAAGCGACTGCAAGCTCCATGTAGCAAAACCAGCTTCTGTTGGTGAGACTTAGTCCTGTATCAGCAGAGGCAAGAAACAAGTCTTCTGAAAAACAAGTTCTTTTTTTTTTTTTTGACTCTTCAGTATTCCCCAGCTAAAACCAATTAACGCTTGTTGTGGCTGCTTTCCTGATAAGCTACTGTGTGTGCTGGCAGCTGGAGCATTGGTGAGGGGCTGTGCAGAGGATGGGAGATGTGTTTTGTGAGGAGTTTCAGGATCCCTGATGCTTTGCTGCAGTTTATCTCAACTGGAACAGTTCCCCCACACCAATTAAAACCTGATTCTGCTTTCATGATGTGCTGAAACAGGCAGCTGTGATGTTGTTTGCTTCCAAGGCTGCTTGGGTGGTAGCTTCAAAGTGTCTTGTTCCCCCCAAAATACCAAAAAGTAGGTGCCTCAACAGGGCAGCTTCTTTAAAAACAGGTGTTTTGGCAAAAACAGTGTTGTTCCAAAGTCAATGCTCCTGTGTAAAAGAATACCATCAAAATCTTTTCCAGTCTTGATTCCAGCCAGGTGTGCTCAAGACCTTTCTCCACCCAGGGTAAACCCATAGAGAGCTGCTTAAGCTCAGCCTTGCTGATGGCAAGAGAGCCTAATGCCCTTTGGGAGGACTTGGGGGTGTGAGCTTGTTGCTTGTTAGCAGTGTTGCCTGGTAGGAACAGTTACACCAATGTTGTGCTTTTTACTGGTGTAGCTGACTTCAGTTTGGGAAGCAAAATATACCAGTTTTTAGAGTTCATTTCGATCAAAGTATGGAGCCATGGCTTGATTATGTTGATACTGACATTTTGACAGCATCTCAAATTTTGTCTCAGGATTAAAGGCCGCCTTGGTTGTACCTACAGCGCTGAGAACCCCTTCGGGCATCAGCATGGTGCTACCCCAGTGGGATTTCTGCGAAAGACATGAAAAGCAAAGGCTGAATTGTAGCTGAGGTAGATGAGCATTGTGTGCTCCATAGTGTCCCCAGGAGCTAATGCATGTCTTGGCCATACCAGCAGCTGAGCTGTGTTTAATGACTTCCCTAAGGATTAGGATATCGTAATCTTGTACCAGCACTGTTGTGATGCTGCAGGTTCTGACTAGCCCTGGGATTTCATTATCTGTAGGTTTCCTACAGGCGTGTCTACTGCGGGGCTGTCGAGGTACCTTCATTTCCACTTACCTTGGACATCTTGTTGGCTTTCACCGTGCAAGTGTACGTTGTTTCACCAGCTGAGCTGCTGCAGGTTGTTCGTGTGTGTGTGTCTGGAGTGGGACCTGCTGCAGGTAAAACCGCAGGCTGCAGCTGTGGGGTGTGCTTGGGGCTGATGGGATGGGAACTCTAGAGACCTGACAGCCACTGTGCTTTGGCTGACGGCTTATCGATGCAGACCCAGCAAATGAGCTCTGCCACGGTGGTAAGGCTCGCTGGTTGCCTCTCTGTTACTCTGAGGGAGCGGAAACTCCCCCCTATTTCAAATCAAGGCTTTTCTCACTCTGGTGTGTTTTGTTTGGAGTGCTAGAGGTGTCTGGAGGCTGACTGTGCCCTCCTTGAGACCTCAGAGCATCCTGGGGACACATCTTCATGCTTGGAGATGGTTTCTTGGCTAAGGGTTTAGCTGTGGACTGTATTCCTGTCTGAGATTCACCTTGCTGTGATGCTTCTTGGGCCTGTGTTCCGGATCTACCACAATGACTTAACATGAAGCCTTTAAGTCGTTTGCCCTGTGGCACTGCATTGCCTACTGCAGGGAACTGAGTTGCCTTTCTCGTTTGTTTCTGATCTAGGAACATCCCTAGAAATTCCGAGCTCTTAAATGGAGACTGGGTGTCCTACCAGGCTTCAGGAAGCAGTGTTTGATTCCTGATGCCTTTAAATGACCTGTCAGCTGGATCACACTTCTGTTTTGACTTGTTTATCCACTGGCCACACTGATAAAATGGTATCTGCTCTCCTGGATTGGGATTGTGTGCTGTAGCAGACAGGACCAGCAGAGGACAGCTGTTGTTGGGTCACTGGTTACACCCCTGGTGTCACACACTATGTGCCAGGTCAGTGCTGGGCCTGCAGATGAAGGACCCACCCACACCTGCCAGTGCTCCTGGGCTGGTACCTTGATGAAAGCACAGGAAATCACCATCTCCAAGCCTGGGCAGTAGCTATAGTTGCTGCTGTGGAGAGAACTTCCAGAGAAGCCTGGACAGGCAGCATGTGTTTAATTATTGCAAAATCCTTCAAGATGGGGTGCTGAAAGCCAGTCCTAGCTGGTCTTAAGAGAGTGCTCCTCTGCTTGTCTTCGCTTGGGGATGCGAGAGCAGAGCAGGTTCCAGAGGACAGCCTCAGGCGTGGTATTTCCCTGTGTTTTGGTATTAACTCTGAGACAAAGGATATGGGTGTATTCCCCAGCTCCGTGTTTGCAAACTCATTCCACTGGAGTATCCAGGCTGCTGAATGGTTTGTGCCCTGCGTGCTCTGAAGACCCACAGAGCTCTTCTACAAGAGAGACTCCTTTGAGGGGTTTAGGGAGGAGGGTGAGCTTTACTAGGGGAAGGTATAGAGACGGTGTCCTAGATGCTTGCAGTGTCTCTAGGAGATCTGTGACGGTCTTAAAAGCTCTGCAAGTGGAAGGAATTTTTTGTGGAAGTGCTTGGCTGTACACTTACTGTTTTCTGTTCTTGTTTGGAGCAGGACTGGTGCTGCCGGTTGTGGGAAGCATCAAATGCTAAATGAGCAGGAACGGGTCAGGCGTTTTGGTTGCCGCTCGGGTTTATTTTTGTCTTGCTAGCACAGGCTCCAAGGGAAAAGCTTTGCCTCCTGTTGTAAGTGTTTTTTTAACAGTAACAGGAGTAGAATATGGAGTTTCACACTTGTGCCAAAGCAGCCTGATGTGGCACTTCTTTTTATTAAAGACGACTGGCAATACTTTCTTAAATTGAGCTTCTGTCCTCCTCAGCTGCTTTTTATAAAGATGACTTAAAGCTTGCTCTGCCTGTTCCCTCTTGCCTGAAGCTTGCTTTCAGCCCTACCTGTTTTACTCTCGGCTTGTAAATGTTCCTGCATTGCCTGCAGAGTTCCAGGACCTTATGTTGGGGTGGGCTGAGCCTTTCAGTAGACAAAAAAATCTCGGACCCCAGTGCTGAATAGATGCTAAATAGTCTTAAACGGGCTGAAATCCCGAATCAATTGTTCGGGTCCTGCCTGAAGGCATCGTGTGAGTTGACAATTCAGTAGCTTATTCCTTCTGCTTCCAGGACAGGGTTTCCTTTTGCTTTTTAGCTAAATGGTTGGTGGGGGGAAGCTTGCATGTGTGGAGAAAACTATCACATGGTGTGTTATGGCAGTAAAACTGCTCATAAGGATGGGGGGGAGGAGATGCAAGTCCTCTAGTTGGGCTGGGCTAAAGTTCCTGTGTCCATGTGAAAGTAATTCAGTTTAGACCTGCCTTCTGCCACAGGCTGTGTACTGGAAAGATCGGTATGATGATGAGAAAGTTAAACATGCTTGGTACTTCAGGTTTGCTACTGGGTGAAGCAAAGGAAGAAATGTGGGCCCAAAACTCCTGCAGGAACCCATCCAAAAGATAGATGTATTAAATGTCTCCTTGACAAGTACAAATGGCTCAATTTAAAGCTAGAGGCTTCTGTGTGTCCTGGAGTAGCAGGGGCTTGTTCACCAGCCTCACTGCAATTCAGTTCTCTGCATTTGGCTCTCACTCGATTTGCTTAATGGCAAGGATTCTGCTCCGGAGGCCAAGGCTGGCGAGGTTGTGCCTTCCTGCTGTTCACTTTAATGTGGGTCCTAATTGATAGTGATACCGTTTGCTCAGCAGCAAAGTTCTGCTGCAGTGGCTTTTGGGTGGCAGGAAGAGCTGCCCTCGGTCCAGAAATGCTGGTTAGAGATGAAGTTTAGTGGCTTTTGACTGACAGAGGCTTGAATGTTGCACAGCTGCACCAAAGCAAGCCTGGATGTGAAAGTGGCTTGTGAGCAGAGCTGGGGGAAGCAGCTGCTCTTGCTGGTTCTCTGGCACCAGGAAGCAGGAGGGGTTTGGTAGATCTGCCTGTGGAGGGTCATGCTAAAGCAGAGCTGATTTGGGGTAACCTTCCTTTGTGCTCAGGAGCTGCTACCTAAAGGGAAGATCAGGAATGGGTTCCCTGCCTTGCCAAGGGGAACCTTGGGATTTGGTTTAACTTGGTTTGATTAACTGGGAAGCCATGTTGTTTTTTTTTTTTTTCTGCAAGCCTGTTTTCTGATGTGATTGCATGGCTGCTGACTTGGGCCATCCCAAGATGTTATTCAGAGCTTACAAATATGGG
This sequence comes from Numenius arquata, assembly GCF_964106895.1. NCBI lineage: Eukaryota > Metazoa > Chordata > Aves > Charadriiformes > Scolopacidae > Numenius > Numenius arquata. The sequence continues at coordinate 23,118,091 of NC_133586.1, forward strand.
TGGTGAAGTGAGCCTTGCTTGTTTCTGCTGTGCTCAGGAGGAGCTACTGTGGTTTCTCGTGGTGGCTGCCTTGACCATGAGTGTCCCCCATGTCCCTCCAGTGTCAGGAGGCTGATGCTGGGGAGAAGGTCCATGCCTCTGTGTTAACCAGGCCTCTGCTTTAGTGATGTGATGTGCTGGAGAAAAACAGCAGGGTGCTTGTGTGAGCAACCACACTAGTTTGGGTGCTGCAGCTCTTCGCCTAAGGTTCATCCTACCCATGGTGAGCTGGTACCTATTTATGACTGGGACAGTCCTGGTCTGATGTGCTGACCTGCTTGCTTAACTGTTTCTTTAATGCCAAGAATTGTGCTTGAGCGTTGCTAAGACCTGGAGCTAAAGCAAATATGAGTATTGGAGGCAATCCAGGCTTTCCACAAAGTGTTGAAAGCCGGATGGTGAGTACTAGCCTGCTTGACATTAATACTTCTTCTTTTTTCCAGAAAGAAGATACTGGGAGGAGCATAAAAGACTGCTGGGATAGCCCAGATGCCCCTGCACTTACCACTTGCAGCAATGCAGATATATTCCGCCAAATAAATGCCATGTTGGACAACTCTTTGGATTTCAGTGGAGTCTGCACCACACCCATCAGAAAAAGCAAACGTGACATCCTGCCAGGTGATGCATTGGGCCATGTTCAAGGCGAGCTTGAGGATTCGGGGTTGGTAGAAGTGGGGGAGTTGCTTGGTGGGACCTAGTGAGCATGTGGTAGTGGTGGTAACCCTTGGTGGTGTGGTTGTTGGCCTGTGCTTGTAAGCAGAGAGCTGCTTGGAGTCATGGTTAATGCTGTGTGGTACCGGAGGCTTCATTTGTGTGCCTGCAATGGATAACCTGGGTATTCCGCGGCAGCGTGGAGGTGCCTGGGAAGGCTTGTTTACACTCCCTGGGATGCTGTGGATTGTTGTATGGGCAGGATGTGAGCTCTCGCTGCCTGACCTGCCAGCTTCTGGTGTAGATGGTTCCAGTAGGCTCCTTTACAGTCTGCCTTTCCTGGAGGCAGGATTAATCTGTAAGTGGTTATTTTGAATTTTGAATAACTGTTTGCTACAGGTCGCTTAATCATGTATTTAAGAGCACAGTGAAGCGGGACCTGTAGGTGAAGACTTTCTCATGAAGCAAGTTTGGGATTATGAAATGGGTGCTGCAAGTTTTGCTTCCTGGAGGCTGAGGGGAGTGGGCATGTTCTGCTGTGTTGCGCTTGATCTGCCTCAAAACAGAAGGCTCCGTGCCAAAGCAAAGAGTGTTGGGTCCAATCTTATTTTTATGTAAGTGAAGGACATGCTTTTGTCCCTCTACAGTCGGCGAGATCTGCCAGTAAATGTACCTGCCTGGTGCCTGATGTTCTTCTTGCCAGCGCACTTCTGTGCAGTGGTACTTGTGCCAAGGATTTGGGCACTTGAAAGAGATTGCTGTTGCTCCTCCAGCCTCTGAATTATAGGGTCAATAAACACCCTGACCATTATTGGAAACAAACTGACCCTCTGGACTTGTCCCAAAACAAAGTGGGAAGTAAAGGGAGAAACCTCACCAGCTGGTGACCTTGCAGGCTGCTGTAGGCAGAGAAGCTTCTGTTGCGGTCAATTGGAGAGAGGGTTGTCTTGTGCTCATGGGCAATCTGATGAGTTTTAATCAAATGGGTGTTAAAGCTGCAGATGGGTGTCTGGGCATCCTGTTGGGTCTGTCTGATGCTTGCACAGTGCAACTTTTTTCTGGACTGGTGAAATGACTGCTACCAGATGACTTCCAGAGCAGCTTAATCTCCCGGGTATTTGAAGGGCTTAGCACTATGGGCCCGGGGCTGATGTAGCCATGTGATCCTGTGCTGGCGCTGCAGAAATACCAGAGGAAGTGAATTGCTCACTTCGAGGGATGGATCTATAGCCAGCATTGCTTGAAACGTGCCTGGTAAAACGGTATTGGAGGATATGCTGGCTACCCCTGAGCAGTTGCGTAGTGAATATTAACTAATCCAGGTCAGTGGTGTGGTTAGTGGTGCGTTTTTAGAGATTTGCTGTTGTACTGAGCTGTTTAGACATTTTTTTTTTGTCCCTTGGCACGGTGGTAGTCAGTGTTGTATCTGATCTTGATGCACTGGAAGCATAAGGGAGAAATAAACCTAAGTATTTTCCTTTATCTCCTTACAATGAGCTCATGAAAGAGTTGTTTCTGGCTGCCTTGTTGAAATCTTAGCTGTGGCCCTTCATAGCCCATTTATAATTTGAAGTGGAAATGTTTCCTAGTTAAGTTCCAGTTTACTTGCCAAAGTTAACCTAGTTGATAAAGGAAATATCTCTGCCTGTCAGAGCAGATTCATCCTGTGAAGATGTGGGTTAGTTCTGGTCTTAGGTCTGGCACATCAGTTTTAATTTGAGTACTGGCTTCTAGACTTCTAAAGGTCTTCTCTGAGGGACTGGGGTATCCACCTGGCAATGAGATGAACCTGCTGCATGTGAACCTCTGCTCGGTCTGTCAGTTCCTGTGGTATTTCTCAGGGATGTCTGGAGCAGAGGGTCTTGCCTGGTGGGGAGCTACTGAGAGGTGGTGCTGTCATTGGAAACTGGGTGAATTTCCCATCAGTGGTGTTAAACTGTGCTTGTGTTTCAGGCTATCATTGAGTAACTTCTGTGGAAGACCTCTTGGAGGACAAGTAGGTGGGACTTGTGTGAAAAAGGGAGGCTTCCTCTAGCAAACATTATTTCTGCTGCAGGGCAACCAAAGCTGTGCTTTTTGGGACACCCTAAGCAGTTTTTCTTATTCCTGACATAGCAGTTGAGGCCAATCTTACCAGTTTGTGCTGGCTGCTGGCACAGCCACTTGCATGGGGTGGGGGTAACCTGACAGGAGGCTTTTAGCTTGTATTACATCCCTTGAGTGGTAGCATGGACACTCATGATGGCATGAGGAAAAAGGCTTGCTCGATTCCTGAGGGATGCTGGGCACTGCTGAGCTAGGGCTAGGAAGTGGCTGCCTTGGGTGCCCTCACTCTTCAGGCTAATGGAAACGTGATTTCTTTCAGAAGGCGCTTCTTGGATGTATAAAAGACTGATTATAATAGAGTATAACCTGAGCCACCCCAGCCAGGACAGCAGTTATCAGCCGTAAATATGTGGATGAGTCAGCATCTGCCAGTGCATCGGCAGCTCAGAGTTATTAGTCTCCTTGCAGTCCCAGCCTTGTTTCCTTGGTGTCAGTCAGGACCTCTCAGCAGGTAACCAGGGCCTGAATGCAGCAGTTCTGCAAGATTCCTTCTGTCTCAAAAGCGCATGAGCTGCTTCCCTTGTTTTGTTTAACGTGTTGCTAATGAGCGTCTTCTCTATGGAAAAAGTTGGCACTGTCAGCAAGACCGTGAATCCTAGGACAGCCATGATCAGCAAATGGGGAGGTGCTTCGGTGCTTGGACCCTGGCCTAGGTTGTGCCATTCTCTTGCAGAAATTGATACCTGGTGTCTGTAAGGCTGAGCAGCTGGTAACTAAAATTCAGAATATAGTGCAGCCAACTGCCCCCTGCGCTGGGCAGATGGTTCAGAGCCTGAAGCAGGCTGTTGGAGTGGTTTGCTCTGCCTTTGGGTGGACAAGACAAGGCTCTGCAGGACCAGTGTCTTGCCTTTTGGTGAGCCTGGCTCCTGGGTAGGTGGCCAGTGGAGCAGACAGACCCTTGATCTCACATGGTGTCTTGTCACTTGTGTTAAATCACTTCTGAAGAATTCATGAGCCTCTGGTGCTTTTACTTGGAGCAGGAACAACTTGTGTATTGCAGTTAGGTTATATTATCATGAAACTTGTAGCTTGGGCAGTCTTAATGAGCCTGGAGATCTGCCCATAATGTAGTAGCTATAAGAGGTGAAAGGACTGTCTTTTTACAACTTAAGCTCTCTTGTTGGTGAGTTTGAGGAAGAGATTTTAATCTGGCAGGGGAAATACTTGTACTTTATTCATGGTCTCTCAAGCTTTTCAGTTGTCTTCCTCAGGTCAAACTAAATTTATCCTGGATTGGGCTTGTGTGTAAGAAGCCCCTTTCAGTATTAAGAGGATTACACGTGGTAGAGAAGGGATGGCAGAAGTTCATGACCTTTCAATAATGCTATTGGGGAGACACGTGTGGAAACACCTTACTGGGTGTGATGTGGTGCACAGTGAGAGAGTGCTGAGGAGATCAGTGCGGCTGCAGCCCCAGCAATGTGAGAGAACAAGCTTGTTCAGCAGTCCAGGATCTGACACTGTTGGAGGGTTATCCATATCCGGGCAGAGCTGTGTGGCAGAAGGGACTGCTGCTGGAGACTTAGCTTGCCATACCTAATGTTAAATCTCTATAAAGATCAGTTTGCAGTTAATGATAATCCTTGGTGAACTTAGTTGCCTTGTCAAAATGATCCGAGTCATCAAGCCCAGCGTCACCACCACCGTGGTGGCTCATGGGTGCTTGCTGCAGGAGTTCCCCAAGCACCAGGTGTAGATTGCTGGCCCAAACCAAAGGGTGCAGTGGTGTGGTGAAAGCTGTAATTGTAGAACCTGTCTGGTAGCTTCTGGGACAGGATTGTGTGGTGCTTCAAAACATCTGCCTTTCAGTCCTTTCTGAAGAAAGGAAAAACTTCCTTGGCAAGGTTGTGTTGTGCAGACACTAACCTCTAGTGGCTTTTAGTGGGGCAGTGGAGATGGGAGAGAGAACGTGGCCTTGACAGAGGCAAGAGTTAACATCTCCCACCAGCTTGCCTCCTGTCACTGCTGCTGGAGTGCAGCCTGTCCTTGAGCAACTGCTTCATGGGGAATGTTGGTTCACTCCCGAATTTAAGGCTGATCTGCATGTTCATCGCTGGTCTGCATAAGGATGTAAGCAAAGCCAATTTCTTAAGGTAGTGGGTGGCTTTCTGCCAGGCTTTAAAGCTGGGCCTGGCTGGGTGGAAGGTGCTGCTACCAGCTTTGGTTAAAAAATAAACAAACCCTAAACCAGCTTTTGAAATCATCAGCCTGTTCTGAAGGCACAACTTCCAGCTTAATTAAGTAGAAGAGTGAGCAAAGCTCCCTCTTCAGCCTCTGTATGCCCATTTACTCACCTGGCTAAGCTGACTGGCTTCAACGGAAGGCAATGCTGGCTTAAAACAGATGGATTTAAAAGGATTGTAGGTACCCTAAATGTCCCAGCAGCATTGATTTCCCTTTCGTTAAGCTCTGCTCATTTAACTAAGACAAAGCAGCCATTATTTTGCTATAAGTTGACAGTCCATTGTGTGAAGAAATGGGAGATGCTTAAATGACTCCTGTGGATGGGTGTGGCTTAAGGTGCCAAGTTCAGCGCAGAGGCTGTTAGTTGTGGCCCATCAGGTCCTAATGATTCTCACTGGCTGCTTTATTTAAGGAAAACTGAAGGACAAATGCAAACCCAGACAAGCTGATGACTAAATCGGCTTCCTGTTTGCTCTCAATTGCAGTCAATTAATGACTTATCGCTTGTTTAGCCACCTAAAAAAGTCCTCTCTGGTACTATAATGTAGACTTCTGTTCTTCACTGTCCTGCAGCCATGAGGAAATGTGCCAGAGTGCGCTCGATGCAGCTGACCTGATGTGTGTGGTTTTGGATGGGAGAGACAAAAATGTTCTAAGGTGCAGAGACCCAAAATGTAGTGCTGTTTGTTTGGAGTGGTGGTGGTGGGGGTTAATGGGGAGCCTGGGGCAAGGCTGTTATTGGGAGCTCACCTGCAGCTGCCAGCTGAGAACAACTCTGCTTTGCACCAAATCAATGCTGTGTGCCTGGTACACGCATCCAGAATAGTGACATTCAACACTTGTGTGCCCCCAAAGAGGTGCACACCTACTGCCTCTGGGTTCTGGCCTTTCTAGTTCAAGTGTTACATTAACAGGTCTTTGCTTACATAGGTGCAGTGCTTTTCTGTACTGGAAAGTACCTCTAGGAAATTTAGGGTTTTCTTCATCAGATCTGCAAACGGAATCAGATAGGGTGTTGTGTTCTGCGGAGAGCAGGGGCTCGGCCTGGAGCTGTCGCACTTGGCAGCGGTTGCGAATTGGATGGTGCTGCTGAAGAGCCAGCAGACTTCCTTATGTGCTGTGCTCTGTTGTTCAGATCTCGGTGCTGTAATCCCGTGGCAGTCTCTTTCTGTTACTCCCGGAAGAGGTAAGTAGAGCAGCAAGGTGGAGTTGCAGTGCCCTCTTCCTTAGTTTCTTAAATAGTTCCTCGCCAGCTGTTCAAGTGGTTGTGGTTACTGGAATAAGGCAAACTCCTTGGTCTGGCTGTGAAACAGGTCATGCAGCAGCAAATGTCTCCACTTGAGGAATTTTTCAGATTGCAGGGAAGATGCTTAGTTGCATATCAGAAAAACCTCTTGTAACTAGTAGCTTTATGCCTAACAAGAGCTTCCCGAAGTGCCTGATGATCCTCAGTGTACCTTAGAGGATAAGCCAAGTGTATTCCTAAAAGCCTTCACTTGAGATTTGTTTGTCTTGTGTGCGAAACATACTTGAGAAGCATAATTTTCAGGGATGCAATTCCCAGCTTTTACAGCTGGAGGTGTAAAGAGGTGTGAAAGGTAAAACAATGCTGCCGCTGTGAGCTAAAGGCTGCAGAGATGTTTGCCTTGCCTCTTGCTTCTCGGGATTGGGTTTGGAAGTTGAGCCTCGGTCAGAGCTCTGGTCCACAGAGGTGAGTCTGGTTTTTTGAACAGAGCTTACAGCTGAGTTGTGCTTATCCTTCCCCAGCTCTGTATGCTCAGGGGCCTCATTTGTGGAGGGGCTTTCTAAATGAGCACGTGGGAGCAGAGGGACACCTCTCCATGGCTGCAGAGGTGGTAGGAGTGGGGTCTGGCTTGCTTGGTTCATGCTTGCTTAACGGGCTTTGTTGCTGCCTTTCTCTAGGTTTTCTCAGTTTTCAAGCTAAAACCCATTTGCTGGATTTTTAGCTGCCTTTGCAAGTAGCCTAGGTCTGGAAGTCTTGAACATCTGAATGTCTTTGTGTTTGAATGAAGTGTTACCTTTCAAGACTAAGCCTGATGGCACACAGGGATGCTGCTGCTACGGGACAGGGACTGAATCGTGCTCTACCCGTGCTCCCTTAACCCGCCTGCCACAAACTGCCTGTGGGTCGCAACTCCCGGGGCCAGTCCCTACTTGTCCTCTCCATGCAGGCTTAGGCTGTAATTTTCTAAATATTTTCCTGTTTCAAATGCCTGGTCGCTGCAGCCACACTGCATACTGGATGAGGGGAATGAGCTAGGCTAAAACTAAACTACCAGTGGCTCGGTTTTAACCAGATCAGCACCCCAGCCCAGCTTCCTGTGTGGAACCTGACCTGCCTGAACTGGTGTAAGTGGGGAGGGAGTGCTGGGGTGGGGACAAGTGGCTGGGGCTGCAGCTTGTGTAAGTCGTCTGGGCTGGTAGGGCTTAACTGCAAGTTAAGAGCTGAACTGTGTGGAGGTGCTCGCCTTTAAGAAGCCTTTGAAATGTCTTAAATGCAATGCTAACATTTGAAGTCTGAAAAATGCAGCTTTCCGTCTGGGTGGTGGTGTGGAAAGCCATCCAGCCTGTGCTGCAGTGTGCCCTGGCTCCAGGGATCTCCTGGACAGACAGGAGGACGTCATCCAGGATAGCTGCCCACTCCCAGACCTGCACAGGAGTGTTTTATTAAGGACTTGCTTCTGGTGATGCTGTTGAAATCAAACCAAACCAGCTTGGGAGGTGGGAGCTCAGTCTCTCCCAGGCTCTCAGACATGAGCCCAGCACAGCGCGGCTCCCTCTGCCAGGATGGTTGGCTTCCAGAGGCAACTCCAGAGAAAAATTCAGGTTGGAAGGACTCACACTGGTTCTTGGGGCTTGGAAAAGTCTGCAGCGAAGCACTTGGGCTGGGTTGGGCTGTGTCAGGTTGCAAAGTGAAACTTTTCTGTTTGGTAGCCATCTACTTACAACTAATTTGAGGTTGTGACTCTTTAGACTGAATTTTTGTAGGAAATTAATTCTTCCTGCCCTGGTATCCTATTAGTTTTGCCTGTTGTCAGCAATTGATTGCTTTGTAAGAAATTTCCAGGCTCTGGATTTGAAAATAACTACTCCAGAAATCTGTTTAAATTCTATTTATTAAGAGGTGTTTTTCCATGATGGCCCATAGCCATCTTTCCTTGTGGCTGGGAGTGTTAAAGGGGAAGGCTGTTTGCTTCAGGTGGGAAAAGGTCCAATTAAAAAAATGCTGGTTATCTGAGCAAATTCTACTGTGTTTTCAGCAGTTATACCCATAGCCAAATTGTAGGGAGCTTGCCTTTAATGTAGACTGAAGTCATCAGAGGGAAATATAGATGTCTCGAACTTGAATCTGATTGAGTTCAATTAAACAAAAGAGCTTATTTCCTGAGGAATGTAGATAGCTGGGGAAAATGTGGCTGGATGCTGTGGAGTGAGCACTTCCTGTGGCTGATTAATTTGTTCCTGGTTTCCTTTATTTCTTCAGTGGTGGGTTTCATCCAACATGTTAGGTGAGGGAGTCTGGGTGGGATTTGAGTTCTGCTCTCTGTCTAATTCTCTGTGTCTGTGCTTCCCAGAAGATGAAGCTTGGTGGGAATTAAGCTTGAAGATGGCATAAAACCTGGCCAGACGCTGGTCCCCCAAAGGGCAGGTGGTCTCCTACTGCCAGGGCTCTGGGCTAGAGCAGAGCACTCCTGCGTTTTCATAAACACAAAAATGTTACATATTCATATGGGCAAGTTATGGTTGCTGTGGGAACTGAGTTGTCTGAGCATGTGCCTTTATCCTCTCCTCCCTCCAGCTGCATTAGAAATGTTTTTAGGGCCTGTCCAAAACAAGCAATCTGAAAACTAGACTGGAAGAGTTAATGCAGTGAAACACCCTGCGGAAGATGCAGTGTGATGCTTTTGGAGGAATATTTTGTGCTGTTACAGGTGCTTGATAGTAATATGACTGAATTGGCACTACAGCTTGTACTACTACTACCTGGGGAGTAAAAAAAAAAAAACCAAACCCAGTGGATGCTACCCTGGAGGAGTGCTGTGGAGGAGGCTGCAGTTGGAAGGGGGAAGGTGTCGCGTTTCCAGCAGGTAGGGTTTGGAGCTGCTCTCATCCAGACTGCAGTGTTACAGCCCTTGCCAATGGATCTGGGAATGTCAGCATTCCCAAATCACTGTGTGGTGACAGTGAGGGTCCCACCTCTGGTGGTGGCAGCAGCCTGTGTCTGGTGTAGGGTACCCAGCTGATGGTGGGGCCTTGCCTGGGCTTTGGGTCACGGGCAACCGAGTGGTACAGGATGTGGAAAAGGAGGCCAGGAATGCTGTCTGGGATGGCTGGGGCTGCACGTGAGGGATAACGTGACAGGCTGGAGCCACTGCAGTGCCCTGCTGAAGAGCCGGGAGTGGTGTGTGCGAGGTGTACATCTGATGGCACAGTGGGAGGGTGTGGGGGCAGGGGGAGGAGGAGGAGGAGCAGGCAGCTGCTGCTGCTCGGGAGCTGGCTTATAAATGCCCTCTGACTCAGATTTCGGGTAACACAGCTGAGCATCTTGTGGTTTCATCAGCCCCCAGATCCCCGCATTAAACTGGAATTCTCAGACTATGAACCTGCTGCGTTTCCTTAGGCTGTTGGCACAGGCTTAAACCCAGGCAAGAATCCGGCATCTCCAGTACTGTAGGCTTGTGAACACCCTGCAGGGGAGGGGAGGGCTGGGAAAAAGGGGGGGGACCAGGCGGGCAGAAGGTAAACAGGCCATGAAAAATTCCTGATGTGAAATGGGTCCTGTGCTCTGGCTGCTCCTCTTCTCCCTGTACCATTTTCCATGTGCCCACTCGGGCCAGACCTGGGATAATGAGGCTTCTCTCTGGCTGGCGGGGGGGGGCTGAAGGTTATCCTTGTTACTGGATGGTAAACAATGCGGAGTCAGTGAGGCACAGTGGCCAAGCTGAACCAAATAGATTATGCTAGCAGAATTGCGAAGCTTTGCATTGGGCTCTGAATTGGAGCCAGCAGCTGGAGCCTGTCCAGGACTAAAGTGTTTTTGGGTTTTGTGGGTGGAGGGAGGCGGGGACAGGAGAGCTCTGGGTAGCACTAAAACTAACTGCTCTGTCGCTGCTGCTGTCGTCGTTGCTGGGGGGATTTGCTGCCTTGAGCCTGTTGTCTGCTGTGCCGTGGAGCCCTGCTTTTGTGCTGCCCGCCTCCCTCGATTACCGGAGCTGTGCCTCTCCTCCCCGCTGCCGGCTTGTCTTTCGGGGGAATCTTTATCCTTTCTTCTTACCTTTTATTTTGTAAAAGCTGATGCAGTTCTCTTGCATGGCTGAGTGACGTCACTGTCAGCACAGTAAGCATCAGCAGCCTGGTCACATGCTGACCCAGTCAGTAATGCAGACGGGATAGGAAGGTGGAGGGGCTCAGGGGGGTGGGGGGCTGTTTTCTGGACATATGGTAGCCCTCCCTTTTGGGGTGCAACTGCTAGTTGCCGAAGCTGTGGCTTCAGAGTGGCACGAGACCTGGCTCAGGGCTTAACGCTTTGGAAAACTCCTTCTTTAAAAAGAAAAAAAAAAAAGCAGCCCTGAACTCTCAAGCTTCTGTTTGTTCTCAATCTGAGCAGACTTCCAGGACTCTGAAGAAGCAGTGGCAAGCAGCATGCTTTTCCCCACGTCCACGCAAGAGTCTTCCCGTGGCCTCCCAGACACCAACGATCTGTGCCTTGGCCTGCAATCCCTCAACCTGACAGGGTGGGACAGACCCTGGAGCACCCAGGACTCTGATGCTGCAGCGCAAACCAGCACACAGTCCGGTGAGTCTGCTGACACACACAGCAACAGTTGTTGTATTCCTTTTATTTTTGGCCGTTTCAAAGCGAAAGCAGAGCCATTTGTTTGTGTGAGGGGGTGCTGATTGTTACTGATGGGGGGCTTCTTGACCCGTGATGTTTGTGTAATGTGGTGGATGAGTTGGGGAGGCTGTGACTGGCTGTGCCACAGACCCCTCTGCTCTGCTGTCAGTTCACTGCAGACAAGAAGTGCCCAGGCTTATAGGTTTTTTGCTCTGTAATGTTGGTGGAGGAGGAGGAATAACCTCGCCAAGAGAGGAGAAATCCTCTCCCTGCCTTTGGAGGGAGTGGGTGGGGGGTGTGGTGTCAGGAGGGCTAAACACGCTGGGTGGGAGTGAAGCTCAACTTCGCTCCGGCAGCCTGAGAAGATCCCTGGTGGCAGGTAGCTCTGCAGGCAGGGGTGCACGTGCTTGCAGAGGAACCCCCCCGCCTTGCCCAACTGCCAAAGTCTAGGCAGCACCACTGGTTCCTCTGCTCCGGCAGTGTTACCCGCTGAACTCTGCCTGCGGGGTGTGGTAGGTACAGCCGGCACTCGGCTGACAACTTCAGCCTGCAGCTCGCAGGCTGGGAGGAAGACTTGGAGGGATCCTTCCTCCACTCCCACGTTCAACTAGAAATAGCGGTCTGCTCTTAGCAGTGGGCTGGAGGAGATGCGGTGGAATGGCTTCTTGCTTTTAACTCTTTTGGTCCAGCGCAAACCTACGTGATCAGCAGGGTGTGGGCTTGCAGCCACGCACTGCTGGCTGGCTTGCCCTTCCCCCTCGATCCTCTCCAGTCTGGTTTTGCAGCTGGGATCGGATAGGGGAGTCTTTGGGGTTGCTGGGTGCTTTCCCCAGAGTGATGCAGGGTTCAGTTAACTCTTCCAGAGGCATCAGCCTTCTCTGTGAAATTGCAGGAGGAGAAAGCAGTGCTGCATGCACAAACTTAACGCATCTCCTCAGCCTGGTGACAGAGCAGGGGAGTAAAATGGAGGCAAGAGTTCACCTCCCAGCCTTTGAGGGCTGTAAAAAAAAAAAAACCAAAACAAAAAAAAAAACAGTTTCACAAATGGTGGTGTGTTCGTTCATGTATCAGTCCATGGAAAGATCTAGTGCTTTGGCAGAGTTTGTACAAGTTCAGCCTGGTTGCTACAGAAACTCATCCCTTTATAGCAGCACACTGCTGCTTTGTTAAAAGGGTAGTGCATCTCTGCACAGACTTGGGTGACACAGGAGGCCCCAGGCGTAAAGTTGGTGCTGACAGGAATGTAGATAGCTTCTGGGGTGGCCTGGGCAGTGCAATTTGCCCACATAGATGTTTGGGGGGGCAAAGGAGTGCTGTTGACCACCTCTGTCCAGGGGATGCTGCCCTCGAGATAGGGAGAGCTTCTGGGACGCAGCCTGGAGTGTTGCTGAATGGGTCATAAAACAAACAAAAACCCACTTGTGGGGTAGCAGAGTTTGAAACGACAGCTTCATCACTGCAGCTCACTCGAGTTTCTACAGCCGATTTCCGCAGGACATAGCGTGCAGGTTTGTGTGTGAGCCCTAGTGCTTGGGGTCTGCTTGCAGTCAGGCTGCAGTAGCTTTATTAAGCCTTGCTGTGCTCCAGCACATGGTCCTATGGGCTTCCCCTAATGAACCAGGAAATACCACACACTTGGTACCTGTCCTCCTTTCGTCTGAGTTGAAACCTTGCTGAGGTTGGAGGGAAACCTTGAAGGAGGAGAGAGAAATGGAAGTTAATAGTGTGCGGTGGCCCGCATGGGTGCCTCAGAGCTATGCACAGAGCCCCTGATAGTTGCTAGCAGAATATGGGGCACTGAATCAGTGTTATAGGACCTTTAATGTAAAGAGCACACTTAAAGCTGGAACATCTGTGCTGAAGGGTTCTGCTGCTGCTGACAACCACAACACCCGGGGCTCAGCACGTAATGGCACTGCAGAACAAGGTCTGTCGCACACCCAGGTGGCTGGTCTGTGTGGATGTCCCAGCCCCACCTGATCTGCTGTAGCTGTCTCCAGTTGCTCTTTTGGCCGGCTTCCTGCCAGGCTGTCTTGGCAGCGGCAGGGATGTCTCTGCAGCGCTCCAGCAGGCAGGCGAGCAGCCCTCGCACCAGCCTTGGCACCTCCCAGGTTGGGTGGTGGGGCCGAGTGGACTCAGGGATTGCTGTCGGGGTAATGGAGCTTCTGGTTTCAAGAGGGATACTCATTTGGAGATGATTTGAAGGTGCTCCGGTGACCTCCCTGCTAGTGAAGGGTATATCTGGTGTCGGGTGCCCCCACTGATTGCAGTGCGTGGTGCTGGAGCTCCTGCCTGCCGCAGTGGCCCTGGGAAGAACAGCAGGAAGGATCTAACCCCGGGTACAGCCCTGGGCTCGGGTGATCTGCACTCAGTGGGTGTTTGTGACAACTCATGGTAACGGCTGCTGGGACATGGCACCCAATACTGGCTGAGGGGCCTGTTCCCTCAGTTCTCACTTCTGGTATTCCCCTTGGTATGTGAAGGGGTGGGATTTAGGCATAAAACCCAACTCAAATGCAGCTGTGCTGCTTCTACAGAGGAGCCTCAGGCCTGCAGAGGCTGTGTGGAGAGTCTGGGGGTGTATAGATGGGGGTGTTGTGGTCTTGTGACTGCATTCTCCCTCTCAATCCCACCTTCCTGTTCCAGGTGTGCAGGAGCTGGGTCAGGAGAGCACCTTGGCCTGGGCTGCCCTTGCTCTTCTGCTCCAAGAGTGGTGGGGATGGCGTATGCCAGCTGGAGAAGTGTAAGGCTGGTGTCTGTGCACAGCTGTTGTACTGCTTCAGCCTGCCCATGCCTCCCACCTCTGCAGAGCCTCAGCGCTTTCCCCTTCCTAAGGGCCCTGGAGTGGTAATGTGGAGGCTCCTTGGGAGGGGAGATCTTGTAGTTCAGGAGCATCTTCTGCAAAGCTGTGAAACGCTCCTCTCTGGGTGGCAGAGGAGTGCTCCTCTATCTGAAAGCTGTACGGATCTGAGGCGTTGGCAGATACTGATGCCTCCAGGTGGCCATCTGTGCTGTGGTGGAAAGAAGAATGGTGTGGAGAGAATGCTGCTGTATGTCCTCATGCCCAGCACTGAGCCCTAGGAGGTTGCAGCTGGCCTGGCCCCAAGGGGGGGTCTATATCAGGGTGTCCTGAGGCTGCATCACTGCAGGGCTGTCTCTAGGGGCTGGGGAGGGCTGGTGCTGCCAAGCAGAGCTGTTGTGACGCTGGCGCCCTAGCATTTGGAAGGTTCCAGCAGTGACTCAGCTGTACGGACCCACGGGGAGGTGTCTGGAAGGGTGGAAATGCAAAAAAACCTAACAATCAGGCTAAAAATATTGCTGATATCCCCTGCAGTGCCTGCGCTTGAGTACTGATGAGCTGGGACCTCCTCTCCTGTCTGCGTAGTCCCTGGCAGTGCGGAGCTCTCAGCCTTGGAAGGACCTTTGCCTGCAAACCCTCCTGGTGTCACCTTGCACTCCCAGAGTGGTGTCACCATGCAGCTTGGTGCAGTGTGATCAGGTGCCTGCCACCAGCCAGGGCTGTGCTGGAGGAGGCCAGAGAGCCACGGGGCCGGCTTGTATGCTCCAGTCCTGCCTATGTAGCCCTTTTCACAGGGCTGCTGAACCCCTTGTGCCCAGACAAGATTATTTGCAATGTGTTTTCCTTCTGGGCCCAGCACTGTAACACACTGGGGAAGTGTCCTTAGCCCGTGAGTGTGCCACATGGGCTGCCGGCCCCTGGAGCTGGTGTCTGGAGAGAGCCTCTCTGGGCAGGTGGCTGCTGCAGGCTGGAGCCACCTGTGTCTATTGGCTGTGGGATTGAACTGCTGTCTCACGGCAGGAAAGGCATCTCGAACCCGCTGCTGCCACTAGATCTGTCAGGTTGGAAATACTTCAGCAAGTCCCAGAAACCTGCTCTGTGGCCCGGGGAGGGGCTTTTGCAGGAAACTGGGCTTGACCACTTCCAGTCCTGCCATCCCCAGCTGTATTACTTGAGGCAGTGTTTCCCCTTCTTTAAAGTATCCTCATAGTAGGCAGTCCCTTTTATCAAGCCCTTCCAGTTCATCCCTCTGCAGGGGCAAGGAGGGGTTAAAAGGGAGTGAGACAGAACTGCCCTTGATGGTATCCTTTACTGTCACTGCCCTATTCTTCAAGGAGCACAAGCAAATGGGGTCTCGATCCAGTTTTTGCCTGAAGAACGGGTGACGGCAATACATGAGCAGATCTTTGTGCAGATTTTTGGGTCTCCCTGGCTGTTTTTCAGCCTGTGTGCCAGCTGCTTGGTCTGGCTGGTCTGTCTTGCCCTACATCGGGAGGCTGAGGCTAACCGTATGTGGGACAGGCAGACTTGTCCACTGGGAAATCATCCTAAAACCAGTCTGTTAACACTAAGTTTGCAATGCTAACCTGCAAGGGCGTTTTCAGAAGGATAAGCTTCTCTGGAGAGGATGTTGACCTCTCTAGGTGAACTCTTCCTGATGGTGTCAGGTGAACCACCTTGCTGTATCTGCCTCTCCGCTTGGTGTGTGACTCTAAAGCTGCTTGTACAGCAACAGATGGGAGCTTCATCTTGGATCTGCACTGGAGGCTGCAGCTCCAGCCTCATCCATGCCCTCTCTGTGCTGGCTGCTGTCGTCTCATTCTCTAGCCACAAGGTTACAGCTCCAGTCGCCCTAGTGCTGGGGAAACGGCTTGTGGGAGAGAAGCACTGCTGGATCTTTCCAGCTCTTGGTTCTCCTACTTCCCACAGCAACTTCTTCCTGCAGTAAGCTTGAACATGCTGATTAACTGTAGTTGCTTAAAATCTGCTAGGCTAGAACTGCAGGCAATCTGTTGTGCGTAGCCTGACAGATAGCGAGGCCCTTGCGTACAAATCACTCTGAAGTCTTCAAGGCAAAACAGTGTCTCTGAAGGATGAAAGAAAGGACCTCTTGCATAGAGGAAGCATGGTTGTTGTCGTGGACTTCTAGCCTTTCTTCAGGATAACAGCAGGAGGGACTGTTTTCAGGCTGTCCTCAGAAAATGCTATCTGTGGGGTGGCAGGCACCTGAGAACCCCCAAGTGAGAGCTCCTAATCAGTTTGGGAGTGACTGTTGCTGGATTATACTTATTAGCAATCGCTGGCCTTCCTCGAGCAGTTGTTCTGAGTGTTCGGCTGCAGAGCTTGGGGTAGACCTTGGAGGGGCAGAGGATTTGGGTGAGGGAAGTCCCCTGGATCTCTCTGGCTGTTTAATTTGCTGCCGGACTAACCTGTGCTGAGCATGGTGCCAGGTGCCTCCCCCTTGTGCCCCTCCACATCTGGGTCTCCCCCTGCTCTTTTGCTTAATGTCCTTTGGACAAGTGGCTTCAGAAGACAGTCGCTGCTTAGGTGTGGCCTCAACTTCTGCATATCTTGCTTGGCTGCATGAAAATCCTTCTCCTTGTGCTAGATGGAGGTTTCTGAGGCTCAGTCTGATAGAAGAGTTCAGCATCTGGATAACTCTGTGTTGTTACCACAGTATCTAAGAAGGATTTTTTTCTGCCCTCTAGTGAAAGGGGAGCTTTGGGTCCAGGGAGTGAGCACTTCACCCTGAGTGAGACTCACTTCATCTGCAGCCTCACTCAGATTTAAGCCCAAGTCTCCCTAGAAAACTCAGTAAAAGATTTGTTTTTACAGCTGATGGTGTGGCTGTTTGTGCTAGAGCAAGGAGGCCAGGCCACCTTTTTGCTGGCCTTGGACCGGCATCCAATACAGGCAAACGGGTAACCAAAGGCGTGGTGGTGGGTGGTGATCCTGAATTCCCATGTTCTCAGTGTCCTTCATTGCCTGGAAGGGAAGATGGGCTTTCCCAGCAGCTGTGCCTTAAGCCTTGGTCCTTGTGGAGCAGCCTGTCTGCTCTCCAGGGTTTAGTGGATGCACAAATGTGGTGGTGGTGCCACCGGTGTGGAGGTTAATTATAATATCACTGTAAGGGAACAAAGCTGGAAGCTGGCTTGACTTGCATGGTCTCCTGTGTGGTGGTTGTACCTGAGATGGCCTCGCTAAAAGCTTGGCCTGTCCTGTCTTGGCTCTTGTAGGGCTTTTCTGAGGACGCAGTTGGTGTGGGTGCTTAATGGGCACTTGTTTCTTGAGCATGTTTCAGTAAGGGCTGCTGACACTCTGTGGGCCCATTTTTCTCAACTGCTGGCCAGACCTGTGAAGCAGAAAGGAAGGAGTACTTAAATGCTGCAGACTGCTCATGTGGCAGCAGTATTTGATCCTTAACAGAATAAAATATATATCAAATAAGTAAAACAAGCATCAAAACTCTGTTTGCAATTGATTCCTAATGGAAGTTGCTCTTAATCCACCTCTTAAAGCTTCCATTTGAGCATCTTCTCCTAAACAGATTTATTTTTGTTTGCGCTGATGCTGTAAAATAGAAGATGCAAATAGATGAGTAACTGGAACAGGAATC
Organism: Numenius arquata; assembly: GCF_964106895.1. Lineage (NCBI taxonomy): Eukaryota > Metazoa > Chordata > Aves > Charadriiformes > Scolopacidae > Numenius > Numenius arquata. The sequence goes on from NC_133586.1 coordinate 23,135,347, forward strand.
TAACCAGCATCTCTGCTTGTTTCCAGCTAGTGCTGAAGTGGGTCAGGGCAGCCTCCAGTCTTGTGCTGGAGGCCGCTTGCGGGAGCAGGCACGCACCCCCCAAAACCCTCCCTTTGACTTCTGTCAGGGAAGGATGTTTCATTGCGGCCTCTGGAGCAGCCCTGAGGGGCTGTTGCTGCTGCCTGTGTGCTCTTTGGGGGTAACAGTGGAAAAGTGTGGGTGCAAGGAAGGCACAGACCTCGCGGGCATCTGATCCTGCTCAAAACTGTTGGAGGTGCAGTGATGAAAATGCTTCAGGACTGGCAGATCCCCATCCTTCATAGCTGTGCTGTTGGTGTGCATAAATACATCGGGCTTATAGAGCTTGCTTATAAGCTTTTTGACTCAAGTTGTAGTCTGGAGCATGTGCCTCTTGGCTGGCTCCTGCAGTGAGCCTTAACAAGCATGTTCCCTTCTGAGGAGACCATTGGAGCCGCTGTTTGGTGTCTCTGAGCTGCCCCGGGCAACTCGGAGTTTTGTCTCTCTGTCCTGTTGTGATTGATACCGGAGGTAGCGGTGGGGTGGTTTAAGTGTGTGCAAGCTCTGGCCTGGGGTGAAATTCATACCTAAAATTGTGCTGGTCAAATGAGGGATGGGGCGGGTAGGTTTTCCTCTAAACAGCAGATGCAATGCTTGCTGGCTGGGCAGAGCAGACATGAAAGGCTTTTTCTGCTGCATCTTCATCAGCAGTAATATGGTAGCTCTCTAGAAGAGGCCCTGAATGTGATTTTTGTCTCAGTGCCTTCATTACAAACTCCACAGAGCGTGCAGGTCTGTGTTCTTCCACCTGGAGCTGGGCAGGGGAGCTGCCTGGACTTCCCCACGGCTTTTGGAGCTGCTCTCCCAGTGTGCTGGGGCTGCCTGGAGTGGAAGGTAGGACCCATTCCCACCTCTGGGTTCATCTGCTCCTGCCTGAGACTTGCGTTTGTCCCTGGTGCTGCCTATAGTGTCCTGCTCTGATAACCAGGCTCCCTGTGGTGTTGCGGGATGACCTGTCATTGCAGTGACACTGGGGGCAAGCCCAGTGAGCCGGCAGGGAGTGTTTGGCCTGTTGGTTCAGCTGAAATCCCTCCATCTGACTTACCATGCGGTGACTGCGGTAGGGAGTGCTGTCAGAGGGCATTGCAGACCCTCTGCGGAGCTCTTGACAGGTTGTCTTTTTAAAGTGATAGGGTAATTCAGGTTGGAAGGGACCTCTTGAGGTTATCTAGCCTCCTGCTCAAAGCAGGATAGAAAAGGTGAGAGTCTGTCTCTTCTCCCAGGTAACAGGTGATAGGACAAGAGGAAATGGCCTCAAGTGGCACCAGGGGAGGTTTAGGATGGATATTAGGAAAAGCTTTTTACATTGAAAGGGTCATTAAGTGTTGGAAGAGGCTGCCCAGGGAAGTGGTGGAGTTGCCATCCCTGGAGGTACTTAAAAGATGAGTAGATGTGGTGCTTAGAGATATGGTTTAGTGATGGGTTTTGTCAGTGTTGGGTTGATGGTTGGACTCCATGATCTGAAAGGTCCCTCCCAACCTTGACAATCCTGTGATTCTATGGAAAGCTGCTGGAGTATGGGAAAGCTGCTGGAGGGTGGCAAAAGTAACACAGTCCAGGAGGGCCTGAAGAAACCAACTCCCTGGGCTGTGTCAGTGCCCCCTGTTTAAATGGACACCTCCACTGAGCTGGTTCTGAAATTATCTGCATCCAAAAGGTGCCCTGGTCCTTGAGCTATCACAGCACAGATGCTGCACGGTGCTATCATGGGGCTGAATTAACAGCCCCCCCAGGGGTGTGGGCTGAGGACAGGGGCCACCGGGCAGGGCGTCTATCTCCAGGCGGTGCCGCATCTTCTGTCTCAGCACTTCGTAGCCACGTCTCTGGGCTTTCTCGCCTTGTGCATGCTCCCTTTGGTGCTGGCAAAACAGCTGAATCACAGGTGATGCCTGTGCTCCTGCCAGCTCAGAGCTGCCCTCAGACACAGTGACAGCCCAGCTTCCTTCCTTGTCCCTCTGGCTTGTTTTCTTTCCAAGAGCACAGAGGGAAGGAAGGGAGGAAACAAAAGCTGTGATGGTGTGCAGACCTGGAAACTAACTGGGAACCTGCAGGTATCACTGGTGATACTGAGTGTGCCAATCTGGTGAGGAAATCTGTGGCTTTATGCCAGCTGAATGCCTTAGTGAGGCTTGTGTGCCATTTCTCAAATAAGCTTTAGTCCCAGATGCAATCTTGTCTTTTTTTTTTTTAAGTTTTTCCTTCGCTGCGGCTCACTGCCTTGCCCAGAGGGGTACGGCCAGCAGCCTGCTCCCCTCCAGCCTCCCTCTAAGGAACATACCCTCGAAAGGAGCTATCCCAATGGACTCGACACCCTGCAGGCTGCAGTGAAAATGAGTCAGTCTCATCCTTGTTAGCACATAAAGTAACACACATTGCGGAGTTTGCACCCTGGATGTTGCAGCAGGATAATTGTGAGGAGTTTGGTACTTAAATATAGAAGTGTTTGTTCTTGAGGCTTGCAAAGCTGAAGCTTGTTGTGCAGAATTTGACCTGAATATGTTGGCTTTTAAATCTCTCCGGGAGTGATACATGCTAAACCCTGCTGTATTTCAATGTTCTGATCTTTTTAAAGACAAAGGCAGTTGTGGCAGTCTGCTTAGTGAACGCAATTGCCTGCGCACTTCTAATCCGGAGCTGTGTTTTAGCTGTCTTTACTGATCTTTATATTTACCTTGGGCATCTGTTTTCCCTTCCCAGAAACACAGCAGTAAATTCCCTGCCTCGGGAAGCAGTGAGGCTCGTTGTCAGCCAGGTCCCGCTCTCTGGGTGCGGGAGGAGGACGGGTGCTCTCAGATGTTAATGCAATAAACTGCTCCGTGTTGCTAGTGCTGCTGCTTCCATTTTTCAGGGCATGCCGGGGAAGTGACTTACCATGTTGGTGCCAGAACCAAGAATAGACCTCAGGTGTCCTGATGCTAATTCTGTGGTTCGGCTGTGGGATCAGGCTGCCTTTTTTTTTTTTTTATTCCCCTGACCCCTTCTTAGAAAACCAGAAATAGCTGCCCGAATATCCTCGGTTCTTCTTTGCCCCAAATGAAGACTGCCAGGGCAGAGGTTCCTCTTTAGTAGTTCAGGAACAAAAAGGCCTGTGCTGTAATTCTTATTTAGGTGGTGGTTGCTGCTGATTTGATCACATCTGCAGTTCTTGGAGTTGCTTTTCTTAAACACTGGCAGTTGGTTCAGGGTGATAGAGACTTCTGTTGTGATGTACAGCTTCGGGAAGTGTTGCACGCATCTGACTTGAGATGGCTTTTCTCATAGCAGCAGGGACTTTCTCCAATGGAGTAATGGGAGTATAATCAAATCGGGAGGATCTGAGCTGGACAAGACCTCTGGAGGTATTGAAGGATGAGAAAGCCCTAAGGATGGAGATCCTTTCCACCTCTCCAGGCCCTGTCCCATGCAAGCTCCACTTAAGAGGAAGACATTTTTGAGCCACTTCATTGTGCTGCAGCTTTTCCCTGTTTCTTTGGGCACCTGTAAGAGCCCAGCTGTTCCTTGTAGCTCCCTATTAAGGAGTGAATAGAGGTTGGAAATCCAACACTTACCTTTCCTGTGTCATGCAGAGCCTGTTCCCTTACTGTGTGCTGCAGCCCCACAACTGTCACCACAGCTTCTGCTGGGCTTGGTTCAGTTGGTGTCCCCTGTGCTGCAGGTGTGCTGGCTCCTGGCAGGCAGCATGAGGTCCCACAGCTGCAGGCCTGAAGTGCTAGAACTTCACTTAGATTAGTCTGGAGTATTGCTTTCCCCTTCCTCTGTGGCCGTGGTTTTGAGCAGCTTGGTGCTGGTGTGGGATGGAGGGGGAAAACTCGCTGTGGCAGCCTGTCTGGCTGAGTTGCTGCTGTAACTACAGCGACATTAACTGTGGCTGTAGGAGGTGGTTAAGGTGCCCGTTTGCCTTTCAGACATGCAAATGTTTCTCTTGCCACAAAGCTGCTCAGTGTCTGTAGGAGGTGCTGCTTTTTGGCTGACTAAAACATTCAGCCAGCTCCCACCCCACCAGGGCAGAGTCTGACTGGGCGGTAAAAACTGCAGACGAGCTGTTTTTCTGGAACTGCAGCAGGCTATTGTTTGGGACATCAGCTTTTTTTTTTATTATTTCTTTACAAGCTTATTTGATGAATGACAAAAGAAACTGCACTGTGTTCAGTCTCCAGGGCCTTGGTCATCCTGCTTCCTTCCTTTGCCACCCTGCCCCAAATGTCACACAGCTCTGCAGCCCCTGGGTACAGCAGGTGTCACTGAGTGGAAGCAGTAGCGCGGTGGCACTGAAACCCGTCTCTTCTGACCTTAGTAAGAGCTTTTGTATCAGTCTCTTCACCCCTGCCTCTGCAAGGAGATGGGAGCAGAAGGGCAGACTTTCAGTGTAAGTAGTAGCTGCTGGATAAAGGGGAGGTCTTGACAGTTTGCCGTCTCTCCTGTGCTGAGTAGCTTCTCTCAGGAGATTGAAATGTCCCTCTCTCTAACTTTGCTGGTGGTGCCAGCCAGCAGAAGTGACCCTCTGAAGGCCTCAGTGTCATATACCTGCTCAGACAAGTCCTGGTGCCTTCTAAATAGGCTGTTTTCCAGCCCTGCAGTGAGCTTTTGAAGGCTGGAATGCATCTTCAGAGCGTGACTTCAAAAGAAGCGTGTGCATGTTGCTAATCTAGCGCTTGGTGCCTCTGCCAAATGTGGTGTGGAACTGCCTGCGCGTTCAGCATGCAGGTGCCAGACTTTTCTGGGAGTTGAAGAACCTGGGGCCTGGCACGTTGTTTCACTCCGTGGGAGTTCCTTGTGGGCCCGGATGCAGTTACATGTGCTGTTGGGCGAGTGAAGAGGCTGTGATGCGAGTCGCCCTAGGGCAAGTGATGGTTTCCTCCATGGGGAAGCTTCTACTGATGTTCTTGCTGTGGGGAAAGGCCTTGAGCAGAAAGACCTGGACAGCTGTAAGGTGAGAGGCTTTTTTGCGCAAGTTTCCAGATAACTTGACATGGCAAGGAGTGAAGAGCATCAATGCTATGCTGCTCTGTTCTGCTTATGTGCTGTTGGCTGCTTCTGCTGAGTGGTCTTCTGCAGACCCACGCTAAAGCAGAACTACTTGTTCAGAGGACAGCTTGAAGACTGCAAAGCTTTTTGTCCTCTCTAGCTGTCAGGAATAAATTCAGAGGATGCTCTGTGGGTAGTGTCCTGCTTATCTTAAGGTCTTATTCAAGGCATGAAAAGTCCTTTGTCATCAGCATGGTGGTAAAGTGGTTTATTTACCCAGAGCCCTTCCCTGAGCTGCCAGCCTTGGTAAGCCTGGCTCCTTAGGGCTCATCTTTACACCCATCTCTTATAAAATGGGCTTGGTCAAAGCTACTAGGAAGGTCTAATTCTTAAATGGTTGTAAATTATAGTAAGCAGGGAAGAAAGTGCTTCAAGGTCCTGAGCAGGTGCTGGAAATCTTAAAGTTGCGAGTCTGACGGGCACATGGCAGAACAAAAGCTGTTCTGAGGCTGGTTGGGTGTTGCGCGTCTCACTGTTGGGGCACCTTTCCCAAGGTGAGTGCTGTGAATCACAGCTGGTGCTCATGGAGTGATGTGTCTGAGACAGGGTAAGTTCATGTTAAATGTAGTAGCTCAGTAGCTGGTAACTGGGTTTAAAAGACGATTTGGGGTCTATAGGACAGAGTTGGCATAAAGAGTTGTAACAAGCCACCCTCTTGGGTGCAATGGGTCCAAGATGCTTGCACGTGCTCCTGCTGGTATCTTTAGGGGCCCCAGGATGATGCAGGAATTAAGAGGACGTATTGCAGCAGCAGCATCCCGACAGCATTTACTAGGGAAAGCTCAACTCAGGAGGAGGAGTGGTTCATAAAACGCTTGTTCTCTAGAGAGTGACCTGAGCGATCTGGACGAGTGCCACGCTGGTATCGAGACTGCTCCACAGAGCTCTTAAATCTGTCAGGGTTTGGCTGACGTGCTCAAAGATGGAGCATGCTGGCTCCAAATCCAGTCGTTAAAGCTGCAGCAGTGAGTCAAAAGTCAGAGCTGACTTTCTATTAAAAGCTACCATTTTTGCTGTCCCCTGCAAAGGAGCGTTGGCATGTGCCTCTCTTCCAGCTCCGAGTGGAGGCAGGAAAAGTTCCAGAAGCTCTCTGCAGACTGCCGTGCTCTGGGCAGCGGGGCTGCTGTGTGTGAGCAGATGAATGGGGACTGTGTTGAGCCTTCAGTTAAAATTTTCCCTGTAGATGTGCAAAATGCTTAGTTGTTTCCATTTAGGGGTGGGGTTTTTTTTTCATAGTCTGGGTAGTTGCCTGATGTTTGCTGTTTTCACTTCAGGATCTTCAGGGATGTTCTTGACACCAGAAATTGCTGATGCATCTTGCATTGGAAATGCTTCTCTTCTGCAAGCTGCCCACCTGGGAGGTGGGGGAGAGAGGGCCAACTTCCCTGGTTTTATTGAGTGGCCACGATGACTTGAGAGCTTTTTTTTCAGGTAGGCAGCCTTTGTCAGGCTCTTGTGCCCCATCCCTCAGGAAGGGGGCTCAGTGGGTTAAGGTAGGGAACTAGGGCAGGATGCTTCTGGGCTGGGGCGGTGAGAAGTAAGATCTGATCCCTTATGCTGGTGTTTCCTAGGCTACCTGCGAAGACTGGCTTCAGGGGACACAGCCTGATCGCTAGGCAAGCACGGAGGAGCAAAGGCCAAGCTTTTCCTCCTGATGTCCCCGTTAGTGGGTGTAGGTACTGTGTGAAGCTGAGTCAGACCCACGGGGGTGATGCAGGGTCTCCCGCAAGCTCAGTGTAACCAGGCGCTGCCTGCGCAGACCTGTCAAAGCTTCTGGAGTGGATGAAATCTGTCTGCATTAACAGCAGGATGTCAGCGCTTCCAGGATGAGAGGTTAGGAGCGGGTCAGTCATAGCCGGCAGGATTTTGCTCGGTGGTAGGTGTTGAAACTCAGATGCCCAGACAGCAGATCCCTTGAAAGGCCAGTAATCCTGCTACTCGAATGCACTCATACTGGCCTTACTGGTTTTCTAGCTGTGATGAGAGCTAAGCAATCCTGGGAGCAAATGTGTAAGCAGTGGCTGTAGCAAGCCAGAGATGAGGGTGAAATAAATGGGGCAGGGCAGCTGGATCCTTTGGGAGCTCCTGATGAGCCCCTGAGCCCTTGCTGATGCATCCCAAATGGAGTTCTGGCCCCCCATCTCTGATAACCAAGAGATGAGGTGCAGGATGGTGTTGCCTGGCAGCAATCTGCGTGGCATTTGCTGCTCCAGGTCTCTAGGAGGTCTGAGGAGGAGGACATCAGTGCTGGAGTGTGTGTTGGTGGTGAGGCTTGGGCTATGGGAATCGGCTGCTTTTGCTTTGACTCTTGTACTGTTTAGTGACTAATCAGATTTTTTGAGCCTGTTTAACAAATTCAGCTGTCTCCCTTGAACAATACGCTGGCTGTATTTTTAAACATGTCACGTGGCTTCAGAGAAGTCGGCAAACCAGCGTAGTGCGGCTCGGCTGGGCTGGGAGATGCTCTGCCCTGCGCTGTGACTCTTAGGGAGCAGCCTCCTCCCTGACTCCAGCTGTCTGTGGCAGCTTCCCCTGGCTTCCTACTGCTGCTGGCAGGGCTGCTGCTGCCCCTCCACCGCTGCCCAGGGTGAGTACTGCTGGGCCGGCGAGGGTTTTGGCTGTGGGGCTGGGTTTAAGCGCAGGTGCTGCTGTTGGGGAGAGACAAGCAGATACTCGGGGGGCAGGAGGTCCCTTTCCAAGTGCAGTCAAAGGTGAGTTTGTAGTCCTGTGCCGCAGACCAAATGGATCTGCACATTTGTTTGATCTGAGCAACATTTGTTTCTGGGGGAAACAAATATGGGGAGATGCTGTGGCTGTTGCTGACAGCTCCTGCAGAGCAGTTCTGCCTCGGGTTGAGGTAGATTCTTCGAGTAAAGGACCCACCTGTACCTGTCTGGGTATTTTGGTGGTGTTTTGAGTTATCTCACTCTAGTGTGAGGCTAAAGATGCCAGCTCCCTGGCCAGTATGCTGTGAGTCACGCTGCTTGGGGCATCCTGCTTCGGCCACACTTGGCAGATTTCTCTGGTGTTGACACCAAGCGGATACTGGTGTCTGACCAAAGCACTACCACCTCTTTGTGGTAGCATTTTTCTACTTGCCTGGTTTGGGCAGCGTTTTGGACTGTTAATCTGTACAAGAGCTATCTGAAAATCTGCATTAAAAACCTTGTGATCCTGGCTGGTTGAGATCAGGTGGGGCTGGAGGATATCAAGTGGATCCTAAACTTGCTTTGCTGAAAACTGAAAGCTTCGGGGCAAGCTGCCTTGTTTTGCAGCCTCTAAATAATTAAAACCATTTCTGAATGCTTTGCTCTTTTCGTTTGGTTTGGGGACACATTCAGCTTGCTGAGACTTGCTCCTTTTGAATAGAGCTGGCTGGTGTCATGCCCCTGTGGGATCCTGTGTGGCCGAGCCTGCCCTGCTTCCCCTTTCCTTCTGGGTGGCAGCTGGACCCACACCGCTGACCCATGGAGTGGGATGGGACTTTCATGACCCCTTGGTGGCCTGGTGCTCTGCTTGGGGGGAGGGCAGCTCTGTTAGGGAGGAATCTGCTTGCCTGGATTCTCCTCGGTGGGAGGAAAAATCTGCTGCCGTGCGAGGGAAGCAGTCTGGCGCGTACTCGCCTGTCGGCTCTCGAGCAAAGGCCTGACCAGACAGGCTTGTTGTGAACACGTAGCAGGGATGGTGCTCGCTGCTGACAGTGAAGCGTCTCCTCTCTTAGTGGGCCAGACTGGCACATTGCTGGGTGCCCATAGCCAGCTCCTGTCAGGGCTGATGGGTGTGGTGTCCCACCTCCCAGCCTGCAAATGGGCCAGCCTGGCCACAGGCGTGCGCTCAGTCTGTGCCCTCCATGGCTAAAATTGTGTGGGTAGCTGCCCCCCACCCCTCCCCAGGTCCCAGCTTTCTCTAGCACAAGCAGCAAGAAATGCCAGTGTGAGGGCATGGACCTGTCTGGGAGCATCTGAGGTCCATAACTGGGGGTCTCCAATTCTGCTTCCAGGTAAGGTGGGATCTCCTGGCTGATCACAGCCTTGGGAGGGCGACCCACCCTCCTGTCAGTCAGCCACACCAGGCTGCTGCTGGTTCCAGCTGTGCAGCAACTGCCCTGGAACTGATGGCAAACAGTGCGCAGCCCTTCCTGAGTGGTGCAGAGGTTGGTGCCTGCCAAACGTGCCACCTCCTGGACGAGCCATTTGTGGGCTGATGGGAGCCCAGTACCCTCCTGGGCCTCTGCCACAAGAGCCAGGAGGGAAGGAGGTGCGTCATGCTGCAGCACTGACAGGCTCTTTCTCTGTTGCAGTTCTCGGCATGCTGAGTAACCCTCTTGGGAACGTCCTGGGGAGGCCCCCGCTGGGTTTCCTGCCTCTAGACCCCATTGGTTCAGACCTCTCAGAAAAGTTTTCCACGCCGACACTGAGGAGCTCCCGCCTGGATTCCCGCTCCCTCCTGGACTCCCGCTCCAGCAGCCCCTCGGATTCAGACACCAGTGGGTTCAGCTCGGGCTCCGACCACCTCTCAGACTTGATTGTAAGTTTGGGTCCTTTCATGTGCTGCATGGTTCCTGGTGTCTTGGTGCATTTCGGGGGAGCACAGGAGAGCTGTGGGGGGGCTGCAAGCTGTAGCCCAGGAAGGAAAGGGAGTGCTGGAAGGATCTGTGATGCCCACACTGACACAGCATGGCTCTGCAGCCCAGGGTTTGGAAGAAGGACTGCTGATGCATTCTTCCTTCAGAACAGACTAGCACTATCCTTATATTTATTTTTTCCTTCTAAATAATGTTTTGGCCTTTGACTTTGTGCTTGCAGCCCTAATAGATTAAGTAGCTCCCAGAGGGATCTGAGTCCTTGAGCTGGTGTGTGGCAGGAGGCTGTCTGTGCCCTGATCCCAGCAGGGAGGAGGTTGATCAGCACAACTGCCTCCATGCTCCAGCCAGGCCTTCCCAGGAGCTCCTGGCTGCCTTTCATTGCCCTTCCCCTTTGCTGACTGCACTTCTCCATCTCAGGGCTGTTTCTTCTAGAACAAACTGGGTCTAGCCTGCTCCCATTCCCTAAAGCACAGCTAAATTTGGAAGCCAGCAAGCAAGGCGAGTGTCTGTCGTGCTGACCCAGTCTGCGCCACAAGGTCTGTGTCACAGCACGAGCAGGAGCTCTGGTTGCCAGCAGGGCAGCTCTGCAGGTGCTGCTCCCTGGCTTGTCTGCAGGACCTGAGGCTAAAGCCAAAGCTGAGCTGCTCCTGGCTCTGCCGTGGCCTTGACCTCCATGTTGGGATGGGGATGAAGGATGCAGTTGGCTCGATGTGGAGCTGATTCTCCTGTGCTCCATCCTGGGGAACGGGATGGTGCTGTATGTGGCTGCAGCGCCCAGGGTGCTGGTGATGGCAGGCAGTGAGGGGTTGGCAGGGCTTTGTGCCAGCCCTGTTCCTGAAGGTCAGGTCTTCCCCAGCATGGCCTTGGTGTGGGCGGCTGTGCCGCAGCAGAGTGTGGCTGGATCTGCAGAGCGGCTGGCGCTCAATAAGCTGTGAAATGTCTCGCATCCCTGCTGTTCTATTAATCCGTGTGTTTTTTGTGGCATGTTTGTTTTTTTTACTCCTTCCACCCTGGGAGAGACATGTTAAACCTGTGAGCAGTGGGGTCTGTGGCCGGCTGAGCCCTCACCCTGGTCAGGCAGGTCTGTGGAGGGCAGGAGCCACCTCTCTGCCTGCACCCAGCTCCTGGGTGCTGCCAGAGGGACCCAAAGCAAAACATGAGGCTACTGGGGTGGTTGGTGTTCCCTGGGGGTGGCAAACGTCCTTGAGGCTGTGCAGGCTTTGTGGTCTGCCATCCTGCTTAATGATACCCGCTGCTGCTAACTGGGCTTACGTTCAGAGGGAAGTGGCTGTAGGAGGCAGACCTTTCCCAGGAAAACTGTGGTCCCATCAGACTGCTGGGATAGGTGAGGTTGCTGCTTTCCTACCTCTACCACACCTCAGAGGGTCTCAGGAGGTCACCGAGAGTCCCTTCGGCTGTGGGTGAAGGCAGGGCCCCGGTGTGATGCATGACCTCCAAGTATTACGAGCTCCTACTTGAAAGGTGGGTTTTAATGCGGACTTTCTCTTGCAGTCAAGCCTTCGCATCTCCCCGCCTCTGCCCTTCCTGCCCCTCAGTGCAGTGTCAAGAGACTCCCTAAAGATGGGTGTCGGGTCCCGGCTAGATCAAGACCAAGCTGCCCCGGCTGCAGTCACTTCCTCCTCAGCCAGTGCATCGAAAAGATGGCCTGGAGCATCTGCATGGCCTTCCTGGGATCTCCTGGACTCTCCAGAGGACCCCTTCAGTATCGAAAGAGAAGCCAGGCTTCACAGGCAAGCAGCAGGTAAGTTGGATGGTGGGTCTCAGCAGGCTTCAGTGTGTGGTGATGGTCCTGTGCTTCTGGGAGGGAACGCAGGTGGCCTCTGTGCAGATAACGTGGCTGGACATGAGTTTGCAGCAGATCAGACCTTTTTCCATGCACAAGCCTGACTCTGGGTCTGCCTCCTGGCAGAAAAGCAGGCAGGATGTACAGACACCTGCCTGTCGCTGCTGCTGAACCTGTAGTTATGGAATATGGGATTTTCCTGGAAACACAGGGGAGAGCGGGAAGTGAAAGGTCTTGTACTGAATGTTTGCTTGTCCCAGCTATGAATGAAGCCACCTGCACCTGGAGCGGGCAGCTGCCTCCTCGACACTACAAGAACCCCACCTACTCCTGCAAAGTGTTCCTGGGAGGAGTCCCCTGGGACATTACGGAAGGTGAGCAGCCCCCGTCCGGCCCCGTGCTGAGCCCTTGGATTTCATCAGGAGGTTGTAGGATAAAGCTTTTTGTTGGGGGGGAGGCACTGACTTTTCTCCTTCTGTCTGTAGCTGGACTGATCAACACCTTCCGTGCTTTTGGCTCACTGAGTGTGGAGTGGCCTGGTAAGGATGGCAAACACCCACGCTGCCCTCCCAAAGGTAATATGCCTAAAGGTAATAGCGACACGGTAGGGTTACTCTTTTCCCATGCTATGTTACAGCACGGATGCTGGGCTGGTACGGCTGCATGCTGGTGACTGGATGGTACACACCACCCTAGGGTAAATGTCCTGCTCTCACAGGGGTCAGCACCGGGGGCGCAGAACTGTCACCTCTAACCTAGTGTCCCCACCCGTCCCTAGCAGGAGCCTAGGTTGGGGGGCAATCCTCTCTGGTGCTTCTGGAGCCCCACGTGGGGCTGTCTTGCTGTGGGCATCGGCCGCTGGTCCCCACTGCCAGCACCCAAGTCACAGCACTCTTGGCATAAAGCTCATGTGGTGAATCCCAGTGTGTGTCCAGGTGAGCTGTGGGGACTGGTGAGCAAGTAGCTCCTGTGGTGTAATCCTGGCTCAAGCAGCTGGGCTGATGTATTGTGGAAGCAGTAATGAGTTTTGGGCTTAGGAGTGACCAGTTTGTAGGCTTGGTGGTGCCTGGTGGCCTCCTTCAGTGACCAGAGCACCACAAGGTACAGAGTGTTGGCACTGATGGAAGTGACTTCAAAGCCTTGAACTTCTGTTTCTGGGCCAAAACATCCTAAATGAGAAGCAAAGTCTGTTTTCCTGCAGGCCATGCTGTGACCAGGCTGGTGGGTGCCCACTTGTCATGTCTAGATGTGGCTTTGTGCGTGGGGGACAGTGGCCCAGATGGCACTGGGTGTGGGTGAACCTGTCCCTGATGGCCAGGCAGCCCGTGCTGGGCTGAGTTTGGGCTTTTCCCCAGCCTGGCCAGTCTCTGTGTCACAGGTGGATCTCCCACATCAAGTCTGCTGGGGCAGGCGCTGCAGATCCCTGCCCTCCCCTGGAAGGGGCTGGGGACAGTGAAGGACATGTAGTGCAGATACTTTGGGTGGCATCTGAGAGCGACTTTTTGAGGGTGTCTGCAAACTGGGATGATCTGGTTTTATGCTGCTACAATTCTAACGGCTGTTTCTTTCCTTTTGCCTCTAAAGGATACGTCTACCTGGTGTTTGAGTCGGAGAAATCTGTGCGTGCTCTGCTCCAGGCATGTTCCCAGAACCTCAGTGAATACTACTTCAAGATGTCCAGCCGCAGGATGCGCTGCAAAGAGGTGAGTGGACCCATGAAGGCCCTGCAGGTGACAGCAGGGGGTGCTGATGGGATCCTTGGAGGATCCTTAGGGTGCACAGAGTTTCTCTGCTCCAGGGCTGAAGCAGAGCAGCAGAAGCCAAACTGGCCCTTGGCCATCTGTAATTGACGTGTTCCTGCAGTGGGGTCAGACACAAGCGAGGAGGGCAGTGTCAGATCAGTGTTTGTGTCCTTTGCAACAGCTCATGTCAGGAATTGTCACCTGGAGCTCCTGGATCTGTTGGAGACCCTGACTTCATGAGGCCGAGCAGCTTCAGTTACCTGGAAAAGCAGCGCAGGAACAGGGGTTTTACTGCTTCCTGCTTCGTGCGGTGTCACACCTTTGCTTGTGGGGACAGGCTGTGATCCCTTTGGTGCTTTATTAGATCTCATTCACTCGCAGAACGAATGGCTTTGATGCTTACCACAGGCAGATACTTTGGATCCGTAGCTGTAACTGCAGCTCTCCCCAGCGCAGCCTTGGCTGGCTGGACCTGTGCTCTGGAGCTGGAAGGTGCTGGGGGCTGTCAGAGGCTCAGGTTGGCCTCCCAGTGAAGGAGGACCTTAACTATAGATCAGTTATAACTGTGAGTTTGGACTTAAAGAATTGAGATTTGGCTCTCTATCTAGATGGGTGCAAACTAATTGCACTCCACACAGCTCTCCTGGTGCCTGGCTTCTGGCAGTGCTTTCAGCCCTGGATCGGCTGTCTTGCAGATGGAAGCTTCTGTGGCAATTGGCAGTGGGTGGGTTGTTCCATTGATCTCCTCCAACAACAGGCCTCTGTGCAGGGAGGCATCTGATGGGGCTGTAAACGTAGGTGCAGGCAGTAAGTGAAATCCACTCATGCATGGATTGGCCCTGAGGGACCAGTGGTTTGGGTTCCAGCTTGTCTGGAAGCAGAGCGGTGTGGCTGTTGGTTTTGTCCCCTTGAACAGGCCTGTGGGCTCTCCTGAGGTGTCTGGAGCAAGGCTGGAGCTCCAGAGCTGTAGTGCCCTGGACACAGACCCTGACTTAACAATAACAAAGTGACGTTTCCAGCTTGGGGGTAAAATCTGATCTGGGATGGCTTCTGCTGTCAGCTGAGGCACTGTGGAGCAGTGCAGCCTGTGGCTTTGGAGGCCCTTGGCTGACCTGACCTGTGTGTGGTTTCAGGTGCAGGTGATCCCATGGGTGCTGGCAGACAGTAACTTCGTGCGCAGCCCATCGCAGCGGCTTGATCCCAGCAAGACAGTGTTTGTGGGGGCTCTGCATGGGATGCTGAATGCCGAGGCCTTGGCAGCCGTCATGTGTGACCTGTTTGGAGGGGTGATCTACGCTGGCATCGACACGGACAAGCACAAGTATCCTATTGGTAAGTGTCACTTGCAGTGTGCTCTGAGGAGGCTGCAGCAGTGTCCCTGGCTTGGTCCCTCGGGTCCCTCCCTTCCCTTGGGAAGATGGCCCGGGATACCTTGGGCAGGGCCAGCAGAGCCAACATTCCTGGGAAGGTTCTAGGTCATTCCAGAGCAGCTTGAGGTTTTAAATATCTCTTTAGGCATTGCTGAAGGGTTTTCTGCCCTTGTTCAGTGCTGTTAATGGTCAGTAGATGCTGCTTGTCCATCCCCAGAGCAGACATGGCTCTGGGTCTTGCCACAGTTCCTGCTGCCTGTCAGGGCAAACTCAGGCTCACTGGCTGCTGGTCCATCCTGGTGGAGAGGTGGTAGCATAGGTGGGGAGGCTTCCCAGAGTCTCCTGACTGGGTCTACTGGGGAGTGACATGTCCACCTCTGCTCAGGGCATCAACCTGCCTAGGGTCAGAGGTGCTGGGAGTGAGTGTGATGCTTAGACAGTGCTGCCCTCCTCTGCTGGGGCTGAAACCACAAACTGCTGCAGGCAGCAAGGACCTTCAGCTGCCTCCTGCTCTCATGAGGAGGGCTCCTGCCCCAAACCATGACCTGTGGGTCAGGTAGATCCACTGTGCTCTTGTAGGTGGAGAGTATGAAGCCTCTGAGATTCCACCTCCCAGACAAGGCTGTGTGTTTGAGAGGGACAGGTAACGCGTGCAACCCTCTCTCCATGCCCTGCTGAGACGGCCTCCCAAATGGGAATTGAGCACTTGCCACTCATGTCACAGGAGCTGAAACATGTCACAACAGTGTCCCCTGTACCTCTGTGGTGGCCTCATGGGGCAGGGAACAGCACTGAGGTTACTGGTCTGTGTGGAAGAACCCTACAGCTGAGGTCCAGCTGTACTTAAGAAGGGACCGTGAATTTCGTGTGTTGCCAGGCAGGAACAACATCAGAGTTTGGTGGCGCAGAGCTGTCTGCTGCTTGTCACTGTCCTTGGACAGCTTTCAGGCTGTGCTGGTCCAGGCTTGGTGCCCAATGCCTGGGTTTAGGACCTGCTCGTGTTACTGAAGTGGCCTTGGGGGGACAGTCCCAAAGGGTTGGGAATAGAAGTATGAGACTTTAAGCAAATTCTTAGTGTGACCAAAGATGAAGTCTTGCACCCCGGATTTGCCCCATGCTGGCGCTGTCAGCATGACCTTAAAACCTCCTGTGGCTTCATGCAGAGCCCAGATTGATTGCTCTGGCTCCCAACAGGAGACCTGCATTTCCACCCTTGAAGCTGTCTTAAAGAGTTACAGCAACATGAACTCCATTTTAATAACTAAACTGTAACCTGATTTTGTTTGGTGTTGATGAAGCATCTCCTGTGCTGAGATGCTGGCCCAGGCTTGCTTGGCTGCTGCCCCAGGCTGGGCAGAAGGTTCTTCAAGGGAAGATCACTGTGTCTAACCTGCTGAATTCAGCTGGTGGCGGCAGGGCGTGTGAGAAATCGATGTCTTAACTGTAGAGATGAGGAACTGCTTTTGAGACTTGCCCATCAGCAGAGACAGCCGTTGCCCAGACAGCTTTTGGACGGGGGGGGCATCCCATGGTGGAGTTGACCCTTTTGGAAGAGGAAGGATCCCCCTGGATGTGGCTGCAATCCCTGTAGACAGCGTAACCTCAAACCACATCCAGGTCCTCCAGCCCATGTTTGTGTGATGCTGAAGGAGAGGTGTTAGATGGGTTCTGGGTGACACTTAGCAGTGTGGTTGTCAGTGGTGAGCTGAGCTGTAGGGATCTGCCAGCATGCGGCATGGTCCTGCAACAGCTGCAGCTCCCCTTACACTGAAAAGAGAAACTCGTAGGTTGGAGCTTAACAAACCTTGGGAAGGAGTGGTGCAGGAGTGCCGCTGGCTAGTGGTGAAGCTGCAAAGCACGAGGCTCTGGGATGAGTGGGAGGCTCAAAACAAAAGCTGCTGAGCTGTCTCGGCACCGGCTTATTTCAGGTGCAGGCAAGGAGCCCCCACTGCCCTCAGCAGTGCCCTGGTAGCCTCCCTCCCTCTGCCTGGCTGCTGCTGGCTCTCCTGGGATTGCCACTGCCTGGAAGCTCACTCTTAACCAGCCTGGGGGCGTCCACAGAAGAGACTTTCTGCTCTCTGCTGCCTGCTGTGCTCCTGTTGCTGCCTGGGGAGGGAGGCGGGCAGGGCCACCAGGCCTTGGAGACCATCTCCCTGCAAAAGCTGCTTCCCTGCTGGGGCAAAAAGCTTCCCCCTGCCGGGGGCTGGCTCTCGGCCTCGCCCGGTTCCTCCCGTAGGTGCCAGGTGAGTCTAACGCGTGTGGCCTGGCTTCTTCCAGGGTCTGGCCGTGTCACCTTTAACAACCAGCGCAGCTACCTGAAGGCAGTCACAGCTGCGTTTGTGGAAATCAAAACCACCAAGTTTACTAAAAAGGTGAGTGGAGCTGCTGAGGGCGGCCCGGGGGAGCTGAATCTGGGGGTGATGGGTGGTTCTGCTGGGAGCACCACGACCCATGGAGCCTGCACTGTATCCTCCTCTGCTCCGTATCCCTGTGGAAGCAGAGAGAGGTGGTGAACTGCTGCTCTGCCGATGGGTTTGGGGTACACAGGGTAGTGTGTTGGTGCTGGTGGGGCAGCCCAGGGAGTGGCCAGTTGCCCCCGGCACTGCTCCGTGCCCACTGGCTGCTTCTCCTGCAGGTTCAGATCGACCCGTACCTGGAGGACTCCTTGTGCCAAGTCTGCAACACCCAGTCCGGCCCTTTCTTCTGCAGAGACCAGGTAAGGCTTTCTCCTGTTGGCTCTGCTTCTGCCTGCTGTACTCAGGGGAATTCCTCAAGGAGCAGCAGGATCTGCCCCTTTTAGTGTCTGGGGATGCCTGTTGTCCCTCGCCGTGTAGGGAGCATGAAGTGTTCCTGCCCTTATTTTGGAGGAGATGGAGCCCTCCTGGAGGCAAAGGCAGCTTCCACCCTGCCTGGAGCCAGGGGTGCTGCAGCTCTGCTGGTGCTGGAGCTTCCAGAGCACCAGGTCCTATTGTGGGGCAGCAGGCTGACCCTGAGGGGACACTGCCACTCTGCGACCCGTGACAAGCTGGGGTGCTGTCACCCTGCAGTGTGTCCTGGGGCTCCCCGAAACATTGGAGATGCTGAGTGACCTCTGCTCGCTGCGGGCAAAGGAGCTTGGCCATGGTCTGGTGGCTTCCTGCAGAGTCTGGGTGGGAGATGAGCAGCAGCAGGCTCTGCTCCACTGGGAGAGGTGGGAATGCAGCGAGTGGTGGCTGCTGTCCTTGTCCCTGCCCAGGTGAGGGGCAGAGGTGCCACAGCCCCTGCCTGCAGTTGACCCCAGGAGGCTACTTCTAGCCAGTGCCCAAATCCTGCTTTTTCTAATCTTTTCAAAAAAGGTGCCACGCTGGAAGCTCAGCACAAGGCACCCTCTGGCAGTGCTGCCGGAATTCCCTCCCTTCGCTTCATGGGGCTCAAAAGCAGGGAGGGAGGGGACGCTGCTTGGCCCACTGCCAGCGTTCCTTTGCCTGGCCTGGAAACCCGCTGCCCCACGGCATCACCTCTCTGCTCTCCCCGCCTCCTAGATCTGCTTCAAGTACTTCTGCCACTCCTGCTGGCACTGGCAGCACTCCATGGAGGTCCTGCGTCACCACCGCCCGCTGATGCGCAACCAGAAGAACAAAGACTCCAGCTAAAGCAGCCACCGAGGCTCCGGGGGCTACCGTGGGCACAGGAGAAGAGTCCTTTTGTGAACCTACCAAGTGGGAGAGCGCACGAGCGTGCCTGCTGGTGCCAGACCCAGGCTGGGAACGCGCTTCCTGAGGACTAACGGGGGAAAAAAAAAAAAAAACAACAAAAAGAAAAAATCTTACATTCATGTTTGCACTTGCTGGTCTTTTTTTTTTGTTTCTGCACTAATGCACAGTGAATTTTGTTGGGTTTTGTTTGGGGGGTTTTTTTGAGGGGGGGGGAGCGCCCCTCAAGCAATTCTGCAGTTCCCAGACTTTGGTTCCTGAGTTTGCTGACAAGAAGTCAAAACAAAAAATAAAACACAAAGGGCCACGTGTTGAGAAGGTGTTGATGCAGATGCCTTCACCTAGGTTTTTTATTTATTAAAGGCGCTTTTTTACATTCCTTGCAATACTGATGGTGATAATGCAGGTCTCATTGGCTCCATTTTTTTGCAGTTGCCATACAGTGCCTTTCCATTCATTTAACCCCCATCTGAACGGCATAAACTGAATGTTCAGCTGGCGTTTTTTACTGTAACAACAAGGAGACTTTGCTCTTCATTTAAACCAAATCATATTTCATATTTTACGCTCAAGGATTTTTACCAGTTCCTTTTTACACTCTTAAAACAGTTTTTAAGTCGTTTGAAACGAGAGATTTTTTTCTTTCCTGGCAGCTTTTAACATTATTGCAATTTTGTGTCTGGGAGCTGCTGGTGGAAAGTTGTACATCGAGGGGTTTGCAACAGAACAGGACGGCTTTTCTTTTTTTATTTTTGGATTTGAAACTGGACCGGATAAATGATCTCCGAGCTGCTGTATATAGTTTTAAATAGTTTGTTGCACTTTTTTAAGTTGCACTTAAGGGGGGTTGATAAAGGTTTTTAATCACACAAAGTCACAGGACTTACTTTTTTTCTTTTTGTAACTAGCTAAAAAAGGGCTGCGTTTCGGTGGACAGATGAAGGTTCGTAGGAGCCCTTTCTCTTAGAGGGGACAAGTGCTTTTTTTCCTTTCTGAGATGTACGGAGTAATGGTGCAGTCGACTGAAATGCTGCTGCTGAGATTTGAGAACTTTATTGTTGTTAGTTTGTTTTTTTTGTTTGTGTTTTTTTTTAAACTTTCCCCTCTATTGGAAGCTGTGTGCCAAAGAACCAGTGTCATAATTTCTCCCTCTTTTTTTTTTCCCTCCTGCTGAGCTGATGTTGCATTTTGCATATCCCAGCTGCTCTTTGTGGGGTTTCGTGAAGCTGTGTGTGAAGTCTCTACCTCATTGTAGTATATGCAGGCAAGACTGTACTCTCCTACAGACGCGTGGAGTAAGCTGTGGTGTAGTTTTTGGCACATAATAAACACGTTGCAGCAAAAAAAAAAAAATATCCTCTTGTGCTCTTTGCTTGTGCACCTTGTGTGAGATCTCTGCAGGGTCTTGTCTCTTGGTGAGGTACGGGGTGGGAGAAGCTGAGCCCCAGCCAGATGTGGTGGGGGACGTATGGATGCTGTAGGTGACTGGGCTGGGGGGGAGTGCTCTGCTGGGAGAGGGGTTTTTAGGTACCAGTTACCAAAGGTCCCTTCAGAGGGTGCCTGTGGGACCCTTGGGCAGAAGCAACTGGGCTCCAGGTGGAGCTGCCCTGCTCACAGCAGGGAGTTAATGAGGTTAATTGGGATGCCCAATTAATGGGTGACCTGCTGGGGTGGCTGGCAGGGGCCATGGGCTCCAGGTCTTCTGTCTGTAGGGGTGAGCAGGACTTGGGGGGCAGTGGAGCTGCCTACAGCAGCCACCTTTGGGTGCCCCATAGCCCTGGAGGGGGCCTTTGGGCCCCTTCCTGACGTCCCCTTCCTGACGTCCCCTTCCTGACGTCCCCTTCCTGACGTCCCCTTCCTGACGTCCCCTTCCTGACGTCCCCTTCCTGACGTCCCCTTCCTGACGTCCCCTTCCTGACGTCCCCTTAGTCAGTAACTCCATGGGCAGCCAGGGTGGCCACCCATCACCTCTTTGGACTGGAGTCAGCTCCTGTGGTGGTGAAGGCAAAGCAGGTGAGATTTTGCCAAGGGAGAAAAGACCTTGGGCCACCAAAGAAGACAAGTGTGGTGTAGCAGCCTATGGATGGCAAAAAAAGACACAAGGAATGGAAATGGGGGAAAACTGGGGCATTCCCTTAAAACAGGGAGGTTGCTGATTGTTACAAAGTGTTGAAAATAAGTATGTGAACTTGGCTCATTATAATGTGAAAACCACACCTCCAAAATGTTAAGTTCTCCTAGATGAGACCCCTACTCACACACAGAGCCAGGAGGTCTCTGCAGAGCATTGATGATAACTCTGACACAGGTGGTGGAGGCACCAAAGAGGAGATGACTGGAACTGGTGCTGACAAACAATGGAGGACTTGTTGGGGAGGTGAAGGCTGGGGGCGGCCTCAGCTGCAGTGACAATGAGATGGAGGAGTTCAGGATCCAGTGTGGAAGAAGCAGGGCACAAAGTAGGATTACGGCCCTGGACTTTGGGAGAGCTGACTTTGGCATCTTCAAAGACCTGCTTGGAGGAATCCCGTGGGCCAAGGCTCCAGAAGGAAGAGGGGTCCAAGAGAGCTGGTTAATACTCAAGCACTGCTTCCTCCAAGCTCAAGATGGGTGCATCCCTAGGAGCAAGAAATCAGGGAAAGGAGGCAGGAGACCTGCATAGATGAGCAGGGAGCTTCTGGAGAAACTCAGATGGAAGAAGGAAGTCCACAGAATGTGGAAAAAGGGAGCAATATTCCACTTGAGGAGTGTAGGAATGTTATCAGAGTATGCAGGGAGGCAACAAGGAAGGCCCACTTGGAATTAAACCTGGCAAGGCCTTTACTGTTAAGGCTGGCCCTCAGGAACCCCAGACCCTGAAGGCAGGAGACAGAGTCTGGAGAAAGGAAGATTCTCCCTCGGGAGATTGGGTTAGAGATAATTTAGGCAAACTCAATACCCACAAACCTGTGGACCCTGATGGGGTGCACCCATGAGCACTGAGGGAGCTGGCAGATGTTTTTGCGAAGCTGCTCTCCGTTGTCTTGGAAAGGTCCTGGAGAACAGAAGAGGTGCCCAAGGACTGGAGGAAAGGCAACGTCGGGTCACTCTTCAAAAAGGGAAGGAGAAGCCAGGAAACTATAGGCCAGTCAGCCTCATCTCCATCCCTGGAAAGGTGTTGGAACAGCTTATCCTGGATGTCATCTCTAAGCATGTTGAGGAAAAAAGGTCATCGGAAGTGGTCAGCATGGATTCACCAAAGGGAAATTACACTTGATCAATCTGATAGCCTTCTGTGATGGCATGGCTGGCTGGGTGGATGAAGGGAGAGCAGTGGACGTTGTCTACCACAACTTCAGCAAGGCGTTTGACATTGCCTCTCATAACATCCCCATCGGTAAGTGTAGGAAGTGTGGGTTGGATGAGAGGACAGTGAGGTGGATGGAGAACTGGCTGAGTGGCAGAGCTCAGAGGGTTGTGATCAGTGACGCAGAGTCCAGTTGGAGGCCTGTCACTAGTGGTGTTCCCCAGGGGCCAGTACTGGTTCTGGTCCTGTTCAATATGTTCACCAACGGCCAGAATGGGGGGACAGAGTGTACCCTCAGCACGTTTCCTGGTGACACAAAGCTGGGACGGGTGGCTGTCACAACGGAAGGCTGTGCCACCGTACAGCGAGACCTGGACAGGCTGGAGAGTTGGGCAGAGAGGAACCTGATGAAATTCAACAAAGGCAAGTGTAGGGTGCTGCATCTGGGGAGGAATAACCCCCTGCGCCAGCACAGGTTGGGGGCTGACCTGCTGGAGAGCAGCTCTGAGGAGAAAGACCTAGGAGTCCTGGTGGACAACAGGATGACCACGAGCCAGCAATGTGTCCCTGTGGCCAAGAAGGCCAACGGCATCCTGGGGGGCATCAAGAAGAGTGTGACCAGCAGGTGGAGGGAGGTCATCCTGCCCCTCTGCTCTGCCCTGGGGAGGCCCCATCTGGAGCACTGGGTCCAGTTCTGGGCTCCCCAGTTCAAGAAAGACGGGGAACTGCTGGAGAGAGTCCAGCGGAGGCTACGGAGATGATGAGGGACTGGAGCATCTCTCTGCTGAGGAAAGGCTGAGAGACCTGGGGCTGTTCAGCTGGAGAAGAGCAGACTGAGAGGGGATCTCATGGATGCTGAGCAATGTGTAAGGGGAGGGTGGGGCCAGACTCTTCTCAGTGGTGCCTGGGGACAGGACAAGGACAAGGGACAATGGGCACCAACTGGAACAGGGGAAATTACCATGAGGGTGGCAGAGCCCTGGAAGAGGCTGCCCAGAGAGGTGGTGGAGTCTCCTTCTCTGGAGACATTCAAAACCCGCCTGGACACGTTCCTGTGCAACCTGCTCTGGGTGACCCTGCTCTGGCAGGGGTTGGAGGAGATGGTCTCCAGAGGTCCCTTCCAATCCCCACCACTCTGGGATTTGCTGAGTGTGCACAATACTTTAGGAATGTGCAATACCTTTAATTCAAAGTGAGGGTACAAGTAGCCAGTAGGAGCCCATTGTGAAGTCATGAGCTGCCAATGATCAGTGGACCCTGCTAATTAGTCAATTTTTGTACAATCTGGGGTGCATAATTTGTACAACCACTCACTGTGTCTAGGCCAAGGTGTGCCGGCTTTGTGGAATTTCCACCCATCCCTGTGCAGACATGAACTAAACAAGTATCTCATCCCTGTGTGTGGACAGGCTCTTTGCACCCCGGATTTGGACACCCCTCTCATGGGTGGGCTGAGTTTGGGGGGGCTCTGCCTGTTCCTCTATTGTGGCCCGATCTGGGACCAGCTGCTGCCACCTGGGCCACCTGCTTTCCTCAAAACTGCCTGATTGGCTGCGCTGGGGCTGAGCAGAGCGGTGCTGGACCACCCGTATTTAGTAGCCCGGGGCCAGCGCTGGACGCGGCCGTGGGGCTCCCGGCCGGGACTTGCGGGGCGCGGTGCCGGGGGGCGCTGGGACCCGGGGGAGCGCTCCGAGCCCCAGCCCCTCCCCCAGACCGTAGCCCCGCCCCCTCGGCGCCGAGCCCCGCCCCTCCCTCCGCCGCAGGCGTCCTCCGCGCCGCGGGGGGGCGCTGTGGGCTCCCGGCGGCCCCGCGCGCCTCCCGGCATCCTTTGCTCTCTTTCCGCGGCCGCCGCCGATATGGTGGGTCTGGGCCTCGCCCGCCGCCGCCGCCATCCGCCGCCATCCGCCGGCCGGGCCGCTCCGCCCGCGGCGCTGAGCGGCTGCGGGGAGCGGGGGGGAGCGGGGCGAGGGGAAGCGGGGGCCGGGGAAGCGGGGGCCGGGGGAGCGGGGAGCGGGGCCGGGCTGAGGGAAGGCCGCCCGCCCTGAGGGGCCAGGGGATGGCGGGCCGGGGGGGTCGGCGGCGGGGCCTGCCCGGTGTTCACCTCCCCGTTCGCCGCCGCCCAGGGACGCGTCCGAACGAAGACAGTGAAGAAGGCGGCGCGGGTGATCATCGAGAAGTACTACACCCGCCTGGGGAACGACTTCCACACCAACAAGCGGGTGTGCGAGGAGATCGCCATCATCCCCAGCAAGAAGCTGCGCAACAAGATCGCGGGGTGAGGCGGGGGGGGGTCGGGGAGGCGGACACGGCGGGGGGGGGGGAGCAATGGCCGCCGCCACCTGCATTCGAAAGTGATCTTGGCCTCGGCCGTGGCCCGGTCATCGATAGTGCAGGGAGAGGAACGCCGAGAGCTTTCCCGTGTTTGGGGGGGGCGTCACACCCCTCCGAAACCCTGTTGCTCTCGGACACTTCCCCGTCCCAGGTGTGCCCCGGAGGTGGCGGGACATCCCCGGGGGCTGGTGGTGCAGCGCCACCTGGGCTGGTGGTAGGACAACGTTAGGCTTGATGGTGGGATAGCTCCGGGACTTGGTGGGACAACGCAGTGCTTGGTGGTGCAGCATCACCTGGGCTGGTGGTGGCACATTGCCGGGGCTTGGTGGGACAATGCTGGGCTTGATGGTGGGACATCACCAGGGTGCGTGGTGGGACGGTGCCAGAGTTGCCGGTGAGGCCTTTTCTCCTCAGCCTGGTGCGATTCTGGGAGGATGAGGGTGGTGAAGGGAGAGCTGGGCTGTGGGAGCGCAAGGAAGCCCTGGATGGTCCTCTCTGTCCCCCGCAGGTATGTCACCCACTTGATGAAGCGTATTCAGAGGGGACCTGTCCGAGGCATCTCCATCAAACTGCAGGAGGAGGAGAGGGAAAGGAGGGATAACTACGTCCCCGAGGTGAGGCTCCTGCTGCACTCAAGTGCCTGCTTTGGTGTCTGTCCTAGCTCAAGGCATCTTCTCCATTAGTGTCCCCAAATGTCTTTGAAACCAAACCTCAGCCAGGAGGAGCTGAGAAGGGTTTGGGTCATGGAGGGCTGAGGCGGATTTTGGTCTCATATTGGGGTCCACTCTCCAAAAGGGCTGTCTGGGGTGGGAGGAGCAGCTGACTTCCTGCGGTGGGTAGCTGATATCCCTTCTCGATTTTCCTAACTTAAAATGAGGAAAAAAAAGATAACTTGATGGGCTGGAGGAGGATATTTCAGAGTGGCTTAAAACCTGCCATACAGCAGATGTCGCTGGAGAGAGGGACTTGGTGAAACCCCCTCTCCTCTTGGACCTGCCTTCAGGAGGGGTTGAGGTCTCGTCCCTGACCTCCCTGGAGCTGGTGGTGCAGGGAGAGGAGCTCCGAAAGCATTTCCTGTGTTGGGTGGGTTCAGTCCTGTCCCTCCCAAACGCTTGTAGCCATCAGACACAGCGCGTCTCACCCCTCTTCCACATCTCCTTGCTCAACTTCTGGTGGAGCTCCTGGTTTCTGTGCTGCACAAAACCGCTCAGTTCTGTCACCTTGACTCTCCCAAAACATCAGTGTTGGGGCTTGGCCACATGGAAGGTTGTTTTAGTGATGGGGGGACATGTTTTTACTGATGGGATGACAGGTGGGACAGAGGGACAGGTGAGATGTCACAGGATCCTCAGCAGCACAGAAAGGCGGGTTGGTGCTCTCCCCCCACCTGGAGATCTGCCTCGGGAATGCTCTTTATGCTTTGCCACCTTAGTTTTTTAGCCTGGGGTGAGGTGACACAGCTCCCCACAAGAGACATGGGCTTGGTCTGACTCCCTCAGTCCCCACAGCTAGAAGTGACGCGTGAAACCCTGGCAGCTCTGTGTGGATCCTCTCACAGATGCCTCCACACCCCAGATGTTAGGTGTCAGCACAGTGCTTACCTGCACAGCTGGTGTCACGGCTTGAAGGAACCAAGCCCACCGGTTTAGGGTTACTGTCCCTGTGTTTCACACAGGCTGAGTTTCAAAGGCAGGATAAGGTGGTGCTGGTGGGAGAGGTCACCCCTGGAGGGACCCCAAAGCAGGGAAGGAGCATCTGTGCTGTACTTGAACAGCCATCCTTCATGGTTTCTGCCAAAAATATACTGGTGCGATGTAGCCTCTTGGGGAAAGAAGTATGTGGAGATGGAGGTTTGGGATCTGGAGCATGTTGGAGGAGGTTGCTCTGGGCTTAAAGAGCAGACCTCAGGTCCTGGAGTGAGACAGCCCGGTTGGTCACTTGGCATTGCTGTGTGGCACTGTGCTGGTCGGACTCCGGCCTTGGGGACTCGTGTCACAGGATGAGTGCGAGTGTTGGTGGTGGCCACCAGGACCAGTAACCAGTGGTGGATCCAACCCCAGCTCCTCTCGGCAGCCTTGGCATGGAGCTGGTTAGGCCTCAGGTTTCCGGAGACTTGCCGTAAAACAGGTTCTTCTCCCTGTGTGGGGCTTCTCTGCTGCCCAGTGGCCTCTTGCGGTGTTTTGGCAGGAGATCTGGACCCTGTTGGGGTCCTCTTGCCTTGCCCTGTTGCTGGAGCCACTCCCTACAATGGCCAGAGAGATCTTGTTCGTGTGGAAAAAAGATCTAGGCAGCACTGGATGGGGGAAGGATGAGGTCCCTTCCAACAGCCCCTTTGTGGTGGGACGGGAGTGGAATGGGTGTGTAGGGACACCCCGGTGGCAGCAGGGATACGGCTGCAGGTCCTCATCAAACTGTGTCCATCTCTCCTCTGTCCCCAGGTCTCTGCCCTCGACCAGGAGATCATCGAAGTGGACCCAGACACCAAGGAAATGCTGAAGCTCCTGGTGAGTGGCCCCAGCTGTCCCCCTGCCAGGCTGGTGGAATGTCCCCGCCAGTGCTCCCACTGCCCTGAGGGGCTTGGTGGTGTTGGCTGAAGGCTTCGACACTCTGGGCACATGGGGGGTGCTGACCCCAGGGCCCCCTCCTCAGCTCTCGCTGGGTGGATTTGAATGTGGGTTCACGCCCAAAAAGACTAGATTCCCCCCCACTGATGAGCTGATCTCTCCAGCGAGGTGGTCGTGTCCCCTTTCTGGAGATGTGAACCCACCCTTCGTGCTGCCACAGCACCTTCACGCTTCCCGCTCCTCCTGGGAGGGATCTGCCTTCGCCCTTGGTGGGGTTGGGTGCGGATGGTGGGCAGGGCGGCATGACTGATCCCCATCCTGTGCTGTTTTCCAGGACTTTGGCAGCCTGTCCAACCTGCAGGTGACGCAGCCCACGGTGGGGATGAACTTCAAAACGCCCCGAGGAGCGCTCTGAGTCGGTTGCTGTATGTCACTTTTCCAATAAAAGTGGGGAAACCATCTCAGCCTGCCTTGGTCTTTGGAAGCCTGTGTCCCCTGGGATGAGGAGGGAGGGCTGGTTCCTCGGGGTGCTGCATCCCGAATATGGGTCTCCGGGGCGTCAGAGGGTGAGGAGGACTCAACACCAGCATCTATTTGGGTCCTTTCCTGGCTGTTTGGGGTGTGAGGTGCAAAGCTGTTATTTTACAGGCTCTTCTGCAGTATGCAGCCAGAAGACAACAGTAGTGGCTCCTTGGAGCTCGCTGGAACTCCTCGCCTGCACCTTCCTCTGAGCGGCCAGCTGTGCCAGAATAAAAGTTGCTTTTTATAACCGCGTTGGTCACTTTTAAGTGCTTAAATGAAAGGAAAAAGTCTTGTCAATGGTTTTCTTCGCATGAGGGGAGTGAAGTGGGCTGAACAGAGCGCTGTTTCTGGGGGTGGCAGCTCCCTGTGGAGACGGGCCCTGGTGAGGCTTCTCTCCTTCCCCCAGAGAGATGCTCCATCCAACAATCCCCAGGTTGCAACAGGCACGGAAGAGTTTCGGGGTTCACCCCCCAAAGCTCCTGTCCAGAGGCTCTGCTTCGAGGCAGAGGAGACCTACAGGTCTCCCTCCACCTTGGCTGGTGGCATCACCCAGGGGTTGCAGCTGCAGGCAGTGCTCCTGGATGCCCAGCTGGATGAAGGTTCCCCAGGGTTTTGTCTCCCTGCCTCAGGTGACCAGCTCCATCATGAGGTGGGTTTGCCTTAGGGCAAGTTCGGGGTTGTGTGATCAACATCTCTGCAAACCCAAGCTTCCCGTATGCCTGGGAGGTGACAGCCAGCCCCACTCCTCTCCTGCCAGCCCCACCACAGCTCTGGTCCCACCAGTGAGCGTGTACCACGGGTGGGTGTAGCTGTGCCATGGGGTGACCTCCCTGCCAGGAGACCTCCGCGTCCCACCAAGGAAAACTGCAGCCACATCTTAAAACCCCCCCGGTACAAATAAAAAGACAAAGGATTTGTGTTTTTGGGAAGAAATAACCTGTATTTGTTTGCCGAGGAATTTAGTTAGTTACAGAGGAAAATACTTGGAGTAAGTGTAGGCAGGTATTTAAATACACGTTGAACGTGCCGAGCTGCAGTTGGGGCAAGCCAAGCAGGGATAATTCATAAATCCCCTGCGTACCACGGAGATTTAATTCAGAATTTGCAGCTTGATGCCACCGATCTCTGCGCTATTTAACCAAAACCCGGGGAGGATGCAGACCTGACGGTTCAAACAACCATTGACCGCGGAAGGGCGCAAGCGAGGAGGCAGCCAAGCATCTGACCACGGGACTGAGTTCCCCGATGCGACCGGTGGC
The DNA here is from genome assembly GCF_964106895.1 of Numenius arquata. Lineage (NCBI taxonomy): Eukaryota > Metazoa > Chordata > Aves > Charadriiformes > Scolopacidae > Numenius > Numenius arquata. The sequence goes on from NC_133586.1 coordinate 23,163,605, forward strand.
TTGCTGGAAGGGAAGCTTTTGATGCCAACGGCCACCCGCTACTTACAATTTCCTCCTGGTTCTGGTCTTGGCGTCGGAGTGAATGCTGATTCCGTTCTGGATCCAATAGGCCATGTAGCCCGAGGTGCCGGGAACGAAGTCGCGGAGCTCCCCAGCATATTTCCTCATGTCGCGGGCAGATGCGTAGCCTGGGAGGGGGAAGTGTGGGTCTCACTGGGGGAGCTGCCCCCTTCTCCCGTGAAATGAGGATGAGGAACAATGAAGGGAGCGATCCCGGTGTCACCCTCAGCCGTTCCGCTGCTGCCAGCCCCGGCAGGAAGTGAAGCGGACACGGGGGCTGGGAGGGGGGTGTGTGTCCTTGCTTTATCTCCACTTGTTTTCAGGAGTATTTTCCACTCCTTGAAAAAAATCTACCGATGCCAAACATTACCTGTCACCATGTTATTCAGTGGGTATTCCTGGAGGGCGCGGTATGGAAACTCCCCCTGGGCAGGAGCTCTGGAGCCTGTTTCTTCTTCGCTGCTGTATCAGGGAGGAAAAAAAAATAATCTGTGCATTATTTCTTGTGCGTTGGGGATCTCTTGAAATCTGGGGGTGAGGGGGGTACGTCCAAATCCTCCCACTGAGGGCAGGGAAATACCTTTCGGCCAGGTCTAGCGCATCCTCCTCCCCTTCTTCCTCACGGCTGTTTCTCTCCGCCTCACCCGCCAGGTTGTCGTCGGGCTGCAAGTGCCAACACAGAGTTGAGTTAAAATTGCACCCTGGCAACCCCACGAAACATGAGAGACCAAGTCCAGGAGAGTGGTATTTTTAGGACTGTGATTTCAAGCATAATTTAGAATACAATTTTAAAACTAATCACATTTTCGCTTCAGAAGTAACAGAGAAGTTGCCTTGAGAAGGGAGCGGGCAGTGTCTCGGAGCTGCGCAGGGAAGGAAAACACTGCTCAGACCTGGGCCATCGGCATCCCCAGAGGGATGAGCCAGGGAGAGGGAAGGAGGAAATCGCTCCTGTGCTTCCCTCACTCCTTCCAGTGCTATCCCCCCTGCGATGTCACCCTGGGAGGGACACACAGCCCAGCAAGCACAAGAGCATTTGTTCTCCCATTTGGGTCTGGGATGGAACCCAGGGTCCCTGAAGTTGATATAACTGGTTGTTTTTTTTTTTTTTTAAGCTACACCTCCTGTAAGGATGCATTTCCCATCTTACCTGGTCTGCAAGGGAATCATCTGCCTGCTCCCAAATAAAACCACCGATTTGCCTTCTGATTTCTGCCATGAACAAAAAACCCAAATGACTGTGAGAGCATCAAATAACGCGACGGGGGTGGCAGTCGCTGCCTGAGCAAGCCCCAGCCTCTCGCACGCGTGAGCGAAGGCAGGAGCTCACACCCCGGCACCGCTCACTAATGCAATAGAAAAGATATTAGGTCTTCTGTCCCCAGGGAGGAAGAATCACTCCCAGCAGAAAGAAATTCCCTCCACTGAGAGCAGAAGTAACTGGAGGTTCTGGTTTGCACCCCCAAAAAGCTGTGCTCATGGGGAGCCAAGCCCTGGTGGGTTTTTTTTGTCCCCTGACCTTCCAGCAGGCAGGCGGGTGGCAGGATGAAGTGGCCCAGAACCACCGAGGGCTTGGCTCCAGCACCACTGCTTGCCCACGCGGAGAGGTAGCAGGAGTGGAAGACAGTAGCCCTGCCCTCCAGGTAATCCAGGCTCTCGTGTATCCTGGAAAAGAAGAAGACAGCTGGTTTCCAAAGGTAAACCTGGAGAAAAAAAAAAAAAAAAAAGTTTAGAGGGATATTGTCATTAAAACTGATCTGCTGCGATATTTTTGCAAAAAGCACCTAATTTTCTGTAGTTTTCTAACTATGAGCCTCTACCAGCAGTGTCCCATTATAGTCCCGGCTGCAGGCACCTCCTGAGAGCAGCCTGGAGGAAGGACACCAGAGACCGGGTAAACACATATTTGTAGGGACCACAGGTGCAGTGGGGAGCCGTGGCACTGCAGCTGAGCGAGGAAGGGTGAGTGGAGGATGCTCAAGCACTCACCGTCCTCCTTAGAGGAGAATTAAATATTGTTTGGCTTTAAGGGTGTGGATAATTATTACAATTTTCCCAAGAAATAATCTGAATAGATACCTTGAAAAAAAAATTAAAAAAAATAATTATCTATAATTCCCCCTGGGGGAACAACCCAGTCCAGTGGGATGCTGTGATGGAAGGAAGGTGCTTACTCCGGATTTCTGGGGATTCCTCTCCCCCAGCTAGAGTGGGTGGCTGAAGGATGACAAAATCTAAGCCAGTTTTACGCATTCGTGTATTAAAAGCCACTGCTTAGTCCAGCCTGGCAAAGCCTGCTACAGAGCACTGTGAGAAAACATCGCAGCTCCCTTTCGCATAAATATATTTACAATATATTGAATATATAAAAATATTTTCTTCCTGGAGGAAGATCCTGAATAGCTTTTCCTTATATTTGTACAAATGTTCTTGAGCTCTTGGATTTTTTTATATTAAGCAAGCAGAAGGAAAATAGCAATTTAACCCTTTTCCAGCCATTTTTACCCCCGGGCTTGCTTTCAGAGTTAACTCATGCTGGGTTTTTTTGCACCTGGTTCCTCATGGATGGTGTTGCCTCTATTTTAGTTTTTCAGCAGATCAATCCAAATCCTAACACATGGATGGGTTTTGCAGACATTTTCTGTTTTGTTTCTCTACGGTTTAGCGTGGGGGTGAGTTTTTAGACCCCACAAAGCAGTAAAACCCTGGCAGACCTGGACCAGGCACCCTAAAAACACCACCCTGACTTTTCAAGGACGTCGGTATCCATTAAATAGTTTACATTAAATCTATTAAAACCCTTATCTATGCCTCCATTCATCTCTGGCGCTCCACAGACAAGGCGTGGAGAGGGCTCAACATGAGGGTGAAGCGTTGCTGCAGGCATCTCCCAAGCAAGGAGGGCGTGGGGGTGACACTGCGGGGGGACAGAGCTCACCTGCGGGTGTCTGGGTGGTTGGCATCACTGCTGAAGAGGTAGTCAGCGTCCTGCCAATGGGCCAGGGCCCCGCCGCCAGCTGCTGTGGAGGGAAGAGGAGGAAGGTAGACACCCCAACGGGTCCCCACCTTGGGGTGGCCTGGGATGGGGACAGCTGTCCGGGCTGGTTGTGGGCCACAGGGGTAAGCGGGAGCTGTGATGGGCCCCCTTATGGCTGTGGGCATCTCCCAGACCCACTGAGGGCTCTTCTGGCCTTTTCCTCAGTGCGGGGACACTGGGGGGACCTGCCAAAGCCATACTCTGCCCTGCTGGGGGTGACACAGCCCTGCTCTACCCCACTGAGGGGTGACAGGACTATGTCCCCATTGCTCTGCCCCATTGGGGGGTGACGGGGCTGTGTCCATACTTGGGGGTGATGGGGCCGTGTCCCCAGTGAGGGGTGAGGGGACCATGCTCCCATTGCTCTGCCCCACTGAGGGGTGACAGGGCCGTGTCCCCACCACTCAGCCCCACCGCGGGCTTGCCCCCATGGCCCGCCCCCGGCTGCCCTCACCCCACAGCTCCCGCGGGCCCGGGCTGACGCTCTGCGAGAACCAGGCACGGCGGCCGCGGAACATGGAGGGGAGAAGAGGCGGTGGCCGAGGCGAGAGGAGGCGGAGGATCCCTGAGGGGCGGTGGGAAGACGCCGTGGGGCGGCGGCGGCGGGAACCCGAGGGGCGGCAGGTGGAGAAGCGCTGAGGGGCGATGGCGGCGGGAAGACCCCGAGGGGCGGCGCGGTGCCCCGAGGAGCCGCGGCCGTTTGCAGGGCCGCCCCCTTCAGGTGGTTCAGGCAGCGATAAGTGAGGCCATACAGGTTTCACACGGGCCCCGGTGAGGGCTCCCGGCCTCGCTGCCACCTCCCCTCGCCTGTCTGCCTTCGGCTGAGTGCCCCAAAATGGCGGTGGGTAACCCCCACCCACGCACCGCTGGGCAAGGAGTGGGGCTCCACCCCCTCTGGAGACCTTCCACGGCTCTGGCCAACTGGTGTCAGCCCTGGAAAGGGGACGGGACGAGCCGAGGGCATGGAAGGGATGGCATCTGTAGCTGTGCCCAGGAGAAGGCAGGTGGCCTTGGCCCTCTCCACTCCTGCCATCACCCTGCACCATCTTCTGAATCTCTTCCAGCTTCTGCGGAAAGGTGAGGCCAAACCCTTCATGCTATGGCCTCCTTCACTGTCCTTCCCTCTGTTCCATGGGGAGAACAAGCTCCCCTGGAGTGGCTCAGTATTCCTTTTCTCTGCAGGTGGTGGCAAAAGAGGAGGTAGTGTGAACTCCTTGCCCGGATTCTGTGTCCTCCCATGTCGTCTGCTGGATCAGAGCCTGGAGCTGCTCACCAGACCCCATCCCCATCCGACGGCACATGCTTTGTGCTGCAAAGGGAGCAAACCATCCTGTCAGGCGGTGCGTGATCCCCAAACCTGGTGAATCGTAGAATCATTCAGGTTGGAAAAGACCCTTGGAATCATCGAGTCCAACCATCAACCCCACTCTACAAAGTTCTTCCCTACACCATATCCCCCAACACCACATCTAAACGACTCTTAAACACATTCAGGGATGGTGACTCAACCACCTCCCTGGGCAGCCTCTTCCAGTGTCTGACCACTCTTTCTGTGAAGAATTGTTTCCTGATGTCCAGTCTAAACCTACCCTGTTGCAGCTTGAAGCCATTCCCTCTTGTTCTATCGCTAATTACCTGTGAGAAGAGACCAGCAGCAACCTCTCTACAACGTCCTTTCAAGTAGTTGTAGAGAGTGATGAGGTCTCCCCTCAGCCTCCTCTTCCTCAAACTAAACAGTCCCAGCTCCTTCAATCGCTCTTCATAAGATTTATGCTCCAGGCCCTTCACCAGCTTCGTTTCCCTCCTCTGCACCCGCTCCAGCACCTCGATATCTCTCTGGTATTGACGTGCCCAAAACTGGACAGAAATGGGGCAAATCCAGCCCAGCAGGACACACGGGTGGGACGCAGCCATGTGAGGGCTCAACCTGGTCTCCTCCACACTTGGATTTCCTGCACACCCCAGGCGAAAGATTTACTAGTGCACATACATAAGGCAAGCTGAATACACTCCAAAAGGCAAAGTTAGGTGTCAGCAGTACTGGAAAATTATACAGAAACCCCTGGTCTTTGAGTATTACTAGTTTTTTAATCAAGTTTTTACACAAGCTGAAGAATTATTTCTGCTTGCACTCACCTTCCCACAAAAGGCTTGATAACACTGGCAAATTAAAGGAGAAAAAGGTAAGGAGAGGTGTTAGGCCACATTTAACTGTTGGGTGGCGCAGGTGAGCCCAGCTTAGTTGAGCTAAAATGGGCCAACCTGTGTGAAGCAGCTGGGGCTGACCTAGGGCTGTGCAGCCTTCCCTCTTGCAGACACCACCTGGACATTTTTGGGGGAAAAAATGCTGTGGATATCCACCTTTACCCACCTCGCTGTAGTTTGCTTGCTGGAGAGCAAGCAGATGGCAACTCCATTCCCACAGAGCTGGAGCCAGGACTGGATGTGCTTGATGACACTTTTCTCGGATGATGTCTGTGTTCAGCCATGTGTCTTGAACGATCTTCCCCTGCTCTTGCATCCATTCCTTCAGCTTTTCTCCCTACTATACAGAAACTGGAAAAACTTTAAAAACTCCAAAGAGATGTGATGTTTAAGAAATTGGTCTTGAAAAACATTCTCCTAAATTGTTCTCCTAGAAGTTGTTTTCCTAAAACCACTCATTTTTGGTTGACTCGGGAAATAAGTTTGCTTGGAGCAAAATTGCTTGTATTTCCTAAAGCACAAGTGAGGCTCATTTCATGCTTCAAACTTGCCAAGATATCCCTCAACAACTCCATCACCTGGAACTTTCACTGAAAAGCCAGCAGCAGCTACCTCCTGGGTACCTGTGGAGCCCCCAAGCCAGACCCCAAGGATGCCTGATAAAACAGGTAAGAATTTTCTAGATATGGTCCTGAAATTCAGATATTAATCAAAATTAGCCAGCCTCTGGGATTGGCATACATTATTCTTCCCCGGAGAGGGGGATTTTTGAGTAAGCTGTCAAAATATTTCCTAAGAAAGACCACAAAAAGCCCACAGATGCAATCAGGGCAAAGGCTTGCCTGGTGCGGGAAGATGTTGGTGTAAGTTTCCTTCGGGGACGTGGTTGTCTCATGTTGCCTGTGCTGTGGTGTCTCCAACTTCTGCAGTCAACTCCACTCGTGTCCTAATTAGGATTAAGTTTTTCTGTTGGTGTGATGCACCCAGTTGTTAGTCTCTTGATGCTCTTGACATCAGGTGGTAAAGGTGGAGCCAAGGTGGTGGTAGGCACTTTGTGATCCAGACGAGGAAGCCAGGACATGGTCCATGTCTCAAGCCACCTCAGGCTCTCGCAGCAGGCTGTGCTGCTCTGCTGGGGAGAAGGCCAAACCTTTTCCTCCCTCCCAGACCATCCTCTACCACAGAAGGACCACTGCTGGGGCTGGTCCGATCCATGGCTGGTCTCCAGAGCATGGCTGGTGTTGGAGGCTGAGCTGGTGAGTCCTGCCATCCCATGCCAGGAGACGAGTGCTTTGCATGACCACCCAGCTGTGACATCCCCACCTCTCCTGGTTTGAATGCTCCTCTGCTGAGCACAAAGGGATACCCATAACCACTCCCTTCACTCCAGCAACCTCCGACCTGGGTGTTGGAACTGCAAGTTTGGATTTTCCTAATCCTTAACAGAAAACGGAATGGAAAAACCTATGAAACAAGCCAAGCTCAAAATCTCAAGTGGGTATTCGGCCACACCAGATCTTAATACACCTGAGAAGAGATGTGTGATGGATCACACACACTGGTTTGCCAGGAATCCTTGTTCACACACATGAGACTTCCACTGATGAGAGTCTCCTCGATCCAACAGTCACCAAGCAATGGTACTGATTTCTTCCTAAAATAAAAGCAAGCTGCCAGACTGTACTGAGTGGCACCATTCTGGGGTAGAGCCATCGAACCCCCAAGGGATGGCAGAAGCCCAGCCCCTGGCAGGGCTTCTCCATAGGGCAGCTGCTTGCAGAAGATAAAACCAGAAATGAAAGTCGCTTACACACCTCTGCTTCCCCTTGGCTGGCCCACCCACCTTTACACCATGCACCCCCAAGAAGCATCAGCTGAAGTTCTCCCCCTTGAAGTGGGCACCACATCCTGCCCATCACTCCTTTTTCTCTTGCCCAGCTTTAAGATGCTTGCCCAGTGTCCCCAAGGTCACTCCATCCCTTTTCTTAACCCTGTGCCTTCTCTTCAGAGCCACACAGGAGCCTGTGGCCAAGCAGATCCCACATAAACTAGTTAAATCTTTAATTCTTCTGGTTTTTGATGGAAAAAGTGTTCCTGCACCTTCTCAGCAGGATAAAAAAGTGCAACTGGGGACAATGCCACCACCCTCCACACCCACCCACAACCCAGCAGCCATCAGAGCCCATGAAATCAGCTCAGGGTGTCACACAACTCTGAAGAAACATTTTAAGGACGCCACTGGAGTCCTCCAATTTTATTTAGATGCCAATATTGTACAATTCAGAGCATTAAAGAGCTGCAATTGTTTTTAATCAGTATATGAACATTTCTAGCTACGTGCTCAGTCATGATCCATAATGTGAACTACAGCTATGTGCTCACACAAAAAGCAGCCTAGCTCGCATAGTGCTTTAGATAAATGATGATCTTTATAAAAGAAGGAATTCTGCAAGGAAGACAATTGCTTCTCTTCATCACATCTGAAAGCGAGTCAAGGACAGAAAGTCAAGAAAATTTCAACTTGCAAGACCTGCATGGAGGAAAGGAGATTGACATCAGTCACTCTGTTCATACCTTCAATTGTAATTATTTCAAGAAAAAAAACGTGTCCCAAACCAGGACAGTTTTCCACAAGAGAACTCCAACTGCAGAGCCGCAGACTCCAGACTCTAGCAAAGTCACCAATGTCCCACCTTCAACCAAGCTTGGCATCCCTTGCCATCAGTGACCTTTATGCTGATGTCCCACCAAAGCCGCTGCATGCCATGCTGCTGCACGGGCACAGTGCACCCCACACCTTGCCCTGGGGCCAGGTTTCCATCCCCACTTGCCCAAAAGCGGGTGAGAAACCAGAAGAGTGTCTGTGTATAATTTTTCACAGCTCTGTTACCTGGAAGTCTCTGTCCTCGATCAAATCACAGGTCCCTTTACCTCAGTGCCCTGTCTCAAGGAGCAGTTGGAGTCAAACACTTAAGCACTTACTGCGTCCTTTCTAAATATCCTTCCAACCCAACCATTTCTGGCTCCGGAAGTTCTCTGGAGCCTTTCCCCCACTCCCAGTATCACACCTCAGCTTTTCTGCTGCAAATTAAGAGCACATCTTCTTTTGTCCCCCCTGAGAAAGATGGTCAACTGACCTTCATTTTCTCTTGTCCCTGGAAGCCTAACACTCCTCCTACAACCTTTGCTGCTCCACAGCAAGGAAGGGCTGGGTAGCTTTAGGGGGAGAGCAGCGTTGGACAGTGAGAAGTGAAGGACTCAGATCCAGCTACATCTTTCACATGAAGAAATGCCCACGGCAGTTTTTCCAATTTTACAAAGTTCATTTGACTCACGATTGTGTCTCAAAGCCATCAATAACACTTTCTGGTCCAAGGTGGAGGGCATTTCAAGTGAGGTCTTGCCAAGGCTTGTCCTGGGTGCAGTTAATAATTACCCAGGTTCCACCAGGATACGTAACTATGTGTTTCAACCAGCATTGCAACTACGTGAGCCAGGCCACCAATCTTTAGTTTTATTTTCGCTATCAAAGGTTAAACTAGGATTTATCTGATTGCTCGTTCCAGATCAGACAGTTTGAAGAACCTGGAGCCCTCAGACTGTGAGACACCAGTGAATAAAACCAAGACTGCTTCTGGTCCGGCAGCAAGGCGCCAATTTGTGCCCCCTACATCCCACACTGCCGAGACCGGCCACAGGGTTAACCAGCCTGCCCTTACCCCACCTCATGGGGATTTCCAGGAACTGCAACTTCCTCCTCACCAGGCAGAAGACCACACCACCGCTGGGGGGCCTGGAGAAGCACTAGAGGACCTGTGACAACCCTCAGCGATACCTAGCAGTCACGCCAAAGGCATGTGGGGATGTTCTGCTCCAAGGTGCTCCTTCCTTTTGAGGAACAGAGACTCTTGTAGGCAAGGTATGGCTGAGAACTGACCAAAACAGCAGGTAGAAGGGGTGTGGGAACAGCCCTGCTCCCCATCAGCAGCAACAGTATTTTTTTTTTTATAGCTTTTTTGGGGGTGGTTGCTTTTGTTCCTCAACTCTGCAAGCTACACGCTTCCTCCTTACAGAAAGCGGTCCACATTCCCCCTATCAGCACAGCATGAAGCATCAGCAAAACTCACCGTGATTATCCCAGATGCTGCTTAGAAATCTGCCTCTGCAAGAGAAGAGCAGAGCGTTAGGCCTGGGGGCAAACAGCGCCTGCCCTTCCCCTCCCCATAAGCCCACCCCTGCTGGAAGCAGCCCCAGGGAGCTGCCCTTAGAGGCTGGGTCACCACCATGGGTCCCCAGTGCTATACCCTTCTCTATGTTCACCGAATATAACGCCTTTTCAGCAGCCCAGCTGAAACCAAGTTAATTTTCCATCTCCAACACAAGACCTTCGAGATCCACCCTATTATAACACCCCGAGAAGGGGAACGGAGACACCGCGGATATAAATTAACGAGCTCTGGCTTCTGGACGGGAGCAGCAGGCAAAGCTTGACGAGGAAGGCACACCATACCCCACTGGAACTCTTGCGGCTCCGGCAAGGTGGAATGGACCACTCTGCAGGCGTAGACGTCGCCCTTCTGGGGAGTGAAGGGCACGTAGACCAGGCGCTGGAAATACCACTTCTCGTTGAAGGACATGTCCGCGTACTTGACGTCGCTCATGGGCTCCCCGTTCTTCAGGAGGGTGATGTCAATCTTGGGGGGGTGGAAACCACTCACGAAGCAGTTGAGGGTGTTCTCCTCTCCCACTGCGGCCCGCTTGCGGGAGTACACCTCCACCTTGGGCGCCTCTGGGGGGGGGGGGGGAAGGAGGTGGTGAGAAACCGGCACCCATCCGCCCACTCACCCGAGCACGGTAACCGGTACCGGGCCCCTCACAGCCCCTCCCTGCCGACCCCCCGGGCACTCACCATCCGCCGCGACCAGGCCGACCAGCAGCACCAGGACCGCTACCTTCCCCGCCAGCTCCATGGCCACCCACCGCTCCGCTTCCCCGGCAGACTAGCGCCCTACGCCCCGCCGCAGGCCGCCTTTTATAGCCTCTGCCGCCCGCGGCCAATCGCCGTGCGGGACTGCCCGGCGCGTCATCAGTCTCCAGGCTGAGAGGGAGCCGAGAGGTTGCGCGGGTCCGCCCGCCCGCAGAGCTGCTTTCGCTTTCACTTCTGCCTGGGGCACCGCCCGGGGCCGGGAGCCGCCCCGCTGGGCCCGGCCGCGGCTGTTTCCCGGGGCCTTTCCCACCCCCGGCGGGGTGGAGGCCTCTAAGGCGTGAGGTGGTACAGGCCCCAGCAACCGCGCCCCCCAGGCGTTGAGTTGGACACCTGCGGCCAGGAACCCCCACCGGGAGCAGGTCAGGGAGCGGTGGCTACAAGGTGCTCGTCTGGCTCCTCCCCTTCGCCAAAAGTGGGGTAATAAATTCCTCCCACAGAGGAGTTTGTGACTAGAGCCAGTGCTACGCCAACGGCCAACGCTGGTGCAGCCTTCCTTCCTCAACTTGGGCTTGCTCTCTGGGCACCAGCGTTCCAGCCCGGTGGCTGTGGGATAGAGTGACTCTGCCCTTTGAGCGCAGCAGAGACTCCCTGTTGTCAAACACAACAGCCCAAAGGTCAAAGAACCAGGCGTTCTGGTGCCTCCTCCAGAGAAACTGTGAGCGCTTCAATTAAGGAATAGGGCTGAGTGACGCTTGAAGGTTTGCTGGACGTAACTCAGCCACTCTTAGCACAAGCATAAGTTAGCAAATACTGTGTGTGTTTTGTTTTTTAGGCGGGTATGCATGTAGCCATTGTATAGGTCAGCACAAACGTAACTTTGTAAGAGGAAACTATGCACGAGAACAGGATGCTATAGGACAATGTAACCTTGTAGAAAGAACTTACCTCTAAGAACAGTGAGCCCCAAGACCAACGAGACATATAGAACCAGTCATGATAACAATGAATTCTCGGAAATATAACAAATATGTTAATTAGTTATTGGAAATTGCATAAATATGTCTGTATAGTGTGTATATATGTTGTGAAACTAACTCTGCCTGGCATGCACATTTGGAGGAGCAATCCCCTGTGCATCCAGCGCTGCAATAAAGAATACCTGCTTAATAGTCATCCCCACTATTGAGTCCTGATTGTGGCCTTTCACGGCATCACACCATAGCCCAGCCGGGCTGGGTATGCCTCCGACTGGCCCCGTGATGCTGCTCGGAGGAGAGAAAGACTCTGCTTTGAGTAGCAGTGTGGAGAAAAACAAGGTTAAAAATGAAAATGAAGCAGTGTTAAAGAGCACATAGGTATTTTATACGCTCAGGAACTTGTCTGCTTGCAGTCCTGCAGGTCATGTACTGCGTATCTTTGGTCACTTCAGACTGGGAAGCAGGTTGTCTTCTATCCAGCTGTGTAAGGATTAAAAAGTTAAATTAAAAAAAAAAAAAGGAGGGAAAGGAACTAGTGGGAAGAAAAAAGTACCATGGAGCTGCTCTAATGCTGCAGCCCCGTGAGACTTCCCATCGTAATACACGCCGTTTAAAGACCTAACTTAAGTCAATAAAACTTGTAGAGAGAACATCCCCCACCCAAAGGCTGCGGGTAAATCAGTGGAGACCGAGCAAAGAAAAAAAACCCGCAAATTCTTGTTATTGATCCCTGCTGGACCAGCCCCGAGCCAAGCCGAGCCCCAGCTGGGTTTGCGTTGAGTGCTTTTGCTGTGAGATAAGGGGATGCAGCTGCAGCCGGAGCCGTATCAGGGCTCTGGGGGTTCTTGCGGGGATGCAGGCTGACCACGGCGTGGATGTCACAGCCTGACCCATGGGCCAGTGTAACTCTGCCCAGGCAAGCCCTCCCCTGGGCTTGGGGAGGATTAATTACAGAAATTGCGGGACACGGAGCCTTTCTCAGCGCTGCCGCCCAGGCTCTGCCCCTTGGGATGGGAATCCCTGGAGATGATTTTGCCGTAATCCGTGATGCCTGGCAGAATTTCCCTGTAAAGAGAAGCTGAACCACAGGTTTATTCCACACGTTGGCCGCTCCAATTCGGTTACAACAGCCAAATCTTCCTCTTTTAGGGCGCTTCTGCTTTTGTTAGTGGAGGGAGATACTGAAGGAGCAGGCAAGATCTGACACAACCGAGGTGCTCCCGGTGGTTGGGGGGGCGGGGGGGGAGGCGGAGATTTACGGCACCTTCGCCTTGTTTGCGCTGCCCTGTGCTCTCGGATCTACTGCCACCCGTCCCTGGGACACGCTTCCAGCTGCGCCGACCGCGACTGCCTGGAGGAGCGCCGCTCGGGCAAACGCTGTCGCCGCCAGGGAGCGGGGAGAAGAGCGGGGCGGGGGGGTTCCGCGGGGCGCAGAACGCGGGCAAAACCCCCTTCCCCCTCCCTTTACTCCATCCCGCGCCGCCGGCCGCGGGGGGGCGTGGTGGCGCGACTGCGCAGGCGCAGCTGGGCGCCGCCATGCTGTACGGCAAGCGGCCGTGCGTAAAAGGCGGCGGCGCGGCCAGTTTGTCCCTGTAGAGGGATGCGGACGGGCGGGTGGCGCCGCGGCATGGCGGAGGGCGGCGAGCCTTTTGTGAGTGCCCGCCCTGCTCCGCCCTGGTGTGCTGGCCCGTCCCCGGGGCCGCCTTCTTTCCTGCTGTCCCAGGTCACGCCCCCCGCCCCCCGGTGCCGGCTCTCCCGGGAGCGGCCGGTACTGGAGACGACCCCGTCCCGGAGGTGCTAGTGGGGTGCACTTCCCTGCCTGCCTTGTGCTCGGGTGCTGTTCATGCCCCGGTAGCGGGGTGTTCACTCTGAAGCCTACTGGTGTCCCTTAGCGCTAGCCACGCTGGTGCCGTTCATGCACTGGCCACCGTCGCCTCTGGGTGGCCACAGCCCTGGTCCCGGCAGGCTTCAGCGGGCTCATACCCTGTGCTGAGCCAGCGTGTCCCGCCCTCGCTGGTGGTGCTGGTGGCTCCTGCTTTTCCCTTTCCAGTTGCAGAGCAGCTGTGAGCCCTGGGGCTGCCCAGCACTGCCAGCAGTGGCGGGGGGGGGGAGGGAAGGAGGCTGGGTGCCCCGCACTTGGGGGCAGGTTAGGGTTACCCCTCCCTTGCCTGTCTCCCTTAGCGGGGACTCTGCTGCTTTCCACTCCAGATGCTCGAGGACTACCTGCTTGTGGAAGGTGCGCCTCTGCTGGAGGAGATGGCTGAGGAGGATGAAGAGCTTGACCTGTACAATGAGATGACTTTTGGGTTAGGTAAGATCTCAGGGGAACGCCAGGGCCATCAGCCAGCACCCAACAGGGTGAGGAGGATGGATGTGTGGGGGTGAGGAGCTGGGTTGGGAGCAGGGACTCTGGTGGGCACTACCCAAGCTCTCATCCACCCTGATGTGCTCTCTTCCCCTGCTCCAAGACCGAGACTCTACTGAGGAGGACATTGTAACCCCCCTGATGCCTCTAGAGATGAGCCCTGAGCTGACCAAAGTGGTGGCAGGGGAGACTGAGGCTGGGGAGGAACTGGAGCCTGGAGTGGCTGAGCAGCCAGAGAAGCTGGGAGAGCCCCAGGAGGAAGGTGGGATGGAGTTGGAGTTCGAGCAGTTTGGCTCTGAGTTGGAGGAAGAGGAGGAGGAGCTGGGAACTGAGGAACAGGAGGAAGATGAGGAGCCCTGCGAGAAGCCAAATGACCTGGGAGACCCAGCAGTGATCAGAGCTGTGCGGAGCAAACCCACACTGGAGGTGACGCATCAACAGGGAGGGGAAGGGACCCACACCTGTGGGTTCTGCCCTATAGAGGGCACCAGGGGGGTGATCTGGTGCCTGCCTGAGGGACGGAGACCCACTGGGCTGTGTCTGTAACCACCTCTTTGCCTGCAGAGCCAGGACTCGGCAGTGTTGGACAGCAGGATTGGTGCTTGCTGGGCAGAATTCGGCAAAGAGGACATGGTAAAAAATGTCCCCCCACATCTGGTGGCAGAGCTGAGGGGCCTCCATGGTGTCCCCTGCCCCTATCTTCTTGTCCTCCTTCCCCTTGCTGACCATCTCACTGTCTTCCAGCTGGAGATGGATCCCGCAGTGTGGGGCTCCTGCCCTGACAGCATCCCACCCCACCATGTGCCGGAGGTGGGCCAGGCCCTTGGGGAACGGTTGAGAACTCCCCAGTACTCGGAGCCAAGGGTCATGCGGGCAATTTGGGGCGCCTGGGGGACTTCCAAAGTCTCATCATGGGTCTGGGAGTGCATGGGCTTGTCTCTTGGGTGCTAAGGATGTGGGTGGAGGTGCCCGCCCTAGGCAGAGTCTGGGTTTGAAGGCAAAGCTGTTGAATTTGAGGGGACTGGAAGCCTCATGCTGGGGGTCCCCATGGGTCACCTGTTGTTGCATGCCACCAGGATGGGAGCCTGGCTGGTGCATGATCCAGCTGAGCAACAACCACAGGTTTTGGTGAGCTGCTTGATGCTGGGGGAGCTAAACTGATCCCAGCTGAGCCCTGTTCCCATCTCCTGCTGCCTCCTCCCTGCAGGATAAAGCCCTCCTCCAGGTCCTGGAGAGGCCCCCACCATCCACCAATGTGGCCCTCGACTTCCTTGGCTCCCCTGTGCAGCGGGGCTACGGGGGCTCTCCCCGGCTCAAGCGCCCCAACTTAAGACTGATGTCCCCCAAGTCCTTCCCCCAGCACATTCTCCGGCAGGTAACAGGTCTTGGGGGGCACTTGTGTCCTTTCTTTCTCTGTCCTCCCCTCCCCAGAGGTGCCTTGAGGACGGTCTTGTCCCAGCAACACGTCTCCGTCTTCTGCCCTGCAGCAGTCACCTCCGATGCCTTGCTCCCACTGCTCCTCTCGGCCCTTCGCGCCGGCTCGCAGACCCTCTCCGCTCTTCACTTCCAACCAGGTAACACAGTGGGCTGCGGGCTACCGCCCTGTCCCCTCTGAGGTGACCCTGGAGCAGCAGGGGATGAGGATGGTGCCTCCTCAAAGCTCTGCCGTCCAGGGCAGACTTGGCAGCTCCATCTAATCCTGAGTACCCATCGCCAGCCTCTTGCCGATGGGGAAAGTCCAGCCACTTCTTGCTTCCTAAATCTATTTGTCCTGAAGTCCCCAGTGGACCCCCACCAGGCATGGTGTCATGCTTGGTGTCATGCTGTGGCACTGGTGGTGGATGTAGGGCTCAGCTGTAGTGGCAGGATCCCTGGGGCGTATGGCCTTGCCCTAGTGCCCCACATGGCCTCTCCATGCAGGGAGAGGGTACCCCATGTGAGGATGGGAGCCAGAAGGTAGCATGGAGCTGGCAGACCCCTCCAGGTGCCTCGGAGGGGAAGGCTCTGACACCTGAATGCTTCTCTCTCCCTCTCCAAGACCGCAGGGTATGCGTCTCCCACCCCTTTCCGGCCCATGTCACCCAAAATCAGCAGCCCATCGCGGCCTCTTGGCATGCACTTTGGTCCCATGTCTCCTTCTTCGGACCCGGCTCTCTTCTTTGCTCCGGCAGCCAGTGGCCAGCTGAACCTCAGGTAGCAGGATGGCAAGTGGGGTGCCTGGGTGGGACTGGAGGAGCCCTGCAAAGTAGCTGGAGGGAATGTCCCCCCTCTGGGGACAGCTTTAATGCAGGTGCTGAGTCCCCAGCTGCTGTCCTGTCTCTCTTGCGTTGTTCCTAGCCATATGACCCAGTTGCACCCCCAACACCAGCAGCTCCTGACCCAGCGGCAGCAGCAAGGTGGGCAGGCACAGAGGTAAGGGGGTCCCTGGGGAGGTGTGGGGTGATGGTGGTAGGGCTCTGGGCAGTCACAGCAGGTTGCGATCTTCTCCTGTACTAGCATCTCCCCAAAGAAGCTGTGGTCTCCTAAAGCAGACCCTTATGCAGGGCTGATGACCTCCAAGGAGAAGGACTGGGTTGTCAAGGTGGAGATGATCCAGCTGCAGAGCGAGAACATGGATGATGATTACTACTACCAGGTGAGGTCCTGCTGGCAGTGTCAGGAGCTCTTCCTGCTCCTCAAGGCTGGGGCATTATCTCTTTGGGTGCCAGAGGGTGCCCGGGCTCATGGTCCTTCCCCTCATGGCTACACCTGTCCTTACAGATGTACTACCACCAGCTAGAGCACAAACAGGCAAAGGAGGAGCTCCTTGGTGGGCGCAACAAGCAGGAGCCCCCCAAGCTGGTCACGCCATTCATCCAGAAAGTGGAGACATACGACTCCGGTGAGGGGCTGGGGTGGGTGGTGGGGGACTGGATGAGGGGATGGGTTGTGGGATGTGGTCTCACCGTATTTCCATCTCTCTTCCAGTGGTGCGTATCGCGGGCTCACTGGGCCAAGTCGCGGTGTCCACCTGCTACAGCCCTCGCCGGGCCATTGATGCTGTGCACCATGCCCTTGTGGAGGAGGTAGATGAGGGGAAGCTGGGCTGGTGGGTGCCCTGGGTGCCTGGGGATGCAGCTCTGAGCTTTCCCCAGGCCCTGCAGTAGCTTTAACAGGAGCTTTAGGAGCTGCTGCGACGGAGCACGGGTGACACCCCGGCTCTGGGTGTTGTTGCGAGCTGTGAAATGGAGCAGGGGCTGCCTCGGCAGTGGCAGCTTGTACCCTGGTGGGATGGGGCTCCAGGCAGTCAGAGCTGGCCATGGCCTCCCCATGGGCTTGCTCTGTATCCTGAAGCTGCCTCTGATCCCCAGGGAGCAGCTGGCCCAGTGCCCTACTGGCAGCGGTGTCTGGTGCTGGCTGTAACTGTTGTGCCTTCCTTTTTCCCCTCCTGAAGGCCGCAGGGAGCCACCGGCTACGGGCGCTGCACCGGATCGAGAAGGTGAGTGAGCCACAGTTTGGGGCAGGGTGGCATGGTGCAGATGTTTGGTTTTAATCCAAGGAGCTCTGTGAGGGCCTTCTACCTAGGCAGGGGTCCTGGATAACCAGTGGGTAGAAGATGCTCCAAGCTTCCACCTTGCCCTGTGCCGTTTCTCCAGCTCTTCCTGCAGCTGCTGAAAGTGGAGGAGATGCAGCGGAAGATGTCCCTGGCCCCAGAGGAGGAGCAGCTCTGCTGTCAGGAGCAGAAGAGCCAGGAAGTGGAGTGTATCTACCAAGTCTTGAAAATCAGAGCTTGCAGCAGCGAAGAGTGAGTTTGTGCTGTGGGGAGAGGGGAGCGGGTGGCGTGTCCTGGTCCTCACGGGGCTCAGATGGTCACAGATGAGTAGTTCTGGGTGACAGTGAGGGTTGGATCCTGTCCTCCGTGTGTCACCATGGCCTGTGCTGACCCTGCACATGAGCCTCATCCTCCACTGGAGCTGATGCTGGTCCTTCTGGATGGACAGAAATGCTACAGGTTCCTTGGGATCTGTGCCAATGGAGCCTTTGTCCCCAGGGAGGCAGAGGATGAATTCCTGCAACTCCTGTGTGTGCGGAAGGGCAAGAAGCTCGTGGCCCGGCTGCTGCCCCAGCTGACCCGGGAGCAAGCGGAGAAGATCCTGCTGACCATCACCCACCACCTGCCCTTCCTCATGAAGAAGGATGTGTTGGATGAGGTGAGCACCTCCAGCCAGGGCAGGGGCATCCCAGGCTGCCTTCTTCCCCTGTCTGTTCTTGGGGGGGGGGGCACCCTGGACGATGGGGAGACCATTTTGCTGGGTCCCAGTGCAGCCAGGCAGCTGGTGGGGTTGACATGAGACAGGAGCCTTTCTCCTTCCCTCTGGAGGAAGAGAAAGGTCTCTGGGAGGGGTTAAAGCAGTCCTGGTGGTAGTCTACTCCGAAGGGGTGCAGTGTTGGCTTTTGCGTGTGTCCCGCCCCCCCCCCCCCCCCCCCCCCCCAGGTGTTGGGATGGGGCTCAGGCATGGGGCTGTGGTGGTGATGGGTCAAATGGTCTCAGATCCCTGCTCTCCTCTCTGCCCTGCCCAGTCTCTCTCCCTGCTCTACAGCCCATTGAACAAAGTGGTGGGCGGGATGACCTTCAGCAAACTCATCGAGGTCCTGTGGGAGATGACCAGGCCTCTGCCCGAGTCCCTTGAGCTCCCCCTGGCCATGGCCTTGAAGAACCAGGTAGGTGGCCCCAAGAAGGGCAGGGCTGTGCTCTCTGTGGAGCCACCACTGCCACCTACCCATGATGCTCCACCTACCCATGATGATAACCAAATGGTTAGGACCATTTCTGTTTAATGTCTTTATTGATGATCTCAACAAAGACAGGGTGTATCATCAGCAAGTTTGCAGATGACACCAAGTTAAGCAGGAGTGTTGATTCCCAGGAGGATAGGGAAGCTCTACAGAGAGACCTAGATAGATTGGATCATTGGGCCAAAATCAATGGTATGAGTTCCAACAAGGGCAAGTGCCAGGTTCTGCACTTGGGCCACAATAACCCCAAGCAGCGCTACAGGCTTGGGGAAGTGTGGCTGGAGCTGCCTGGAAGAAAGAGACCTGGGGGTTCTAATTGACAAGCGACTGAATATGAGCTGGCAGTGTGCCCAGGTGGCCAAGAAAGCCAACAGCATCCTGGCTTGTATTAGAAATAGCGTGACCAGCAAAAGTAGGGAGGTGATTGTGCCCCTGTACTCAGCACTGGTGAGGCCACACCTCGAGTATTGTGTCCAGTTTTGGGCACCTCAATACAAGAGAGATATCGAGGTGCTGGAGCGGGTGCAGAGGAGGGAAACGAAGCTGGTGAAGGGCCTAGAAAACAAATCATATGAAGAGCGGTTGAAGGAGCTGGGACTGTTTAGTATGAGGAAGAGGAGGCTGAGGGGAGACCTCATCACTCTCTACAACTACTTGAAAGGACACTGTAGAGAGGTTGGTGCTGGTCTCTTCGCACAGGTAACTAATGACAGAACGAGAGGGAATGACTTCAAGCTGCAACAGGGTAGGTTTAGACTGAACATTAGGAAAGAATTTTTCACAGAAAGAGTGGTTGGGCATTGGAATAGGCTGCCCAGGGAGGTGGTTGAGTCACCATCCCTGAATGTGTTTAAGAGTCGTTTAGATGTGGTGTTGGGGGATATGATATAGGGGAGAACTTTGTAGTGTAGGGTAGATGGTTGGACTCGATGATCCCAAGGGTCTCTTCCAACCTGGACGATTCTATGATTCTATGCTCCTCCTGGTGCTTTGCCCACAGTTTGGGATCTCCTTGCTTTACTCCCTGCTGAGCCATGGTGAGAGGCTGCTGTCCTCCAATGCACCACTGGAGCCACGCAGCGGGGACTTCGAGACATGGTGAGGAGTCGTGTGAGCCACCAGGGTTGGGGTTTTCTGGCCGGTGGGGCGCTCACCCCCCTGCATTGAATCCCACAGGACGGACACAGTGTTCCTGGTTGCCCGGGAGCTGTCTCAAGTGCCCAAAACCTTGCTGGTGGAACCTCTCTTCTTGCCCAGCAACCTTCTCTCACTCTTCTGCCGCTACCTGGACAAGCAGACAGTCCACCAACTGGAAGCCAAGATGGAGTGAGTACCACCTGGCACGGCCCCTGCCTCTCCTGGGGATCCCCTGGGAGAGGAGCAGCAGATGGGAGTTTGCTGCTTCTGTCCCCTTGGGGACAGAGGGGTAGGGACAACTCTGTTGGGACATGAGTCTCCAAACCTCTCCCAGGTTGAGCTGATCCTTGTGGCTTTGCTCCTGCTTCTCTGGGGCATCAGCTGCCGGCAGTGCGAGTGTGACAAGCAGGTGCTCCAGCCTAGTCCTTTCCCCGCAGATGTTCCCCACTGCCCTCGGAGGCTGCCAGGCCCTGCTGAGCCCCGGGAGCTTGGGAATGGGAGCCAGTGGTGCTGGGAACAGGCAGGGCCCCCGTGCCCTGATGTTGAGTTTCAAAGTGAAGACTTAACCCTGGTGCAGGGCACTCTGGGTGAGCCAGGCACTGGCCGGGCCGGTGCTCGAGGGCCAATGCTGACCTGCCCCGGTGGCCAGGAGCGCAGCACAGGGTGACGGGTAACTTATTTTGGCCTCGTACCCAGCGCTAGTGAGCGCTGGGTGTCAAGGCAGGGTCTGCACAGGGGCGCTGGGAGCACCTGGGGGTGAGTGACTCTGTGTACAGCAGTCAAAATAAAATAAAAAAAGGTGATTAACAAGCTCCTCTGGCTCCAGTGGGCAGCTTCTGCTGTAAGCGCAGGGGGCCTGGAGGCATCACCCAGGTGTGGAGACCCCTGGTCGGGGATGGTGGGGATCCAAGTGTGTAGTAAAGGGGGGAGGGGAGCCAGAAGGAGGAAAAAGGGGGGTAGAGGAGAAGACAATGAGCTCAGAAGTGATTGGACAGGATCAGAGGACACCACACAGCTGGGTTCTGGGGATGATTGAGTCCCCAGGGAGAGGAATGGGCTGGGAGAAAAGGGATGTGATGGGGAAGGGAGGGAGAGGAATGGGCTGGGAGAAAAGGGATGTGATGGGGAAGGGAGAGATGGGTGCACGCAGGAAGGGTGCATCTGCGTGCATGGGGGAAGGCTATGTGGGACCTTAAACATGGGGGTGGGTAATTAAGCACCTCTTCTCTCTGCTGAGACTAATTAGTCTGAAGACTTGCAGGCATGGTTTTGGTGAAGTACCTTGAGGATCTCTTCTAAGTGATTTTAACTGACCATGACCCTCACTTCTGCATCTCGGGCTGAAGGGGTGCCCAGGTGCAGTGTCTGGTCCTACTGCAGAAACCGTTGTGGCTCCTGCCTGTCTATATGGTGGGATTTCCCCTCATCCTATGGGACCTCTGAGCCGAGGCCCTCTCTGTCCATCCCGAGGTCTAAACTTGACACCCAAAGCCTGGGGTATGTTCAAAAGAGGTTTGCACCAGAAAGTTGTCTGTCCTCAGACTGGTAGCTATTGTGTGGGACCAACCCCATGTAGGTAAGAGCAGATGAAGCTACTCCTTTAAACTGACATCCTCCAGAGGTCAAACTAAGGCACAATGAGGATTTGCAGAAAATAAGGATGTGAGCAGTTGGGTGGGATTTATCTCCAGTGCTTATCATGACAGATCCCCCTCTGCTTCTGAAACACACTTCAGAGAAGCAACTGAGGTGCCCAAATACAGCTGTGCAGAGACAAGAGATGCTGCAGATGTGATGCAGGACCTACAGGGGGGTGGGGTGTAGGCTATCAATTATCTAAAAGGGGTGTAAGGTCCAGCTGGGAGGAGCTCCAGGTCATCCCAGCAGCTGCTTTTGTCATCCTGATGCCTCTCCTGCTCATCTTGGTGTCCTACAGCCTTTCCCTGCCCTCAAAAGCAGGTCTACCAAAAAATAGGTTGAAAGTCTTCTCTGCTTGCTCCTCACACTTTGTTGTTGGAAGGTTCTTTGGGAAAGCTGTGTTTATACCTAGCCATCCACTGCTATGTTACTTCAAATGAGTGACACTGGCAGATTGTCATCAGGGTGAAAACCATAGTTTTGAGCCCACCAAGGCCATCTGGGAGGATACCCGTGTGGTGACCCACCTGCAAGCAAAAGGCTGGACCTTGGAACTACAAGCCCTAGAGAGGAATTTGGACAGAAGGGAAGCAGCAGCTGCGCACTGATTTGTAGGAAGAGAGGAGGACACCAGTGAGTCCTTCAAGATAAGGATAAGCCTTGTTATGTTTTCCCTTTGGAAGGGTGAGAGTGCAGGCCTGGCGCAGTGGAGATGAAAGAAGGAAATCTCTTTTGGTTACTCTCCCACAACCGAGGGACCCACACCACCCGGCAGCTCCTGGTGCTTCCCATCTGGAGAAAGGCACTCTCTCACCCAGGTACCACCTGGTGCACGAACTCAGCTGAGGAGTGTCTTGTTTGTCTGGGTTGGGGTCTTCTCCCTTAACCCGAAGCTGATGGAAGTCTAGGGTGTCTCACCTGGCTCTGCTTTACCTACTGCCCTGCCCGGCTCCTCCTGGCACTGTCCCCAAAGAACCACCTGCCCCATGTAGTGGTGACCCATCACCGTGAGTGAGCAACTGGCCCAAGGGTGGTTGCTGTCCCGGGGATGTGGGACTCATCCTGGGACGCAGGGGAGAGTATTTTGGGCTTGCACAAAACTTATTACTGGATGTTTATGGGAGGAATCAAAGGTGAGGAGGAGGAGGGATGGAGGTGGTTTGTGGTAGTGTCCACTCTCTTGGGCTGATCCTGAAAACCCTCGAGCTGAACAAGTGGCCACCCTGGTCAGGGTGTGGAGGGGATGGTGGCTGTTCTTATGAGGTGTTGAGGCCGTCTTGGTCAGGGCACTGAGGGGACCATGGCTGCCTCAGGGTTCATGTATCCCAGGGAGGGTGTCCTTGGGCATGGAGAGTGCTGTGGCCATCTTGGTTGGGATATCAAAGGCAACCATGGTGTCTGTTTCAGTGTGTTGAGGGGTTGGCTGGCATGGGGACGACCATGGCCATCTCGGCTGGGGCATTGATGGGACTGTGACCATCTTCGTTGGGGTGTTGAGGGGACCACGGCCATCTCAGGTGGGGCACAGAAGGTGCCCCGGCCAGGGGCTGGGGGGACGCAGGGTGCCATCCCCTGGGGACACCCGCCCCACCATGCTTGCTCCCCTCAGGCCTGGGCTCGCCCACTGCCCGGGGCGGAGGAAGGGGGGCACGCTCCCCCTCCGCCGGTGCAATGGTACGACCCGGCGGGCCTGTCCCCCCCAACCACCCCGCCAGGCTCGTGGCCGTTTCCATGGGGACGGAGCGACGCCTGTCAGCGGGGGAAAAACGGCGGCGCTCATTGGCTCCCCCTGGCGGGGGAGGGCGGGGCAGGCGGAGGCACGGCCCAATCCGGAGGCCTCACGCCCCTCCGTCCCCGCCCCGGCGGGTTAAGGCGGCGGCGGCGGTTTCCGGCGCGGCTGTCGCAGGCGGAAGCGGCGGCGGCGGCAGCGCGGACATGGCGTCGGGCGGCGCCAGCGGCTCCCGCTCCCCCTCCCCTGCCGAGCGCCTCCCGCCGCCCTTCCCCGACCCTCACGGCGGCGACAGCGACGCGCCGGGGGCGGCTGACAGCGACACGGAGGGCGAGGACATCTTCACCGGCACCGTGAGTGTGGGCCGTGGATGGGGATGGGGGCAGCGGCCCGGGGGTAAGCCCGGCTTGGGGCGGCTGTGAGGGAGGAGCTGCGGGCCTCGGCCCGGTGGTGCCTGCGGGTGGGCCCCTCTCTGAGGAGAGGCCCAGAGCCTGTAGGCAGCGGCGTGGTACCCTCCGGGTTTGGTTAAAAAAGGGGGGGACCCCCGAAACCCCCCAAAATAAAATTGAGGGGGACGGTTGCTTTGGGTTCTTGCTCCTGCAGGGAGCCTGGAATCTCCTCCCTCCCTGCCTGAGAGCACCTCAAATGCCTGGGGTGGCTGCAGAGTGGGGTGCTGTGGGTGCTAGGTGGGTGTCTAAGGGCAGGGAATGAGCCCTGGGGTCCCTCTTGGCTGTGGGACTGTGCAACGGCTCGTGCCAGGACAGTCTCTGCCTCCCGGGGTTATAACCTGTCACTTCTTGCAGAGCCTGAGCATTCTGAAGGAGCCTGTCAGCGTGAAGATGTCCCTGTGTGGCTCGGGCACAGTGCTGGGGGCAGCTGCCCGCTTCTCTGTCTCACCCCCGATCAGGGTCGTAGTAACTGGTGAGCCGGCCGCCTCGCTGGTTTGGAGCCTGGTGGCAGCCGCAGCTCAGCGTCTCTGCTGTGCAGCTTGTGAGGCTTCATAGGGAAAACCCCCCTGTTTTCCTTCCCCCCACTGTGAGCTCTTGTCCCTTCAGCTTCCAAACATGGTGGCTGACGTGGTGCTTACTGCCTTCAGTTTGGTATTGGGGGATGAACCCCTTCGTGCAGTGGGAGTGAGGTGACAGGAGGCATCTGATGTCCTCTGCTCATGGTGAGGAGCGTCACCAATGCTTTGGTGACCTCCTTTGCCTTGTACCAGGAGAACTGGCTGCAGGAGGGTCTAGGAAGGTTTGGTGTTCAGCAAACCAGGTCACTGTGGGGCTGCACAAATTCCCTGCTGAAGGTGGAGGTGTGAATGGTGACGGGTTTCAGCACCTTTTCTTTTTTGTAATAGCCTCCTGTGTGTGAATCCCTGGTTGTTGAAGGCTGCTGGTGTTAATTCTTGTCACCTGCGCTGGTGTTTGCTCTAGACAGTGACCAGCAGCCAGGAGGGGAGTTAAAACACTGGCTGGTGCTTTCCCAGTCCGAATGCCTCCCCAGCCAGCTGCTGGCCTCAGGTTCTTGGGCTCAGCGTCCACACCAAGTGAGGGCCTCTGCTAGAGGGACCGCAGAAGCTGGCTCCTCTGGCAGGCTGGTTGCTTGAACGCTGCAGGTTCTAGGGTAGATTTACTAAGCTCTGCTAGCTGAGGCTGGTCACATTGTCTCCTGGGAGGGGTGACATCGTGGCCTGCATCACCCAGGCTTTTTCCAGCCTGCCTGCTCCTGCCAGGCAGGAGGAGTTGGTGTCTCAGACAGAAAGCTCTCCAGAAACCTTCTCCTCTCTCCAGTTTCCCAGCCCTGATGTTTTTGCTGGGCTGGGCTCAAGGAGGCTTCAAGGAGGAGACCATGGCTATGAACATGCAAACCTGCCTGCTACTGGGAGCGGAGCTGACCTGACCAAGCTTCTCCTGCCACCGGCACAAAGCTAGAGCTGTCTCTGCCCTGCTCCTGGTGGAGATCCTCCTCTGTCCTTGTGCCATGCTTGCTCAGTAGCAGGCTGTCTTCTGCTGGTGGCTTAGCAGGAAGGAAGAAGGCAGGTTTGGGGAGATGTGGGTAGATTCTGCCCTGCATAAGTTTGAGAGGATGAAACTCTCACGTTGGTCTGCGCAAAACAGAGCAGCAGAGTCATGTTTTGAAAATAACATGGGAACGTGCAACCCTGGCCTTGCAAGAGGAAGGCGCTGGTACCTCTGGGTGGCACTAGGGCATGGTGATGGTCTTGAACTTTTCAAGACCTTTCTTTATTGAAGGACTTGGAAGATGTAGTAGGTGGTTTGTTGCTTTGTGGTAGAGGCAGCCTCCCAAAACAGACGACTGCCAACTGCTGCAGGCTTTCATGCAAATAAAGTGTCCCTTCACCAAAACTGCAGTCTGTTAATAAGCTAAAGCAGCTTATCAGGTGCTTAGTGTTGTTGTTGAAGCAACTGTCATAACTAATACGTGGCTTTTCTGTGTGACCCAGTGGCTTTGCTTGTCTCTCTGCCCTTGAGCATTAGAAAAACACTTTCTGTGAAGCAGGGGAGTCATGCTGGTGAGGCAGATCCACCCGGCTGCTGGCACTCAGGTGGCTTGACAGCGCTTAGCAGTAATACAGGAGCCAGCAAAGCAGCATTTGGGTCAGATACAACTCTAACCAGAGCTGGACTTCATCCACCTGTGACAACAGTTGGGCTGCTGGGTGACCACAGTTCTCTCTAGGGATGCCCTCAAGTGCTGGCTCTTCTGCCTAGATGTCTGGTTCCCCATGGCAGGTGTCAGGCTCGCACCAGGGGACCTAAGGAGCTTCTGCCTGCACGCGTGATGGTCGGGGTGGGCTAAATCAGACCCCTGAGATGGCGGGTGTTGTGTCACGGACTGCAAAAGAGGCCGTGGCTCTTCTCTAGTGGCAGATGGAGAAGTAGGAACAGGGTGTGGTTCTTTCAGTCTTAGAAACTAAATCTAAAACAAACTGAGAATGCAGTCACGGTAGAAAAGCAGATAGTCTTTTTCTGTGTATGAAAGCTGGGAAGCTCATTGGGGACACTGATGTTTCCTTGCTGAAGGAAGTGCCAAGGAGCCTGTGGGTTTGGAGTCGCTGCTAATAGTGCTCCATTTACTGGCCGTCAAAGACCTGTTGTGTTCTCTGCTAAGTTGTTAAAGAATAGCGCTTGCTGTCCCGTCCTTGCTTGGAATA
This sequence comes from Numenius arquata, assembly GCF_964106895.1. Taxonomy (NCBI): domain Eukaryota; kingdom Metazoa; phylum Chordata; class Aves; order Charadriiformes; family Scolopacidae; genus Numenius; species Numenius arquata. Next base: position 23,189,628 of record NC_133586.1, read on the forward strand.
ACTCATCTGCCTGCAAAATGAGGGACGATTCATGACGCCAGCATCTGTAGCGCTTGCCCGCAGCAGGAATGCAGAAAGAGCTCTGCCTTCTGGTGTGGTGACTGGTTGGCATATGAGCTCTCAGGTGGGCTTTCACCTTGTCCCCAAGCCTGCTCCTAGTAGCCAGGATAGTGTCCCCCAGCAAAGCTGCGTGTTCAAGGGGCTTTTTGCTGTGGCAGAATCCAGCTGTATTGTAAGTCCTGGCCCTGGGGCTCAGGGCTGGCTTGCCCTGGCCTTGTCCATTCATGGGGAGCACGAGGTTTGGGTTGCAAAACACACTGTGCAAGACTTTGTCAACATCACTTTGCAAAGCAGAACCATGCCTGGTTTTAGTCCAGCTGTGACAGCCTGTCTCTGCTGGCAGGGGTCTTGCAGGAGGGGACTGTGGCTTCATGAAGCAGTGCCAGGACGGCAGAGTCCCTGAGCTTCTCCAGCACCGTTTGGAACTGAGCTGCTGCATTAAAGCGGGGCCCGGCTGCTTCACGTGGGCCCTAGCCAGCCCTCTGGGCAAGGGCAGCTGGGCTCGTGGTGGCAGTGGAATGCTGGCACAAGTTAGGCTGCCGACAAGGCTCCTGTGATCCCCAGCATCTTGCCTTCGGGCAAGCAAATCGCTGTGTGTCTCTGCCACCAGCAGCTTGGCTTTCCCAAGGCATCTCCTGTTGGCAGCGTGCTCGGATCACTACAGTTAAGCACAGGAGGCTCCCCAGTCTGCCCATGGACCTTGGTGTGGTGTCGGTGCCGGTGTTAGTACTTGGAAATGGCATGGCTGGGTGTGTTACAGGTGTTGTGAACAGGAGCACTTGTGTGTGCTCAATTGCCTGCTGCTCCCGACACCTGTAGTCCGCAGTCAGGGACTGGGGCTCTGACACTTGGCTTGTGGGCTGGCACGTCCCAGGGGCCTGCTGGCTGCTTCTATTCTGCTAAAGATCAGGGTTGAAATTGGCTGTGAAGTTCTGCGTGATACTCGGTGTCCTTGACTCAGATGCCGCTGTACAGCCTTGCTGGCTGAGATGGTAGTGCTCAGGGGTGGGTGGAAGGGAAGCAGGCTGTGATGTCCTTTGGCCACTGTGCTCACACAAGGTTTGTAGTACTGACCCTGTGTGGCAGCAGCTAGGAAGGTGAGCTGTTTGGTCCTCCAGCCTCTCTTCCTCAGTGTAAATGACCTCTTGTTTATGTGCTTTTAATTCTCTTATAGAGCAAGCCCACGGCACCAAAAAGGGAATCTCTTCTCCCTGCGAACAGCACCTCCAAAGAAAATGGGGTTCGTGTAGAGCAAGATGATCAGGATTTATTTGCAGGTGAGTCTGTATCTACTGGGTGTTCACTGGGGATTTCTGAACTCTACGCCTGGAGTGATCTGCTTTGTATCCATCACTTATGTGTCATGCTTATTCTGAACTATCACAGGTCCTTATCTCAAACTCGTGTTCCAGTCTGCTCTGGAAGCACTAAGCTCTGCTGGTGTTTTTGGGAACACCAAAGTAGCCTCCTCCAGGTTTCTAGCATAATCATGTGTCAGGATTAACTGTTTGGAAGCTGGAGAGGATTAAAATGGAGTTTGCTTTAGTTTTGTTGCCTTAAACTGTAAAGTGGTGTGCGTCTTCTCAGAGTTAAAACCTTTTGTTCTCTACCTTCTACCTTCGTGCAGGTGTGGAGGAAGCATCTTTAGTAGACGTGGCTGGTCTGAAGGAATGGGAGACATAACACCCCTCAGCAGGGGAAAACGAGGAGGGTCAGACCTTCCCAGCCCTGGTGTGGTGGGACACCTCTGGCAGAGCCATGTGAGAGTCATTTCTGGAGACACCTGCTAACAGATGGAAGTTCTTACTTCCTCTGGGTGGAGAAGTGTACAGGGAAGGAGCCTACCTTCCAGGCCGGCCTATGTGCCATGTAAAATAAAAAAATCCAGCTAGGCTTTAGCTGTTCCAGTGTGTGGCTCCTCTAGCACTCAGCAAGGAGGTGATGCCTGGCTCCTTCTAGAATAAGAAGTTCATTGGATTAACTTAATGTTCTCCAGCAGGATTGATCAAATGCTCTTACTGCAGTGAAGATGTTTTAAGTCACACTCTTCCCAATGCTTGCAGGTGTCCTCCCGATGGATTTATTTATTTTTTTTCTTTTTTTAAGCTAATTAATCCTGTTGTTACTCACTAGATCCCATGAACCTTTTGGAGAATATTGAAATTACCTTTCCAGAAACTCAAAGTAGAGAGGCTGACCCTTGCAAATTTCTCTTGACAGATGCCACTGTAGAGTTGTCTCTAGACAGCACACAAAACAACCAGAAGAAGGAACCAGCCAAAGTATCTAATCCTGCCCCCTCTTTAGAAGTAGCTGCAAGCTCCTCTTCTAGAAACCCTTCAAAGAGCTATGAGGAGGTGAGAATTGCTCTGAGCTTTCCAGCTCGCCCTGCTGGTTTCAAACTGTAATTGGCAGGAACCTGTCCATTTACTTAGTTGTAAACATGCATCTTAAATGATGCAATTAATGTAATCGCCATATTGGATGCCATGGCTTGTATCTCAGGCCATCAGTCTGGGACTGATACAGCTGAAGTGGGGTTCAGGTCAGCCTGGCAGCATTCTTGCTCATGGGGTGGTGCAGATCGCTTTCAAAGCAGAAATAGCAAGCAGCTGATCTGGTCCTGAGGGTCTGAGCTCTGGCTCAGAGCTCTAGTGCGCTGTGTTGCTGCAAATGGGGCAAGTGGTGTAGCTGCTCTTGTCCGTGTTTTAAAAAGAAAGTGTCTCCTGGGTGACACGAGAGCACAGGGTCCTCAAGTGGAACTTGTGTTCTGGTTGCCAAGCCCGGTTAATTGGGTGGTACTTGGTACCCTAAATCTGGGTTTTCCCCTTGGAGAGACTGAAACTGTTTTGGAGACAAGGAAAGTGCTACTTTTCTGCCCCAGGCACTCCTGAGTTCATGAGGATGGGCTCTGTGGTGCCATTAGGAGAAGCATCTCAGGTTGGCTTCAGACTGATGTAAGTGCAGGAGTGATGCAGGACTAGGCCGGGATGCTGAGCTGGTCAGTGAACCAAAAAGCTGTCACCTTCTGCTTCATGGACCAAAGAGGCTGTTTGAGGCCAGTCTCGGCTCTGCTTTGCTTACTCCTTTAATACCATTCCGCTAACGAGGCACTGCGATGCTTGCTGAGCAAGCCTGAAGCCTCTGTGGTCTGTCAGAGGCAGTATCACTGGTATGGCCACACGCTGGCCTTCAGCAAAGCAGGGTATGATGGAAAAACCCTTTCAGACAGGGTCTGCTGGGTGCTGTCCTGTCTCTCCATCCCTGTGTGCCTGCACAATACAGCTTACCTTCTGCTTAGGTTCAGAATTTTATGCTGTTTCAGATGAGAACTGAAATCATGATGTAAAAGAGCCCAAAGGGAACTATCTTGCACAGAGCTGAGGCTGGATTCTGCAGTTTCACCTTGGGGCTGAGCAGTTTGTACATTGGTCTGTGTAGATGGCAGTGTTGGAAAGACAAATCCAGTTTAGGATCCTTGGAACGTGTAGCCCAGACACAAGTGAGAAGCTCGAGGGCTTTATAGACTGGCCTTGGCCAGACTGAAGTGCCAAAGATGCCTTGGCAGCATGACAAGCTCACTGTAATGGATGACACTTGGTGGTTTGGGGTGGTTTGAAGCCTAGCTTTCTAGTTTTAACTTGCTGTCCTCGTGTGCTTACTCTGAACAGCTGGAAGAGGAGGAACAGGAGGACAAATTTGAGCTGACTGTAGGAGTGAGTGACCCAGAGAAAGTCGGTGAGTTAACGTCCTGTCCTGCTGTGCAGTGAGGCACAGTTAGACAGGCCAGGCTGGGCAGTGGGGCTGAGTGCAACTGTCGCCTCCACGTGCCACAACTCCAGCCTTCAAGCTGTCTCTGCAAGCACAAACTTGATCCCAGAGTAACTTCTCCGAGAATTCTTCCAACATCTAGAAAAAGCAGAACTACACAAAGCAAAATGCCTGGGTCACAAACGAGCGAGGCAGGAGCAGGTTTTGGAAAGCCAGGAACCTCAATGGCAGGGAGCAAGGAGCGGGTTTTTTGGGAGGGTGAAACGTGATGTTTGCAGTAGCAGAGCTTGGTGTCTGGAATGGTGGTGACCAACTTGACCTCCGGGCAACACTGTCCTGTGTGCAGCTGGCAAGGGGGAGGCAAAACTTCCTTAACCTAAAGTGAAGGGTGTTATTCCATGGCAAGCAGCTGTGCTTGCCAGAGAAGCAGCTCTGGCTTCAAACTGAGAAGCAAGAGGGGTTCTCTCTGTCGAAAGTGGGAGCTGGCCAGCTGTGGCAGTCCCTGGGGTGCAGAGAACCCAAGGTAACATCTGATCCCAGCCAGTGGAGCAGCTTCATGAGGGGCAGCTTGTTCTCCCTCCTGGGCTAGTGATCTCTGGAGCTGGGAGGTGTGCTGTGATTCTGTGAAGTATTTTAGGTGTAGCATCAGACCTCTGAGGATGCCCTTCACTTGAACTACCAGGTAAACAAGGGCATTTCTGTGTTAACCAGAGAAAACTGCCCATGATGTTTCAGAATCCAACCGCATGCAGCCAGGGGCTGTCTGACTCACGTCTTCTGAATGGGCTGCTTCATGTTCTGTACAGCCGCTGAATTGTTGCTTGCCTAGCGGATGCGCGGAGCCAGCCCAGTCACTGTCGGTGTAACAAGTGGCTGATTGTCAGCGTGGGCTGCCTTGGGAAGCAAAAGGAGGTCTGAGCAGTCAGGTCAGGGAAACATGGAGCGGGCAGGAGTCCAGGGAGATGCTGCCTGTGGGTCTGTGTGAAGGTCTGGGGCTCTCTCGGGCCAAGGATCAGAACCACTGAGGCAGGCAAAGGCTGGGAGCCTCCTGTTCTGTGTTCAGGTGACAGTGGAAAGAGCTGATCTTGTGACACACTAATGCCTTGGTTTCTGTTTTCCATAGGGGATGGCATGAACGCATATGTAGCCTACAAAGTGTCAACACAGGTATGTCTAATTCCTGAAATGGGGTGCTGTTATTTTTCTGTGCTTGAAGGCAGCTGGACTGTCTGTTCTTCGTCAAGCCAGCGGTGACCTAAATAGACAGGAGGCCTGAATGCCTCGTTACAAGGATTCAGGAGTTATAATCCACCCCTACAGATCAAAGGGGGAGCCTAGCTGAGAAATAGGGTTTGAACCTGTTTGAAAGGAGGCTGTCTTTTATTATTTTTTTTTTCTCCTGTCCTGGCTGGTAGTGGTGCTCAGCATTGGGGTGAGCAGCAGGACTGACATCTGTTAGGGAGAGCTCCAGACACTGGGGCTGTTGCTAATGGTTCTGTGCTGATGGTCGTGTCGGATTAAGCTGACCTGAACTTGGCTCTTGCTGGAGAGCTGCTGCTGTAGCTAGTATCATGTCAGGACCTGCTCTCTCCTGGGCTAATCACAAGAAACGGAGCCTTCTGCAGCTGCTGCCCTGTTTGGAGTTTTGGGGTGCTGCTGTGAGCTCTGCAAAAAGTGGTTCCTGGCTGTCTGTGCAGCAGCTGCTGGATGACAGGCTCCTGTGCTCTGAAGGCAAGGCTGTGTGAAGAGGACTAGGGGACTTGTTAGCCTCCACTCCTGCTCTGCAAATGCTGTCAAAAGCCACTGATGGCCCCCTAGGGTGATAAAGTGCAACCTGACAGCAGTCCCTGTCCCTGTGGGGAGCAGGGATGATGGGATTAGGCGATGGGCAGGTCTTACCAAGCAGCCTGCAGCCACAGAAACAGCTGCTCTGTTATTTAGTGGCATTAATACTGCTGCTTGATCTGAAGAGAACTGTTAGGAGGTAAGCTGCTGAAAGCCTAGTCCTAAGATCACTCTGTTCAGCCTTGCCCATTTCTCAGGTCTTGCAGAGCTCAAGCTGTCCTGCCTCACCCCCAGAAGTGACAGCAGAGAGAAGCCATGAGGCTGTGGGTGCAGGGGTGAGCTTCCCAGGGTGAGTCTGATCTGAGTCTCGTCTCTTCCCCCCAGACGAGCATGCCCATGTTCAGGAGCAAGCAGTTTTCAGTGAAAAGGAGGTTCAGTGACTTTCTGGGTCTCTATGAGAAGCTTTCGGAGAAGCATGCCCAAAACGGGTTCATCGTTCCTCCACCACCTGAGAAGAGTCTCATAGGTGAGTGGTGGAGGTGCAGAGCTCTAGAGCTGCTCCTTCTGGTGGTGAGCTCTGCACCTGAAGGACTACCTGCAGTCTCAAAGGTGAGAGGGGAAGCTGCAGAGCAGCCATGGGGAGCAGGTGTGGAAAACAGTCTGGGTTCCCTTGGCACAGACAAAACTCTGGTTCCATACTTGGAGCTCTGGGCTTAAAGCCTTGTTTGAATTCACAGATGCCTCCACATCTGCTTGATGCAGGGTAAAACCTCATCCTCTGCGCTGTCACTGAATTGCTGTTCTCTGGAGTCCAGACCTGTAACCCTTCCAGTCTCGCCTGGCATTGCTCTGCTTCTTTTCTGGATGTCAACTTCTGTTCAGTGTTAGGCATAAGCAGAGTTTAAACTTCCAAGTAGCTCTTGCTGATGCAAGGTCTAATTCCTCTTGTAAAATGCCTCTCCTCTACTGTCACCCTGATTGTCTGTACCTTGTAACAGACCATGGTATCTTGTGTGTTGAGTTTGAAGCAGCTCGTTAATTGTGTCTTACTTCTTGTGCTAGGAATGACCAAAGTGAAAGTCGGGAAAGAAGACTCCTCCTCTGCAGAGTTCCTAGAAAAAAGACGGGCTGCTCTAGAGAGGTACAGACCCCAACAGCTATCCCCCCTGCCTGAACCGAGCAAGGCACCTCCAAAAGGTCAGACTGGCTACACTCTCCTTCCTGCATGAGAAAAGCCGTCTGCTTCTGGGTTTACAGCAAACCTGGAGGCTGCTGAGGAGTTGCAACTGCAGAGAGTTGCTTTGATGCTGTAAAGCAATCTTCTGCTTCAAAAGCCTCTGCTGGTGTTGGGCCAAATCTGGCCAAACTCCACGGGCAAGGCAGGGAGAGAACTGAGCTGTCTCAGGAGCCCCAAAATCATAGAACCATAGAACGGTTTGGGTTGGAAGCGACCTTAGAGATCATCGAGTTCCAACCCCCTGCCCTGAGCAGGGACACCTCCCACCAGACCAGGTTGCTCAAAGCCCCAAAAATACGATGTTAAGTAATTGTACAAACAGTGCAGATCAGGTAAGAAACAACTCGATCTCTGTCTAACTTGCACCCTGACTGTGAAGCCACGGGTGGCCTTTGCTCTGCCGCCCGTGACTGTTGTAGTTAGTGTTGCGATTCTGATCCCTCCTCCAGCTTCAGCCTCTGAGAGATCTGTTAAAAGCTTTGTTGTTAAAGATGTAATGCTAAATCTCCATCACTTGGCGTATCGAGTAACTTTCTTGCTATAGCAAGTGTTAATCAAAGGCCTGGCAGGTCTGGGCTTGCAGGCCAGTCTCACCAGAGTCCACAGGGAGGTAGGACTCCCAGTGGGTGGATGGGAAGAGCTTGTTGGGCCTGACTTCTAGCTACCAGACAGTCATTTCGGAGTAAATAACGAGCAGGTTGCAGCAGACCTCCACGCGCTGCAGCTCAGCGTGGTGACTCAGAGCCAGGTTTGCTACAACCTAAGTAACTGTTGGTGCATTCCTCTCCACAGATACCTCAGGAGAGTGGTCAGCCATCCAACCATGCTGCAGGACCCTGACGTCAGGGAGTTCTTGGAAAAGGAGGAGGTCAGTAGTGTGGAATAATGTAGCTACAAGTTCCTTGGAAGTACAGAAGGAAACAGTACGCGAGCAGTTGATGAGACCTCATGCTTCAAAGCTCAGCAAGAAGCAGCAGAACCCTGTAAGAGCTCTTAACTAGGGATGACAAGAAGAGGACTCTCTTCTGTGTGTCAGTGCTTCTTTAAGCACTGTACACTCATAACAAGCTCTGCCCTGGCTTGGTGGGGACATGTGTTGAAAGCACGGGTAGTCTTTGTTCTCTGAAATCCAAGGTAGGCATGTAGTCTGCTGTTTGGAGGTGAGGGGGGTCCTGTGCTGGCTTGGCCCAATGCTCGGATGTTGAGGGAGCGCTGGTTCTGTACTGAACCATGTGGCTGATGTCCCTGCTTCTCAGAGGAGAGTGTGACCATGCCCAGCTGTACATCTGGCTTGGAGGGATCAGGTTCTTAAAGAGCCTGAGCCCCAGGGAAACCCTGAGTGATTCCAGCACTAACGCTGTGCTGGAGGGCTCTGGTGTAGGAGCAGATGTCATGGAAACACCTCACTTTGCTGCGGAGCAGATGCAGCTCTGTCTGGAAAATAGTTGTGGAGCATTTCCCAGCATCAAAGCACTGCTCTAGTGTCCCCCAGCAGCATGGACCGCTGCAGGCTTTTGGAGAGATGCTCCAAAGCACTTCCACATGACCTGAGGCAGCTTGGGCATCCCTCAGTTCAGGAATTCAATTAGCAAGGCAGGTCCTTACAGATCTGTGATACCTTGGCCAAGCAGGACGGGCAGATCCCAGATACAGTTATAAGGTTTAGGAACTCCTCAGCTCCAGTCCTGTTATTTGAAATACTGTACAAGTTGTGCCACTGCTCGGGTGGTGTCTGGCTAATCCTTTGCAGGAGCTGCGATGAGCAGAAAAAACCTGCTGTCAAGGGACCCACATGGCAGAACAATGGCACTGTGGTGGCTGCTGGCAAAGCTGCTTTTATCTCCTGGCACAGCACACTTTTCTATTTCTTTATAGCTGCCAAGAGCAGTAGGCACCCAGACCCTGAGTGGAGCAGGAATACTGAAGATGTTCAACAAAGCAACAGATGCCGTCAGTAAAATGACCATCAAGATGAATGAATCGGACATAGTAAGTATTGGGACGCCTCTGGGTTGTCCTTGTCCTCGCTCTGGAGCTGGGTGCTCTCCCCGGCTCAAGCTGCAGGTGTGAGATGGAAGGGAAGCCCTGTCTGTGGGAATCAGCTCTGGGTTTTACCTGTTTCAGTGGTTCGAGGAGAAACTGCAGGAGGTGGAGTGCGAGGACCAGCGGCTGCGGAAGCTGCACGCTGTTGTCGAGACGCTAGTGAACCACAGGAAAGGTAACGAGCTTGGAACCGCTTGAGCTGTAGCTTGGCCTGAAAGAGTTAATCCTCGTGCGGTGCCTGACTGGAGGTCACGGCTCTCCTGGGAGGCTCTTCTGAGGAGACAGGACAGTGCTTTCTTACTGTGAAGGGCTCCTGGTCTCTTCATCGTGGGAGACTGAAGTAAAACAGTAATCCCACCTCTTCTGTCCAGCCCTACAAGTTCAGGATGACGGTGTTGAAGTGAACCAGCATCATGCTGCTGGATGAAGGCTGCCGTAGCAAACCTGAGCAGAGCCCATCTTATTCCTACTTCCCAGCTCTCCTCTGGCAGGGAGCAGGGCTGTTTTTCTTCCTCTGCACATTTTGGCTGACTTCTGCAAAGCTCTGCCCGTCCTCCCAGTCTGCCGCTTCCCTTCTCCTCCCCGGCTGGAGCTGCAGAGCCCTCCTCCCACTGAGCTGCAGAAGCTCTGACCCAGAGAGGGCTGGTTCTTCCAGCCGACGTCTCCTGGGGCTCCAGAAAAGCAGCTCCTTGGGCTGAACTCCAGGCTGGGGCTTGACTTGCAGAGCTCCCGGTGCAGCGAGGCCCATGGGTTGTCTCTCTTATTCCATTCCCTAGAGCTAGCGTTGAATACAGCCCAGTTTGCAAAGAGTCTGGCCATGCTGGGCAGCTCGGAGGACAACACAGCCCTGTCCCGGGCGTTGTCCCAGCTGGCCGAGGTGGAAGAGAAGATTGAGCAGCTGCACCAGGAACAGGCTAACAGTGACTTCTTCCTCCTGGCCGAGCTCCTGGGAGACTACATCCGCCTCCTCTCAGTTGTAAGGGTAAGCGCTGCTTTGGGGCAAGCTCTAGGCCGTGCTGCTGGTCCATCCTGGCACTGACCATAAGCTTAGGTGTGCCAGGAGGCAGCAGGCCTTCTAGATTCAAGCATAGGGCATGGCATGCCTCTGATCTGTCCAGGCAGAGGGCAAATCTGCTGCTTGTCCAGTTGTGCATGTGTTGGAGTGGTTAGATTGGAAACATGGGGCAAGGGAGGCCTGGATGTCCTGCTGTTCCCCAGGGGGCATGTGGAGCAAGTTCATGGCTCATAGGTGGCCTCAACCCTTCCAGAGGTGAAGGCTGTGGGCTGGTAACCTGTGATTGGGGTGTTGCAAATAGATCTGCCAAGCATCTGCTGGGGGAGAGCTCGAGGCCCTACAGCCTGCCTGGTGCACCGGCCACCTTGCTGGAGGCTGAAAGGAAGCAGTCCCAAGTGAGCTGCCAGCCTGGCACGCTGACTCCTTCCTGCCTCTGAGCAGTCGTTTCTGGAGGCTACAGAGACCAGAATGCAGCCTAGTGAGTGGGCATGAGCCTCCTTGGTCTGCCAGGCTGTACTTGGATGTGTGGTGGGTGCTGCAGAGTAGGAATGGAGATCTCTGATGCTGCTGGAGGTAATAAATCTTATCTGGGATGTTCTGGTGAGGAGCCCTAGTGTTGCCTCAGACTATCTGTCTCTTGGCTGCCCTGTCCTTCTGACCAGGCTATCAACCACTGCTTCCTGCTGCTCTCACTCTTCCCCACCATCTGGCTGGATGTGTTCAGAAGTGTAATGGGTTCTTCTTTGCTTGGGCTGGTGACTTGCAGGCCTGCTAAAATCATTTGGCCTCCTGAGGTGGTGCAGGAGCACGCTGTGCGGTCAGCAGGAGCTCGTGGTGGATATCCACTGTGGGACAGGCAAGGGTAGCTGCTTGTAGTGGCCACTCTTGATGACAGGACTGAAACGGGCAGACAGCAGGGCTTGGGGACAGGTTAAACATCATGTTTGGGGTGCTGCCAGTTCAAGTAGGTGGCCTCAGGCCTGTCCGGGCTTGTGCTGAACCGTGTGCCTAGCTGGAGCTTTTCCAGAGACTCTCCTGCCAAACCCTAGAGCTGGCACAGAGACGCCTCAAAGCTGCTCCTGAAGCATGAGCTGGTTGATGTTGCACCTGCACTCCTTCACCAGTAGAGCAAGTTCATGTTCTGGTTCAGCTTTGGTTATGCTAAGATGGGTCCAGGACCTCGATGATGAAGCAGCTCTGCGACTAGCTGATGTCCCTCTTGCCAAAGATGTGATCGTTGCTGTCAGCAGAGCTGAGTCTGCTCCTTCCTTTCAGGGAGCGTTTGACCAGCGCATGAAGACCTGGCAGCGGTGGCAGGATGCTCAGACCATGCTGCAGAAGAAGAGGGAGATAGAGGCCAGGCTGCTGTGGGCCAACAAACCCGACAAGCTGCAGCAGGCCAAGGAGGAGATCTCAGAGGTAGGGAATGAGGGAGGCCAGGACCTCTGCTCGGCTCCTTCCCTCTGCGCTCCACTGTGAAGCGGTGGGAAGGGAGGGGGGCGTTTTGAGGGGAAGGGACAGGTATCTATTGCCAGGCTGGCACCAAGGGATAAGCCAGCCTTGAGTGAGCCCCACAGGAAGCCATGGAAGCCACAGGAGGGGGTGCTCGTGGTCCCACCTCCTGTGGCTTCCTCGCTGAGCTCGTGGCAGGCAGGGGATGCAGCTTGCCGTCGCGGTGAGGATGAGAAATGCCACTGGCAGCGTGTCTCACGCAAAGTTGTGGCTCCGAAACCCCTTGGAGAGGGGAGCGAGAGCTTCTTCACCTCCCCTCCCCTGGAAACAGCGCGGTTCCTCTCTCTGCAGTGGGAGTCTCGTGTGACACAGTACGAAAGGGACTTTATGCGGATTTCTGACATCATCCGCAAGGAAGTGATACGGTTTGAGGTAGGTTTGGCTCGGCCCTCGGCATGCAGCCCTCCAGCTGGTTGGCCTTGGTGTGCCTTGGCTGGGAACGCCAGGCTGGGGTAGCCGAGGGTCACCTTGGCTCCTGACCCTGCTGCCAGCACAGCAGTTGGCAATATTTGTAAATCTGAACACGTGCGAGCTGGGACATCGCTGCCGTGGGCAGAGCTGATGTCTTTTGGCTTGGGTGGGAGGGCTTCTATGCAAAGTGCATCCGTAAAAATGAAGGAGGGTGGGCAAAGATTCTGTGATCCATCAGCCTGTGGCTGAAGATGAGCTTCATCCTCAGCATCTCAGGCTCTTGTGCTGATCTCTTCATGGGGCCCCAGGAGGAACAGGAAAATCCTGATGGGTTTTCCTTCCTCACCCCCTGAAAAGCACCCCCGGAGGGTTTTGGTGGTTCGCTCACCCCTGCCCGTCTTTTGCAGAAAGAGAAATCTAAGGACTTCAGAAACCATGTCACTAAATACCTGGAGACGCTGTTAAACTCCCAGCAGCAGGTGAGAAGCACCCGCCCTGGTTTCACTTCTCCAAGCTCCACGCTCTGAGCTTGTGACCCTCTGCCCTGGGTGCGTCCTTCTCTCCGGGTGTGGGGAGGGATGAACCCCCACAGGCTTGAGCAGGGCAAAATATAAGCGTTGCCTGTTTTGGGGATGGGGGCTGTGCCCTTCAGAGGGGCTTTTGCCCCCTCCCAGCGTGCTTCTGGGCTCGCTCTGGGCTTGACCGGTCCTGGCGAAGCGCCCCAACTCCCTTCCTCCCTCTCTCCGCAGCTGGTGAAGTACTGGGAAGCGTTCCTGCCCGAAGCCAAGGCCATCTCTTAATTGGACAGAGCAAACGAGCGTACCTGAACTTTGCCTTTTTTTGTTGGGTTTTTTTTTTTATATACACTATACCTCTTCCTCTTTTACACGTGAATGATCCCTAGTTAAACACTCTGGAGCTGGTAGAGGTTTAACCCCCCCCAGACAAGCAGCTTTGCAAGCCAGTAACTCTTCTAACTGTATATTTTTCATTTAGCAACATATATTTTCTTACTGAAGAGAAACCAGTTTCCTGCTTTCAGACCAGACCTGCAGCAGGGGGTTAACAATATATGTCAAATGTATATTTTTCAGGCTGGGTTTTAGGGCTCTAATGACTATCTTACTCCTGCAGTGCCATTAAAATTCTGTAATAAAACTTCTATCAGGGCAAACAGGCTCTGTCTGGTCGTGGGCTGGGGCCGGGGGGGATAACGGCCGCATCCTGCCGATGCCGGCGGCGGAGCCTCTTGCCTTGTTGTGACTGGGGACAGGGGTGACCTTGGCCACCTGTCCTGGCTTCTGATTAAGCCTTGGCTTCCTGCCTTCCTCCCACCATGAGTCCGAGGTGGCTGTTTTTAGGATCTGAGCTCAGCGGGGCTGCGTGGTGGCCCCGCTCACAGGGGTTTGGGGGGGGGGGAGGGGGGAAGCTTGCCCCTGAGAAGCCAGCATGGGGCTTCTGGGGGCTAGGATGCTCCCATCCCCCATGGCCATGCCTCCTTCACCCCCCCACCACCCCAGGACCTTTGTCAAAAGCAATACCCATTTTTTTTTAAATAAAAAAATAAAAAAGGAAAAGGCAGCTTGTGCTGACTTCCCACTTTCCTTTCCCCTTGTCCCTGTCGCCCCGGATCCCTGCGGTACCTCCAGGCTCCAACCCGCCCCCCCGCCCCTCCCCAACAGCACTGGGTTTGGAGTTGGGGCTGCAGGACCCTTCCTTGGGGTGCTCCCGGGCTGCCTTCGGGGTCCCCTCTGTCACCGCCCGGGGGCCGTGGGTGCCCCGAAGCGGGGCTGTCCCCCGTCCCGGAGCCGGCGGGAGGTGACAGCGACGCGGAGCCCCGCGGCCGCCCCCGCTCCCCCCGCCGGTGCCGGGCGGCGGCGGAGGCGACGGGCCGTGACCATGATCGTCGTCTCCATCCCGGCGGCGGAGCCCCCGCGCAGCCCCGACAAGGCGCACACGGTGAGGGGCGTCCTCGGGCAATGGGGGGGGGTCTCTGGAGCGGGGCTGGGGAGGAGGGGGCACCTCTTGCCGTGGCGGGAGGAAGCTTGGTTGTCCCCAGAGGGTCCTCACCTGCCCCAACGGGGTGTCTCTCTCTCTGCCCCAGGGGTTGGAGGTCCCCAAGTGTCCCCGGGGGTGGGGTGTCCCCTCACATACCCCATGGGGTGGAGGTCCCTGCTTGTCCCCAGGGGGTCTCTGTCGGTGGTGGGGGCACAGACCCTTCGAATGGGGGGGTGGGATGTCCCTGATCGGGGAGTCCCCTCTGACCCCTGTGGGGGGAGTCCCTGTCTGCCCTGGAGTGCCCCCACTCGCCTTGGGCATTGGCCGTTCCCGAGTTACCCCGGGGGAGGGGAGTGTCCCCCTCTGCTCCAGGGGTTGGAAGTCCCCAGGTGTCCCCGGGGGTGTCCCCACATGCCCCAGGGGAAGAAGGTCTCTGCCAGGGCTACCCTTTGCCCTTGAAGGAGGAACCGGGGGGGTGTCCCTGTGCCGGGGGTCCCCTCTGGCTCCGGGGGTGGAGAGTCCTGTCTGTCCCCTGGCTCCCCAGGGTGCCCCCATCTCCTTGGGGGAGGTGGGGGGGAGCAGGTGATGATCTCTGCCTGACCTGGGAAGGGGGTGTGGAGGTAGGTGGTCCCCCTTTTCCAAAGGGAATAAGGGGTTGGAGGTCACTGCCTGTCCCCAGAGGTCCCTGCCGGTGGGAGGGGGGGCACAGACCCTCTGCCCTTGAAAGAGGGAGGGGTCCCTGGTCCGAGGGTCCCCTCTGACCCCAGTGGGTGGGCGGGTCCCTGTCTGCCCTGGGGTGCCCTCACTGCCCTGGGGATTGGCAGTCCCCAAGTTCCCCCGGGAGAGGGGGGGGATCTCCTTCTGCCCCAGGGGTTGGAAGTCCCTAAGTGTCCCCGGGGTGTCCCACATGCCCCAGGGGAGGAATTCTCTGTCAGGGCCACCCTCTGCACTTGAAAGTGTGTCACTGTCCTGAGGGTCCCTTCTGGCTCTGGGGGAGTCCCCTGGGTGCCCCCATTTCCTCTGTGGGGAGGGGTGTGTGATGGTCCCTGCCTGCCCTGGCCAGGTGGTCCCACTTTTCCCAAGGGGTTGGATGTCACCACCTGTCCCTGGCGGTCCCTGCCTGCCTAAGGGTGCCCTGACCTGCCCCAGGGGCTGGGGGGCTCTACCTGTCCTCCCCGTCTCAGGGGTCCCGACTGCTCCCAGGGGTCCCATCTGCCCCAAGGGAGGGGAGAAGGTCCCCACCTGCTCCAGGGGCTGGAGGTCCCTGTCTGCTCTGGGGGGTGGAGGTCCATGACCAACCCCAGGGGGTCCCCACCTGCCCAGGAGGGAATGTGCCTCCATCTGGCCTAGGGGCTGGGGGTCCCCAAGTATCCCCAGGGACCCCACCTGCCCCAGGGGCTGGAGGTCTCGCCCCGGGAGGAGGGGGGTGTGCGTCTCTGCTGGGGGCACCCTCTGAGCTTGAAAGTGGCGTGTTTGTCTACCCTCAGGGGTCCCCTCTGGCCCCGGGGGGGGAGGGGTGGTGAGGGGTGTGTGGGGGGATGTCCCTGTCCTCCCCAGGGTGGCCCCATTTACCCTTGGAGATGACTATCCCTGTCTGCCCCAGGTAGGGGTGATCCCACTTTTCTCAGGAGGTTGGATGTCTCCACCTGTCCCCAGGGATGTTCCCACCTGCTTGAGGGTGTCTCCATGTAACCCAGAGGGTGGAGGTCCCTAATTCCCCCATGGGTCTCTGCTGGAGGGGGAATATCTCTGGTGGGGGGGGGGGATCCCCTGTCTGCTCCTGGATGCCCCTGCCTGTCCCCTGGGTGGGGTGTCTGCCCCCACACCCATCTTGTAAACACCCCTCCCACCCCCTCCTTCCCCAACGAAGAGCCCCATCTTCCCCAGGGGTTGGAGATCCTGTCTGCCCTGGGTGGAGGTGGCTCCATCTGCGCCTAATGTTGTGGGGAGGTCCCAAAGTGTCCATTACGGTATCCCCACATACTCCAAGAGTTGGAGGTCCCTGCCTGGCCCCAGAGGTCCCTGCCTGCTCCCAGGGGTTCCATCTGCCCCAGTGAGGGGTGGGGAATGTCCCCACTTGTCCCAAGGGTTGGAGGGCTCTGTCTGCCCTGGGACCCTGCTGGGGACACCCTCTGGCCTTGAAAGGGGGGTAGTGGTGAGAACCTTGTCTGCTCCTGGGGTCCCATCTGCCCCCCAGTGTGTGTCCCCACCTGCCCAGGGCTGAATGTCCCTGTTTGTCTGGGGTGGATGTCCCTGAGTGTCCCCAGGGTCCCCATCTGTCCTGGGGCAGGGGTTGTCCCTGTCTACCCTCCCCCCCCACCCCGCCCTGGGATGCTGGAGGTCCCTATCTACACCGGGGGTACAACAGGATGGAGGTCTCTGAATGTCCCCGGGGTCAGTGGGCAAGGGGAGTGTGATGGAAGCCCTTGCCTGCCCTGGGAAGAGGATGTGGATGAGGATGATGATGGAGGCCCTGGTGGCTGACCTGCGGCACAGGTGTTCAGGGTGGAGGTGCTGTGCAATGGCCGGCGGCACACGGTGGCGAAGCGCTACAGCGAGTTCCAGGCACTGCACAAGCGGGTGAGACCCCCGGCACCAGAGGAAATGGGGAGGGGACAGGGCAGACCAGCCTCCTCTTCCTCCATGGTGTCCCCCATGCTCTACCCTAGATCAAGAAGACCTGCAAGGTGCCTGACTTCCCCCCGCGCCGTGTCCCCAACTGGATGCCCAAAGTGCTGGAGCAGCGCCGGCAGGGCCTGGAGCTCTACATCCAGGTAAGGCGCTGGCCGGTGCTGCCTTCGGGCAGGGTGGGATTTTTGGGGTGCTGACCCCCCCCCCCACCCTCCCATTGGGTGCCTGACAGGGTGTCCTGTACTACAACGAGGAGCTGCCCCAGGACGTGCTGGACTTCCTGAAAGTGCGGCGTTGCCAGCAGGACCCCAAGGTCACCAGCGCCCCGTGAGTAGACGAGCTTATCCTGTCCCTCACCCGTGTGAAGGACCCCAAGACATGGGGGTGGGGACAATGGGGACAGGCAGGGGGCTGGCACCCAGCCAGGTGATCCCAGGTGCTGATGTCCCCTCTCCTGTGGCAGCACCGGCCCCCTGCCCTCCCAGCGGCCTGTCGTTGGCTTCTGCGCCGACCCCTACGCATGGCCACCAGGCACCGGTAAGGGGTGGGACCCTGGGTGCTGGTCCCCAGTAGCCCCCAAAACGTGTTTTCTTCCGTTAACGGGGCCTGGGAGGGAAACAAAAGTGCTCTGGGTCCCCCTTTTCCTCGCAGACCTGCTCCCTGACACGGTCCTCAGTGGGGTGCTGCAGGGCCTCTATATCCCCCCGAGCTGCGTCCCCTGCTGGCCAGCACCTCCAGTCCCGAGTCCACCGGGGTCCTGAGAGCCCACCCAGTGCCCGGGGGGGGGCAGCAGGAAGGATCCCCATGATGAAAACCAGCTCCATGGGGCAGCCGGAGCCAGGATGGGGCAGGAAAAGTGGCCGGGCTCCAGGCCAACGCTGAGCACCCACGGCCACCCAAAGCGCCTCTGTTGGGAGAGTGGGGGCTCCCCCATCCAGTCTGGGGCTGCAGCAGGAGCCCTGGGAGACTGAACCCCCCCTGGAAAACCCCCTCAGCGTACAGACTTCGGTGCAATAAATCACTCGGGTTTGATTGGCAAAACAAATCGCTGCGCTCTGTAATTGTGCAAAGCAAATGGCCGCGCTTGGCTTGAGGAAACGTGGAGGCAGCAGGTTGGAGGGTGGGGGGATGCTGGGACCTGCCCCCCCTCCCAGAGCAGAAGAGGCAACTCTTTAAAAAACACATTGGTCACATTTATTGGTGCATGTGCTTCTTACAAAAGTGATGGGAAGAGGAGCCAGCGCCCTGTCCTGCCGGCCAGAAGGGTACTGGGGGAGGCCGGGCAGCGGGGTCACGGGGACTCTGCTGCTGCTCCCCCACCCCGGGGACAGCAGGGAAATGCACGGAGGGGGGAGCAGGGCAGCCCCCAGCAGCCGGGCTCCTTGCCACGTCGCAGAGCCCAGAGGGTGGGTTACTCTTTGGCGATGGCGAATGGCTTCTCCACCTCGATGGTGCCACAGTCGGCGATGGCGACGTCCTTCAGGGGCTTGTCCCGGCTGTCTGTCTTGGTGTTCTCCACTTTCCTCACCACGTCCTGGGGACAGCAGAGGCGTGAGAGCGGGGCAGCGCGGGGACAGCTCAGCACCATCCCCGTCCCAGAAGGCACCTCCCAGACCATTCTCCACAGCGCTGTGTCCCCAGCCAGTGCCTGCCCTGTTCTGCTGTCCCCCCGGGAACTGATCACCCCCTTACCATGCCCTCCAGCACTTTGCCAAACACCACGTGTTTGCCATCCAGCCATGGCGTCTTCACCGTGGTGATGAAGAACTGAGAGCCGTTGGTGTCCTTGCCGGCGTTGGCCATGCTCACCCAGCCAGGGCCGTAGTGCTTCAGCTTGAAGTTCTCATCGGGGAAGCGGTCCCCGTAAATACTTTTTCCTAAGGGGGAGGAGAAAAAAAAAAGCCCATGTTGCTCTCATGGAAATGTGGCAGGGTAGGGGTGACGACGGCAGCTCTCTCCACAGGCTGGGGCTGAAGGAGCACATCTAGAGGGGGGAGAAACTACCAGCCTCACAGGGCTGCTGGAAACCATGAGCTATGAGTTACCAGAGCGAGCTAAAAGCACCCCATGAGCTGGGCAGGAGGGACCAGAGCAGGAGGCCACGCAAGAGCAGACCTGATAAGAGCTTACAAGCCCAAATGCTGTTATGGTCAACATTACTAATGTTTGCTAAGTGCTGGTGGAAGGTTTGAACCCTGCTGCTACTGGACTAAATGTGTCCTGGCAGCCAGGACACCTGGCAGAGGCACCAGCTGTGGCAAAGGGACATCTCACTGAATTTCACTGAATTTTTAGAGTTGGAAGGGACCATAAAGATCATCTAGTCCAACTCCCCTGCTGAAGCAGGATTGCCCAGAGCATGTTAGAGCATGTTACTCAGGACTGCATCCAGGCGGGTCTTGAAAATCTCCAAAGAAGGGGACTCCACAACCTTCCTGGGCAGCCTGTTCCAGGGCTCTGTCACCCTCACTATGAAGAAGTTTCTTCTCATATTTGAGTGGAACCTCCTATGTTCCAGCTTGTGCCCGTTGCCCCTCATCAGTGGGCAACTCACTTTTTTTTTTCCTCAGTGAGGAGCTCCAGATCCTCCCGGGACAGCGGGCACAGCTACACGGGTAACATTCAGAATTCTCACTGCGTCCATCCCACCCCAGCACTCTCTGAGCTGCGTGCCCATTCGTCTCCACCATGGTACCCTGCTCCAGCTCCACACTGGTCCCCAGGGGGAAGCTGGACAGTGGGTTGGGAGTGTGGCTGCTGTCTTGCTGGTGGAAATTACCTCCAGTGCCATCTCCACGGGTGAAGTCTCCTCCCTGGATCATGAAGTCCTTGATCACACGGTGGAACTTGCTGCCCTTGAAGCCGAATCCTTTCTGGGGGTGGGGAGGGAGAAAACGGAATGAGGCAAAGGACGGACTAGAGCTGCCTCTGTCCCAGGGGGCCAGGTGAGGCCCAGCCCGGCAGCCACTGGCCCCTCACCTCTCCGGTGGCCAAAGCCACAAAGTTCTCCACTGTCTTGGGCACTGTCTTGCCAAAGAGTCCAATGACGACGCGGCCCACATCCTCCTCACCGATCCGCAGGTCGAAGTATACCTTGGGAGGTGGTGGTGGAAGTAAGTTGGAGGGGGCCATCAGCAGAGCCAGCCTCACCTTGCAAGTCTGACTCACCAGGCCTAAACTCACTGGACCAGGCCTCCCCCCTCCCTATCTGGGTCCCCCCTCACCCCATCTGGGCCTCTTTCACCCCAGGCATCCCTCACCTCAGCTGGGCCTCCCACCCCATCTACACCCCCCTCATCCCAGCTGGATCTCCCTCACCCCAAACCCCCCCTCACCTCAGGCCTCCCTCTGGCCCCACCCTATCAGGACCCCCTCACCCCAGCACCCCTCACTCCAGGCTTCCTTCACCCCATCTGGGCCTCCCTCGACCCAGTTCCCCCCCCCAAGTTGGGTCTCCCCTCACCTCAGGACCCTCTCACCCCAGGCTTCCCTCATCTCAGCCGGGTCCCCCTCATCTCAGGCATCCTTCATCCCAGCTGTGCCCCGCACCCCCCCATCTGGGTCCCCCTCACCCCAGCCCCCCACACCCATCTGGGTCCCCCTCACCTCAGCTCCCCCCACCCTAGCTGGGTCTCCTTCACCCCAGGCCTTCCCCCACCCATCCGGGCCCTCCTCTCCCCAGGTTCCCCCTCACCTCAGGCCTTCTCCACCCCAGCCGGGCCTCTTTCACCCCAGGCCTCCCTCACCCCAGGCCTCCTTCGCTCCAGTCCCAGCCCCCTCCCCCCGTCCCATCCGGGCGCCCCTCATCCTAGGCCTCCCCCAACCAGTCTGGCCCTCCCGCACCTCAGGACCCCTCAACCCAGGCCTCCCCCAATACCAGTCCGTCTCCATCCCATCCCATCCGGGCCCACTCACCCCAGGCCTCCCTCCCACCCGGTCTGGTCCTCCGGGGGCTGGGGTAACAGCCCCCCCCATGCGGGCCCCCCCTCATCCCAGGACTCCCCCGCCCCAGCCGGGCCCGCCCAGGCCCTTCCCCGCCGACCTTGGCGGTGACCTTGGGTCCCTTCTTGCGCTCGTCGGCCCGCGAGGCGGCGGGCAGCAGGAGCAGGAGGGCAGCGCCCAGCGCCGCCGCCGCCACCAGCACCTTCATCCTCCGCCGCTCGCAGCCCGGCCACAGCGCCCGCCGCGCCGCCTGCATCCGGCCGCGCCCCCGAGCCCCCCCACCCCCGCCGCGCAGTGGTACGCACCCGCCGCGCGCCCCGCCCGCCCGCCCGCTCCAGCCGCCCGGGCGCGACCAACGGCCGCGGGGAGAAGGGGGGGATTGAGGGCGGGGGGGGGGGGTGTGTGTGTGGCACCTCGAGTGGGCGGCTCTGCTGCGAGCTGCCGGACGGCTGCCACGTTACCCCTCGCTCGGCAGCCGCGGCGCAGGCCAATCAGGAGCGTGATGGCACGCTGATTGGCTGTCGAGGAGGAGGTGGGGCGGGGCCCCGGGAGCGGTGCCGGCCAATGGGCGCGGGCGGCGGCCTGTGAGGGGCGGGCAGGCGCGCGCGGCGGGCGGCAGGGCGCTGGTGGGGCGCGCGCCGCCGGCGGGAAGCGGCGGAGGGTCCGCGGCCCCGGCGGTCAAACGGCGACAGCCAGGTCGGGGGGGGACATTGAATGGACACAGTAAATGACGGCTTGGCGCCACCAGGGCCCTTCGCCGCTCCGGGCCTGGCAGCCGGAGGGTGCGGCCTTGCTCGTGGTGCGCCTCCCCCCAGGCTGCACAGATGGAGCCTCGTCCTGAGGGCACAGCGGGGAGAGGGACCCGCAGAACTGCCCCCCCTTCCTCCTCCCTCGGCAAGATTGAAGAGCTGGGCAAGGCTGTGTGGTAAAGCTGAAGACAGGAGTGAGGGAGAACAGACTTCAGAGTCCCAGATTTGTCTTAAATACCAGATCTGGCCAGGCTGAAAGCACGCAGGGGTGTTTGCGGTATTGCACATGCCCGTTGTGGAATCGTCTGGGTTGGGAGGGACCTCTCAAATCCAGTCCAACCATCAACCTCACACTGACAAAGCCACCACTGACCCATGTCCCTCAGCACCACGTCTGCCTGGCTGTTAAATACCTTCAGGGATGGCGGCTCCACCACTGCCCTGGGCAGCCTCTTCCAAGGCTTGACAGCCCTTTCGGGGAAGAAATTTTTCCTAATATCCATCCTAAACCTCCCCTGGTGCAACTTGAGGCCGTTTCCTCTTGTCCCATCGCCTGTGACTTGGGAGAAGAGACCGACCCCCCCAGCTACACCCTCCTTTCAGGGAGTTGCAGAGAGCGAGAAGGTCTCCCCTCAGCCTCCTTTTCTCCAGGCTGAACACCCCCAGCTCCCTCAGCCTCTCCTCACAAGACTTGTGCTCCAGACCCCTCACCAGCTCCATTGCCCTTCTCTGGACCCGCTCCAGCCCCTCAATGTCTTTCCTGTTGTGAGGGGCCCAGAACTGGACAGAGTTATGTCTGGCTTAGCGCAGTGGTTCACAAACACCAGAGTTGGTTGAACGTGGGAATTGCATATTTTTTTTCCATGTCTGCTCAGATAGATCTGGGTCAGTGTTAATGGCCTGGCACAGGCACCTTTAAAGGAACTGCCTGATGGTTTCCAAGGGCCAGGGAAAGAAAGCTTGAGGTTTGTCTTCTCAGAGCATGAGCATCCCGAGACTAATTTTTGGGAACAGGAAATGAAAGCTCATGCTAAAAACATTACATTTAAGGCTGGGAAATGGAAGTAGAAAGTGTCCTGACAAAGATCCTGGTGTGAAGCAGTTTCTAAGAGCGGGAGTCACTCCAGGTGCTTTCCCTGTCTAGATAGAGCTTTTAAAAGATGACACATTTGGCTAGTATCTTTAATGCTTTCCTCTGTACTGAGAATAAATAAGCAGCAGCTATTTGCACGCTGGAAAACATCGTGATCCTGGTGACTGACTCCGTGGAAGCGGCGCAGTGTTGCTCCTCTCTACGCAAGAGGCCAGTAAGTGTACAGGGGCATGGGGAGGTGGCACTCGAGGCAGCAATGGTTGGGCCTGGGTCACTGCTGGGTCACCTTCCTCTGCAGGCACGGCCACCAGCACGGCGTGTGCCGAGGGATTCGGCTGGAGCTGAAGTCTCTCACTGTGCCCTTCCACTTGGGGAAGTCACGCTTGATGCCTACAGCAGCAGCTGCAGATCACACAATCCCAGAATGGTCAGGGTTAGAAGGGACCTCTGGAGATCATCTCCTCCAACCCCCTGCCAGAGCAGGGTCACCCAGAGCAGGCTGGACAGGAACGTGTCCAGGTGGGTTTGAATGTCTCCAGAGAAGGAGACTCCACCACCTCTCTGGGCAGCCCCAGGTCTCAGCCTTTCCTCAGCAGAGAGATGCTCCAGCCCCTCATCATCTTCGTAGCCTTCACTGGACTCTCTCCAGCAGTTCCCTGTCCTTCTGGAACTGGGGAGCCCAGAACTGGACCCAGTGCTCCAGATGGGGCCTCCCCAGGGCAGAGCAGAGGGGCAGGATGACCTCCCTCCACCTGCAGCCACATTTTTTAAGGTACCTCAGGAGACCATTGGCCACAAGGACACATTGCTGGTCCATGGGCAACTTCTTGTCCACCAGGACTCCCAGGTCCCTCTCTGCAGAGCTGCTCTCCAGCAGGTCAGCCCCAACCTGTTCTGGTGCATAACCTGCACCAGATGCTGTTCCAGAGACATGGGAACCACATGACAGCAGGTTTTGGGGTGCGTCACATCTTTGTGTTCCAAGTAATCAATGGTTTAGCCCATCCTGCTCCCCAGGATGCTTGAAGTGGGAAGGTGCAAGCACAGAGACAAGAGAAACCGGTGCCACCGTGCCTCGTCCAGGCTCTGTGGGGCTGAATCGTCCGCAGCTGTAACGCACAAAGTGGTGAGAAGGTCCCGTAAGTTCCCACACTGAGCACCAACCCCCTCAAAGGGGGGCTCAGAGCTTCTCAGAAGAGAGGAGGGCTACCAGGAGAGCCCAACAGAAGTAAAGGAAAAGGAAATACAAGCGATGTGGTCAGGAGGAGGTAATAAATATGTCTATTCATGGAGAACAATGCAGCAGTGCAATGTTTTATTGAAAAAAAAATAATAATCATCTCACTTGATACCTCAGAAGACCGCATCGCAACGTTGGTGGGCCACAACATGGGAGAGCTGTATTGGGGAGCCCAGCACAGTGCCGGGTGCCCCCCCAGAGAGCCCTCCCCTCGCGCCCCTGGGGTCTCCTGGCTGCTAACGACTTCTGGTGAGGAGAGGAGAGTTTGCCCAGGTGGGCTTAATGCCCTGCTTCCTACCACAGCATGGCTGGCTCAGTCTGGCTTGTGTCTCCTGGTCACCTCCCAGCTCCCTGGGGACAGCGGTTTCCTCAAGCACAGGACTTGCTGTTAACCTGCTTTATTTTCCTTTTTTTTTTTTTTTAAAAGAACCCCACCCCACATTTTTGCCCTTTTGAAGAGTCCAACGTACGATTATAGTGCAAGAGGGCTTGGTACAAGTGAGCATTACCAGCATGCCGTGGGGGGACAGTCCTCCCCTACAAACACATCATCGTAGGATTAAAAGAACATCGTATCTCCAGAGAGAAGCGGCAGTGGGTCACTGAGAAACAGCTTTCAAACCAACCCACTTAAAAACAAGGTCAGGAAAGTTTCTAAACAATCAAATACATTCACTTTAAAAAAAAAAACAAAAAACAAACAAACAAACAAACAAAAAACCAAACAAAAAAACCAACAAAAAAATTAAGAACAGAAACTGTTGAGATGGCCCCTTCCCCCCCCCCGCCCTCCCTCACCCTGCAAACACTTACATATGCTGCAACTACAAGCTGCTCCGTGACCGGAGGCAGCGAGGAATGACCAAACACGGCAGGAGATGCAGAAGGAATCGAGTTCTGGTGACAGGCACTTAGTGGGGCTTAGGAGGGCAGCAACAGAAGTGTCTCGAGGCCTGGCTCCACCTGCAGCGGGCAGACCGGCTCCCCGGGGAGCGCCTGTGCCCCTTCACCCCCCTCCCAAGACACCAAACCATGGTTTCCTACAGCGGAGAGGGGAACGCCTGTACCAGAGACACCGGGCTTCTGGGGGCCACAGGCAGCGGAGGAGTTCAGAAAGAGAAGGGTGGAAGGCAGCCACGGTCCCCGTCTTTCCTCTGGCAGGAGGGGACAAGAGGGCGAAGGTCCCCTTCCTGCCCCGGCCCACAGCACAGCTCGAGGGAAGCGCTTTGCAGGAGGAGAAGGGGGGTGCATGCGTTTCCCAGTGGGCGTGCGAGCGAAGAGCTCCGTGCCTCCCAGCCGCACTTGTCGGGATAAGGCATGGAGAGAACGCAGTGGAGAATGGCCAAGAGCCGCCCTACGGGGATCCTGGTGAGGAGGCGAGGCTTCTCCGCGCTGGCACCACACCACTCTGCCTGCTCTGGGGACACACAAAGAACAAGCCCGGCAGCTCCCTGCCCAGGATGATCTCCTGCCTCCTCTGCCCAGCCAGGGGAACCGAACCCCTTGTGAGTGCTGCTCCACCAACTCCAAGCTACGCAGACCGTCATTAAAAGAATAAAAGACAACACGATCCAGTCTGTCCCTTTCCTCCCTTCATGGGGAACGTGGGGCAAGCCAGGCCCAAGTTTATGACAAGCAAAGTCCCTCAAGTGAACAGTCCCAGCCTGGTCGGGTGTCACACGTGGAAAGACAAAGTACAAGGAACCTATTCACAACCTCCCCAAAAGCTGATCGAGTTCTCCCAGAGCCCTGCCACGTCTGTGGTGACCCCCAGGCAGCCTCAGCCTCCTTTGAGTCTGGAAATGCTCCAGCAGGATGCAAGTTTTTTGTTGTGTTTTTTTTTTTTTATCTTTAACATATGTGCAAAGCGCCCCAAGCCCTTTGCTAGTTACTGGTTTGGCTCAAAAGCGGTGCGTGAGAACCGTGGCTTCTCCTGCAGCGTGTGAGGGCGTCCCACGTGTCCCAGACCCACACTCGCAGAGAGGAGGTGAAGGCTATTCCAGTCAAACCTATCTGACCTTCATCTGGAAATGAAATCAGTGTTAAGGCAGTGAAGTATCCTCTCCCCTGCTGGGGAAGGTTTGCTCCTGCTAACGCTTTCTTGCAGAAGGTTCACAACCACCCCACTGGAGGGATCGGAGAAGGCTGCCCAGTTGCCCACACCAAGAAACACCTACACTTTGGGAAACGGCTGCCTCCCTGTCGCCTTAATCCAGATCTACCTCTTCAACCAGCAGAACTCCTCCAGCTCCGCAAAGCTGACACCGCTCCCTCCTGCCAACGCTGGGCCACAGCCTCGCGTCTCCTGGCTGGCTGGGTCAGTCACGGTGTAGGAAACCATGGTAGGGACATTCACCGGCAGCAAGAAAGGGTGATTGGAAATTCAAGTATGCTTTCCTCAGCGCGTGGCCCAAGGCAGGCGTTGGGAACCCCAGACTGGCACGAGGGTGGTGGGGATGTCGTGGACATCCCCACTGGAGGGCATTCTCTGCACCCCACCGTCTTCCCAGCTGAATGTCTGTCCGCACTGGTGCCGCCTGGCCAGGCAGAGATCCACAGATACAATGTGCATCTGTAAATGCTAAAAAAAATAAAAAGTGCAACGACGTCAGCTTCTTTAAAACAATCCACATTGCTCTGTTACCATCAGAGGAGCGAGGTGTCAAGGGAGCCGGAAAAAAAAACCCTAACTGGAACAGTAGATTGCAAATTTCTCACAGCTTGCACATTACAGTGTAACTGTTCCCAAGGAGCCAAAAAGGGAACCTGTCTGGTACTGCTGCAGCAGCCAGGCCCTTCTCCCAGGCAACTCTCCTGCCCGCACCACATCCTCCTGCCCTCTCCACAGCCAATCCAGCCTACAGGTATTTCTTCACTTAATTAAGGAGGGAGGAGGACGGAGGAGCAGAGAGCACAGGGGAGGTGGGGGGGAAGAAAGTGAGCAGGAACTAAGCACAGTCCTCAGGTTTGCGTGAAGGATGCCTTCGCCGTAAACAAGGGGAAGGAGGGTCAGCCAGCCAGCCCCCCTCCCGGGGCGACCAAGACCTGAGCCAGCCACAGTCCTGGTCCCAAAAGGAGCTTCAGGCTTGGAGTGAACAAGGGAGACCATTCAGCAGATCCACCCCAGAGTGGTTTGTTTTGGAACGTTTTCTTCTCTTTTTGGTTTAAAATGTCACTTTTTGTTTTGTTTTGTTTTGTTTTTTTCTTTCTTTCTCTCTTCCTCCTATGCCTCCTCCTCCTCCCCCCTAAAGAGAAGCCCCTTCCAGTGAGACAGGGCAGGAGCTGCAGGCGAGGTGGTTCCTGCAAGGCCCAGGAGGCACCGGTCACTTGTGACGCTGAGCTGTCTTCTTCCGTTTCCTCTTAAAGAAGCAGCAGCACCTGGGGCACAAAGGACAAGGCAAGTTAGTCCCATGGCTGGCACCCTGGGAAGGTCCCCGGCCACCCTGGGCTCCCCTCTGCTCAGCTGCATGCAACAGCACCTCTGCGCGCCCGGCCCATGGCCGGACAGACCTGCCGTCCCGTGGGACAGTCAGCAAGGCCGGCGGATGCGGGTGGATGGCCAACACCACCAGTTGGGACTGGTAGACCAGCAAAGGCAAGTTAGGTCCACGACAGGGGGGGAACCCACCGCCCAAAGGCTGTGGGTGACAGTAGGGCATGGCCCCTGAGCACCGGGAGCTGGGCTGTCTCCCTTCCGAGGCTCGACTGGGGCAGGAACACAAGGAGCAATCTGGGAAAGCGGGAAAACAAGGATCCAGAAGCTCTGCTCCCTCTGTCCGAACCCCGGAGGGAGCGGATGGGGACGGCAAGCCCTGGCGGCAATTCCCAGCTACAGGACACATGGTTTTCACCACCATTCACTAAAAAGACAAGTTCCAAAGAGATCTCAGCTCAGGCACCAGGTTTCTTTACTGAACCTTTCACAGTAACCAGAGCTTCCACCCTGGATAAATCATTTAGTGCCGATGCCCCCTGCTTCTTCCCCCATCCGATGCGAGGGAGGTGCAGAGCGCCCGGGGATCAGGGGAAGCCAGAAGGATGGATAGTGGAGGCTGAGGTGGGGAGAAAAAAGCCCCTTGCAGCTGAACCGTGCAGAGCGGTGGTTTCACTTGTGGGATACACTGAAAGCAGTCGCCCAGGTTTTATAGTCCTGATGGCTCCCTACAGAACTGCTTGGCGTTTCAGGTGTATCTACCTTTCTATCCTCAGCCCACTGCCAGGAACCCTCTGCACAGAAGAAAGGTGTTTGTTCTGTGTGAGTTCTGCACCTGAGCTACGAGTCTTTCTCCTTCTGCCATTACAGCCATCTCCAGAGAAGCCCAGGTGATGCCAAAAGACGACTGTTTCAGGCTGGTGGAAGAGCTGCCTGGCTGAGCAGCCAGAGCTGATGTAAGCAAAGACCATTTTTTCCTAACAAGCATCTTTTACCAGCAGCCAGACAAAAAGCACTCAAAAACACTGAAACAACTTCTCGGAGTTATTTTCCGTGGGGTCCTTTGTGGCTGTGAAATCTCGGCATTACACTTCTGTCCTCTCAGAGCTGGTGGAACAGATTTGCTCTCACTTGCGCCCCAGAAGGTGCTTGCCCCCAGATGCACGAGCCTTACTACGGGGAGCAAAAGCAATGGGTGACCACCACCCCCCCGTGAGCCAAGCCTGCCAGCACAGATCATCTGCTGGGGAGACTGAAACCCCTGCCAACATGGAAAGCTCAAACAGCCACAGCAAGAGGAGGGCCACCTCCCACCACACGTTCCTCTGGCCTGTGTGGACTAACGGCCAGGGGAAGTTCAATGTCCATGATTTGTCTTTAAGTTCCTAAACAGGCCCCGTGTGGAGGTGAGCTGAGAGAAAACGCAAAGCACTTGTCCTTGCAGGAACACGGGCTTGGAGCGACCTGTGACAACTCCATCACTACCCACCTGCAGCATGCAGCCTGAAGCACCACCCAACCCCGGCTCCTCCGCACTATCAGCCCCCCTGACCCCACCACTGGTCTTGCCTTTCATTGTCCCGGGCCATCTGCCACCCTCTCCTGTTTTAACCTGTCACAGCATTTCTCTGCCACAGCAGCCACCTTCCTTCATGACTTGGGCAATGGTGAGTTGAGGGGGGGACGTTATGGGGAGAGAGGATGGAAAATGCAGGAGTTATGATTTCGCATGCGGTGGGTAAGGGAAGAAGGAGGCTGAGCAGCACTCGTTTCCTTGGGCACCAAATGAAGGGAGCTGACTGACTTCTGGCTGTTTTTCCTTGTGACTGTCTTTTTAGGCTGTTACTCAGGGAAGGGTTCAGGAAAGTCCTGGCAGTTCAGACAGGCAGAGGCAAAACACCAAAATAAAAGAATAAGGCAGGCTGACAGTTACAGAACGTGATCTCTCTGCATGCAGACAATGCCCAAGAGAACAGCCCCAGACTACGACATACAGAGAAGCCAGAGATGCCAGAGGTATTGGAGGCGATGCCTATGGAGAGCAGGGCAGAGGCGGTCAGTCTCCCATCCAACAAGGACATTCCTCGCAGCACACGGGCTTTGTCACCTCGCTCCATAGCGATTCCCACCCATCGGCCCTCCCTGGGACCTACAAACTCCTCATCCCAGACTCCTCATCCCAGACTCCTCATCTGCGACTCCGCTTGGTTCTCCGCTTACTGGGTATGTGGATTCCCCAAGGGGCAAGGGAGGAAGGGCACCCTCTATGGGACACCTTGAGACGGGGACACTACAGCTGAGGCTTCAAAACCCTGATAAGACCGTACATGTGCCTGAGCTGGGCTTGGAGCGATGCTCATCCCAACCCCTCTGCCCCTTGCCTCCTGCAGTTCACCTGCACCTTTGTCTGGCAGCCGCAGGGTTTTTGGAAAGGAGCCATCTCCCATCCACCCTTTCCAAGCAGGGGCTCTGCCACTAATGAGGATTCCATGGCCATGTCTTTCCATCCTCTCTAGCGATACAGGCCAGTGCTTCTTCAGAGGAAACTCTCCGAGGAAGCGACTGGCCCCCTCCCCTCGATACCCAGCGTGGAGTTTTCCCTTTGTAACCATCTGCGTGAGGAATTCCTGCAAGACGCTCGGCAAGCCTGGTCCCGACTCTGCCCAACTCCATCAGACATCATCTGCTCACGGACGTAACACTTTGGGGGAGATGGTAAGCCAAATAGGAAAGGATTAAAATCCATCTTTTGCATCCACCAGTTCAGAGATCAGCCAAATTGCTTGGCCTAATGTGGCCGCTGAGCCATATCCCACACCCTCCCCAATATTGCCTGCGGTCCTCAGCACGGTCCTAAAATTAAAACAGCTCTGGGTTGGCTTTGACTTTGTGCCTTTCTAGGGTTTGGTCGGTTTGATTTTGCCAACCCCAGTCTAGTCTGGTCCGCTCCCCCTTGCATGTGGACTGGAGAGAGGGACTCACCACAAGTTGAGCATTTTCAGGCAGCTACAGAGAGTGTAGAGAAAAAACACAGAAAGGAAGAAAGAGCAATTAGTTCACAGAGGTGGGATGAAAGCATGTCACTGCAGCCATGCAAACATGCAGTGCAGACTGGCAGACACACACCATGCCTGCCCGCCGCCCGCCCCCAGCCCTCATACCACCTCTGCCCTTGCCATGGCATCGCTGAGAACTACCACCTTCTCCAGGGTCTGGAGGCCTCTGACATACACTCCCTATTTTCCATGAAGGCCCCGTGAGGTTCTTATCTGTGGGTGGGTTCAGAAAGGGGCTCAGGGCCACCAGGAGAGGAATCTACTCTTGTTCCCTGCAGCTCCAGTGGCAGAAGGGCCACATCATGGAACTACACCCGGGACCTGCCCTTCAGTGAAACCCACAGCTGGGATCAGGAGGTTTATTATCTCCAGCGTACCCTGAAGCAGAAGCATTTTCACAGCTCCTCTGCCTGCCGGGAGTGCCAGGGAAAGACCTTTCTGCATCTCGTCTCGAAACACAGAGCCCCACCTCCAGCTCCTTCTAGCTCTTTCTGGCCCATTTTACTGCAGAGCAGAATCCAACAGTCCTTTGCCCTCCATGTGTATCTGAGGGGATTTATGATCGCAGATGCAAGGGAAGATGAAGCCAGCCCTCCCCATGGCAGGAGGAACCAAGCAGACTAAACTTGGGAATTACAAGATACCACTGTCAAGCAAAGCAGCCTGTGCTCTGCTTCCCAGCACCTCCAGAACCCATGTGGGGCCACACAAACAAGGGCTGGAGGGTGACAGAACAGTTCCACATGTCACGAGACATGGCTTGGGCAGGATGGCCCTTGCACGCTCCCTTTCACCTGTCCTGACACCTCTCCTGTACACGGGTCCAGGCTCTGGACCCTGGCCTCGCTGAACAAGGCACTGCACAAACAGGCTGAAGGTGCTCCCATCTTAAAAGCTGCCTCTTCCTTGCATTCGGCCGTTGTATTGAGGACTGTTAAGGGTGGCAATTTGCCCCGTCCCTCCTAGGAGCAACTCCAAGCCACATGCCCAGGCAGGGACCCACTTCAATCTGAACACAACAGAGCCTGTGACACCAAACTGGTGGCCTCTGCAGGCCACACTACCCATATCTAAGAGGAGCATTGCCCAATCCACAGGTTGCACTTCAAGATCTCCCCCACCTCACCGTACTTGATGAGGAGCCTGTACCAAACCCAAGGCTTGTTCCTTTGGCGGGGAGCAGAAAGTGTTGCTCGGGTACATGGCTGCCAGGATCACGCCCAGGCAGCCACCAGCAAACCAGACCACGCACAGGTGCTTCCCGAGGGACAGAGGAACAGACAGCAGAAGACCTTCATGACAACCAGCACTGGCTTCAGACTGACCTTTTCCATCAACACCCCCTTTCTCACACCTTCCAGTTTTTGTCTTCACCCTCCCACAAGCCATTCCTAACAGAGGTCTCGAGACAAACAACGTGGGACAAGCGACACCAGTGTCATCCAGTCAAATTATAACCAGACAGTTGGGCAACGTCACAGCATCAACCAGTTCCAAGGCAGCCCAGGGGTCATTTACCCCTTACACGAGGAGTGTCAGGGTTACACTGTGACCTGCTCGGGTCCTGCTCTAGTTCAGAGGCAGCGAGAAGGTCCCATGTTGAGGATCATGCAAAAGGTGACGTGATGGTGCCAGATGCAGCACGTGTGCAAAGAAGGCCAAAATAGTCAAAGCAGCAACTTTGTACATCAGTTCTCACTCGTGACCACAAACTGCAGAGGAGAGGTCAGCTCGGAGGGAGCATGCTCTTCCCCACAAGCAGGCGGGCTGCTTCTGGTTTCTCTCACTCAGCTTCTGTTGGGCTGGACCAAGAGAATTCACAGAGAGAACTACCTGCAAGAGGCCCTGCAAGGACCATTCTGGACACCTGGCATCCACTTCTTGCAGCCAGAGATAAAGTGTTAAGTTTCAGAGCAACGATCTCCTCACTGAGCTGTGCTCAAGCTACTCCTACTCTCTCAGCACGAGAGTACAGTGTGTTCTCCTTTTGGAACAGGGGACACTCACCGGGATTCCTGAAATCAATTCGCATTATTCCGGTACTTCTGCAACTTTCTGTCTTGCAATACATGCTCTGAGTAAGAGTTATGTTCTCCAGCCACGACAAGTGTAATAAAGAAGCAGCAGCAGCAGCAGCACTGAAGGCACCATGCACAAAAGCAGCAATATGCAAGGAAAAGGGCATGGGACACGAGCATGGAGTACTTCACCACGGGTAAACATCCCCACTTGTTTCCCAGGAGGAGGATTAATGACCACACCAGTGGAAAGCCTGTTTGTAAAGAAAACGTACTTTGCTTCCTCCACCACCTCCACCTCCGCCTGCGCTGTTATTGGCGCGTTGGAGTGTGCCCCCGTCGGGTCATCCACGTTCAGCTCTCCGTTGGTCGAGCTGACCACCTGGAACACAAATGAACGCCCTGTTAATGATCACCCCATTAATGACTGCCCTCCTGCACATGATGTGGCTCCACCTGCCTGGACAAGGGATGCCGTGGGAATGGGAAATCTACGGAATAACTTCTGTTTGCTCCTGTCTCTTTGCAGCACCTCAGCAGGCTGTCAGATTCCCTGGATGCCTTAGAATCATGTGCCTTGTTTGGAGAAACCAGCTGGCTCATCCCCAGGAGAACAGCAGGCAGGGGACTGCTCCTGTGTTCGCTAATTCACACTCCTGTGCCCAGCACAAATCCTGTGTCCTTAGGAGGATATGTCACTTTGGGAGGCGCAGCCTCTAGTGTGAAGATTAACTGACAACCCTATAAACACACACAAACTGAACTATGTTGATTGTTTTCTCCTGACACTTTTACAGGGGAGTGACTCAGAGCCTGCCGCTGCCGTGGGAAGAAGTCACTCCAGAGCCCCCAGAATCTCACACCTTACACAGCCAGCTTCTGGAATGACACCCAAAAGCTCTCATCTCTTTTTGCTTCAAAGCTGACATTATGGCTCACTTGAGCATCTCCATTATAAGGATGACCATCCAGATCCCTAGCTGCTCGGCATTTGCCAGGAGAGTGCATAATTTCCTGGATAATTCATCGTTGCTCTATTGCCTCAACAAACGCCAAAGCAGACGAAGTCCGGCCGGCCCCTCTGGGCTCTGTCTGGAAGGCAGGACAGGCTCCTGTGAGCGCCTGGAGCTGCTCCTGGCTCCTGAGCTGTACCCACACATGGCTCTCCTCCTGCTCCACCTCTTTGCCTTGCTACAAGGTAAAAGGAGGCATCTCCCAAAAGGGTCAGGGTGCTACCCAGTATTCCTGGTGGCTCTGGATGAGCTAATCACCAGAGGTGAAGGGAAGGAAGCCGTTGAAGCAGATGTCCCCTCACTATTAAATGCATCTATCCACGTTTGCTGTTCCTGCAGATCAAGTCCCATGGCTGGTATCTGCCAAGACAGGTCAGGACTCTGCTCACGTGGTTTTCAGGGCTCTCCTCGAGTGACAACCCCTTGGGTTCTCTTCACACCCACCTTCCCAGGCTCATCACCCTGTGGCCCACTCAGGTTCTCCAGACCCTCACACTTCCCACACAACTCTGCAAAATGCTAGCACTTAATCGTGCTATTCCCAGTGATCTTCCCACACTTTCTCCAGCTGCTTGTTAAATTTCATTTTACAAAAGGCTTTGATTTTCCTCCTCTTTTTTAACTTGCTGCCACTTCATTTTCATGCAGTAAATTCAACCGTTGCCTTAAAGGAAACGGCCACTCAAAGCTACTGACCTCCCAAGGGCCCAGCATGAGCTGAGGCATCTGCTGAGAGACACTTTAAGGAGCTGCAGCCCAGCAGCCGTGCAAAACACAACATTTCCTCTTTTTTGCTGCAGGTAAGCAGAATTTTAATGCTTATAGTGGCACATACAGGTCTGTAAACTGCTCAGGTAGGCAACCCTCCCAGGCAAATCCAGACCAGGACTGCTCTGGCAGAGCGTTGTTTGTGGGGAGACACAGCTCATGCTGGCTCTGCACAAGGGAACTATGCCCCTTACATAACAAAAAATATGAATAAAAGCACCTACTCTGTACTGAGAGCTGAATTCATAGAATGGTTTGGGTTGGACAGGACCTTTATAGATCATCTAAGTCCAACCCTCTGCCATGGGCAGGGACATCTTTCACTAGATCAGGGTGCTCAAAGCCCCATCCAACCTGGCCTTGAGCACGTCTCCAGTTTACTGTCTGCTTGTGTCTGAGATCAGAGCTAAAGAGACATTAGTTCCTCCTTATCTTTAATTTTCTCTGCTACTCAGTAAAATATCTTTAAATGAAAAAAGGAACGTGGCTAATCAAGCCAAAAAATCATTGTATCCAACTAAATATCAGGAATAAGTAAAAATTTCAACCTAATCTGCATTTCACCCAGGGGCACCCTGTGCCTCCCGTCTCAGCTCGGCTCTGTCCCACTCCAGGCACTAATCCCTGTTTCTCCAGAGCCAATTTCCAAAGTCTGACATCATTGCCCTCTCTCGCAGGGAAACCTCTGCCCAAGAGTTCACCTCACCAGCAGTATGGGACAGTTGTTTGCTTGAATGACTCTTCCATCTTCTCTCCAGCACATGCAGCCACCTCACTGCGGCAGGAACTCCCCTAGTGAGCTCGCGTGACAACCGGAGGCACCTCTATCCCAGAGAAGCGGCTGTGCCGCCCACTCGCACCACCCATCACCTGTGCGTTTCTCTGGCCTGACACCCCCAGATTTCCATGAAGCAGCAGGAATTTGACCAGAAACCCACCTATGAAGCTTGAACTGGAACAGCTCAACTATTTTCCTAATGTTTATGGGGTTTATATGCAACAGACCTTATTTGAGCTGCCTCTTACTACTTAAGAGCATCCCCAAGGTGGGGACAGAGGGGTGCTTTATAGTCCAGACCTGCTAATTTACACTCCTTTCTGTGTTCAGTTTGACAAATCTGAGTTCAAAATAGCTCTCAGAGGAAAAGCTTTGTTGAAGCGGTCACAGCCATGACATTGGCCATCACAGCTTGGGTCCCACAAAACTGTGACTTGAGCGTTATGGACAGGACAGGACCAAACCAGCCTGTGAAAATGCTCTCCTGACCGTGGTGTTACTGCAATCTGAGGAGAATTCAGGGGATTTAACACCGATTCTCGCATCAAGGCTGTATGCGTCATGAGGAGGAGGTACCTGTACGGATCCTCCGTGCCGATCGGCAGCCAGATGAGATGTCAGGTACGAGGTATTCGTCTGCCGGCTTGGCTGGATCTCCCAGTCCCCTCGGCGATCTGATGATGCCTGCTCAGGAGTTCAGAAGCATGAGAGAAACAGAAGAGAGGGCAAAAGGTGAATAAGGGGAGGAAATAAAAGGGTGTTTGTTAGTGAGTTAGTTTCTTTGCAAAAAGCAAGGCATTTAAACTTCTAGCTGGGCTAAAATGTCTCTTTACCAAGTGCACCTCACACTTTACTTCAGCGGTGTCTGTAGCAATCCACTGCGCGAGTGGATTTCTTCTCCTCCAGCTGCTAAATGGAGAGAAAGCTCATGTCTGTCCAGGAAGTTATTTCTTTACACAGCTTCATTTTCATGGGTTTCAGCATAGAAATAAACACACTGACAGCACGTTCAACAACGCCTGTCAGGTCACACACACCAGAGCACTTGGCATGGCAGCAAGATCGGATACACAAGCTCAACCTCTCTAAAATACTTATTTTTTAACTCAAATTTGCAACATAAAACAAAGCCACATTTTATTTCACCAAAAGCCAGTTCCACACACTGATTCACCTGTAGGGTGCAGAAGGTGAAACATCCACCACACCTGCTTGACTGGAGAGAGGCTTGGTGGCTTTTTGGTGTTCTGCAGAAAAGTAGATAAGAAACTTTTGCTAACAGCTTCTTCTTTATCCCCCACAGATGCAAACTTTTGGCAATTAAATTATTAGCATTTGATTTGTTTCATTAGAAGAACCACTTTGCACTTGCATATGAAGCTCTTTACAGGTCACCCACATCCAGCATTCACCCGAGACTCAGGCGGACCTCGGTGCCCCTAAACCCAACCCACCACCTGGAGGAACACTTCCTAAGGCTGGGAAGCGCAGGACAAACAGGTAGGTCTGTGTTGGCCTCAGGATGGAGTCAAGCCTGAAGTGACCGACATTTAAAAGGTGTCTCCCTGGACACCACATAAAAAAAAAAAGCAAATGTTTCAAAGCCAAAGCACATATTTTCAAGAAGAGGGGGCAGAGCAGCAGAGTCCCCCCCGTGCACATGCAGCTGGCAGGAGGGATGCTGAACAGACACACCATGGACCTGGCCAGGAAACAAGAGGCTCAAGCCAATAAACACCAGATTCTCAGCAGTGAAGCTGAAGGAGCTAATCAAAGGGCGGTGCCTGGGCCCGGCTCTTCCCCAGCACTACTTTGTGTTACTCCCTGCAGCCACCGATGATGAGTCCAAGCCCTGGTCTCAGCAAGAGAGAGGACACTGGGCTCAGTGTCACTGTAAAAAAATGAAAAAAGAAAAGAAAAAGACCGCAAGCAGCTCCACACAGGAGAAAGACTCAGAAACTTTTGAATAAACTTCAACACTAACTAGTAAATTGTCACTCAATTACAGCAGGAGCACGTGCAAAAAGCAGGAGAATAAAAAAAGGACTCCTGGCATTTCCTAAAACATTCGCTGTCGTTCCCTTTGCACGGGACCTCTGACTCCCTCCCGGAGTGACCCACGGTGCTGCCCCTCCTTCCAAGCAGGCACCAAATCCAGCTCACAGCCAGTATTTCCCTGGAGGTGGTCTTGTCCAGGCTTGTCCTAGTAAATCTTCTTATTACAAGTTCTTCCCATCAGCCTGAAACGCTGCTTACGCTTTCTGCAGTTGATGACATTCTAGGGAGAAGCACTTCCCTTGGAATATTTTTTTAATGGCTGCAAGTCACAAGATTATCAACGACCAGAGAATTTAATTGTAGGTTTTAAACGCTAGTAGAAGACAGATCTTGAGTGTGCTTCCTCCAAAGCACTATGCCATCAGGTGGCTTGGCCAGCCCAGGCGATGCAGCAGTACCAGGAGAAGGACCCTCCTGCCCAGGAGCCTGGAAGCAGTTTCTAGGAAAGGCTCTAGTAGCCACAAGAGCCAGATTTTTCTCTTTTAGCTCCACAGCCAGGTACGTGATAAACTGCTTTTGAAGTAGGCTTGAGCTGAGCCACCCAAAACGCAACCCAAGTGGTGACACCGAGGAAGTGATGCCTGAGAAATCTGAAAGCATCAAGTTCCCTTTAAGACTCATCACCTTCCCACCAACTACCACATTGCAAGGGAAGACAGAGGGGACAGGGCTCACCCATCTTTGATAGACAGTAAGTATCTTCACTTCTAGAGGAAAAGGCTGCAAAAAGATCGCTCTCATCAGTGTCTTTACCAGGAATCAAATATATATAAAAAAGAACCTACAGTTATTATACCCAGGAAACAAAAATAAGGCAATTAAATCTGGAGATCAAGGCAGTCACTTGACCCAAACCCATGCCTCCAATTCACTGCTCTAGACCTTTATTTTTTCTATTTTTTCCTTCAGAGAAATTATTTGCTCAGCACTTAAAAGGAACACCTCTTGGTAGAGATCTGTTTATGTTTTGGTGAGCAGAAACTGATTTTCCCTGCATATGGGGAATATTAAATAATTCAGCATCCTAAGTAATGGTTAGGTAAAAAAAAAAAAAAAAAGACAACAGCTGCCATGCAAGACAGCATCAGGACTACCTGAGAGGCTCAGAACAACAAGGACTGAAGGCCACCTGCACAATATTTTGGGAATAGGACAGATTTCTTTGGGCTTTGTGCTATAACTTGTGAACTAACATGCTCGAAAATGAAGCCAGGCACCATTGTCCATTAAAGGAAACAAGATGCCTCACACGCACACAGCGTGAAGGTCTGTTGTCAGAGTGGACAGCTAGAGACTGCCACCCCAAAAAGGGGGGTTAATGCATTAATCAGGCAATATATTAAAGCAGATTGTTTCAGTAGTGCTCACAAACCAGCCCACACTAATCAGCATGCATAAATACAGCTCTGCACGCGGGCTTCAAACCACACAGCTCCCTACAAGCAACGCTCTAACAAGGGAGTTTCATCCTGATTGCAGCCGGTGGCTTTGGATGGATTCTAGTCTACGTTAGTGGCTCCTCCCTTCAGAGCCCAGACGTGTGGAAGAAGGAAAGCTGAGCCCAGACAGGTTGTTACGTCTCACACTCGGTTCTGCGCCCAGGAACCCCAGGGGCAGAGCCGCAGACGAGGAGCTAGAATGGTACGTGGTGGTTAGAGGAGCAGAGTGAGCCCTGGGCCACTCACTGGTGAGTACAAGCACCAACAGCTCTAGCCAGGAGCCAGCAGGTGGAGATCTACTGAACTTCTCATCGTTCTGTTCATACAGAAAATCCAAACCCTCAACACCAACAAAATATTACAACCAGAAAAGAAAAAATGGGGAAATTCAGAAACTGGCAGTTCATCCAGACCGTAAGGCCCAGCCTCCCTGAGGGTCCCTGCCCTGGTGGTCCTTCATGCTCTGCAACCCCCCTGCTGTGACCTGGGCACCCTGAGAGGGATATATTGTGTGCCCATGGGACGTTCACATCCCTGCGGCAGCCACACGGTCCATCATGGGAAGAGGGCACCTGGAAGTGGCCTGCCATTGCTGGTCCACTCCACAGTCCATGTGCTACAAGTAAAAGCACCCAAAAGAACCCTGTTGACGAGGGTAGGTCAGGTACTCTGACCCCTGGGTCACAACAGTATTTCACCAATGTGTCCCTTTGTCAAAATTCTGTTCAAATCCTAATCTCTAGATGATGCAGGAATTGTGCTTGCCATGACCAAGGTGAGAATCAGCCCTGGCCACCTCTGACGGTGCAGCCTTTCTGCTTCTCCAGACCCAGAGGAATTCAGAGAGGAGCCAAACGCTGCTGAAGTGGCTGTGAGCAACCCACCTGATTGCGAAGGGCCTGCTGTGATGGTCGGTCCCTGTGGACGTGGCTGTCTCTTGTTATCGCTGACGTCCCGGAATCGACGTGAACAGATCCCACCGGAGTAGGCTGGAAAACAAGGTGCTCGTTAGGAGGGAGCCAATGGTGAAAATGCCTCTCTCTCTTAACACACACATGCACAAACCTAACGTGTCAGGCCGGCTCCTGTCAGGCAGAAGCAGGAAAACATCAACACACCGCCCAAAGGTACTGAAAATAACCAAGGAAAATTACAGCCAGGGCTATAAAATCCCTGTGATTTGATGCTGGACACCAGCACCAAACACCTTGTATAAAAAATAATTAAAAAGATATAGTTAGGTATCTGTCTCAGTGTCAGATCACACCTAATGTGTCTCACATAAGACTATTACAACTGAAAATACACAGACTTGTTTTCCTCATCTCATCGTCCTGCCACTTTCAGAAATCATGCTCGCATAGAAACAGGACGTGTTAAAATTAAAGCTTCATCTGCTCTCTTCTCACCAAAGTCATAATCCCTGCTCACAACATCAAAATCTCCATAGCAACCACTGCAGTTGTCAGCAATAGCACACTTGTCTTACAAGGGGCTTTTTATCAATTGCCTTTGTAATTAAACAAAAATGAGGAGAAAACTCATGATTCACAAAGGGAGTGATTTCTT
This sequence comes from Numenius arquata, assembly GCF_964106895.1. NCBI lineage: Eukaryota > Metazoa > Chordata > Aves > Charadriiformes > Scolopacidae > Numenius > Numenius arquata. The sequence goes on from NC_133586.1 coordinate 23,229,247, forward strand.
ATGAAGCTGAACTGTTTTGGGCACAGTAAACACTGGTAATGCTAAATATAGTTGGGATGGTAAATCACTGGCAACGGTACCAAGTTTAGCACTGAAGGCATTTGGTCTGGCACCGGTGACAGTTCATTTACAGGTGGCTTTGCCATAGCCGGTGAGTGGCCGTTAGCAAGAAGGCCACCAGCAGAAGGACACAAAGCCCATGCGACAGACTGTTCCACAGACACGAATCTGACAGGCAGCCAGTGGAAGAGCTTTAGACTTTTCTATCAGATTTCCCCATGACACATCTTTTGGCCAAGGTCTTCTTGAGTATAAATGGCTTTTGACAACAGAAACAACACAACGAGGTAATGATTATGGTCCATCTGGTGTCGTGAAACTGCTCAATGGAGCTTGGTTACTCCCACATTTCCTTGCCGTGTTCTATAAAGAGCTGGTTCAGCCACTGGAGTAGGGTAAGCCTCAACATCTTTTCAGCTCAGAACTGGTTTGCTGTTACCATCCACTGAGCATCCATCAGAGCCCTGCCTACATCTCCTGTACTTCTCAATGAGAACTTGACCATTATAGCGGTCTTCCACCACTCAGTACTGAGGTAGCAAGTATGTTCTCCTGCTTTAAGATTAATGTCTTTAGATATTGGTGTCAAATCCTGTGCTAACCTAGAAGAAATGAAGTCTAGTCATATCCACTACCCCAAGGGGGAAAATCAGGTTTCTCTGCCCCACTGGGACAAGCCCAAAGAAGTGGGAAGGGGCCTTCTGCCGCTTAGGGAAACCTCAAGGCACTGTAAGAACCCCCTGAATGCAATGTCAGGACATCTCACTACGTTGAGCCCATGTTAGCTAGAGAGCAGAAGTGAATTATTTGATCCTGAGCACACTGGCATTAATTTGGGTTATCAGGAATAAAGAGGCAGGTGGTGGGGAGCAGCCCCTGGAAGGCAAAGCACTGCATTTTGCAGGGACAGAATCACAGAATCACAGAATCACCTAGGTTGGAAGGGACCTTTTAAGATCATCTAGTCCAACCGATTAAACAAACAAAAAAACCCACCAAACCCAACAAAAAAACCAAACAAAAAAACACACACAAAACACCACCCAACACTAATCCATATCCCTGAGCACCATGTCAACTCCTCTCTTGAATACCTCCAGGGATGGTGCCTCAACCACTTTCCTGGGCAGCCCATTCCAATGTCTGGCAACCCTTTCAGTAAAGAAATATTTCCTAATATCTAACCTGAACCTCCCCTGGCGTAACTTGAAGCCATTACCCCTTGTCCTATCATCTGTAACTTGGGAGAAGAGACCGACCCCCGCCTCTCTACAGCCTCCTTTCAGGTACTTGTAGAGAGCGATAAGGTCTCCCCTCAGTCTCCTCTTCCCCAGACTGAACAACTCCAGCTCCCTCAGCCTCTCCTCGTATGACTTATTCTCCAGACCCCTCACCAGCTTCGTTGCCCTTCTCTGGACCTGCTCCAGCACCTCAATGTCCTTCTTGTGGTAGGGGGCCCAAAACTGGACACAGTACTCGAGGTGGGGTCTCACCAGTGCCGAGTACAGGGGGACAATCACTTCTCGGGTCCTACTCACCACGCTATTCCTGATACAGGCCAGGATGCTGTTGGCCTTTTTGGCCACCTGGGCACACTGCTGGCTCATGTTCAGCCGACAGTCGACCAACACCCCCAGGTCCTTTTCTGCCAGGCAGCTCTCCAGCCACTCTGCCCCAAGCCTGTAGCGCTGCCTGGGGTTGTTGTGACCCAAGTGCAGGACCCGGCACTTGGCCTTGTTGAACCTCATCCCGTTGGTCTCAGCCCATCCATCCAGCCTGCCCAGATCCCTCTGCAAAGCCTCTCTACCCTCCAGCAGATCAACACTGCCACCCAACTTAGTGTCATCTGCAAATTTGCTGAGGGTGCATTCAATCCCCTCGTCCAGATCATTGATAAAGATGTTGAAGAGAACCGGCCCCAGTACCGAGCCCTGTGGGACACCACTCGTGACTGGTCGCCAACTGGACTTCACTCCATTCACCACAACTCTCTGGGCCCGGCCCTCCAGCCAGTTTTTAACCCAGCGGAGAGTATACCCATCTAAGCCATGGGCAGCCAGTTTCTCCAGGAGGATACTGTGGGAGACTGTATCAAAGGCCTTGCTAAAGTCCAGGTAAACAACATCCACAGCCTTTCCTTCATCCAGCAAGTGAGTCACTTTGTCATAGAAGGAGATCAAGTTTGTCAAGCAGGACCTGCCCCTCATGAACCCGTGCTGGCTGGGCCTGATCACCTGGGCATCCTTCATGCGTTGCATAATGGCACTCAGGATAATCTGTTCCATCACCTTCCCAGGCACCGAGGTCAGACTGACAGGCCTGTAGTTCCCCGGATCATCCTTCCGACCCTTCTTGTGGATGGGCGTCACATTTGCTAGACGCCAGTCAGCTGGGACCTCCCCAGTTTGCCACGACTGTTGGTAGATGATGGAGAGTGGCTCTGCAAGCACTTCTGACAGCTCCCTCAGAACCCTCGGGTGAATCCTATCTGGGCCCATAGACTTGTTTATGTCGAGGTTTTGGAGCAAGTCCCTCACCATCTCCCTTAGAATTATGGGGGCTTCATCCCGTTCCCCGCCCCTGTCTGCTGGTTCAGGGGTCTGGGCACTTGGGGGACACCCTACTCCACTGCTAAAGACTGAGGCAAAGAAGGCATTCAGTACCTCAGCCTTCTCCTCATCCTTTGTCACTATGTTACCTTCCATATCGAGGAGAGAGTGGAGGTTCTCCCGAGTCCTCCTCTTGCTATTAATATATTTATAGAAATTCTTTTTATTGTTTTTAACATCCAGGGCCAGGTTAAGTTCTAGTTGAGCTTTGGCCTTTCTAATCTTTTCCCTGCATAACTTTACTACACCTTTGTAATCTTCCTGAGTCGCCTGTCCTTTTTTCCAAAGGACATAAACTTTCCTTTTTTCCCTGAGCTGTGACCTTATCTCTTTGACAACTCACAATGGGCCTGCCGACCCAGTCATAGGCGTAGTCAAAGGTGTAGCCTTTCTTTTCAAACAGCTCTGTGAAGATGGTTCGTAAATAATCGTAGTCTGGTCTCTCGAAGAAGTCCAGTCGCCGAACATAACGGAGGTACGTGGCCATCTCCTCTGTGGGAAAAGGGGAGAAAAGCAGCAGCGTCAGTTCTGCTCATGTGGGAGCTCCATCACTTAGAAACCTCTCAGATCCAACACACACACTGGAAATACGCTTTTCAATTAGCTCCAATGAGGCTTCCCCATGGCACAGGGCTCACAGCTGGTGCCAAAGTTGGAGGGAGGGCCAGACTCCCAGTGCCACGGGTTGTCCAAACTCTGCTCAGTTCAGCTGAGCCATGTGGACTGAGAGAAACTGACGATGTCCAACAAGTCTTCACCCTCGGTGACCTACCCAGTGGTCTTTTATTGCTAGGTGAATCTCACCCAGCTTTCCAGAGCCTTCCTGCCCCGACCAAAGTCTAATAATAGTCTGCTTTTATTCTGAATCTTCTGAATAAGTTGTTATAAACCAAGGTCTGTGTTTTAGCATTGAGCATCGGCCTGTGAGAGAATTGTCTGGGCTGCCGGTGCTACCTCTGGCTTTTCCTATCAAAGTAGTGTTTTTTAGTAATAGTCCACCTGGCAAATCAATTCAAACACTTCCCAAGCAAAGCTGGAAGTCCCACCTCTGCTCCAGAAAGCTGCTGCTCCACCTCAAATCTGAGCTCCACAGCTAGTTTGATTCTATACATTTGTATAAAACCAAACACTTAACCACATTGTACAATAACTGCCAACTCGCTGAACCTGCCAACAGGATGCCCACGTGTCTGTCTGCTGACACAGACCTTTAAACAGCCACAGCAATTTCAGCTGGGGAGGGAAAGCCAGAGATGCTGGTGGGCACCCCATGGCACCCTGGAGCTCCAGCAGCAGCCGGGGTCTGGCTGCCCAGAGCGCTCTGCTGCCAGTGTCACTGCATCAGTCACAGCCTTCAATATTCCAAACAAGGCTTCCGAGGGGAGGCTACAACATTAATTTACCTGCACACACAGAACACTGTTTGGCGTTAAGCTAATTAATCAATTAATTGTACAAATGATACACCAGCATGGTCAACCTTTAGATGACAAAAGTAAGAACAGCATCGCTTAGCAATACTTAACTCTGTGGCTTGCAGCTTGAACGTCACATTGAGGTAAAAGAGCAAAAAGAAGGAGAAGAAAGCAAATTCCCTCTTCCTGCCAGTACCTCTGGAAGGTGGAGGACAATACGTGCCAGGCGAGCAAGGAAGAGAAATAAGTTCTCTCATATCCCTCCAGCCTAGACCTGCAGGTCTGACCGAGCTCTGGGGAAGAAGCATTGAGGAAAGAGTTGAGAACACCCAATCTGAAGCTGTTCTGCTTGGAACTAGGTGCATTTTGGATGCAAAAATCTGGGGAACTAGCATGACCTGAGTGAACAATGATCCCCTTCCAGGCTTGCTGCCCCTTATGCTGGGACAGAGCCATGCGACACAACAGCTCCTACAGGAATGGGACTAATTGTGGGGACCTAGGTGCTCTCCCTGGTGTCAGGATCTCCACTTCCTAGAAAAAATACCAAAACCACTCTGTGAAGGCCACAGAATACCTGGGGAGGACTTTAACTTCGTACTCGGCTCTCTGAGCTCCGAGGTAGGCTTTTGTTTAACTGGAGAATAGGTGTTGGGCTTAGCTAGAAGCACACTTTGAATAACGCTCTCCTTAGAATGGTTGTCAGAAGGTGGAATTCAATGACAGACACATCATCTTCTAAGCCTCCCACCTAAAATCTTAACACCTTGTAAAACCTTCCATTTGGAAAAGAACTAACTTGGTAGATCCAACATGGTCACTTGGGAGAGGGAAAATAAGGAACTAACAAGGCTTTCTTTTGGAAGGAAGGCAAGAAGTAAAGCAGGAACACAAGGCACTTGAGCCCTGTGCAGCCTCCTTGATGAGAAGAGTTATGGTCATTTTAACCTACAGCCACAAGCTCTCAGGCCCCACTAATCTGTAGCGGCAGCTCCAGTTGTCTCCCAACTTGAGGAACAACATACTGGATAAACATTATCCAAACACTTTCTGCCAGAGGAGCTCAGAACCACCATATTTAACGAGGTATGTCCAATTGCACTCAAATGGTCCCATCGGGGCTTTACCTGGAAAGTTCTCACAGAGAACTTCAACTGGAGTGTTTCTCTTTGTGTCCCCAATCTTCTGATACCTCTCTTTTAAGGTGTCAGCCTGTAGCGCACAAAGACAAAACAGTTGTGGAGAGAGAGTTCAACCATGTGATAAACGACATGCTGTATGGGAAGAAAAACAAGGTATTTAACACCGATTCTGGGTGGTATCAGAAGACGTTACTTGTAACTGAACTGCATCCTAGACTACACTCATGGGAATCCTGTCTTACCCCGTTGGAATTCTCCCTACACATTTTACATGCTATTGGCAAAGAATATCCAAGGACATCAAAACACCTTCAGTACTCGTAAGGAAGGGCACTTGTTCGTGTCCGAGGCTAATTTCTTACCAGTCCTGAGGACCGTGCAGGGGAGCTTTCATGGGCAAGAAAATAAAGCTGCATAAACTATGACTGCACGTCAGTCCTCAGCTTAGAGCCATTGGCAACCCCAACACCTTCATAAAGAACTGTAAAAGCGGATAAATCGCAACGGCAATTTGGGCACGTCGGGTTTTTACCGTGTATAATAGAATGCCACCACACAGATAAGGAGTTTACATCAGTCACACTCCTCCCAAATTCCACACTACCTCTCCTTTCACCCCCAAAGTGTCTGCCACTCAGGCAGCACTGATTAAACAGCTGGTCATAAAAAGAAATGAAACGATTCTCAGTTAGATTTCCCACCTAAATACCTCTTGAGGCAGAGAACTCTGCTCCAGTCGGCACCCTAAGAAGGGGTTTTATTGCCTCCTTTTCAAAATACGCCAATTAGACCTGCCAGTAGCATAATTAGCACAGTAAGATGTTCTCTCAAGACAACAGAGACCGAAAGTGTACGCTGAGGAAATGCAGCAGAGTGAAGATGCCAAGTTCTAGATGAAGCTGAAGAGTCTGTGTTTGTTCTGGAGCTGAAAAAATATAGGACTTCAAGAAGCAGCCAACTATTTTTTATCAAGCCCAGCACTGAACTGAGGAAATTTTGTAGAGACTTGTCTAAACCTGGAATTGTTTTTGAACAATTTACAGGATTAATTTAAAGCAGATGAGTACAAATAAGCCAGAAACAAAATACATAGTGGAATAACACACACTTACAGAGGTGTGAACTTAAAGCTGGAGAGATTATGATTTCTTTCAGAATCACTTTCATGCCTGAAAAACCCTTTTTTTGCTTTTATGAGTCGTTGCCAACATTTTGGCACACGTCTGATAAGGCTAAGCTGAGACTAACTCTGGATAAATGGTGACAAAGCAGCTTAAGGAGGTCTATCACTCAATCCACTGCCCCTGCCCGCGGCAGCACTCTGCTCACGAGCCCAAAAGCTCCTCTCCTTTTCCCAACAGCACTAACAGCAGTTATTGTCTTCATTCATAAACCTTCTCCTAACCTGATCAAATTATATCCCTTCACTCACTGCAATTCCAAAGCTGAACACAGCAGCATCATCATCAGGAAATGGATGGAGGAAAGAAGATGCAGCTACTGACAGCTTCAGGGCCAGCAGGTAACTCACTGCAGTTAACCCAGCTGAGGGCTGCTGCCGCAGCTGCTGGAGCCCGGTTGCTCGCAGCCCTCCATTGTACAAGACATTTCATAAACTTCTAAGCACTGAGTGTCCGGAGTCTCTGGAGGGAAGCCAAGCTCAACACTTCTGCCAGAAAACCGTTCTTTCAAGCTGAAGTCCATCTGCACGTCTGAAACCATCAAACTGCTCCCGTTACAAACATGTTTCTCAGACGCAGCTGGGGGACCGTGTGCCGTAACGGGAACTTCATAAACAACCTCTGTGTTTCAGTCGTGCTCCAGCTCGGGGCTCTCTCCTCGCTGTCCCTGTCCCTGCCCCTCATCCGCCTCCGCTGCATCCTCTCTCCAGACTGGTACCAATTCAGCTAGGTTAATGGTAACTCGAAGTGACACGTAACATATTTCTATCTTAAACTGTTTCCTGTAGGTGAAGCTATGGCCTCGTCGTCAGACTTCAAGGACACAAAGGAGACAACAGCGTTTCTGGCTGGATTTTGCAAACGTTTCCCCACCAGATTCTTGTTTGGACAGAGACCAAAGTTTCAAAGGGCAAAACCTAAAACTCAAACCTACCTTCAATCCTTGCCAGGGCAGACTGCCTCGGAGGAAATACATAAACATATGGCCCAGGGCTTCCAAGTCATCTCGACGACTTTGCTCTAAAACAGAAGAGAGGACAAATTATTGCCGCAGCTGCAGGAACGGGTCTGAGATCTGATCAGCAGCTGCACCTATGTCTGAGATAAAGGTATCACAGGGAAGTTCACTTGCTGTCGGTAACTCGGACCTTGTGCAAAAATACCTAGAACCCGTTACAAAACCCCATAAAATACGTAAAGATCAGCTAGGAGGCATGAGGTAACACAGGAACTGTCAGACATACTGTCCAGCCTGAGGTAGAACAGATAAGAGGTGGAGGTGTTAATTTGAGAGGAATAAAGCCATTCCCTAGGATTACTCTGGGCTGCCAGTGCTGATGGTGCAACTGCCATGTGGTGCTATCCACATTATTTCCTCTGAATTATACAGGAAGAGGCGGGGGACGCTTGCGATCAGCTGCGGGGAACTACCACGTTGAGGAGTGTCAGCCCTTTCCCAATCTCTTCTGCAGATCATCACATCAGAGCAGACCAAAAATAGCTCCTTCCAGCACCGCTTTTGCTTGTGAAACACTTGCTGCTGTTGCCATGCAGATGTTATGATCATAACTGAGGCGGGGAGAAGTGGGGCCTGAAGCCAAAGGAAAAAGCATCCTTAAAATAATCAACCAAAACGTATCAAAAAATCCCAAGGGAGGATACAAGACGGAACAACAAATCCGGAGCGCACAGCATGGGACCGCCGCCGTGCCATCACACAGACGTGGGTTCCCCAGGCTCACAGACCGATTTGATGCCACCTCCCCTCCTCCAAACTCCCCCCTGCCCCGGCAGGCAGGTGACGTGCTCCGCAGCAGCGATCCCAAGCGGATGGAGTCACGGAGCCCACAGGCCCCGACAAATGGTGTGAGCTGTGCCTGGTGCTGCAGCATCTGCACGGGGAGACGGGGAGATAGCGGCAGCGCTTTGCACAGCACGACTTCTTCTTCACGAGCAGCAGCAAATTTAACCCTCGAAAGATGCTGGGGGTGAGAACGCTCAGCAGAAGGGAACTGAGATGACAGTTCCTGTAGGTTACCCTGATACAGCGGTAAAAAGGGGGAAAAAAAAGATGATGTCCTGGGTAATAAATACAATATAGATGAACTTCTCAGGAAGATGGTTGAGTGCACTCATCTTCCACAAAAACTGCAATCAGACTCCATTAGTTTGCTCGGTCCTGAAATGTGAAGGGACTGACTCCACCTGGGTTGGCCTCACCAGCAAAGCATCACCCCATGAAACACCCCTGGGCAGAGACAGAGACAGCCCCTTGCAGGGCTGGTAGCCAACCTTCTCCTCCTCAAACACACCCCCTAGAACTGATCCTTCCCCTGCTTGAGCCACGGCCTGAGCTGCAAAACCCGCAGGGAAAAGGGTCCTACAGAAGGCACATGGTGCACTTCAAACACAAGCGGATCTTACTTTCCGAATCCTGCCACAGAGCACATCCCTGGCACTGGCGGTTCCTGAGCCTGCTCCCACCGTGGCTTCCCGTTCCCCCATCCCCTCCTGACTCTTCACCAAGTTTTCCAAAATTAGAAGTTGGGCTCATCCCTCCTGATCCCCAAAGCCAGCAACCTCTCCAGTGATGCCCTGATCTCAGAGCTGGGACGCTACTCAAAGACCACCCAAACATTTAATAAGTTCTTTTGCCTTTCAGCCACAGAAATGTAATCTTCTGGTACGAAAGCAGGCAGTGAGGCGAGGAGATGAAAGCCAGGTTTAAAAGTAGTTAAATCATTCATTTTCTCCAGCCAATTATTAGGTTAGGGAACATCCAACTCTGCCACCTGAATCCGTAGCTGTGCTATAAAAATCTATTTGGTCATCATTTAGTGTGGCAATTACTACCTGCCTACTTGCCTTTTATCAGCACAGGGTTGCTACCAGCTATATAACTCCTAATAAACACTGTAATTACAAGGCTTCCAACATTTCTGTGACTTCAGCTGTCTCAATTCCTTAAAACAGGGTGGGAGGGGAAAGCCTCACAACTGTAAACGGCATCACAGCACTAAACGGCTCACAAATAGCTCAAAGGGCACAAAAGAGCCACCACTGGAGCTCTACAGGACATGGCACGGCGAGCTCCCACCAACCACACAGACCTTTGCCAAGATGAGTGTTGATGGACATGTATCTCGCCGTTCCAGTTAAGCTCTTGTGTTCCCTGTAAGGTATGTGTTTTTTGGTTTCGGGGTCAATGTACTCCTTCGCCAATCCAAAGTCTATGATGTGAATGACGTGCTCTTTCTTATTGCCTTGCCGGCCAATAAGGAAGTTTTCTGGCTTGACATCTCGGTAGATGAGGTTCTTCGAATGCACGTACTCCATCCGAGATATCTGCAAAAAGATGAGGCAGAAGTTAGGTGCAAGCAGACTGGCTACCGTGCTCCCAGCTAACGAGGCAGCGAGATTTCGTCGGCCCATCCCCGAGCGTCTCCTTGGAGCTACCTCAGCATTCAGCTACTCTACGAGAAACGCAACGACAGTCGGAGCGAACCGAGGCAGAAGTTACCAACAGAGCTGGGTTGTGTCCTCCGATGCAGAGCTGGAAGAGGAACTTGCCATCCCCTCCTTTCCCTGGCTCCCGCACTGTGCTCCCTGACTTTATTCCTATAGAAATCGCAAGGGCTGTTTCTGAAATGTTACCACCAGGACCCAGCTCTTGGAAGGATTCCCCTGGGAATTGCAGCAGCCTTTTTGTATTGATTTTAAACACACTAAACTGGTTACCAAGAGCTCCTCCCTTGGCCACAGCCTTTCCTTGTTGCTCTGTGTCTTACCGCCTTCCTCCCTCGACCCATATGGTGTCTTAGACACGCCAGATTCCTCATGGAGGAGGATTTTTGGGCAGGCAGAAGCCTCATGATCCTCAACACTGACTAAAAAGAATAATTAATCTCATTGGTTGTCAACTAGGAATAGCTGGAATGTTTTTCAGCTTTTGACTAACACTGTTCTGGCAGAGTGACTGGCAGGGAAGGTAAAAGGGCAGGAACCCCACTTCCAGGGCAATGGGGGGCCGTTTCCCCTCTAACAACACACCTTATTCAGATGTTTATCCTTATGGTGCTTTTGAAATGAAATATATTGCAGGTGAAGTTCCAATAGGCTGTCGAGCAGTTCTCCTTTGTGTTCCTAACTTATTAAGTGATTCCAATTGGAAATCATTCCCAATTTCATTTCATTTATTAACTTTTCATTTTTTAAGGTTTTAAATGAAAACATGTGAATTCCCACTTGTGGCTGTATTGGTCCATGACTGCACAGCAGCTTTTTAAAGGGGGATGTTTCTTTGGAAAGGCCACCTACCCATCTGCATTCCGACCCGTGACACCATCACAAAGCTCTCGCAAACTCCAAATTTTGCACTAATGAGCGTCAGTCCACAGAGGTCACTGCCGCACCGCTGCGGTGGACCTCACGGCGTGATGCTGTCTGAACTGGGGAACATCTAAGGCGAGAGCCACCAGCCGCTCACCCCCAGGGAGCTCCCTGAGGGGAGTCACTGGTTCCCAAGCGGTTCTGGTTTGTTACTGGGAGGGTGGCTCCTCACCTCCGGCATGCGGCAGGCTGGAGCGTAGGCTGCTGCAGATCACCAAAACCAGCTTGGTGACCAAACCCCATGTCAGCCCTTCCAACCATTCCCCTTGCCTCAACCACGAGGGCCAATAGACCCCAACTGCTCTGTGGTTTCTCGCTCTGAATCCAGACACATCCTCACTGGCAAACCCAGATCTCTCTTTTCTTTACAGATCTTGGATCCACACCTTGCTGAAAGCTCCACGCGCGTGGGAGCTCCATCCTGCTCCCAGAGGTCTATCAGAGATCTTATTGTAAGGAAAATCTGCTGTGTTTCCACCTCTCGGAAAGAAGTAACAGGCAGGAGGGGGCAGCGCTCCTTATAAAATAAAAAATGCTGTACGGGGAGGGCAGGGGACAGGAAAAAATCGACTGCAGGTGGATCAGTCTTAAAAAATAGGACTTTCTCAAAGGCTCTTCAAAGAAGGTAACAGCACGTGCTGCTGGTCCCCCCCTCTCTAAGTAGCAATTTACTTCGATGTGCTGAGAAAATGGGTTTCACGGCTACCAGCCATTATTTCTAATCAATTATAGGGTGATGCAGAACAGAGCAGATGCTCGGGACTTCAGCCATTCTTCACGCTTTGAATCATTGACAGGACACAGCAGCAGGCTGGGAGACAAAAAGGTAAGTCGGGAGGCAATTCAAATTAAGATGCAACCCTTAAAAGTGGAACAAAGCCTTTCCTCGCCTCTCCATACATAACAAGCTTTCAAACAGAGCCCGACTGGCTCAGTTGATTTGTCCCTGCCACCAGAGAAGCTCAGTTGTTGAAATGGCCAACAGCAATTGCACTGCCCAAAAAAAGCGTTTTTTTTTTGTTCCTTAAAACCCCATAGCAAGTCGCATAGGCCAGATGAACAGATGCGCTCCAGCAGCACTTGGAGATACCCATTTACCTGCTTTTTTGCTTCCACTACACACACAGAGAGACCTTTGGTTCTGTCATATTCCTTCTTCTTTACTTCCACCTGCCTGGATGCTTCGTGACGTGCTGCTGGAGAGCTGTGCGCAGCCAACAATGGCTAAAAGATGCTCTCTCCAAGTCAGAAAGACGTTTCCCAGAATAGCCTCCATGCTTTATTGACCCTGACAAGACCCTCACCCTGCTTGTGGCTGCTACTGATGGGGAGCTGGTGATTATCTGCCCTGCATCACCCTTCCAGGCTTGCTGCCTGCGGAGAAACGAGTGGTGCCAGTGTGACCTCGGCCTGGCTCAGGCCCACAGCAGAGCTGAACAAGAGGAGACGCAGAGTTCCCTCTGCAGAAACGTGCTGGATGCAGAGATACGATGCCCACTCCTTTGTGTTTGAACTCCAGGCTCTAATCCCTGTGCATTAATTCTTCTATGGACAGAGAAACCAATGCAAAGAGCTGGGACTAACTATTGGAATTGCTTTGACACTGGAAAAACTGACTGAAGCAGCGTTAACATCTACTCTGTTATTTTAATGGTAATAAGAACAGACTATGGCATTTTATCACAGGGCACAGGAACACCAGGGGTGGATGGGAGACTCTGCTTGTGAATCAAAGCAGGATTTCCACAGCCACGGCCGGCCGAGTCCATCTCCTGAGCCATAAATCTCCATTTCAGATGTGGGAGAAGCCCCAAGGGGGGCAGAGCATCTCCTGGCACACAGCAGGACCCCTGCGCTGCAGCTGAGAAACGAGAGGATATTTGTGACATTTAATCAGATGCCAAAGAAACCCATGCTTTTATTTTCCTTTCTCCTGCCAAGGAAGTAAGCGCAATGAACCCTCTTTCCCTCAAAACGTAACTCTTGAGGATCTGATCTCACCGGTAATCTCATCTCTGGACCCTCCTGATAAATTTGTGCCCTTCTTACACAAACTGAACATAAATCAGATCAGCAGAGATAAACATTTCTTCCTTTTTAAAGGCTGTTTTGGTATCTGTGCTGGTTTTAGCTGGGGTAAAGTTAGTTTTCTTCACAGCAGCTGGTATGGGGCTGTGTTTTGGATTTGTGCTGGAAACACTGTTGATAACAGGGATGTTTGAGTTATTGCTGAGCGGCGCTTACACAGAGTCAAGGTCTTTTCTGCTCCTCACCCCACACCGACAGTGAGGGCTGGGGGGGCGCAAGGAGCTGGGAGGGGACACAGTGGGGACAGCTGACCCCAGTGACCAAAGGGATATTCTCTGCCATACGACGTCGTGCTCAGTGTATAAAGCTGGGGAAGAAGAAGGAAGCGGGGGATGTTCAGAGTGATGGTGTTTTTCTTCCCAAGTCACCGTTACATGTGATGGAGCCCGGCTTTCCTGGGGATGTTGAACACCTGCCTGTGATGGAAAGCAGGGAATGAATTCCTTATTTTGCTTTGCTTGTGTGCGCGGCCTTTACTCATTAAACTGTCTTTATCTAACCCATGAGTTCACTCATTTTTATTCTTCCAGTTGTCTCCCCCATCCCACCAGGGTGAAGTGAGCGAGCGGCTGCTTGATCCTACTTGCTGGCTGGGGTTGAACCCCGACAGTGCCTCTTACACAGGATGATTTTGATGGTCATCAGTCAAAAACCTTTTCACCATGACTTGGTCCACATCTCAGCCAGAAGAACTTGCACAGTGCCTGGCTCAACAGACCTTGTCTCTGACAGCAAGCACTTAAAGCAAGGGTGAAAATAACCTTTACTCCCAACAAAACTGAGCTGCCAGAGAGCATCGCACATGTGGGACCTGGCTAAGAGGGAAAAATTGAAGAAAAAGCCTTCTCCCCCAACCCAAACACCGAGTCAGTTCTGCAAAGCCCTGAGATGACGTCCAGTTTATGGGCTTTAGGGACTGACATTACTGAACACGTTTTTAATTGCCGAGCTTTGCTTCGTTCGGGAACGTTGGACACTCTATCTATTGAGCTGCACATGGAGGATGGAGGAAGCAGTTCCAGTTCGATGCTCTGAGCACAGCAGCATGAAGCATCGGAGATGCACAAGGAATATCAGAGCTGGAAAACCTCCACTGGGGAAGGAAAACAGAGGACTCCTTCAACGCAGGTTTTCCCTGAGAGGTACCAAACAGCGCATTAGACTAAGAGCGTTTCTGATTTAACCCAAGCTCTGAACAGAACACACGCTGACCAGAAGTACATGCAAGCCTGGTGACAAACCTGAGGGCTGTGTGGGTCACCCCCTGCCAAGGCAGACCTTCCTACTGGGTCATCTCATCTAAAAAGACTCCAAAACAGGGTTCTCCTTCTTCTTGAAGACTCATTATTGCCCAGCCTCTCTCTCCCTCAGCCAGGACAGTCTTCTTGATGTAAAACCGTACTTAGATTCTCCCATAAACACAAGCAACACTCCTTAAAACAATGACGATATATTTGTTTCTCCTTCCTAGAGGGCTTTTCTTTCTTCTAACATCGATAGAGTTAAAGGATCCACCCCAGTCCTGGGATGCTGCTACCTGTCAAGCTAAGTAAGACCAGCCAATCTTACCAGCACGTAAGGTTAAAAAACATCTTTCAGGGATGCCTCTGGTTAAAAATTGACCACTGGACACAAAAAAAGGAGACCAGGTGCCACCACACCACATTTGAAGTTCCTGCCTAGTTTTAGCATGCGGCACAGGTGTAGGTGTGCTGGAGATCTGCTGCAGCGACGCTCAGGCTCAAGGAGGGAGAGAGGGGAGAAGGGAGCTAAATGGGACCTTGAAAGAAAAGGGACCACACAAACAGCAGAGGAGGGACTGGATGCTCCTAAAGACATGGGGATCATCACAGGAAGGGAGAAAGATCTACAGAACAAAAGGGGGGACACTTGACATCCCCCTGCTGCCAGTGTTGCTGCTCCAATGCAAAACCATGCACAGCAGCGCTCTCCTTCCTCCCTCTCCAGAGGGGATGGAGCCCAAGGCTGCAGAGGCAACGCAAAGGTGACTCCCATCATTGGGGTCACCTCCTGGGAGCTCCCCAAGCCCCACGCTGCAGAGGGGCCTCCCAGAAGACTAGCACTGCTTTACCTTTGGGTGGTCTTCCTGGGCTAAAAAACTCAATAATTTTACATTTTGGTGAGAACCAAATCGGAGCAGTAGTTTTCTGCAATGTGCTGAGTTGTCCCTCACTCCCTACATCAGGGCAGGGTGCTCCTCCACTGTCTGGGTGGCACCGGGCCATTCACAGTTTTTTGGAAGACTCCCTGGATATTGGGCTTCATTCCCAGGCGTGTCAAGCATCAGAGGAGAGAAACGCTGCTCGTGCAATGCACTGGCTTCTGGCAGTGAAGTCTTATGTCTCCTCAGGCCTGGGGTGAGAATCACAGCAGCTTAAGCAGGCCTGGCGGCTCAAAAGCAGGAGCAAAACATAACTTATGGAGGTGAATCCACTGAATTTGACAGTTCAACTTTCCCATGTCTCTCACATTGGAGTGTGACACAGTGACTACAATGATTTAGTGTAGGAACTAAGATAAATCCAAGACCATTTCCCCCAAAGCCCTGTGACTGGAGTGAACAGTCTTCACTGCAGTCCAGCTGTAAAACACGTCTCCGAGGGCCAGGTGAGCCCTTCTCCCAGGAAACCTGCCTGGGAAGGGGATGGGGCACACCAGAAGATGCTAAATCTGTCTCCTTAAACGCATAAGCTCCAAGCTGGTAACTCATGTAATCTTCCTGAGAAGACTGGAAAGGTCTTAAAACATCTCCCCATGGCAAAAGGAGCAGCACTGCCTGCTCCTTTTGGGGAACATCAACTCCTCCATTTGCAATTGCTTTTGGTGTCCCCCTACATCACCCAAAGCATCTGTTTTTCAAACTGGTACCAGCGTCTAGATGAGCTGGCAGGCCAGCTGAGGTCACAACATCAGCAGATGATGCCAGTGAAGACCATTCAAGTATGGAGCTAATCTGCAGCCCTCGGGCTTGGCAAAAGCAGAGGGAACCTGTTGTGACAATCTTGATTTCCCCAGCAGTCTCACCGGAATAAATTCCCATCTTTACATTTTACATCTTTACAACCAAAAGGTCACATAAGCTATACCCAAGGCTTTGCCATCTGTTGCCACTTGATTTAATTAAAAACTACTATAAATTGGTTTTCCACCAACGAAGGAACACTCAAAGCCAACAAAACTAGACTGCTCAGTGGTAGGAGGACAACTTCATGAACCCAACGCCAGGTAGGTGCTGTCCAAACTTCTGCACCTGGGACCTCAGTTTTCCATTTGCGATTCCGCTGGGGCAAAGCAGTTTATTGAGAAAGGATTGTGTTCCCTACTCCCTTACCACCTTCTCTTTATTTCAACTCTGCTATCCACAGATCCATTAACGTGAACAGACAGTCCCACCTCTGCTGAGTCACTTAGGCACCTGCAGACCATGGGCTGAAAAACAGCAAGCCGAATGGAAAGGGTAACTGACTGGCCCTACCCACTCGTGGAAGCTCACTCATCGCATTTAGTATGTTCAGTTTTCACATCGTCCACTTTTAATCCGAACACAAATCCAAGCTACCACTCTCAGCTTAGTTTCCTCTTGTTTTCAGGCAAATAAGGGGCTCTGTGATGCTGCTCATACATCTACCAGTTTCCAGCTGTTAGTCATTTAAACCCATTGGCCAGTTTTGACCAAATTTGACCAAGGAAGAGACCCTGAGTGCTGGTACTTTGGCTACGGAGAGCTCAGCTCCCATCACTCTGAGAGGTTTCAGTCTATGAACAGCCTGGTAGCACCAAACCAGTCAAACTGGTAGGAGCGTGGGAGGGTGTTGTGCTCCCTGTGTCCTGGGGAGTGGGTAAGAAATGAGATGTTCTGGGGATGTCCAAGCAGAGGGAGGGAGCCGGGGTAGATACTGGGGCAGGAGCGTGTAGGGGACATAGGACACAAGTCCATAGGAATCCAGCTTCACTGGTTCTGCTATGCAAGGAGCAAGTTTGCTCATAAGCATAATTTGACCTCCCCTTCATAAGCAACAGTTTTTCTCAAACCCAAGAAGTTTTCTTTATAAGAAAGATGGAGAGAGACTTTTTACCCAGGCCTGTAGGGACAGGACATGGGGCAACGTTCTTAAACTGAAAGAGGGCAGGTTTCGATTGGACATAAGGAAAAGTTCTTTACGATGAGGGTGGTGAGACACTGGAACAGGTTGCCCAGAGAAGAAGAGGATCATTGGAAGTGTTTAAGGCCAAGGCCTTTGAGCAACCTGGTCTAGTGAAAGATGTCCCTGCCCATGGCAGGGGGGTTGGTCTAGATCTTTGAAGGTCCCTTCTAACCCAAACCGTTCTGTGATTCTATGATGGAAGGAGATTCCCTCCAACCAACAGACATTCCCAAACCTTGCACCAACCCTTCCTTCAGCTATCCCAGTGCTGACAGAAACACGAGTTGGCATCGTGGGGGCTGCGGACAGAGCCCTGCCCGCCGTTACTCACCAGCTGGATGGCTATCATTAATACCGTCTTCAAAGTGAACGTCCTATCACAGAGGTCAAATAAATCTTCCAAGCTAGGACCAAGCAGCTCTAGTACCATGGCGTTGTACTTTCCACATGGTCCGAAGTAATACACCTGGGGAAGCCCTTCCGCTGGAAAAATATGAAAAGAATTGAAATCAGTCAGCGGGACGTTAATATTCTTCTTTCTGAGTGTAAATCTTTCACTGGGCAGAGGCTTTATTTTTACCTCTCGAGTGTCCCGTCTGTTTGATGGTGCCCAGCAAGCAAATAAGTTTCAGCACACACCGTGCATGAACCCAAGGCCAAATCAGTGAAGGCTTTGCTCAGCTACACCCTCGGATAGACAAATGGATTTCAAAGCCATCACACGACCACATGAAAGCATCGAGCTTTGGCAGCATAAATGCTTGGACTTCATGTAAGGAGATGCAGAGTCCCCTCCATTGCACTACACACCAGGCAGAGCACAACCCCAGCTGCGGGCTGGCACCCGGCTGAGCAGCTTGGAAGATGTGACAGCCCTTGCAGAAAATGAGGCATGTCCGAAAAAGGGCTGCTTTTTCAACCAAGATAATATGTAGTCATCGTTTTCCAGCACACCCTTACACAAAGTTTACTGTTATTACGCTTACAAGAAAAGGGGAAAAAAATAAGTTTTCCTATAAAATAGAGCAAAGATTTAAGTTTTGACCCATCACCACATAAAAATAAGGATTCGCAGTCATTAAGCATACGTGCAGAGCGTTTTGTGAAGTCATACGCAAATCTCTTGACACCCGACTGGCAGGAGTCAGAGCATCCCCTTCCCACCCAACAGCTCAGCAATGGGTTTCTCAACGAGAGCAGGCAATATTTATACTCAGCCGACAGTGGCTTTTTGCGTGGATCAGCTTTCTGAAAGGCACCAGAAAAGGCAAAAAACAGCCTTGGTGTCTGAAGCTGTGCAGCGCTCCTTGAACTACCTTTTAGTCTGAAAGAACAGTCAGACCAGCCCATTCAGGGAGGAATTCAGTGCAGGGCTAACTGCAAATTTTTCTAATCAGCATCTAGCACAGGCGCTCAGTGTCCCAGCGTCACTATCAAGCTGCATAACACTCTTTTTATTATAATATATTTCCAGTCTACATGCCATAAGCAGTTCCAAAACAGAATGGAAGGGTTTTTTTTTTTTGTTTGTTTTGAAATACAGGGTTTTGTCCTATGTCAAAACAACATCTTTGCTTCAACACACAAAGACAGGACACCCTGCCATTCAGTGTAAAGGCTCAGCACGGGGAGCCTGCTACCTACCCAGCCTTTTTTACAAAGTCATACAGAGCACCATGAATTATACTGCATGGGACCTCAAAGGATAGGGATTGTAAATTTTACAGCATGTTTTAAGTAAACACACACACGCACCTATATTTACATAAGAGATCCGTATTAAAAACAGCAAAGCCCCTCACTGATTATCAGCCACCAGAATTAAACTGCTTGTGTAAGTGGCCAGTGCTGTGCCTGCTCCACGGCGTGCTCAGGTAGCTCAGCCCAGCACGAGTCAAGGTGGTAAAATAGAGAAACACAAAGGCTGGAGTGTGTCAGTCACACAATAACTTGGGAGTCCTACTACAGATCTAGGGAAGCATCGTTAATCTGCCCAATGGCACCCATCAATTTGCCAGCACTAAAGTAAACGCAGTGCTGAGACTACTACAGCTTAAATATTACAGAACTTATGCTCCCATGTATTACTCAAAAAGAACAAAATGCAGCTTGACAAAGATTACCATAGGATGGTTTTAATCTCATTAACTCACATGCTTGGGGAATCGTATTAGGTATCAGTCATCGGGACGCATTAATGAGATATTACAGAGTATTGCAGGAATTCCCAGTTGAACCGGAGTTTTACGTTTACCCAACCTGGTCTTGGGAGGCTGCTGCTCCAAACAGGGCTTCATGTCTTACGAAGCATTAACAGCAATTAAGTCCTCTCAGAAAACAGGACGCTTCAAAGCTTCGACTTCAGAAAGTCGAACAATGATGGGATGTGACCCAGGAAGCTCTAAAACATTTCCAAATGTCCCCAAAGCCAACATGAATGATAATTCAACGCTATCAGCTTAGTGCTGAAGGCTGGAATAACTGCAATAACTCGTGAAGTAACTCATGGTGAGCCACTGAGTTTTCAGTAAAATCTGATGAGGACTTACCCACGTTACCTCTAATACCAAGATCATCATCTCTACTTTTTAAAGAATAATAGAGAATAATGGAACAGAGTAACAGAATATTCCATGGAAAGTTTAAAACTGAGACCATTATAAATTCAAGACACATATACACAGTCGAGTACTTCTACCACAATTTCTACATCAGGAAAACAGTCTTGAAAAGGGCAAATCAGGAAGGAAACCACTTGGATTAGGAGTGTGCTAATTAAGGAATACAGGAGAGTACAATTGCAGAAAGGCTCTTAAGGAAGGTGAAGAATCCCATTCCCAGAGCAAGGGGAAAGGAGTACATTTACAGCCTTACTTGGTAAAGAGAGCGCATTGCAATTAAAATTAAATTCCTACTGGACATAAGAATCAGGAAGATAAATCGCCGCAAGACTCAAACGACGGGAATTTCATGTAGGAAAGGAAGAAAGCCAACTATTCAGTGCTCTCTGGGGTCCCAACCCCTTGGGTTGGCTTTACCCGCTCAAAGCCTCGCCAGCCCAGAGCACCCCGTGACCTGCAGTGCCATTCCCAGCTTTACACCTCTGGAAGGCTCTGCGCTGGCTGGGAGCTCCGCAAGGTGAAGCTGTAGCAAAGAACATTAAAAAAAGGCACCCTAAGTGCCAGCCTACAGAAGCCATTCTTAGTCTCAGGCATATTTTTAGGATTCGATTTTTCTCTGAGGGTTTTCAGCAGCAATGCTCCCAGCTCTGCAGTCAAGAGCCTTACCTCTTGGCTTTGCTAGAATAAAAGCGCTGCAACGGATATCTCATTTTCAGACCCAGGCTGCATCACTCACCCATCCTAGACCCAAAGAATCATCACTGACAAGCCCTTCAGAACCTCCCAGCCCAAGCCTGGTTACTGAAACAAAGTTATGAGGGATGCAGGGTAACGCACCCTCAGCTCGCTCAAACACAACTCAACATTCAGCGTCATTTTAGGAAGGGGCGAAGCTGGAAAGAGAACCTGTAGGCTTGATGCAAATATTAAGGCTTGATGCCTGCAGGATCTGGATGATTTCAGGGTGCTTCTCTGCAAACTTGAGCTACAGGCACCTCTGGACCCATTCTTCTTATGAACAGGAAAAAGGGGCAGCCTAAGAAAATCTGCATAAAATTTTATTTAATCACAGCCCATCCACATAATTCAGGATGCAGCTTGGCTCTATTTCAGCAACAAGCAACGTCTCCTGGTCCTACTGAGTGAGTCCATTGCCACAGTGAACCACAGGAGCTTCACAAATATCCCCAGCAGATCTGTAAATGCTTAAGAAGGACATTGCCAACAAAAGAGATTGATTGAGGAAAAATTATCTTTTGTTCAGGCAGTTGAATTTGAGGTTTTTAATGGTGAGCGATTGTGTCAGCAGAGGACTGGAAAGGTCAAACGAAGCCACGGTGCTGTGAAGCGTCTGTCCTAGATGAGCAGTTCTGGATTCAGAGAGTGCAGGATGAAGAGCCATGGTCAGTGCAGAGGTCTCCTCGTGAGGATCCAAAGCTACAACTCACCACTTGAAATCAAACCATGATCAGTTTAACGAAGTAACATCTAAACAAGGAATTTCTCCACGGCATTAAACACAACCAACGTATTAAGGCATGAAAATCCGGGCATGGCACTGGCAGGTTCTCCTTGGGAGAAAAAGCAGCCTGTTATAGTGGAGGCTGCTGCAAGCAGAAATCATCTGAATTTGCTTAACGGCTTCAGTCCCGCTGCTGGGCGATTTGGCTCGGCTGCACGTAAAAGGCCCCCACGCCACCCTTGCTCTCCTGGAAAGTTTATCACCCTAATAAACACAGACTGATCACTGCACTGGAATCCACAGGCAAATTCTGCTTTTTCAGCAGTGCGATGTCTTGGAAAAAAATTCAAGCTGAGCACAGCGAAAACCCAGTGCAGCGTTTCGGAGATGAAAGCATCGCGGCTGGAACAAGAGCAAATGCAGACATCAAAGCTGGAAACTCAGACGCTGCTTCCACTGCACTCCTCTGCAGCCACACGGCTCTGGCCTCGGCTCTCCTGAGACGTTGAAACTCTCACTGCTCCTGTGGGATGCCACCAACAAGGACTGTCCCATCCTCACTCCACCCTCACCCATCCCACCACCTCCCTGTGCTCACACGGCTGAGCAATAAGTTGGATCAACCCAAAAAAAGCTTGGTGTTTGCTTGAGCTTGAAAGCAAGAATGGGAACAGTAACAAAGAGCAGGACCACGGCTCCCGGGGAGAGCTTCATCTGAGGTGGATTAACACCAGGGAACTACACCTCTCAGCAAATTTCCATCTCGAGGTCAGGCATTCTGGCTGATCCAAGCAGTGCTGTCTTGCTGCCACATGCTTCATGGCACGACTAGCCGCCCTAATAACCCATCAGACTCCCAGCACACCCCAACAAGCCACGTTAGTCCAGGCATCAGATGTACAAGTTGTACAGACAGTCCAAAGCCATTTCCAGGACTGGTTCTGAGCTGGCGACTGGCAGAGAGATGCTCATCAAAAGTTATGCCCAAGAGAAATCTGATTTTGCAACACCTGCCTCACGTGAAAGGTGCGGAAAGCAGAAACCTTCTGCTGCAGCAGAGAATATCTACTGATGCTCCATGTATGAGCATCATGAGAGGTTATGAATAAACCTCGTGCAACAGCAAGTGACCCAAAATACACCCAAGGAGAGATGAGGCAGCAAGTGCAGGAAGCTACATCAGGGAAGGCGCAAAAGTCGAGTTCCTGTACATCAAATCGCCTGGAGACAACCACGACTTGTGAAAACCAAACGATACTGGTAGCTTCTGAATCACCAGTATTTTTTGCTCCCATGGGAAATTGGTTTCCGCTGCCCTTAGATGTGGTGGGGCCAAACGAAGAGGAGCTGACATCTTCAATGTCAAGAAGAATCACAGAAGAATTTCATAACCTCTCTTCATGCAGGCATCAAAGCTCAGCTTGGCCGCAGAGGGGAGACACTCCTGAGGAACCCCAAATTAGATACCTGCAGGCAGAGGTCGGGGGCAGCGATCCAGTGTCAAGCAAAGGGCTGAAGGCGGACGCGGGAATGATCTCTGTGGGAGCAGCAAGGACTACTCTTCACAGAAATGGATGCAGAGACACGACAGCAGCATTCGTGCATACAAAGTTCTGCACGATTTTAAAGCAGCACTGATGAATGGGACGTAGATTGTCACCAAATTCTCATTCACAGCAGAAAGTTTATTTTTACAAATCACAGAACACAAAATTACACGATAAACAGCATAAATAGCAACTGCGGGAGAGCTGAACATCTATAGCTAAAATTAAACATGTTCCAAACAAATTAAACAAATTGCTTTAGAGTAGTCAACCCATTTAAGCTGATTACACTAATGAGGATCTACCCTTCTCTTAATTTTCAAATCGGAATAACATCCTGGCTGAAACAGAAGCTTTGCCATCAGCATTGACTGGGCCAAGATCTCATCTTTTAACCTCTTAAAACACGCCCCGTGAGAGTGGGTTTAAATCCACCCAAACACCTCGGTTAACGGGTTATGTTTATGAGCTGGAATTACAAAGTCTCGTTCTGACCTTCAGGTTTCTGAATAATCTGCTTCAAAAATAGAAAGACGGGAGAAAAGTTAAGATAGGCTTGTTACTTGGAATGAAGTTAGCCGGAAGGTCTTTCAAATATTTGATTTGTTTCAGAGACGTCTTATTTCAAAGCAGGACTGCAAAAGCTTGTCTGTACAGCCCTTCACCTTCAACTGTAACCAGAGGAGTTCGGGGAAGGATAGAGATTTTTGGTGATTGAGAATATTTTCTCCTGTTTGTTTTAAGAGAACACCCCGCAGTTGAGATGCAAAGGAAAAAGAGCAGAAAATGCAATTTCTGGCTCCAGCACCAACTGGCAGGTAGAAAAGTGGGTGATGACACAGGGTCTGCCACAATCTTCCCATCACTCCAAGACTTTATAAACCTCAGACTCTGGCATCAGATGAGGGAAACAACCTAAAAATAGTAAGCTGATCCAACACATGTGCAAAAACATCAATGTACAGAAGTGGGACTTGAGCACCATTGTGACTTGGTGGTGACTGCAGTCAGCGGGTGGGCAGGCACTGCAGCAGCTCCCTTCCCACCGCGCTGGTGGAGATCAGAGATGACCAACCTGCTTGGGAATCACAAGTGTTTTCAGCCCACCTTGAGGCTGTAAAGCTCCTGGATATTTTCCTTCTCTCCTGAGCTTTGATACTGTGGTTTCAGAGCCCACGATTTACCCTTAGGTCTCTCTCATTCAACTGAATAGGGTGAAGAGCAACTGGACCTGTCCAGAGCATCTTGGCAGCTTCCAACCCTCTCCTGCCGCCTTCCCCACAGTGCTGCTGGGAGGCATCTGGATCATCCTTGGCTTTGGCTCCTCTGGGAGAAGGGGCCCTCAGCAGAGCATGGCTTAGCACAAACCAGTCTCAGCTGCTCCTCTCCTTGCCCAAAGGCCAGCAAGGAAGGTGGCAGAGTCAGCAAGGTGCCCAGCAGCCACCTCCTCAAACCTCAGCTGGCTGTTGTGCTGTCTCTCTCTGCGCCCAGCCCCATTTATTCCACATCTCTCGTCTGTAACTGCTCACCCTATTCCAGATGGCATCTCAGCAGCCCTTTCACAGCGTCATTATGAGCTCCGCCTACTCACGCTCCCCCTGAACATCCTCCTGCTCCGTTTGCTCCAACTGCTGCCAGACACTCGGCTCTCCGCTGCCAGCCCTTCACATCTTTTTCCTGCTTCGGCTGGTCAGTGAATCATCTCCCTTCTAGCAAATGCTGAGTGCTCCAGCACGGCTGCTGAGCTTAAGGGCTTTCCGTTTAGGCTGGTCAGCGGGCGAGAAGGGTGCAGATCTGCTGCTGAGAGAGAGGAGAGGCAGGACAAGGCGCTTCTCCTGCCCTTGGACGTGCAAGAGACAGAGCTCAAACACTCTCTGAACCCAAGAGGTACTTGGAAACAAAGCAAGGGAGAAGGTCACAAGCTGGATCAATACTTTATCCCCTGATGGCCGCAGAGCAAGCCCAGCTTTAATGGAAAGAGCTGACACTCGGCACAATAGCTGTGTACAAGCCACGAGCAGACAGAGCTACTCTCATCTCCAACGCGTTCGCTGCCAGACAGACTCCAAGACTCCAGCTTCACTCTAGAAACCCCACATAATTTAAGCATCTTCTCAGGATACGCAGGATGCACTGAATCCCTGCTGTGTTTTGAGTAGCTTGTTAGTATTTGAAACCACAAAAAAAAAGGTACGGGAAAAGGAACAGAAGAAAAACAGACATGGGAAGGACAGAAGGAAGAACATATTTGTTCTTGCTGCTGGTAAAAATCCAAACGATTTGATTTTTACGTCAGTTGCAGAAAAACAATTTTCACAATCATTGTGTTATTAATTGTGGGGTAGCATTTCATTTTGCTTGAGTTGTACAAGCTGGTTCCCTGATAGCGTGGCTTGACTCTATTAAACACTCCTCACAGACACAGAGAAAGAAGCAGTTCTAGAGAGGGTACCGAGAGAATGTTCACATTTGTATTCATAAAAATAAAGGAAGATTGGGAGGAGAATCAGCTCTCGCTGGAAAGGCTGAGCTGCAAGAAGGCTTCCATAATCTAGGAAATTTACCCAGAAACATCCATTTGCAGGCAGGTTTTTAGCTGTAGGAAGTAAACTACAGTCAAGTGAAATTGTTTCAATTCTTGACAAATACAAAAGAATAAAGTTCAACACAATAAATTGCTCTTTTGGCAAGTTTCAGGAGATGGAATTCAAATTTCTAGGGCTCAGGGGAAATGACTGCACTCAAATCTCCGTATTACCTCTGGGTTTGTATCGATATGCCCTTTCCAACAATTTCTTGTTCCAGTGAGGATGGCAGCTGGCACATACAACAACGCCTTAAGAGAAGGTTTTAGAAGAGTTACTTTAAACTCCCCCAAAAAGTTCTAGCTTAACTTCTAGCTTAATTATCTACCTTTTCCCACACACCTGTGATAGAAGGACAAGGGTGGAAGAAAATACCAAAAGGTTTTATTTCACGTAATTATTCCTGCTTTGCTTCCCGGGTTTCTCTGGGCACTCAGCAGAGGCCGTGTTTTTGCTGAACAGCGTGAGAAGATGCGGTGCTGCAGCTTTTGAACTTCTTGCGGGTGAGGTGAGGGGTTACAGCAGCCTACTGAAGGCAACGGGATCTGCCCACAAAGCTCTTGTGTAACTAAAATACAGTCATGGCATCAAACAGCTCCCCAGGCTGCTTTTCTACCTCCAAGCTCAGCTCAGGGTGTGAAGGCACACATCGCTCCATGCATCAGCTCCAGGCTGTTCAACCAGCCAGGCCGTTATCGTTTGAGAAACCCGTAACAATTTATTGTCGCCCTGTCCATGACCCCTCCCCACCCTAGAGGGGGAATCAGGGAAAACAAAGAAACACAAGGGCTGAAACGCAAATAGATCCAATAAGACAAGACCAAACAATTAACAATAACACTAAAGGACCAGTACTGATCCCGACAGCAATATAAAATGTACAAGGACTATCCCCATCCCATCCCATCCCATCCCATCCCGCCATGCACTCCCTGCAGGGACAGCCAATGTGGGACCCTGCGAGCGCTGCGGCTTTGGGAGGAAGGGAAGGGCTCAGGGCTCCAGCACCGGGGCAAGGAGTTCTCAGGATCCCAGCCATCAAGGGAGAGAGAGAGAAAAAGAGAGAACTCCTCAGCAAACTTTCTAATTTATGTTGAATGGGCCGTTCATGGTATGAAATAACCCTGTTGGCAGCTTGGGGCAAGTGCCTGGGTCTCGCTCCTCCTCGTCCCCGCACCTGGGGAGCTCAAAAACACCCAAGACCTTGAAATCCACACACCAGAGCTGGCTGTAAAGTAAATATTTTCATGAATTCAGACACTAGAGTCTTCTAAAAGTGCAGTTTTCCCAGGCATTAGAAGTTAGTCCTGTGTCACTCAATCCAGGATGCTATCGGCAGCCTCCACAGCTGGGATGGTGGCTCCTGCGGGATGCATCCAGCAAGAAAGTCAGGTGAGCTTTGCCACTTGGTGCAAAGCCGAATCCCACCTGTGATGGCTAACTCAGTTCTGTGAGTTAATACTGAAGAGAAATTGTTTCCCGCTCAGTTTTCCTTGGCTGTGCAGTTTTTGCACTGGGTCAGCTGTCCCCGCTGAAAGGGAACCAAGGAGCAGGTTTTGGCTGCTTCATCCTAACCAGGTAACAGAGAAGTAGAGATGATTATGGGTACGATGCTCTGCAATTGCATCTTTTTTTCTTTGAGTACAAGTTATGCACATTAATTACATTACAGGTACCATCGACAGGAAGCTTAAGAAAAATCAACAAGTTAACTTCTCAGGTGCACGGGAGCGCTTGGCAGCGCACACATATCACTCCAGAAGCACTGCCAAGGAAGAGGCTACTTCTTGGCAGATGAGAAACGCTAAGAAAGCAGCAATAATTATGAAGACTTCTGCTGAATCACTCCTCTGCTGTCCAGAGAAACATTTGGATCTGATCACACCACGTCCCAGGTGGCCCCTGCCCTTCATCAGCTCATCTCCACTGGAGACGTAAGGCAAAATGGGCACGTACAGGAGGGATTTGTCATTGCCCAACGGCATTTGGGTCCTGGGTGACAATTCTAACTGGTCCCATTTAGCTGGTGAAGCAGACAACGGTATCAGCATCTGCTTTGGGTGCTCAGGAGTAAGGTGATGCTCAGCCACGCTCAGGCAGCTGAAGCTGGCCAGCCTGTGGTGGGACAATGCAGCTGGCATTTCTGCCAACACAACCAGATGTGCCATCCCCCAGCTGTGCCGAGACCTCCTTGCAAAGCCATGGGCACAGCTTGTCCCCAAACCACTCAGGCTGGTCCTACTGGGAGGGCAGCTGGAGAGCAGGAACGCCTCGTGCTGCCATCAAAGCTGCTTTGGCATCAGTGCGGGACCCAACAGAGGAAGATTGAAATGCCATGAGATGGCCATTTGCTCCTGCAACAGCATCAAACTAGTAAGTGATGGATGCTGAGAATCAAACACATGTAAACCCTCCACAAGTCAAGAAATTGGCATTCATCGGTCCCCTAACTATTGTAATTTTTGAGGGAAAAAGGGATTTTTGCCCAGAGAAGCTGTGACTATCCCATCCCTGGAGGGGTTCAAGGGCAGGCTGGATGGGGCTTTGAGCAACCTGGTCTGGTGGGAGGTGTCCCTGCCCAGGGCAGGGGGGGTTGGAACTCGATGATCATTAAGTTCCCTTCCAACCCAAACCATTCTATGATTCTATGATTTTTCAGATGAGTAGGAAAGTGTTACCCACACGGTCCTTCCAGCCTGATGGAAAACCTCCCACTCTGATCACAGGAGAACCTCCTGGGAGGTTCAGAAACAAAACAGAAGTTCAGAGGTGCTGAATAAGATACGACCTCCAGATACCATCTCTTCCTTTTACCTTAAGATGGCCAAGTACGAGCAGGTAGGAACGGAGTTTTGAAGGAAAAACTGCCACTTTCAGACTGAAAAATTATTACATAACTCCAAGTCTCCACCCAGGGCAGAGCTTGCTGAAAGTTCTTCTGGCACAGCTGGATCCATGACAGATTCAGGGGCAGAGTCTATGGCTTATCTTTCAGAGATGGGAGGAGGTTTTTGAATAGCAGGCAGGGCAGGGCTCGGGAATGCAAACTCCACATAACAGCCGGTGCGGGGGGCGGGCAGCCCTGCGCCCCAGAACTTCAGCTGCATCAAACCTCCCTGGCACAGCTCAAACGCCTCCCTCTTTAAGGTGAAGAGCACCTTAAAAACCTTCAGCACACACAGGGTGCTTCGGGAGCACGAACACATGAAAGGCATCCCACTAAACCAGGCACCTGCCTTCCAAAAGTGAACCGGCTTTGTGTGAATCGAGGCCATACTCAACACCTGACACATCAGCCCTCCAGAAAATTAATCGGCTCTAGAAATAGCTCTAGATCTCAACTAGTTTCTAAGAGCAGCGTCCCGACAGCTTGAAAAATGTTCATAGAAGGGCTAGGAAAGGGGGACAGGCAGAACAGCAAGGCCAACCAGCTGCTACATCCTTATTGTGGTCCTAATTGCCAAACTGGGTTTTCCATTCAACATCAATATAAATTCCAATGTTTATCTTCAAAACATCGAGTATCTTCATCTCCTCACTCAAACGGCGGAGGCACAAAAAGACCCAAGCACAACCCGGACTGCTGGCGAGGCATGAGGTGTCTCAGCTCGGGGTTTGCTGGAAACCACCAGAAGGAGCACGGAGACCTTCATGATTAAATGGCCTGTCCCTGCTCCATACAGCAGCTGGGTCACGGGCACGTCACGCAGCAGACATTGCCATCTATAAGCAGAGCCCATCGAGGCACCTGGGGTGACTCCGATGAGTCTGACGGCTACAGATTTACCACCAGCATTGCGAGGCATGTTGGGCTTCAAGGAACAGCGTCTGCAGGAAAGGCATTTTTCAGCTTCCCAGCATCCTGCCGTCCCTCTCCGTGTGCTGCCCAGCGTCACTGGGTTTTGATTTGTGATGACTGCAATGAACACCGGGAGAGCGAGAGAAGCAAGAGGACTTTTCAAAATATGAAAAGGAAACTGCCCTAATCTCATATTCAAATATTAATGGCCTCGCTTTAAAAGCGTCTGATACCTTCCAATTGACAAAGCCTAAATTTAGCCCAAGGAAGTAAAAACTTCTGATGTTAAAAGAGATGCTGAAATGTGCATATTCAGGAAGCTCTTCCTAACAGGGAACTGCCACATTAAAAAAAAAAAAAAGAAAAGGTATTTTTAGATAGTAAAATATTACTCCCCAGAGATCATCAGCAAAGGCAGCTTTGAAAGCAGGCAGGCTTTAACGGGGTGTGTTACAGTAATACACTACATTTTATTTTGCAATTCAAAAGCTCCGGAGTTCAGAGATCCCTCAAGTTCAAAAGTTCGTGGGACTACCCTGACTTTATAACGAAGCTGCTGACTCCCCCCTCTTTAAGGGTACAGCTGAGTGTGAGGCACCTCCATGTGTTGTACTTTCTGTTTAAAAAGGCCATTTTCAGACGAATGAGAACACATCTCCTCTCTGAGGCATTGCAAACCTATCGCCAATAGCACGTTGCTTGGCAAGACTTGAGAACGAAGGGAGAAGAGTTTTTCCTCACGGTTAGAAAATTAACCCAACAGCTTAAAATGAGCGCTGGGGTCTGTTGCAGGGATCTGAAGTAGGGAAATGATTAAACGTGAGATGTGACTCAAAGGCAAAAAGCTGCTTTCCATGCTAATAGATGTCAAGTTTTTATCATCTTGCAGAGATAAGTCACTTATTAAATACTTAGAGTAACCGAACACTTACATTCTAAAATATTTCCAAGTATTTCAAAGGAGGCTGCAGTGCTCCTCCGGATTGTTGTAGTGTGACAGCTATGAATGAGCCTTTCCCTGCAGTGAAGGAGGACACAAATGTTCTTCTGGCGGTGGCCACGTGTCGCTCCACGCCAGCACCAGCCCACGTTGGGGTGCAGAGGGGCAGTCCCCACCCCACGGCTCTCTCCTGCCCCAGACCAGCACCCGAGCGCGGGGTGATCTTTTTCTGCCGGCTCCGCTCCCGGCCACAGCAGCGTCTGCATCGAGGTGGCAAATACGAGTGGGAATTGTGAAGATTAAAGCGACCGCAGCAACAGCTAATGCGTATGTTCACGCTCCTTAATTAAACAGGGGTGTAGACGTCTTGCATTAACCCTCACTTATGTGGCCTCGAGTCACTCCAGCTCCCCTGGGGAAAAGTGTTGGGCGCAGGGAGTTCCCCGTGAAATACCTGGTACTGGCACCATGCTCCACCATGGGGACTTGTTTACACCTATCCGTACAACGAGTCTTACCGAAATGACCCCTACCTAATTGCTACATGAATGACAGCGTTGTGCAACCAGCACGGAAAGAATTTCTTTATAAAGGACACCGGTATGTACAAAGTGTTCAGCAGGTCATGAGTAAAGCAGGAGCAACACGGGATGGGAACAACGTGCTCGACGCAGGCAATCCCGAAAAGCCAACTTAATAGGCAATATGGAGTAGCAGACAGCTCAGCTACATTGAAAAATACATATGCAAATATTGACTACACTATGTAAAAGGCTCAGTTATTTATACCACCTTCATTTTCCTTGGTCCTACTTCCTGACAAGTAAACAGACTGCTCCGCTCCAGCGCGTTGTGCAACAGAAAGAGGTCCAAAAGTAAACACAGACTCCATACTTCATTGGAGGTGAGCTTGTTTACAGAGCAAGAATTAGAACAAAACCACAGAATCTGTCGATATTCTATATGTAAGGACATATCCCTCCCTGACTCAGTATATTCTGCTCGAACGCTGTGACTCATCCATTGCGTGGGCTGGGGAGAGCAGAGAACTTCGCAGTTTCCTGGGATTCTCTGGCATATCCGTCTCCTCTCCTGCTTTCCACCGCGGCACCATAGAGGCTCATTACGTTTGACACCCAGTTGCCAATGTCACCTGCCCATCCCGGGGACGCGCGCTGGCTCCAGAGCGATTGCACGAAACTCAGGGCATGTTGACACTGGACGGCTATGAATCACATGTGCCAAGGTGGGACCGCGGAGGAGCAGGGGACGTGTGACTCATCTGCCAGCTGACATAAAAATAAGCTACTACTGAATCAAAAATGCATGACTTCTTCACACTCTGCACACAGGCAGAAGCTGTCACTATGCGGGAACTCGATCATCAGCTCGGCACAGCCAAGAGAAACCTGGAAATAAGCAATACTCCATTTTAGCTTCCAAAGGCAGAGCCTTCGTGGAAGGCACCACGTATGGCGTTAAGGACCACAGGGGAGAGATGGCAGAGATGCTTTGAAATCTAGTAACAAAAAAACTGGTCACTGCTGGAAAGTCAATACTTCCCAGGACCATGGTGAATTATTTATTTGCGCGGAAGCACAAGATTAAAGAGCAGTTTCCTGATTGTGTGGAGATGTTTTTCAGCCACGGTCATGTCCTGAGAGAGAGGAACTGGGCTCAGAGTGACACAGTAATGGTCACGCAGCAGTGGGCTCCCTGTCCTCCAGAAAAGGCTTAGAGTTTGAGGGACAAACGTACTTTGGGGAAAAAAAAATTAGTTAAAGCTTTGCAAGTATACGTCAATGCAGAAGACGTTTGCCTCTAATTCTCAGCCAAGCAAGGCTTGCAGAAAGAGAGAAGCATTTTTTCCCCCTCCAACCAGCACAGCTGGAGAGAAGAAAGCTTTCGGACAAAGCTCATCTTAAAGCCGCAGCATTTGGCTTCCATTTCTTTCATGGATCTGTGAGCTCCACTGGATGTGACAGCAGCTGGATGAAGAGAGGCAACACCTCTATGGCTGATGCACCAGGCAGGTGCCCGCAGCATCCACACGTCCTCCTGCAGCACATCAAGTGATTTGGAGTGGCTCCATGGGCTCTGCTGCCACATCCGGGAGACAGGGCAGCCCAGCGACCTGGCTGCAGATGGCTTTGCCCCCCTCCTCTTCCCTGGAACCCAACAGCTTTCTGGAAGTGTTCATGAACAGCATCTTCAGCATCCCTTTGGCAAAGGGATGTTAAACGCTCCAAGACGAGAGACATGCTGATGGTGCTGAGTAAGGATATAGAGGCTCCTACAGCAGGAAACAGAGTGGTGTCTTAAGTTTAAAAGGCTTTGCCAATAGAAACCACATTTGAATTGTTTTCTACTAGAGCTGAGAGCAGTAGGATCCACCTTTCACACCTGCACTCAACCCCCATTGCCACCCCGCAGCCCCACCAGAGCAGTCACTCAAGAGGAGAGGCCAGAATCTCCATGTCCAACTCAAACCAGCTGGGAGGAAACACCAGAGTTTGCAAAAGGACCTGTAGCAGCCGCGGCAGCCAAAAATCCAAACGATGGGACGGGTGGAGATAAAAGCATGGCCACGTATTCCTGTATGTCCACGTTACGCACAGGAAAAGAGCAGCTCAGGCCAAAGAGCAAGAAACAGAGACGGGGAAATAATGGCTCTGCTCACAGATAAAAAGACAATTTTCCAATAAAAACTTTGGAAGAGATGTTTCCCTGTGCAGTCTGTAGGAGAGTTTAACTGGAAGGAAAGGTGAGAATGTGGAATCAGCCTTAAAACAAAAAGGCCATTCCTGCCAGAAGTCCTCAAAGCAGGTCAATAAGCAAAAAGAGCCCACCAGACAAAGCCAAGGCTAAGACCTTAGTGGTGGCCCAACGTGCCTGGCAGGGCTCCTGCAAGCTGTGCGATGGGCTTTATTCACCCCAAACCAAGCAGGAGAGTCCTGGGATGCTGCTGGTTGGTCCTGGTATGCTACCCAGGAAACACAACCATCCCAAGAGCTTGGAGCTGGGTCTGTTTGACTGTGGTCAAACTCAGTTTTACTCTGCCCACACCAGCTTCCCCACCCCAAAATTTAGGGGGAATACTCAAACATCAGCCAGTGGTGGGAATGGAGCTCCTCCATGCATCATCCTGCAAGCTGTAGGGCCTGATTATTCAACATTTTTTATGAATGACAAGAAGCCAAGCCTTTACTCCACAAACTTCAGGTACAGGGGACAAATGACATGCTTAAGTGACTGATCCAACACTGGAAACATGCTGGAGACTTGAACTTGGCAGCCCTAGAAGATGTAAAACATCCAGTCAAGTTGGATGGGGGAGCTCCTCCTGTCCCCAGGGCATGGAAGCACAGATTTTAGTAGCTGTAGGAGGCCTCAGAGCAAGGGGAAGCACAGGAGTCAAGGAACCAGTCTTGAGGAGGAAGGGAACACTTGGAACAGCCAGTCCTCAAAGAGGGTCATAGAGCAAGAGCCTAATTTTGGGGAATACTCAAATTCCACCTGGACTTCTTCTGGATAGCTGTTCTGCTCATGTTCATACACAGGTAGCTACTATCTAGCAAGAAGAAAATTTAGGACTGATGTACACAGATCGTGCCACCACCAGAAAAGTGAGATCCTGGGAACAGCCCAGGCCAGGATGAATCTTCTCGGACAGGACAGCCATGCCTGCTCACGTGGACTTCACAACAAAGAGCAACCATGAAACAGGTCAGTACGACACCAGCACCTTACAGGTTTGATGACAGAGTAACACAACTAGTTTGCAAAGAGATTGTTAAAACCACTCCAATTATCTTGGTCAGCAAATGGAGCATAGCCCAGACCACCTAAAACCTGAAGGAATTCTCGTCCTTCCCTGAGACACCCTGTGGTCTGACCATCAGGTCTTTGACTCTGTGCCTGCGCTTCGCTTTTTTTGGTTTGGCTGGCTACATTAAGGTAAAGCAGTCATACGCTATTTTAGGTTATTAAATATTTAATTCCACAGTGAGGCAGAAGAACCCAGCAGATGGTCACTGTGCAGCAGGCCCTTCCCTCTTCTTTTGAGGGGGTAAAAAAGTTCAAGGAAGAAACAGGAAAACCCATTTCTATGAGGAAATGCCCCCATTTAGAGGGGCAAGGTAGGAAATTACAGGGGAGCTATTAGTTTCTCACATGACAGGGAGGCATTGGAACATCAGAGGTTGCATCAATTCCTGCAGAAGCGCATCAGAGACGCTTGTTTGTTGGTTCAATCTCAATTAGCTCCTTTTGAATCCATTTGATATATCCACCGGTATTGAGCTACTCTGAGAAGCACCAAAGAGCTACGTTCATATTAAGATATACCAGAGCAAAAGTTTGATAAAGGTATCTAATCTAGTGTGAAATATGTCTTTAGATGTACAAGACACAAGAAATCCAGTTTTCTCCTCAGCTAATCCAAGCTGACGAGTGATCTTCAGCCAAATCATGTGGCAGACAAAGAAGCTGGTGCTGATGGGAGGTAACATGCGACTTCGGTGCCTCGTCAGAAAGTCTTTCACCATGGGTGCCAATGGAGCACGTGGCACAGGATGCCACAGCGGAGCTGCAAAAGGAAGAGGCAGCCATTGCACAACTGTGCTGCTTCCTCCATTCATGCGGAAACATCTCACACAGAAGCTCATCCCAGGAATTAACTTCTGAGAGAGCCCCAGAGTATCCTGCTATTTGCTACTCCGTTTAACTATATCAAGGAAAGCACAAAAACTAGACTGAATACCTTAAAAAAAAAAAAAAAAAAAAGACTAATTTCACTAGTTTTTGATGATAGCAGCAAGTGAAGCAGGTAACCAATACTGACATACCTCCTTCAGGCACTCAACTGTAGAATTGTTCGAAAATTCTGGGGCAAAAGCCCCCCAAAAATATTTTGTGCAATATACTGCAGGACCAGGCTCCAGAGCCAGCGTTACAGAGCAAGTTGCAAGTTTCTCTCCAAAAGCAGCACTTGTCCTACCAGCGTGATTGAGCACTTCATACCTCCTAAACACCACTGGTTGGGCTTCTGCAGGGGTTTTGAGGCACAAAACCTTTATGCTCCTTAGTTTGGAGGCTGCACTTCTCGATTTGGTATGTTGCAAGTCATGACCAAGTCTTCTGCGGTCTTTAGCATCTAAGACCATCCCCTTGGAAAGTTGATGGCCACAAAACACTTCCCTCCAGGCTAGTCCCAACTTCATGTGGACACATCCAGTCATGCACTAGAGATGAATTACCTTTTTTGACACACACAAAGCCATCCTGCAAGATGGTTCCTACTTGATCCATGGCCAAGGAGGTTGGCCCCTTCCAACCTAAGTTTTTCCTATGACTAGTATCCAAGAGTAATACACTTTAAAAATGTTTATTCTGAATATCCAGAAAAAAGGAAATTACCATCAAAATTATTCTCATTAGGAAAAAAACCTGTTTTTCTCCAAATGCTGCAGGTGATGATAATTTTGACATCTCCGAGATGCTGCTCACCGAGACCATCTGGTTGTACACGCAGCTGAATGCAGCAGTTGCACTAACAAGAGGACCATGCTGCTACTGCGGCGTTACAGCAATGCTTTTACTAGTCTCACTTTTTAGGCGAACGGTGGGAGGTTCGCAGTCAGCCACGTTATTTGGCAAGATTAATTGGCTAATTTATTGAACAGTATGTCACATGTAACACTACTGTTGTTCTCCTCTGAGTCATATGCACCATGGGTTTGGACACTCCCAGTCTTCATTTGGCAAGTCTACGATAATTTCAAGTATCCAGTCCTGCTTACTGGAAGTTCACGGCTGTCTGTTGGAGCAGCTGAAGTTTTTAAGCAAGGACCATTAAGGGGAGCCTGGAATTATCAACAGCACTGAGAACAGACCCATCTATTTCCCCAAAGCAGCCACATATTTAGCACCAATCTGTTTGTACAGACAGACGGTCTTCCCCTAAGTCTCAGCGTGGCACGCACACACCAAGTTAAGGCTCCCTGGTCCTGGCAGTCTGACTCCACCAAAATTTATTTCGTTCAGCTTCCAAGTTTTGTGGTGAGACCAGAGATGTGGGTCACATCCTCCACCTGGGCTCCTGGCCTATTTCCAGTTGTTTTAGCGAAACTCTAGCACAAGAGCTTCTAATGGCATTCAACAGATTAGCAGGGCTGGGTTTGCAATGCCTGTGGGACCACACAGAAGGAGAAATAAAAGTCGTGTTGTTCATGAGGCTTCTCAACAGTCTCTTGACAAATACCAGCAGAAAGGCTTGGGATGACAGTCAGTGTCACTCCCCCCATGATGGAAGAAAGAGAGATCTTGAAGGCAAGATCTCCACGTCTGACAGCAGCACACTCAGAAATACTTCGTTAGCATGCACAGCATCAGACAGGGCAGAAATGCCCTGCGGGGGTGAGTAAGTGTTGAAGGGTGAAAAGTTTAGAGTCATTAGGAACAGGAGAAAACCCATTAAAAATACTTAATCTAAGCAAAATAAAGCCAGGCTTCCAACATTTGATCGGTTTTAAAGTTCCTCAATCACACCTTTAAAGAGTGGTAGGAAGCCAAATGGAGTTGAAGAGCAGATTGGGATTCATTCATGTGTCATGAGACACATGTGCAATCATCAACAGGACTCAAGTAGGGAGAAGCGTATCACGTATTCTGTGATCCTACATTGGATTTATTTACTACACGGGCTTCAGCAGAAATGCCCAAAGTCTCAAAAGCACAAGTAACTGGAGTTAAGTGACAACATTAACCTATCAGGAGCTTTGCACGTGGTACTAGATGCTACCGCTAGAATACAAAACACATAGAAAAGAGCACTTTATTTCAGCAGACTGTTAAAAAGTACTGTTAAAAAAAAATAACAACAATATTTTAGTTTTTCCAATAGTGAGAACTTACCTGGTTCCCACATCCCAGGTTTTGCATCCTATAAGGAGCAAAGAAGCCACAAAATGCAGAGTGCAACCGCACCCAATCTCCAGAGGATGTGCTACACAAAATTATGGAAGCCAATTCGAAAAATTAACTGGAACAAGCAGAAAGGAAAAACACAAGACTGCTCAGGCACTGTATATTATGAGCTCAGAGCAAACATATATTTCATTCTGTTCAGCTTAGTATTTTGGTAATATGAGAGCGCATCCTCTGCCAGTGGAAGCTAGGTCCATCCAGGGAAAACAGAAAAAGTAAAAACAGAAGGAAGTGTAAAAAAAATTTACAGTAATGTAGGAAACTTGCCAAAGCCCATGGTTGATGTATGACCAAGGCACAGTAGGAACAGAGAAGGTTTTGCTTCAGAGAGATTTTCTTGTGCAGTGGGCAGTCAAGGCTGTGGAAATCCTTGGCATGGGGAACAGCACACGCTAAAAGTCTATGTAAGTTCTAAAAGCAGCCATAAATTCAGGGAAGAAAAGTCCAAACACTATTGAACACAAGTTCAAGCTCTATATTAGGGAAATCAGAGAGCTTGCCAAAAAAAATACAAAAAATTTAAAACCCCCACCTTTGGCTTATCCTGTTATATTCTTCTCATATTTGCTGTAGACTGTGGTCACACAGAGCACACTGAGCCCATGGGCTTTCGGACACTCTTATGAATTAGCAAATATCAATGAAAACAGTATCTCAGGCTTTTATTACAAAAGCTCTACGCTTTTTTTCACAATTTCCTAGATTTTAAGATGTTACATCACCTTTTTGAAGTCTGCCATTCTACACACAAATAACATTCCATCCATTGACGGTTCCTGTGTTGTATAAACACACTTACACGGGTATTTCCCATAGCAGCCAATCCTCACTTATGCAATACCAGCTTACTAATGAGAGTTTCTAGCTCCAAATAATTATCCTGTATCATTATGATGTTATTCTGACCAAATCCCTTCCAAAAACTCACGTGGGACTAAGAGTTTGTCCAGATCAGTAAGTTCAAGTCAGAGTTACACAACAAATATGGCGGCAACATTTGATTTAACAAAGAAATCACACACTTTCCATGAGCTTAGGGTAGGCTTACTTACCCACACTTCCAAGTTGTTTATAAAACCTGTATTCTAAATGAAGCTGTGGTGCACGGGATTTTATTGGTTCCTGAAACAGAATAATAATAATAAAAAAAAGTTGGTTAAAATCTGCTTTACTGGAAAAAAAGTTATATCCTATACTTGAAGTTTTGTGAACGTACATAATACTTCAAGTTTCAAGATAAGACACCCTGGGCTGGAGGTCTAACACCAGACTTCACTATCAGCCATCATTTAAATCAGCAGAGAACAAAAAGCAGTAAGACTTGCAACGTGCACTCTAGAGGAGAAATAACTTCCTCCTTTAAACACAGATGGCAGTGAAATTCAAGGTTCATTCAACAAAGCTCCTGGTCCTTGAAGAACGACCCTGGACATCGGCAGGAGGAAAGCCAAAGCTGCAAAAGATCAAGTCCCAAGTTCACTTTGCGGACTGTGGTTGCCCACAGTATTTTTGCTGGTTGCCAGTCTATGTTTTTGGAAAACGTTGAGTCATATATCTGCGTTTTAAGTCAGACCACAGTTGTATAAACCTACAATCTTGCTTGCAGCAAGCACTTCAGTGCAGCCAGAGATCTGGGAGAAGCACAGGAAGAAGTCTCCCTTCTTCAGTAGCAGGTGTCAGTCAAACATCTCAAAGCACTCAAGAATATTCTATTTTTATACACAAAATAAAAAAGAAAAATGGATGTCTGCAATGCACCCAAAATATTACGTTTCTCAACTGTTACTCATCTGCACTTTATGCACAAAACTTAATGCCTATGATCCACAAAAGCATTAACAGGGCAAGATTACAAAGCTTCTAAAAACAGAAAGTTAACATGGAGAGGAATAAGAGACGAGAATTACATTTTCAATAAACTGTGCGCTTGGGGTAGGCAGGAACATGGATGCACCAACTGCCCAGACATCTTTGAAATGGAAGTTAATATTGGCCTCAGTTTTTGTTTGGATGTTGCTTATTTCCCTGCTTTTGAGAAAAGAAATGTGCTATGCTCAAAACTATGTATAATCCATAGCATGGTACCAAAATTAGTCTGAATTTCAAAGACCTGCTAAATAATTCTCTATTTGGAAGATAACTCATCGTCTAGAAGTTTGCCTATAAAGGAGCTCCCTAAGAGCAACACAAAAAAAAAAGTCGCTGCGTGTTTCACATCAGGTCCTTTGAGTTACAGCAAGAGCATCCAAAGGAGGTTGAACACAGCCAAGATTTGAGCCAACGTCCTCCATCCGGTGGAGTGACTCCTGTGCCTGCACAGGAGGACACGAAGGCTTTTGCTGATCCACTCATCTTGTTTCACCTCTGGTCTGTACGGTGACCAATGTCCACACTTGGCATGAACTCCCCGTTAAAGACTTCTTTTTAAGTCAGAAGAATGATTTTTGTACAGGAATTCTGGGAATTCAACTTCCAGCCAAGCTGGTCATCACCAGCCCACATCATCCCCTCCGTTTGCCAGCAAGGGGAAAAAATACTCCTGGTTCCTTCTCCATCTTCTGGTATTTAAAAGCTTCAGAAGTCAAATATGACCAACTACTTAGAAAACTATGGGGAAAAATATTCGGAAGGCAAAACTGAATCTGGATAAAAATAGAAGGACTAATGTATCAGGATGTGAGGCTGCTCATGACAAAACTGCTGGAGCCAGAGCTCTGGACACTTGCCAGAGTTGTGGCAGCTTCCGAGAAGATCATACCAGAACAGATGGTTGTTCTGTAGGCCAAGGGCTTAAGGATAGTGAGATGTTGCGTTTGTAGCAAAAATAACTGAATTGCTACTGCCTGACGCACAAAATCCCCAGCTCAAACCAACAGGTATCACCATCAGACGAGAGGGTACCTGTGTGTGACATGGGCTGGTTTCACGCAGGGAAGAAACTCCTACAATGTGCAACTGCACATTAAAAACCCTTAGAAGATTAAACCAGTAAATATGGCTGAGGCATTTCAGAAGACAAACTCCCCCGTGAACTAGATGTCCTTAACCAAATAACGTCCAGCTGAAGAGCAGGACAAAGAGCCGTACAGTGACAACACACAAGTCAGAAGACAGGCAGTATTTTTCACTGCCAGCAACTTTCCAAGATGCTGCACAATCCTCACCCCCAAAGAGAAACCATGAGACATTAGCACTGAATTTCACAGCACTTTCTGATCAGCTCTTTGGCATCCATCACACAACTCTCTAATTTTCCAGCTTTAACATCGTGCATGAATAGCTGAGACAGCAGGGTTGCAGTTGCAGAAGATGATCTCACACAGCCAGAAGGACTTGGAGCAGAGTTTCCACTTGGTCCAATGATGCAGATAAAAGAAAATGTTGCCTTCAAGTACATTGAATGCAGCCACCCTATCACTAGTTCACAAATTATTGGAAGGATGAAGAAAATTAGAGTTAAGTACACATATAAGAGAAACATACTTGCTGCTGAGGTGGTTGAGTAATTCTTACTCCTGGGGAATATGGTCTGAGATCAGGAGATCAAGAAAACCCCATCTCTTCTACTGTTCCCTCATTAATTTCTCAGAAACAGAGCAGGTACGTGAATGCCTGGATGGCCACCACATGGGAAGGAGCAGAGATTTTTAAGCATGAATCACAACAGAGCAAATAAAACTGGAGTCTGCTGCAGAGTAAGTGCTTTAACACTCAGATATTTTTTTGGGGGGGGGAGGGGAGAAAGAAAGCACGCTATTAGAAAAAGTAGGTAAGATTAAGGTAGCAATACAGGTCGCACCATTCAGCTCTGCCCTATGGCTGTTGAAAGGTCTCAGGTTACTGGGAGGTGTCACTGCAAGCACTGTTTTGAGAGAAACAAGCATCCTTTGGACTAACACAGCTGTGTTTTTCCTGTATTATTACTTCCTTGTGTCTTCCAATGCTATAACTTTGTGGGATTATCTTTGAAAGCAAATTAGAAGCATTATTAATTCAATAAAGCACCTTGTCAGTGTACACAGCACATTTTACACTGTCAAATCTGCCTAGCAAGCACCAGTCCTCCTTCCCAATGGGGATCCATATCAAGGACATCCTAAGCTCCACTGCAGGCATTTATTTATTTATTTTAGGGAATATCTTCTGGCAAATGCCAGCAGGCTTGTAAACAAGTCCCTCCTGCAAAGCCCTAATTATTTTTCATCTACGATGCATCGTTTAAGGAGAACACTAGAGATATAAGATCTGTGGCACTTGAACATGATCAGAATTAACGCACCAAGTCCGTCGTGATCTTCTGCAATCTGAGCGACTCCTGCCATTTCACCAGACATCGGTTGGACAAACAGGCGCGTTTGCTGCTAATATCAAATTTGCGTTACAACTTTAACTTCAGATTCTGGGGTTTGGCTCTGTGATTAAAGAGCTTAGGGATGAGAAAAGAGCACATCAGCTGGAGACATCCAATTTGAAAACCCCAAGAGACTAATGAAAGCCTTAGTTCACAGATGAGAAAAGTTAAGGCATTAACACAAACTCCTGGGATATGACTTTGGAGATTTGGCAGAGCCATGAGTTAGAGAGCTTCTCAGTCCCTAGACTCCTACTTCAAACCACTGCTGACCACAGCATCTTCATGCCCTGAAGAAGTCTTCAGAAGAAGGCTTTTTACCTGGACCACTCGCGGGGGCAGGTATAAGAAACATGGAATCTGTCTCTGCATGTACCTGGGGAGGGCTACACTGACTGCTGGGCAGAAAATAACCCGACAACTGGTACTGAGGCTTCTAATGCTGGGAGAGAAGAGAGCTGGGAACAAAACCGCTCACGCAAATTCTGAGGTTTGCTACTGTTGGGCTTGGGATTTTTAAGGCAGCTCCTGCAATGCTTTGGTGAGCCAGTTTGATTCATTTTTACCATCCTATGAACATAAAAGGAGAAAATAATTCTGAAGATGCTGTGGCGATATATCCTCGGCCACCCAAGACTGACCTTCGCTGAATTGGATCTTGTTTTGCCTGTTGCATCTGCAGTCTCCCAGCATCGTACCAGTCTGAATTGTGCTATTTTCTCCCAAGGGAATTTTAACCATTGAA
Source organism: Numenius arquata (assembly GCF_964106895.1). Taxonomy (NCBI): domain Eukaryota; kingdom Metazoa; phylum Chordata; class Aves; order Charadriiformes; family Scolopacidae; genus Numenius; species Numenius arquata. The sequence goes on from NC_133586.1 coordinate 23,271,334, forward strand.
ACACCCCCGTTCCTGCCTCTCTCTCCAACAGCATGGAGGAGCAGGCTGCACAGTGCCAAACCCTCTGACGACAGCCCAGCCAGAGGGAGGTGAGGGGCTGGAGAATCGATGGAGTGTGGAACAGAAAGGCTTGACCCAGGGATAGCGAAGAGGTGGCAAACCCGCAATCAGTGCTGCTCACTGGGACCTAGCAGCCAGCATGGAAAGAGGAACAAGGCTCTCACCGGTAAAAGACAGCTACAGACCATTTAGGCACCAAAAATGTTCAGCGGGTGGAAGCATGTATTCTTTCCTCATTTTTAGCGTTCTCAATTATTTATCTTAGTTTAAGTAAGTGATTCCGGCTGAGGGTGAGAGCAGCATTAAGCCCAAAGTGAGAAAGTTGCTTTTTATCTGAGTTTTTAAGGTTAAATACAAGCCATTTAAGAACACTTGAAGCTTTTACTTACCAGTTTAATCGCTACATATTCATTGGTGTAGAGATTTTTACCTGTAAGGGAAAAAGAAAAGTCTTTCAGTTCTACATTCAACACTTGCAGATAGAGACAATGCAGAAGACCATCGCTGATGGCAAAGAGCTGTTTCTTCTCAATTCCCTGCTCAAGGTCATACCTTTAACAAAGTGTAAGCCTCAAAATAATAAGCTGCAGCAGTTCACCAGGGCAGGCAAATGCTATCTTCCATTCAGCATAAGGTAACCACGTTTTACGGTAGCACATAATGTTCCATGCAAGTGTCTGAAAAGGTATCCCAGACACGTTAGGGTTTATTATCCACATTGTGCCAAAAAAGTCCGGGGAACAAAAAAACGAGGAGTCAGAGCATCATTTCTTTCAGACATGTCTTGGATCTGCTGGACACTGAACATTTTATCCTATAATCTACAGGGAACTTCACGGGCTTCATCATGCTACATATCAAAATGACTGCTGCAAGGAGGCATATTAAAATAACCTTTGTACCAACACAGCGCTTTTATTTCTTCCTCTCTGACCAGGCAGGCAGTGTGTATAAAATGCCTTCCACATGCCAGCCACACAAAGGCAATCCTTGAAATCTAATAAGGCTAATAACTCTCAGTTGCAGTGTGGTATCAGTGATGTTAAAAAAATACACTGCAAGAACAAAACCCATTCTTGGGACCCCAAAACATGGAGCAGAGCCTGGTCTGATACTAGCCCTGGCAAGTGCAAAGAGCAAGAGCCCAGTGCGAGTAGGACCAGGCGAGCATGCAGGCAGCTGCCAGCATAGTGCAGATTGATGACTTTGAGCCAGAGCTGGCACCTGCATGTGCTACAGCTGGAGGTGAATTTTTCCTCCAGGAACCTGTGTTTGAATTGAGCCCTTGGCCTCCCTAGCCACGCGTGGCGGAGACGCACAGCTACATGTGTCACAAAGCATCTCTCTGTGTGTTCTGAAGCCGCCAGTTACCGTATCACTCAATGTCCTCCAGTTCCTCTGCCAGGTAATTTGAGCAATCGCTCCCTGTTCAGCTTCTCCAGGCTGCTCACAACTGACAGCAAACTCTCCTGGCAGAGATATCACCGGGGAAGGGGCTCAGGCACTCCTTGTACCTCATCTGTGCCATCAGCCTGATATCTCCGCTACCTTTCTGACCTCCTCTATTTCCACCGCATCCTTTGAGGAGGGCGGGCTCCACCGCACAAAGCTCCCCAGGGTTTAACACAGGGGAGTGCTGACCTCCTGTGCTCACCATCGCTTGCACCGTTACAGTACAAGTCGTGTTTTCATACAGTGACTGTGCAGGTCCAAAATTCAATAGCAACCTGTGCTGGAAGTTATCTGGGCTTGTTTGTAGCACCAGCTTTGCCCAGCTCTATTACACGCTTGCTTTCCAATTCCCGCAACAGATACCGATGCTTTGAACAGACCAGCTAGCGAGAATGTCCAGGTGGGAGTTTAGGCATATCTACGTGGCACCATTAAAAACATGCCATGGCCTCCCTCGCATGCAGATACTCTCCGCATTCAGCAACAGCCTTGGAAGACTCAATAAAATTAATGCCATTATGAACATGAGAGAAGACAAACAGTCATCTTTAAATCCTGAAATATTTATCAGGGGAAAATCCCCATTTCTTTCTTTTACTTTGTAACAGCTTCATATTTTCTGCATTCCATGTCTTTAGATTGCATGCCTGCTATATTGCCTGGTGTAGTTCCGGCCTCCGAATTTCGGATGGGGGACCCCCAGCGCAGGTCTGCAGCCAGCAGATTGCTGTAACAGTCAGTGGGAAGCCAAAACAATTTATGGAAAGCTTCAACCTGTTACAGTAACCGTCGATGCTGTTTAACACAGGGCAGGCATTTAAATGGGAGGTTAAATATCCTTAGAGGAAGCATTTTATGCAAGCAGATGTGTACGCTGAGCTCCAGCATTAACTCTTGCAACACAGGGTGGTTTGAATCTATTCCTTTAGATCTTTCAATAAAAGTTATTCTGCCCAGGCTGGAAACGAAGGGTAGGAAGTAGGTTTTGCAGCCGCATCAGGAATGCTCAAACATTGGAAAGTGGCTTCAAAGCACTGAAAGAGCTGGAAGGTGACATCAGTGGGAAAGAGGCGGCAGGATGAACTGCTTCACCCTTTGAGACAGGGAAGGGTTCCAGGCTGATGCTACGGGGAGAACCTGCATGGACATTAAGGGAAGGCAGCCTAAATACACTTAAATTATGTGCTCCGTAGTAGCTACCAGCAGATGAGTCACATCAGCAGCTCTAGCTGTAGGTCACCCACCAGCATGACCTCCTCTTCCTCTCCACAGGGACCAACTCCTATCAAGATGCTCAGTTTCAGGACATGGACCCAGACCAAGAGAAGCTCCAGCATGAATATGTGAGGAAGTCAGATGGCTTTAAACAGCAAAAAAAAACAAGGAGGGAGGTGTGGGAATGCCATCCCCGACAGATCCCACATCCCTCCATCCCAGTGTTGGAGATGCACCATTTCATGGTAGCTTTGGCACTCAGCGTGCAGGGGTGGAAGTGCATCCAGGGAGTGATGGCCCACAGACCTTCCAGCAGCACTTGTGCTCTTCCACCCATGTAGGATAACGATATTGGGCAAACAGTGCTCTTCCAAGCTCGTTTCAAGGCAGAGGAGGACACTGCCAACACCCTCCATGTGTGTGGAGCCATAATCCAGCCTATTATGGTCTGGTTCATAAGGCTGAGGATTAGACAAAAAGATAATTCTGGTAATGAAATTCCTCAGTTAAAAAACTGGAATTAGCAAAACGCTGGCCTGGGATGTCAGGCCAGGTAAATGAACTAATCATTTCCCCTTCAGAGCACACACTATGGAGAGACCCTGAACATGAGGGGGTCCAGCTTCTGAACTCCAAACCCTCCCTAAAGCTGCAGCACGAGATGCTCATTTCGCCAGCTATGATGGGAAAGCAAATCCCCACAATCTCTTCGCTGGCTTGCTCCAGACTGAGATCTGCCCCTCGGAGTTGCCGTCACACTGTCCAAGGCACAATGGCTTCTTCTTTCTCCTTCTACAAGGCAGCAGTGGCATTAAAATGGAAGAGGAGAGGCAGCACTGCTCGCGGGAGAAGGTGAATCTGCACAGTAAAATAAGCCGTGAAGAGAAGCTGCATCTTATCTTAGTAAGACAAAAGATTTGTAATACAGGGGAGATGATAGAACTGTGCTAACAAAAGCCTTTCAAGTTCAGGCAAAGCTTTTGACAGAGTAGCGATTAAGTTCATGCCTCAGTTTTGGGTAGTTCCACTGACAATTATGAACTGCATATTCTAAATGAGAAGGGCTGCATGAAGTCACTGGCATTCACGTGGGAAACCTCGCAGAGAGCATTTCTCAAGCCCTGGCAGTAAGATGTGCCCAATTTACAGATTGCGGAGCAGCAGAGGAGTCCAAACTGATCGATCCCTTGTGTGCACTGTTCCCACAGGTCAAAGTTAAGAGCCACAAGTACAAACCTCTCACGAACGACACAAATCAAAAAATGCTTTGACCCCTCCTTCTAGCTTGTTGCTCTGTGCATGATAGATTTTGATGAGAGATCAGGGCTGGGTAAGGGAGCAAACACCCAACTATTTGTCCTGAAGACTGGGCAGAGCTCACCCCCGACAGCACGGCACCTGCAGTGAGACCAGAGCCCATGGACAGCTGGAACGTAAGCTCACATCCACTTTGTGGTGCCGGTTTTGCTGTCCCTTCCAGAGCATGTGTCTCCCAATAAAGGCTCCTGATGTGGATCCTACACAGGATCTACTCTTACCCACACCCTCCACATCGAGCGCTATTCTAGTCCCATATTCACGTGATGATTTTGTTACTTGGGAAGCAGAGACAAAGCCAGCCCCAGTATCACATGCTATTATCACTTAAAAAAAAAAAAAATTATTATTTTTTAACTTGTTTTAAAGCAGAGCTCCTGGCTTCACACTGCAGCTTGGGTTCAGCTGGGTGGTTCTCACTTCTGGGGGGCGCCTTTGCAGATCTGATCAATCTGCTCTGACTTGGCAACCTATAAATAAGCAGCTTTTCTTCTAGTTTGGGGCTTGCTGCTCACTCCTGAGATGCACTGAATCTTCGTGAGACCTCTGGGTGAATCGTGCTGACACTTGACTGTGGACACTATGCAATTTCTTTGGGCAGCACACAAAAACACAGACTTCTCCAAAAATCCCTTCGGTGCAGTAGCCTACCAAGGGAGGACACAAGCAACAGGATCTATAGCCCTCCTAATGTTTTGTGATTTATTTTCCCCATCCAAGCAGGGAGAAAAGTTGCATTAATTGTCATTTTTAAATGATAATTTAACACACTGTTTTGAAAATGCTGGATGATGTGTGGATTAGAGCAAAAAGATTTGGGCAAAAACAGTCTAGGGCTCTGCATTAAAATAAGTCCCTGGTCTATCCAGAACTTAATGCTTATTTTAGAAAACCCTCCAACTTACCGAAACTGGAATGATTTTACATTAGTACCTATTTAATTGCTTTACTAAATAGAGGTGCCAAACACTGGGGAAAATGAGACATTTGAAGGGGCTTATTTATCCCTAACACAGCTCATGGTTCAGGATTTCGAGTAAGTACAGGAAATACCCACTGGGTGAGCCTGGGACTTGACAGAAGGAGGTGGTTCGCAGGCTCACCTCCAATATCTTTTCTACGTTGAAGTTTACAGCCACGGCTTATCAAGTACTAGATTTACTGGGTTAAATCCCATTTTTCCTGAGCAGCGAGCACCTCCTGACATCACACGATTTTACAGCCCGCGGAGCTTGTTCTCAGGCTGTTTTACGTAAAGCTGCTGCTCGTATCAGCTCGGGGTGGAGAGGCAGGACCTCGTAATGGCAGAAAACGCGCTGGAAAGCTTCAGGTGCACTCCAGCTCCCAAGTTAACACAGGAATTAACTTGAGGGACAATCGGGAGCTGCTCAACAGGGCTCGGCACTGCACGAAAGGCGATGAGACCTCACAAGCACAGAGTCCAGCCCAGGGATGGTGAGCAAGATGCCCTGCTCTTTGCCTGGAGGTCGAGCCACTTTGGAAACGAAAGCTCTTAGAGACCACATAACCTGCAGCCTGTCCAAAGAAACAATGGGTTAACCCCATTTCATCTTATTACTTGGGGCTAAAAACTGCGTTCATCTTCCCATTTCAGCTCCTCTGGAATCCAACCGTGCTGCTCCCACGTGCTGCAAAGAAGTAACAACCCCGGGGCTATCTGTATTTTCAGGGAGATCAACCCTCAGCAGCGAGCTGGATACTCGCAGAAAACAGCTTCTGTAGGTACGTGCCATCTCCCCCCTGCACAACCAGCCCTCTGTCGGGTGCTGGGGCACAACACAAGAGCAGCTTAGAGTGAAAACACAACACCTGAAAAAAGAGAAATTCTTTGGGGAATCAGAAAAATAAGATTTTTCCCTTGTTTATCAGCGCACCACTTTGTTCTTCCTCTGTTTCTAAAAGCATTCACCAGTGTTCAACTTCTCTGAAACCACATCAAAAAAGCCAAAAAGCAGAGGGCAACGTCATTCGTCTTCGCAGGACAAAACTGTTATCAGAGACTTGTTTGCTCGTGTTTCAGCTGTGCTGCTTCTCCTTCCCCCCAGCACAATTCAGGGATAATTAGCATCACGTCTGTGCAACAGAAATATCTGATATTTGAGCAAACAGGAGTTCTTAAATCTATAGTGGCTGGCAAAAAGCAACAGTGATACAGCTTCTGTAAGGACCTTACACCTAATTGCTGTTATCAGCACTTATGGCCCATTGGCCAAATACAGTGGGCTTAGTTAACCAGCATCAGAAAAACATTTACCAGCGTACCAATAAAACAACAAACAGAGCCACTCAATTAACAGGGGCTGGTTTTTTCCTTAATTAAAACTGAATATTCTTTGTAAACTGTCTTTTTCAGAAGTGAAATCTCTTGTGTAGCATCCATGCTTTGAAACAATGCATTAGTCAGGAATCCAAGACCACGAAAATTTTGAGAAACATGAAAACCAGGAACCACGGAAGCAGGATGAGCAGTTGGGCACCAGCGGAATGAATGCCGGAGCTGTTTGCCTGGGGGGATCCGCTACAGCTGTGGAGCCTTTGAAGCGGAGTTTGGATTACAAAGCAATTCAACATCTCCACGGGAATCCTGCGATCCTGACATTTGCTGGGGGGGGGGGAGTGGCTTTTAAAAATGCAATACAGTTTCTGATGTTATTGTAAGGATCCAAACTTATCTTTAGCTGCCAATTATGCTCATGTTCATAAAGGTGGGAGCTTTTGTCCCTGCCCTTGGTTTCTCTCCACCTTTGGAGCATCACCTCTGCTTCTGCAAATCAATACAACTTCTCTGATGTGATGCTGACACCAAAACCACGCATTTAGCAAGACAGGTCATAAGCCAGCTGGTGAAGCTTCACTCTAAGGAGAAGTGGCACATCATATAGATGCAATAACCAAACCTTAAAATCAAAGATCACATAAATTAATCTAAGATCACATAGATCCTGCACAGGAATCTACAAAGATACTATCAGTAGTTACGTGTTATAACCTCTTCGGTTACCTGAAGCAGTTTCCCAATTGGTTTATTTATCATCCCTTGTGCCCTGATGCACAAATTATTGTAATTTCAGTTCTAAATCCATACCAAGTTTTAGGCAAATGTTATTTATGTCAACCAATCTGTCTTCAGCACCCTCAAGTTCACTACCACAGCAATCCAACTCACAGAATCACAGAATGATAAGGGGTTGGAAGGGACCTCTGGAGATCATCTAGTCCAACCCCCTGCCAAAGCAGGTCCACCTAGAGCAGGTTGCACAGGAACATGTCCAGGCAGGGTTTGAACGTCTCCAGAGACGGAGACTCCACCACCTCCCTGGGCAGCCTCTTCCAGGGCTCTGCCACACTCAAAGTAGAGAAGTTCCTCCTCATGTTTAGATGGAACTTCTAATGTTCAAGTTTGTGCCCATTTCCTCTTGTCCTGTCCCTGGGCACCACTGAAAAAGACTGGCCCCATCCTCTTGACACCCTCCCTTTAAGTATTTATAGGTGTTGATCAGATCCTCCCTCAGCCTTCTTTTCTCCACACTGAAAAGACCCAAGTCCCTCAGCCTTTCCTCATCAGAGAGATGCTCCAGGCCCCTCATCGTCTTTGTAGCCCGCTGCTGTACTGTCTCCAGCAGTTCCCTGTCCTCCTTGAACTGGGGAGCCCAGAACTGGACCCAGTGCTCCAGATGGGGCCTCCCCAGGGCAGAGCAGAGAGGGAGGATGACCTCCCTCCACCTGCTGGTCACACTCTTCTTGATGCCCCCCAGGATGCCATTGGCCTTCTTGGCCACAAGGGCATATTGTTGGCTCATGGTCATCCTGTTGACCACCAGGACTCCCAGGTCTTTTTCCCCAGAGCTGCTCTCCAGCAGGTCAGCCCCCAACCTGTAGTGGTGCATGGGGTTATTCCTCCCCAGGTGCAGCACCCTACACTTGCCTTTGTTGAATTTCATCGGGTTCCTCTCATCTCATTCAGCATAAGAGGAGAAATGCCAAGACCAAGCTGCTGCTTCTGATCCACAGCAACTACCCCAAAACCACATACCAGGCGCTTAGGGGTATGTAATTAAAAACACCGGCTGCTTCCCCCAGCTCATTTAAAAAACAACCATTGTTTGTTTAGGATGACTTAAGAGCCCAACGCACTGCACTGCAGTATGTTGGGCTCTTAAGTCATCCTAAACAAATGAGGCATTAGTGTAGCCATCTGTCTGGGTGACCAGCTGCAAGACGTGTGGTTAGAAGACCAACAGACCACGAAAAAAATCACGGACCACCGAGCGGGTTCGGCAGCTGAGAGGCAGCAGCCAGATGGCCAGTCGGCACAGCCCAGTCTTCGCTAGGGAGTCACACACATGGGACAGATCAGGGAGTGGGTGATGGGGCTGAAACTGGGGCACCGAGGTTGGTGAAGGATGTGGAATAGAGAAGACATGGCCGAGTGCTGGGAGAGTCTCACCCATCACTTTAATAGGGCGCTCTAGATTATGAACAAAAAATTGAGAGCAAGAGTTAGCAATCCAGGCAGTTAAAAAGATTTTTTTTTTTCACCTTAGGCAAGACATTCAGCGCTGAGAACAGTCTTCAGTGTTGGGATTGTTCAAAATTTGCATCTTTGGCCTCTCCAGTGTATTCACTTTGACTTTATGCAAATACAAATAATGCTAACAGTTACATCTTCTGTGTCAGAAGCTTCAGGTAAAGCAGCTCGACACTTGGGGAACAAGACAAAGCACACTCATTTCTCAAGTTTTTATGTATTTATATTCCAGTGGTGAAATGCTAATCTGGATAATGGAGGCCACTAAAACAGTTACTTCTTACCTAGTCTGAGCTCTCCAAAGTTCCCACACCCAATCTTCTTGCCCACTCTGAAGTTGGGTCCAACCATAAGCACGCCAGAAGATGCCGATGAGCTCGGTCGAGACCCGTGCCCGCTCCTTCCCGGCATCCCTTTCGTCGTCCGCTGCCTTTCATCTTTTTCCCTACTAGGATGGTCCATGATCTTAGTGAAACCTCTCTGCCAGCAAGCCAGCAGAAAGGAATTGGAGTACGCGCTCTTCTCAGAACAGAAATATATATCCAAAAGTATCTGAGTCAGGGTCCCAAAGAGTCATGGAAACACATGGAGTTCTTTTGGCACTGTATCCAGTTTCCTAATGCATCTTAATAATGTAGCAAAGGGTCGATTATGTTCTTGAGAACTCAATAAAGGCAGGTTGCTTTTGGTTTCTTACCTGGGGAAAAGAAAAAAGACATGAAATAAAAATCATTACTTTAAAATACTGAGCAAGAAATGTACAACAGGGCCAACGTCCAGAGCTCTCCTCAAGGAAATTGAACAGCTGTATGCGAATTGTACCATTTTCTTAACAATTTTCTAATTAAAAGCCCTGATGTCATGAAGAGATATGAGGGCTGTCCACCCCCTGCTTGCTGTTGGAGTTACCAGGACTCACACCACACATTCTAACAAAAGCAATTTCAATTACACCAGAATGTCAGGTGGAAACTGCCAGGAGATCACATCCCATCTTTAAAGCAACTGTGAAGTGTAAAGTTTGTTTTCTTCTCACTTCATATATTTATAAAGTATTACACAAAAGCCAGACAAAAAATAAAAAGTGGCAAATGAAAGGTGCCAAGAGAAGAAAATACTGAGGCACGCTGAAGTCAAATTCTCCATTTTCCATCTTTTAAAGTTGACCCACATATATTTGCTAATTGAAACTGTTGTCTTATGGAGATGATGAAAATTAGTAGCCAAAGCAAGATTTGTTATTTAAAAAAGCTAGAAATTTCCTGAAAGCTGTACCGACATACAGTTCGCATTACTAACGTGATTTTGTTGCCAAAAAAATGAGGTTTTGGAAAAGCAGATGTTCTAATGGAATTGGGCGCGGGACTCAAGGGCCCTCAAAGGGCCGAGATCTTCTCCAGCAGCCTGCATTCATGACTGGCAAATGAAAGTTCTGCCAGAGAAGTGCACCTTCCTCCCGCACATCCAAACTTGTCACCACTATAACCCCAAGGGCAGACAACTCTGGACTACTCCAGACAGCACACTGGTGCATCTCATGAGCATCAGTCCACCAACGCTGTCAAAAGAAGATAAGAAATAAATAGACATAAATAGATGCTTCTCAAGCATCCTCATGGAGGTCAAGTGATTCCTCTGTGCCCATTGACCGCCTAAAAAAGACAGGCGGAAGCTGTACAGACCCAGGGGGTCCTGCTCCACAAGCGCAGCCCAGGGAGCGCAGAGAAGGTTGACATCTCAGCATGAGACCTTTCCTAGGACATGAACTCACGCTGGATCATTAGCGCAGCCAAATGGTTCGGCTCGGCCCCACTGCAGTCAGAAGAACTTTCTACCACTTAGACATGAAACTCTGAAGACTCTATAGCAACAGATCATTGCGGCCTGATGGGACAGTCCAGAGGTACCAGTGGTGGAGGATGAGCCTCCCCTCATTTCCCAAGTGATCAGCAGGATGAAGGGAAAGGTTGCTGTGTCAGGAGCGTGGTGGTGCTAGGCAGAAGATGTGGACACTCTGGAGATGTCTGGGGTGCAGTTCTTGCTTAAGAACTAGAATAAACGTACCTGGAGGTACCCCCCCCATCCCAGGACCTACACGTACTGGACTTTAGTCCAGTACTGCTTTAGGGGACACTGTTGCATTCATGATTTCCCAGATATGAACAGAAAAGTGCCTGAATAGTTTTAGAAGCAAGGTTTGCGCCCTGCTTCTGCGCGGATGCCTACAGCTGGAGCGTCAATGTTTGCATGGAAGCCAGCAAATACCTCCACAGTCAGCAGAGAAGTGCTAAATGAAACCACCTAAGCAAGAGTCGTTGTGGAAGGACATCAGCAATCACGCACCATCAGGTACGCCCAGAAACACAACCTTATTTACAAGGGCTCAAAAGTTCCTCAGGCAGTTGGCTCAGTCCTCCTGTAGCAAGACATCTGTAGAGGATTTAGCAAGGGTTTCTTCCACGCATTTCATGAGACGATGAAGCAAACCTACCTACTAACCAAAAACACAAGGCAAGAATTATCATCCATCCACTAGCCAGTGGCATGGAACAAAAGCATTAGCCCTCGTGAAACACAAGTATGCTCTCCCTTGCCTCTAACTGTGGTACGCTTTTATTTCTGGAAACTTTTTGTTTTGATCTAAGGCACCTGTAGACAAGGCAGAAGCCATTCACATGAGATCCAGGAAATGCAGGTAGCTCCATTTGGAAATTCCAGTTTCTGAATATTGGAAAACTCTGTTGTTTCTGAATATTTAGCACAACTCCAATCTTTTCTATCCATTTCCATGGGCAGTTGTGTGTTTGCACAAGAGGGCACAGTTCTCCCCAGCCTGAGCTTCCTCCCTAGATTATTTTTTTTAAAAAAAATACTTCCGCAAAAAGGCAAAGATTAAATACAGCGAACGCACAACTATAACATCACTTTCCAATTACTTTCCACCGCTTTTGTTCAGATGTTGTTCTATCAGGCAGAGAGTTTGCAGGAGTCTAAACAGACTCCATCTTCTTAGGAAGGATGCCGTGTCCCTCCACAGTGTCAAGGAACTAATAATAGCATAAAGAAACATACATACACTCAAATGGACGCTTCACGCAACATAACAATCCCACAACCCCCCCACCTTTAACAGTCTGCTTGGATCCTAGCACGGGTTGCACAGGTTACAGGTTACTCAGCAGCCCTCTTCTCTTTGACATAGGGCTTAGTGACATGGTTTAGTGATTGCTGGTGGTGTTTTTTGGTTTTTGTTCTGGTTTTTTTTAATCAGAGTTAGGTCGATGGTTGGACTAGATGATCTTAAAGGTCCCTTCCAACCTAGACAATTTATGATTCTATGATTCTCTAGACGGAAAAGCAGATGAATTCTCCGATTCTCACTCTGCACAAAGGTGGGTCTCTGCCTAAAAGGGTCACACTGCATGTTTGCAGCAAATCCAGAAGGTCTGGAAATCATCAGGTCAGCTGAGAACCACCAGATCGCGTCCATACTCCCAGTTTGGCCACACCAACCCAGCCACTGCAGCATCAAGCTCCCAAGGCGGCACTAAGTAAGGTATGAAACTCCATTCGTGATTAAGCACCACTGGCCTGGGGGGAGACGGAGGAGATAGAGATGTTCACATACAAGAAATGCAGTATTTAGTATTACCAAGCTCTACTGGTACCTCAAATTAATTCAAGATTTAATACTTAAAACTGAATATGGATGAGCAGGAAGCATCCGTTACAGGCAAACAGGATGAACTGGTTTTTCATCACAGACATCCCAACATACTTTCAGCCGCCACGTTCATTTTGAGGGGGTGAGTTCACGCTGTTTTTCTCAAAGCTGTTTGCGTAGACACAAGCCCAGTTGTATTTGCTGTGTGAAACCAGCCTGCAGAGCAGGGATGATGCTCTATCAGATATCAGAAAAGCCCTTTAGTTGGACCCCACCCCAGCCCGTCCTGGGAGGAGAGACTGGCTTCAAAACAAACAAAATAAAAGAGGGCAGTCATTGAAACTACGGAACTTTATCGCCAAAAAGAAGTCAAATGTGAAGATGATGATGGAGTGCTTCTAGGGCTGGACCACTAAGAAAGATGAGCAGAACAGAGGAATTCTATGAATTAAAAAGGCAGCACTTCAGAAAATACACCTGACCCTATCAAAGCCAGGGAGGACGACTTTTTACTCCACTGGAGACTGAAGTCATCGTTTTCACTAAGGTTGGATAATCCATGGGAAACAAGTACAGACCTTACAGAAGGGTAACAGAAAGAAATCTCTAGCAAGAGCACAACCCCTGCCCAATTCACTCTTGGAAAAAACAACGCACAGCATTTTGTGAGACATGAAAGACTCTATAGATTGACGAGATACTACTAGGAAGGACTACCCTGAAAGAAAGAGGCAAAATCTGCATGATGGGGACCTGTTACAGCACAGGAAGGAGGAACGATGCAATTTTTATAAAGTTGTAAACAGATTTATTTTTCCCCTTGCTCATTCAGTTAACACTTACATGGCCAGCAGAGAGCCTAATAACAGTGTGGCCAGCAGGACTGGGGCAGTGACCGTCCCCCTGTGCTCGGTGCTGGTGAGGCCCCACCTGAAGCTCTGGGTCCAGTTCTGGGCCCCTCACAACAGGAAAGACATTGAGGGGCTGGAATGTGTCCAGAGAAGGGCAACGGAGCTGGTGAGGGGGCTGGAGCACAAGTCTTGTGAGGAGTGGCTGAAGGAGCTGGGGGTGTTCAGCCTGGAGAAAAGGAGGCTGAGGGGAGACCTTCTCACTCTCTACAACTCCCTGAAAGGAGGGTGTAGCCAGGGGGGGGCGGTCTCTTCTCCCAAGGAACAGGCGATGGGACAAGAGGAAATGGCCTCAAGTTGCACCAGGGAGGTTTAGGATGGATATTAGGAAAAATTTCTTCCCCGAAAGGGCTGTCAAGCCTTGGAAGAGGCTGCCCAGGGCAGTGGTGGAGCCGCCATCCCTGAAGGTATTTAAAAGCCGGGCAGACATGATGCTGAGGGACATGGGTCAGTGGTGGCTTTGGCAGTATTAGGCTGATGGTTGGACTCCATCATCTTAAAGGTCCGTTCCAACTGAAGCAACTCTACAATTCAGCAGCTGCAGGGCAGATGATGCTCCATCAGTGCTCGATGACACAAGCACATCATCATTCCTCTAAGAGCTACTCAAGCCTCTCATGAGCAGAAGCCCCCCTGCGCTGCAATGCGGCTTCCCCCTCCTCTGGACTAAAGTCTGAACTCGGCTCAAGCCCCATGGGCCAAGTTGAGAAATACACTGCTTGGTTTGACCCTTACACCACCTTGCTCAGATGGGACAAGCAACTGCAGTCTTCTCAGGCAGACTCAGCAGAGAGCTCCCCCACACTTTTCCTGGCTAGTGAAATAAGATGTTAATGGTTACAAGCCCCCATCCTTCCCCTGTTCTCTGTGTAAGGTCTCCCCAGGGAGAAGGATGGAAAGGTCACACCTCACAGTCTGCAAACACTAATCCTCTCTCAGCTGAAAGCCTCCTGCAAACAGGAGCTCAGACCAGCAATGAATGAGCAGACCAGGCGTTTGATAACCTTTTTATCATGGCCAACCCCAGGAGCAGATCCCAGCCGTTGGTACACAGAACTGCACAAAGGTCTTTCACTGCTGCTACTACATACTGAAAGCGACTGTAGTAAACATGGCATCAAATACGGCTTTTGAGGACTAACAAAGCACTTGGCTTTGGAAGAGGAGTGGCAGAAGAATGAAGACTAGACTTCAAATTAAAGTCAGTCGCATTAATATTTAAAGACTACTCAACGCCAGAACTATTTCCTGCCACGATTCGAACTTTTTCATAACGATTTTCCTTCCTACCTATCCACCCACTCAGCAAGATCGCTCCTGAAAGTTACTTGCATTTTAACAAAGCTGCATGAAGATATTTCCCTAATGGTGACTCAGTCCAATTCCAGCATTCATTTCACCACCATATAGCTGGAGACATGGGAACAGTTATTTAATGAGAGATACAGGCTTGAAAGGAAATCACTTAAAGCACAGTTAGCTAAGTAAAAAAAAAAAAAAAAAAACAAACACCCAAAAAACCCCCACACCAACAAAACCCAACAACTTTGTATCCTACACACTTCAAAACACTTAAGACCTAAATCACAGCCTCTCCTCCATCAATAAAACCAGCTTCCAGGTGGTGTTGAAGGCAGCAGCTGTTGGCACTGTGATCCCTAGCAGAGGGTGAAGGAAGGTTTATCACTTCCCAAGTGCTCCTCAGGGCATCGAGACATTGCTCACAGCCATCCAGTTTTCTCAATGAAGGCCTTCAGTTTGCAAGCAGCAGTAGTAAAGGACAACGCAAACAGGAGACTGGCGTGAAGAAGCCAGAGCAAACCTTACTCCTCCCCTTCAAAGGAAAAGCTCCCTTCCCTTGTGCTGAAAATTTCTTTGACCTACTTGAGATACTCTGGAGACCTTTCCAAGATATGAACAAGGGCTGTCAAAGGCTTGTTTTGTGGCACAATTTCAGAAAATCTGTCCAAACTGAAATTGCAAATGAAGCCCCTTTTCTTTAAATCAAAATCAAGCCTGATCCAGGTCCCTGTATGTTTTGATTCATGAAGGAGTCAAAAGATGCTAGAAATCAAACTGCAAATGCTCGGTCCATGGATAGCAACAAGCAGAAGGAATTCACCCCTATAGTTCCTTTTCCATCCTTTTAAGAAGATACTGTCAAGAAAGCCCCAATTTCTTTTGAGATGGGTGATCTCATCCCACTCTCTACAGAAACAGGACCTCAATTTCTCAAAGCAGCTCGAAGATCAGTGCTTTAGGGGCAAGGCATGTGCCATCTCACTGCCGTTTCCAATGTCCACCCCACACACTTGTGTAATACTTCTGGTAAATCTCTCAATCTGGAGAGTGCTTCCCAGGCAAGATCTGTTACTTCCCACATGACTTCAAAAACTATACAATCCTCCAGGGCTCTCGACTGACACGTTATAAACACATGGATGTGAGATCACCAGCTTCTACGCTCATTCAATGCGAGTAGGGCCTTCAGCAGCAGCAAACTTTGCTCCCTCTGCCACAGATTGGGATAAATGGTTCATCCTCTGGAAAAGGTAATAGCAGCCAGGATGCAGAGAATGAGGAATATTTTGAAATCAGGACATATATGATGTGTTCACTCACGTTCTCAGCGTCTGCCAACTTATTTATTCATTTCCACCCTTAGGTTCATAAGAACAAGCTGGTTCTGTGTACTCTGCTTCACCGCATACATTAACAGCTTCCTAGGTGTCAACCCTCTTCCTATATTAAAACGCGATTAGTAAACCTTTCACTTACAGCTTTGTTCTCTTCTACGTGGACACACATCTCTGTTGGCTTCAGGTCCCTTTATGCCTTCTCATCCCACTGCCCCATCTCTTCCCTTCCATGATGTTCCACCTCTTGTCCTGTTTCTGACTGATGCTACCTTCCAACTGGTCCCAATAAGAATTTCATTTTCCAAAGCTATCCCATTACTCGCTTCTGGCAAAGTCACTCCTCTACTAACAAGAAAATAAAAAGAGAGTTATGAGATCTGCCCTGTTCCTAAGGAGAAAAATCAACAGATAACCAAATATCCTATCTCGGCCTGACTCTTGGACTTCTTGGAAGAGGATCCCGCCCTGGTGCTTGGCTGTCTACAGAAGCTGGTAGGGAGGATGCAGAGGCTGAATGCTTTCTCCACTCAGCCATGAGAAACACTTTCTTTTACCTTTTTCTCTCCCACTCAAGAGCTTTCTGGTTACCTAGAGGGTCTTCTGCTAGGAGATACACTGCCATAATAGGAGGCTTATTGGGCGAGTATTTCAACCACCTGCCTGTACCCCAGCCGTAGGGAGGAGATCAGTATTTCTCTGTGCTTTCCCAAACAGCACTAGACTGACCTGGTTTCAGTGTCCTCAATGTTGTGCAGAACAACAGAAAAACTGAAAAAGTAGGTCAAAATTCTCTGTTGCAGTTGAAAGCTGGTAGCAGCACTGAGAAAGCTGGCTGCAGACTATGGCAAGCAGGCGCACGTCACATCAGGTACCCCACACTTGGGAGATTCCTCCCAGCCTTGATGCCTACAGATAGATGCCTTTTAGACATTATGAGTTGCTTCACTTGAATCCTTCCACCCAACAATTTAATCTTCAGCTTCTGCAGTTAGTTTTGTTCAGCGCTTCACAGGCAGAAAAAACATCTTAGAAAATGAGGCAAACAGTATTTAAGTCAAAATTGCTGGGAAGAGAGAGGGATGGACAACTGCAGATCATGACACTCATTCATTACTCATGAATGCACAGGACCGTCAAGTTGACAACCTACAATTGCAGTTTTTGCAGAAAATGAAGTCACACCATTTTCCATCTTAGGAAAGTGAACTTCCATTAAGTTTTTTCCTCGAAGACCTTGTGAATGTGCTAACACACATTATTTGTACAATTCTCAACCAAATGTGTTGGCAAGTTCCTTTTCCAAATGAGTCTTGGTTGATTGTTTCACCAGGAGTGATCCATTCCTGAACTTTGTTCTCAGGATCCTCTACACAAGCTCAGCATGAAAGCCAAGAATGCTAGCGAGGGAAAAAGTAATTTATTTAGAAATTTAGTTCTTCCACACAAAGAGAGTCAAAACAAAGACTAGACCATTTTCCAGGGAAGTGGTTTGTGTGATGCAAACTAAATTCATTGACTTCTCTTCCCCACCAGAGTTCAAGCCAAACACGTGCCAACAGCTGTGAACACATATTCCTATACATTTAACAAAGCATTAACTACAGATCATAATCTGCCAGAAAAAGAGGGTTAGTGCCCTTTATGAAGGGTTGCATTATGCTGGAACACTTAAATAAAATGAGAAAAAAAAATCCCCTAATGAAACCTGAGCTCTGCATATTTTATTTTTATTTTTTTTAGGCTGGGAAGAGGCTGAAGAGTAACTGCCAGATGAGCTCCTCTCAATCTTCTGAGGCTTGCTGCACGAGTCAGAGGCACATCCCTCTGCATAAAAGCCTGACAGAATGCTAAACCCCCATTTGTCAGCAGCAAGCACCTCTGAAGGATGCAGGTGTTGAGCCCACACGCAGCTGAGCACCACCAGCCCTAACAGCACATCCTCAGCAGCCCTCCCTGCCCCCCCCACCCCGAGTCCCTCAGCCCCTGCCCTGGGAAGGAACCATCACATCAACAACATTTTTGAGATCTACCCTCCTGATATCACAGTAACCGACCCCAGCTTTAAAAACCAGTGTTTGAAAGGCTTCTCAAAGACTCCAAAAGCCTAATGTTTTGGACACCATCTCTGCTTGCAGAACAGGCTGTGTAAGGCCATGTAAGATCAGGTTCCAGCAGAGATAGATATTTATGAGGATGCTACACAGGAAATGAGGAAAAAAAACCCACCCTGGCAGTCAGTACCAAAGGCTCTACAACAGACCTGGGGTAAGATGAAAACCCCACAGATGTTCTCTGATATGCAGGCATCACATGTACCTGTGGTTTTTTCATCTTAAAATACCAGGTTGCCTAAAAGCAAAAACAGAGTCTCAGATATACCTACACCACCCGTTCCTTTCAGGCAATGGATCTGAAGAAGTAAAGGGCAATGTCTACCAAAGGAGAGATGATATCTAGATAGCCACATGCATCTTCAGGGAATAACCCACATCAGGCAGATCCAGGTGCATCCATGGTGGTTGTTGCCGTTGCATGGTGGTAGTTTGCAGTTACTGGTATCAAAGACAAGCAAAGTCCTCAACAAGACCACCACTGCGGCTTGAGCTCCGGAGCAGGCTGGAATGACTGGCAGCAACATCACTTTTGTGGATTTATAGCATAATTTAACACAGATGCACCTCAATAGTCTATGACTTTTATCTGTGTACTGCCTGGCAAGGAAAAGCAGCCTGGAGGATGAATTGCAGACAGGCCCAGAGAGCTTGAAAAGGCTGGTAAATCTGGCAGTTAAACACAAAAAAAACCCAACCAAAACCCTTTTGCACTATTCAAACCATGTAGTGCTTTTTTCTGCTTTCAGAAAGGAATGCAACTATCAAGTTCAGAGCCAGCACAGCTTTCACAGTGTGCACGTGTGTGGCGGGGGAAAAGCCTTTTACCAGAAGAAAAGTCCTCATGAAGTTGAGGAGACGGGATCAAAGAAAACCCAAAACCCCTTGATCGCAAGGGGTAGGTAGAAGCTGCCTTAGTGAAACCCAGCTGGAGATGACAGGCAGTCCTGGCTAATGCAAAGAGGTGTGAGAAGCATTTGGCCATGTATCAAGATGAACACAAGCACTTATCAGGTACATGTTTCTCCTGTGGAAGAACACGTTCGTGTCAAGTGCCACCTCTCCTCTGTCCCACCAACACCCACAGTGCCCCTGAGGACAAACAAAAACAATGGTTTCTTGGTTGCCTCAAAACAAAAGGACAAACCAAACCTCTGCCAAGGCTCATACCAGTTCCTAAAAATGCTTCTGAAACCGCTGGTCAGATTCAGGATCTTGGCCTCTGAAATCAGGTTAAGTAGAGACCTGGGATGATGCTTGTTAGTGGTGCGCGTAGATAATACAGTGTCCAGTACACAGCTGCAAAGATCAAGAGACTGCTAGACAGGGAAAAAGAATATTCTGTGTCTTGTCCATGTAAAACATCACATTGATGCTGCTGAGGAAAGCTGCTCTGAGCCCCAACACAGGTGTAATGGCACTCTCAGCATCCAAGTGTCCAGTATACCAAGCAGCAAAGCCTTAGAGAAAATGCCACTTCCCCACAAAAGCAATGAAGGTGCATCAAAAATAGGTGCCTTCAGAAAGGGAGCTTCATGCAAGCAGGGATTTAGGCACTGAGCACCTACACACACCTTTCATCAGGCAGGATTCATCCCAGCTCAGGTGTGTCCTCCAGGGATGAATACCAGCAATCAGCCAAAGCAAATGTGGCTGTAAGAGAGACTCTGTACTTTCCCATCCTGCTGTGGGGCAATGTTCAGCATCACAGGAACCGAGGAAGTTGTTCTTCACCACCACACAGCTTCATATGGAGAGAGGGCAAAAAGAGAAAACCTGGAAGGGTACACGACTCAAAACAACAGTTGAGGTGGGTAGAAGTCACAGCTCTACTCTGTGCAGCTGGTGGAACTAAACTTTAAGACCTGGACTGGCAAGCAAAGCCCATATGCCCCACAGAAAACAGGGAAGGAGACAACCCTGCCAAGTCCATGTGACTCCATCCCACAGACTCCTGCCGTTGCCCAACAGACCGGACTTCACCCCTGTCTCCAGGTTGCTCATCACCAGAAACTCCTCATAAGAGCCGGTTAATGAATTGGAAACAGAGTGATGCAAGAGACAGGGAGCTGTAGTATAGTATCAGCATCTCTTAAAAAAATAAACAGCAATAGTGATGCCAAAAGGAGAGACAAGCAGCATATTAAGAGGAAACACAAGAAAACTTGATACTTACATTTATATGTCTTTTTGTTTTAATGCCTGAACTTCACCTTCTCCTTACTTGAAGATACTGCCTTTTCCAGCAGTCACAGGACAGAGGATGAGACCATGCTGTCACTTCATATAATTAGATGTTTGGCAGGAATTCAACTGACATTACCTACATATTTTGCTTGCAACTAAGCTATGTCTCAAAGAGGAAACTATGTACCCAAGACCTCGATACACAGAGAGGAATCTCCCCCAGCCTTTAATGTGCTGTTTATTTGGGAGCACATGGCTGTCAAACAGGGGTGACAAACCTTGCAACCACGTGCAGAGGTTAAAGAGCTCAAGGTACCTGAGAAAGTAAGACTTCTGGTTAGTAATTCCTGCTCATTTGGGTTTAATAAATACGTTGCTTCAGCATAAGCAAGAACATCTCAAAGCTGCTACCAAGAAGGAGCAGCAACTGCCAGCATCCCAAATCCCTGCCATCGCTGCACTCTCTCCCACCCCTCTATCATTTGTAGGGTAAGGTTTTTACTGGTATGGCTCCCTTCTGTTAAAATTGACAGAGCTTAATACTACAAATACACTCAAAGCCTGAAATATGCCACAGCGACTTGTCTTCCCTTCCCATTACAGGATTGTAAAACCTCCATGCAGCCAGCACTGCAGCTCTGCTCCAGCCCCGGAACATACCCCACCGTCCTTATGGCATGTAAAGAACAACTTTTTCCTTTCTCTCGAGATTGAAGATTCCCCTTTCTCAGAGCTCTCAGAGCAGCTCAGCTGTCAGCAGAGCCAGATCCGGATGGCCGACGCGAGTGAAAGATGCCAAGAATTACACGCAGACCAAGAAAAATACCTGCCGGAAAAGTACAGGCAGGAGAACCAAAAGATGGTCGGTGCTAGTTTTGTGAAATACTCCTGCCTCTTGCCATTTTTATTTCTAAACAAAGCAAAGGTTGCTCCTTCTGCTGGCAGCTATGAGCCGCCTCCTCCCCAGTGCAAGGTACAGTCTTGGTTACTGGTTTCGTTCTGCGCCCGCGAGTTGCATGAGAGGCTACACCCACACAAACAGCATAAGCTCCATAAAACCTGCACTTCCTCAGCAGAGCAATTAGCCATAATAATCTCAAGATACACAGTTAGACAGTTGCCTTTGCTCACAGAAAGTCAATGCTTGTGCCTATTATTTCCTTGATATGGCAAGGAAGAAGCCCCTATCACCAGCCCACAGTGGAAAGCCATCAACACTCCAGAGAACAAGCCACATGGCTTTAAAAAAATAGTAATGCTTCTGTTGTTGGTTGGTTTTGTGGGTTTTTTTCCTTCCTCAAATCTGAAGGTACTAAGCTGACACTGGCTTAAAAGTCTTCACATGCTGGATGGATGTTTCAGCTTCTTCCAGATTTATTAGCAAGCACGAACCCACCTCCATCATTTTTCTACCCGTGCTTTGCATGATGCAGTTATTTGTAAAAATCAGCCTCATCACTTCCTGAGATGAGGCTCTTGCGCTACGTCAGGTAGAGCAGCATCAGGAGAGGTAGCCGCTCCATGCTGGCATCCCATGTAACTGACATCCTATGTAACACCCAGCACACTAGTACACCTCTGGATGGCATGAGCAGCTTAAGATATGGCAACAAATACTCTCCAGTTTCCCTCAGTGACAGTCTTGAGCTAAGCTCTGGAGGTTTCTTTTGACTGTACCCATCCAGCTGACAGCATTTGCCTTCATGCACCATCAAGCTCATCAAATTTCCCCCCTTAAGTACACAATAATCGGACAAATTTAAGTTTGCAAAGGATCAGCCTGGTTATGACACAGAATCACAGAATGGTTTGGGTTGGAAGGGACCTTAAAGCCCATCCAGTGCCACCCCCTGCCCTGGGCAGGGACACCTCCCACCAGACCAGGTTGCTCCAAGCCCCATCCAACCTGGCCTTGAACCCCTCCAGGGATGGGGCAGCCACAGCTTCTCTGGGCAACCTGGGCCAGGTTCTCACCACCCTCAGAGAGAAAAACTTCTTCACCGCCCCTTTGTCATTCCCACTCTTATCCTGAACACAGGTCCAAAATACAGGTGGCCAGGCATCACCCTGCCTTTGTGCCATGTGATGGAGGATGTGCCCAAGATGCAAGAGGGTGTTAACACGAGCAAGGACATCTGGGAATCCACAAAATCCCTCCATACCATGAAAAAACAGGCAGTCCTCTGCCTCCACAAAAAGGCAGCCTGAAGGAGGGCAGCAACAGCGTCCCCCGCACCAAGAGCCCAGACCCAGTCCCACAGGGCAGGGGCCCTGGGTGACCCTGCACACACAGAGCAGCCCCAACTGCAAATAACAGCTCCAAAGCCATATCCAGCTTCCACAGCACAATGACTTTCATTGTCAAAGCCAGATATATTCAGTGATGGTGCTGTGCTAAGGTCACAACGGTGGATTTCATTGATGCCAACCTCCGCTGCTGCTACTGATAACCCTTCCTCTGCATCTTGGCCCTGTCCCACCACCTGATGCTTATTCCTCATGTCAAGAAACAGTACTTGGGTAGCAAGCAAACACCTCAGCTACCTTTTTGCCAGGTCATCTCTGATTGGTTACTTCCACTCAGATTTGAACTCCCCCAGTATCAGAAGAGGATCACCACTGGAGTTAATCAACACCCCAACCAAGGATGCTGGATCCCAACCCACAGCATGCTCAGGTTCAAGCAACGACTGTGAGCAGCAGGAACAAACAGCACTGACACAAGCCTTCAAGCTCACGTTGGGTTTGATGGAGCAATGCCAGTTCAGGAAGCGGCAGCAAGCCAGTAGGGGTAATCAGCCAAAGAGATGTTTCAGTTTCAGAGAGGTAGTTTTACACGACAACTTTTCCTGCTTCTCTCCTTTCCCTCATGTTAAGGACTTTGCACAGTTCACAGTCTGGCTCCTCTGTTTGCTGTAAGCTTGAGACATGCCTATGTAAAGCGAATATTGTGCCTAAACAAACAAATCTTCCACCCACTTGCGGTCCGGCAATCTATTAGGAAGGAAAGGCAAGGCACATACCGTTAAAACTATAAATACCACCTAGTGTGAGCAAGAGTAAAGTCTTGCAGTTAAAAAAAGAAATATTTTGCTCCATTCCTCAAGGAATTAGACTTGTGTTGGCATCCCTGTTTTGCAAGCTTCTAAACCATTCATGTGTTTCAATCCCATTTGACAAAGGATTCAAAGACCTTGACTTTCTCCAGCTGTTACGATAAAGCCAGAGGAGAGCAATGCACATGTGTTCCCTCACCAAGGAAAATAATGAAGCATGAGCTCAGTTACGCAGCGTAACGCAAAGGAATGCACACAGAAGAGGAGTCACTCATCCCTGCCCACGAGAAAAGCTTCACAACTTGGGTCTTATTAGATACTGGATTATCCAAACACTGAAACCATATTTCCTAAGCTGTTCTTGAAGTCATTTACTCCCTCTGTTATAGGCTCAGAATTCAAAAGACCTTGTGGCAAAGCACGAGTATTTTTTGTCTCAGGTAAGGTGTCCTGATGGGCACAACCTTCCTCCCAAAGCACACAGTACCAGCTACCTTTGCTGGTGTTCACCATATATAAAACACACCAGTAACCATAGAAGTTTGCTTGCTGTTCAACAAGTGAGAGTGAGCATTTGGCAGACACTTGAAACTGAAGCTGGCCACCAAGTTCATCAGTGGAAGGTTTAAGGAAGCACGGGAAGAGGAGCTATAGTGCGTGCAGCTCCATGCTACTGCATTTCCCAGCCTATAACGACTTCAAAACTAGTGACACCACAGAGAGAAACCTAAAGATTTCTCATGAACCAAGACAAGTCCCTGTGATAAGATTAAGGCAACTCAGATGACTTCAATGCAAAGAGATTAGAAGACACCTTACGGCTTCCCTTGGATTAGCAATGGGAGAAACTGAAGCCAACACCCAAAGAAACAAACAGTAATTAAGGAGCAATGGTCAGAGGAAGTTCTTGGTTCCTGAAGTTGGAGGAGAAAGCTATTTGTTCTACCCTCTCACACTCATCTAGACTCAAGAGTTGAGTTTCTCTTTTAAAATGAAGCAGGGATGCACCACAGGAACTCACAGAGGTTTGTAGCCAAGGAAAGCGCACCCTGATAATAACACTCCTTTGCCCTACAACACATGGCCTTGGACTAGTCACAGCTGGCAGATTCCTTCACATTGGGCTTTAGCATTCATTTCACAAGCACCAATCCCGTTGAGTGGGGAGACAACACCTTATTCCACCCTATTAGTTTTAATATCATGATCTAAAACAAGAAATGGGGGGTTTGTCCGATGCAGAGACTTCCTTTCCAACCACGAGAGAAGTCAGAGTATTTATGTTACTAAAGGTCTTTCTGTCCTCTGAAAGGCACCAACCTCCTTGTCCAAATCCTTTCCTAGCACCAAATCCTCACTTCAATAAAGACTGAGCCTCCAAGAACACATTGCTGAAGCCCTGCCTCCCTCAGCTACAGATCACCTGTAGGTCCTATCTTAAAACCTATCCTATAATAATATCCTATATTCCAATATAGGATATAATATAATATCCTATATTTCCAAGATGAATTACTTCCTTACAGTGAGTGCCTGTTCCCCTTTCATGCAAACAACATAACCTTGAGAAAGCTGAGAAAACAAGCCCAATTCTTTAGCCTACAGGGCAGTTCTTCCACAAGGGAGGACAGCACCTCTATACCATGCCCAGTACTGGCCTGGACATCAGGCACTTCTCAAAAGTCATCTTTTGTGACTTGAAACCTGAAAGTGGCTCTGTATTCAGCTACAAAATACCACTGCACGGGAAAGAAAATTCCTGCCGTTTCCAGCACAGTCTTCTCAGTCAGGTCGTGAAAATCAGCAGGTGGCACAAGGACATTTCAGATTTTTCCAAAGAAATTCATGTCATGAAAGTGCAGGTGCAGTCAGAGCATGAGCAAGCACACCAAGATGCACACAGGCCGCGTTTGGCACAATACCCCCATCTTCGGTGGCTGGTAGCAACATCTAGCCAAGACCACAAGAAACCACAGTGATGCTCCATATCGGAGCTACAGACTTGAAGACCATTTCACCACCTGCAGTGATATCAATGCAATGACACTGGACTGACTTCCCCGACTTGAACGAACTTGTCCTGCTTCTTTCTGAACCTGTGTAGCCTGCTGGTACCCACAGATCGCAGAGCAGTGCTCCACAGCTTGCATCAAGTGAGGTTTCTCATCATCTTTTTGAACCTGTAGCCTTCAGAGCTCATTTGAGGTTGACCAGTCTCCTTGTTCACAGGACCACCACTATGTCCTCCCAGACAGCATCCCACAAAAAGTGAAACTCTATTGAGTTTCAGCGTGGCCAACTTGGACATCTACATCGGAAAGGTCTTTCCTTTTTTTAAGTGACATTGCCTCCAATACACAAGAGACCAAGAAGCAGAAGAATATATTTTGTCACAGAAACTGTACAGTTTTGGTTCTCATTCAGCTGGAGGAGAAGAAAGTTTAGGAGAGAAGGACACTGAGGACAATATGACATCTGCTGCCTTTTAAAGGAAATGCTAAAAATTGGACTTCCCAGCATCTGAAGACTCAACATTAAAACGGAAAATAAACTCTCAACCACAGTGGTCTGGCCATCATCCCTCTGCAGGATGCGTCTCTGGACAAAGTGAAGCTGGCAGATGGAAGAGGGGACAGCCCACTTAAATATAGCCAAATGCTTGTTTGCGATGGATCACTGCTTGACCACATCTACAAGCACCAGCCAGATGTCCAACAGCTGCCACAACCTCCCCAGGGGACCTCACTTCATTACCTGTGCTCTCTGAAGTGATTTACTACAACACTGCAAACCCCTGCTGGTGCTTGAGGAGGAGAAGACGACAGGGATCGCGTATTTGCCTTTAGAAACCGCCTACCACTACCTGTCAGCTGGGGAGCAAGTAGGATAACCCCTGTCTGACGCTTATCTGCTCCTCTTCCACAGGGCACACATGCAGGTGCAGCACATGTGCAGATCTGGGACCTCTCACACTATAGCATTTTGAAAGTAAATAGAAGATGCCATCTCCAGGAGCAGTTTCTCTCAGCAGAGCGAAGTTAGAGCAGCCAGCAGACCAGTGGTCATTAGCGGGGCTGTTCATCACCCATCCAAATGCACAGGAGTTTGCTTAATTACTGCTCAGGCTCTTTTGGTTTCCCCTGAAATGGTACCAAATACAGTTGACAACGCCCACATGTCCTCTGACCTCTCTTAAACACCTGCATATTGAGAAAGTAAAAGGATTAAGATTTTACAGCCTTTTACAGGAATTACTTCCTGGATTACCATGGTAGGTACATGTTACAGTGGGGTGTTGGGTGTTTGAGGGACAGGTCAGTTACACTGTAGGACAATTTTTCCAATTCATATAAGTAGCTTATACCTGATCTATGTGGTGATCAATTAATAAGCTTTAGTTTTCTGGGTGGTGGGGTTTATTTTCCTGGAAAACAACCGGTGAGACTCAGCATCCATGAACTGCTCAAAACCAGCTTCCACAGGTCTATTTACGACAGCACAAGCACAGAGTTTGGGTGCGAGTCACAGCTCCATGTGTACTCTGCTGCTGGCTTGGATCTTATAGTAGCTCAGATCCATGGTGACATGTTTAATAACCAATTGCAAGTGCTGAAGCACATTAAGGCGGTTCAACGTGATGAGAAAAACTTCCAAAATTTTAGAAGTGAAACAAATAAGCATTTACCTCCAGATTTCTCATGACCTGAAGGAAGTAAAGAGCAGGTAAACCTCTCTCAGACAGCCATTGGTTTATCCCAGTCATATTTATAATCTGCTTCCCGTGCTCTTCCTAGTGGCTGCCTTCAGGTGAATCCCCGAATGGCTCCACAAGTGCCCCACAGCACCCCACGAGTCTGAAATGCTGCTTCCACATCACAGAGTGGCTCAGACTCCTCCATCCCATCCCTGGGGCTGTAACAGACCAGGATTAGTCCAGACTATAGCAGCCTTAGTAGCTCAGCAGCCAGGTGAGACAGGCCAAAAACTGAAATTAAGGAAAGACGAGGCAACTCCAGCCCAAAGGAGCCTCCCAGAGTCAGCAGCTGTAGGTCCAGGTCATGGCTCTTCAACTAGAGGGCAACACCCTGCCCATAAGGTCCAGATCAGCTTCACAAATGGTACCAACAGCACCAGCATCCTACAACCAGGGAGCACAGGACAGACAAGCAACGGGAAGCACAGAGTCCAAGTACTCCCAAGCCTGGTGCTGGGTTAGAGGGAGAGATTTACCCTGATGGTATTCCCAGCGATGGGTCAGGCAGACCAGAGCAGCGCCCGAGCATACCATCACCTCCCTCATCCTGACCTTGCCTGGTCCCAGGTTCCTACCTCTGCCCATGTTCAAGGTACAAGGAAGGACAGAGCAGGAGTCACAGCCAGGCTTTAAGTGTCTCCCGCAAGCTGAAGGAGAGAGATGAGCTGGTCAGAAGAGCCAAGTAGTCCCTGAGTTACCAGAACAGCCATACACATCAGATGGCTCATCCCGTTTAACATTGAGCTAAATGGCATCTTCCTGCTCCACCTTCCTTCTAACACCTTCAAGTCTCTCCAGCTCCAGCACTCTCAGCAAGCCAGCTCCAGACCTTCACAGATTTCCATCAGGTTCCCGAGCTGAATCCCTGCCGAGAGGTTATAAAAAGCCTCAGAGACAGCCCAAGGAAAGGTAGGTTGGCAGCAGGTTGTCACACACCATTGTTCCATTGAATTGACAGCTGAGGAACTTGTGGACAATTGGACATTTATGATTCTTCTAACACCTCAGAATAAATGCATGTACTCAAGAAGTAGTGCTTCCCCTGTTGTTTGGTAATTTTTAGTAGCTCTTTTCCTACCCCGTGTAACAGCAGAATGCCAAGAACGAAATCTTTCATTTGTGTTAACTGCAGTAGCAACAGCTTTCACTGAAACTGCAGCCACATCTTCCACCCTCACGTGTTTCTGAGACACTGCGATGTCGCACAGCCTCCCTCCCCCATCCCACCAGGGGAGAGCAGGAGAAGAAACACTGGGTTTCAAACCTGGCAGATATTTAGTGAGCAAAATAAGTTGGCAGTATTTTTAAAAAGGAGTTATCTAGCATGTACTTAAAGGAGAAACAAATGCAACCTGCTGTGCAAGGATGACAACAGCCAGTGAACACAGTAAAACCCAGCTAGTAGCCAGCGAGCACGTGGCCCTCGAGCTCATTTTAGCAAGGTCTTGCTGTAAGTATCCCCACTCAGTTTTCAAAATTACTGAAAACACAAACCTGATGTAAGCAGCATGAGGGAAAGGAGATGGAGGTGCTACTTCAAGTACCGGTCTCACATCTTACCAGAAGAAAAGGACATTCAAGTTAACTCCTGCTTAAGCGATGTCAAAATGTTGTGGTAGGCATCTAGAACTTCTGACAAAGCACCGAAACCAAGGCTAATATACCAAATCCATTACTGCAAAGACTGGAGCACCCGCACTGTGTCCCAAAGCATTTCCAGCACTAGGTAAGTATTATTTCCAGCAGAAATACCTTTAACCTAAACCAGATACTTTGACATCTGAAACCTTGAAGCCATTTGCAGAGCTGCCCTTCTCTACCCAATCCATACTTCTCTGGTATGGACCTGTCACCAGTTCCCTCAGTTAAAGACCAATAAATTTTTTCTTGGGGATTATCCGTGCAGCTTTTCATGCATTCAGATTCTTAAAAGCTGCATCATACCTGCACCAATGATGCTGCTCAGACACCGACTGAAGGTCCAGCCAGGAGACCGCTGTTACAGCCACCTTGGCTGTCCAGTACACATACCTTCTGTCCAAATTACTCAAGGGGAAGGACAATGCGATCTGGAGCAAGATATCCTTGTGGGGAAGGGAAATGGCACAGCTCTGCTTTGATTTACCTAGTCTTTGCAGACCCAGAAGAGGAAAAGCCCAAAATCCAAGTACCAGATCATTCACCTCCAGCAGAAGAGTCTCTGTACAGTCTTCTCCCATGCAGAGTGGCCTTGGAAGGACAGTGGTACTTGAAGCCCTAGAATAGGGATGTTTCACAGACGGGAACTGCTTGGACGTCCTTGGAGTCACCATCAGGACTTCTCACCCCATGTCCTCCAGTAAAACACTGGGACACTCCCTTCACCCAGCTGAAAAACCCAGACAGGAGTTCGTTTCCCATGGAAATATGCAATAGAGTCAGTCTAGCAAAGCAGAGGAGTTGATCACAGGAGACCTACAGGTGGGTAAGAAGCCTATCTGACAACAGAATCCACAGCAAGACCCACATGGTGGCACATCCGCCAGACAGCCTTAGCCCATACAGTGCTAATTGCCCAGCTAACACTAATTCTCATAAAACAGCTTGATCCCATCCCCCCTCCCAACAGTACATTTATGGAAGTGTTAAAAACCATGGAAAAGGACTCATAGCATACCACAAAAAATAAGGATCCATCGTTGCTCAAATGAAACTGCAAGGCTTGCACTGGATTTTTAGCAAGGAAATGGAAATCATGCTGATACACAATTGTTCCGCCCCCATGTTCGCCTTCACACATTTCTTACAGGTCAATTTTAAAGAATTAAGTCTTGTTCAGCTAAACATCTGGTGGCTGTTGCTAGAGGAAACAGACTTTCTGTAACATTTGAGCAAAAATAATGAGTTACATAAAAGCCAGACTGCATAAGTAAAGAACAAGTGTTTTGCCAGTCTATGAATCTCAAACATTACATGAAACCCCGCATTTAATTCTTGGGTGAGAATACAATGAAGAGAACCCATACGCACTACAAAAGCCATGAAGATTCGAGTTTTCTCTAAGTGAATATAATCATGCTGTATTGTAATTAACCTTCTAGCTAGCAGCTGCCCTAAAGATTTTCCATAAACAGCAGAGATAGATGAATTACAGCTTAAAAATGGACCAGTTCAGCACCAGGTGTTTTCGGACTTAGATCAAGTCAGTACAAGTTGAAGAGTTGTAGAAGATGGTTTTGGTCAGTGACTATTTGAGTTGGGGGCCCCTCCGTGCCGAGTAGAAGATTCTTCCTTAGCGCTACAGAGCATCTCTTCGGTCGCTGTCCCCTTTTCCTCAGGGTTTATTAGCATTTGGAGATCAACATCCAACAGCTGAAGGAGTGATTTTGTGGAAAAAGTTGAGAAGGAGCCCTAATGGCACCACCATCCGAGTCCCTAAAACGAATTATAAGATTAGAGATCTCTGATAGTGGCTTTACAGACCATGAAGTCCCACAACAGGAGAGGCAGCATTCCCAAAAACAACTCAAGCAGCGTCGCTCTAAAATACTGGAATTGCACTTCACATTATGTACCTTTCTACAAATAGATATTGCTGTTCTTTGAGGAGAGCTTCAGCACTTAAATAATCCAGAAGCTTGATGGATGACTAATACAACTAGAAAGCTTTGCGTACAGAAGGATATTTTAGCTACCACACATCATCAGGACTACTCCAAATACGCAGCCAAACAACAGCGGAGGCACCGCCAGCTTGCACTGCTGTCTCTCTTTTTTTGCCATAGGCTTCCAAGACTTTGGTTCCAGCTGGTTTCCTCCAGCAACGCCTGGAGAAGTCCGCTCTGCAGCCAACCCCAATTGCTTAGACAGCACGGCATTCTCCTGTGCAAACATCCATTGGTTCAGGTGTATCCCATACAACCATGTACTGGATCTACTACTATCATAGAATTGCCTTGCTTGGAAGGGACCTCTCAGATCATCCAGTCCAACCATCAACCTCACACTGACAAAACCCACCACTAACCCATGTCCCTCAGCATCATGTCTGTCCGGCTTTTAAATACCTTCAGGGATGGCAACTCCACCACTGCCCTGGGCAGCCTCTTCCAAGGCTTGACAACACTTCCAGTGTAAAAATTTTTCCTAATATCCATCCTAAACCTCCCCTGGCGCAACTTGAGGCCGTTTCCTCTTGTCCCATCGCCTGTTCCTTGGGAGAAGAGACCGCCCCCCCCTGGCTACACCCTCCTTTCAGGGAGTTGTAGAGAGTGAGAAGGTCTCCCCTCAGCCTCCTTTTCTCCAGGCTGAACACCCCCAGCTCCCTCAGCCTCTCCTCACAAGACTTGTGCTCCAGCCCCCTCACCAGCTCCGTTGCCCTTCTCTGGACACGCTCCAGCCCCTCAATGTCTTTCCTGTTGTGAGGGGCCCAGAACTGGACACAGCACTTGAGGTGGGGCCTCACCAGTGCTGAGAACAGGGGGATGGTAATACTATGTAGAAAGCCACTTCAACATACCATGTAACAAGCACAGCAGAGATGCACCATGTGAGCAACTGTTTAAGCCAGGAATTTAACCACTTAACCAGCATCTTGTTCATTTATGCCATCCAGGGAAAAAAAAAAAAATTGCTCCTAAAGCCAGGCTCCTGAAGTTGGACATGGTTCACCAAGCACACTGGAGGACAACTCGGCGGAGTTAAGAGCTAATTCCTCACTCCCATGGTCAATGCCTATTCCCGCAGCACAAATGCAGGAGTGGAAGTCTCTGGCCCTGATTTGACCGGAGCTGGGAAGAAGTCAGGGCAGTGTAGCTCTGCTCGGGGATCCTGAGGCAGGGAACACGCAGATGAAGACAGAAATGCTCCTTGAACGAGTAACAACACGAGTCAGGGTTCTAGCTTACAGCCTGGTGCTAGTATGGACAAGTGGAAGTCATGAAATGGGAAAACCAGAGCCTCTTTAAACATTAAATTTAAATATACAGAAAGATAAAAGCAGGCAGGAACAGGATACAAGTGCAGGCAGCATGGGAGCAGGATGCATGGCCGAGACAGCACCACTTTCCAGTGCCTCAGAATTGATAAAAAATTTCAGTAATGCATTATCAACTTCTACCATACTAAAAAAGACAAGATGGTTCTCCTTGTTGTATCATTTAGGCTTCACGCTGCCTAGCACTCTGTGCTAAGAACCCACATCCTCGTGTGTAAGTGCCTGAACAGAAAGCAAGGGGGGAATAAATGAGAGATTGTGAGCTGGATAGAGGCTTTGCCCAAGTGAAAAAGCACACTGCGATCCCAAACCCCATGGAAACAGGTTGCTCTGATTAAAAAAAAAGTTCCCAAGATCCCAGATATTGTACAGGCAGGATGAAGAAAAACAAGCCAAAGGCTTCAGTCACAAAAGAAACCCTCCACAACAACACATCGACAAAGCTTTAGACTTCAGGGGCTTATCTTTAAGACAAAGCAATGTAAAGTGAAGCAGAGTCAGATGACTACAGTCTCCATTGCACTCGTACAAAGATATTAAAAGCACTGTACTGCACCAGTCTGAACTGCTCAAACTAAAGACTGTTCAAACAATTAATGGCACTCCTACTACTGGCACCAAAAAAAGATAAAATTGGTTTTAGGGGATGAAGCTGCAAACTAATTTGAGATACAATATCAAGCAAAATTGAAAACAGATTTCTCCTCCAGGCTGGAAGCTACTGAAAGCATGAAACCATTGTCCATCCATCTACCCCCCCCAGCTGAAATTACTAAAAGGCAAGAGCTCATTAAGCTTTCTACACAGAAAATGCAAAATGGAAATTACAATTTAGAAAGAATTTGTTTTGTCATGTCATTTTGTCCAAAAGTAGACAGAGTATTCCTGAAGGATGATACACAATTATGGCCCTAAACAAAATGCCTCAACTACTTAATCAGTATCACTTAGTCTGCACTGGCTTCTGCTTCAACAGAAAAAGAGTTTGTTGCTATAAATGTTTTTTGTATTTTTTTTTTCTGAAGTCCAGAAAGTGAAATTTAGTGCCAGTTTCACTCCTGCAGTACTCATTATGTATACCCAAAACCCCCTCCTGCCCAGCAGAGGCTCACACTGCTCTCAAAGTCATCACTTCCATCAAATCAAAACACTGGCTTGTTTTGTTTACCTTCATCACCACTGCCCGTTTCATGAAATCAAGGGATCTATCCACACTGGAGTCAAATACCCTCACCTATGAACAATATTCCCTTTGATTTCTTCGTTCCAGAGAGAAAAATTTTCCCAACATCTTCAGTTTTGAGTTTTCTGCTCATTTACTAGGTCCAATGTTATAGAACGGGCAACCTAGCCCATATTTTATTTGTTACACTGGAACAAACATATACAGAGCACATCAACTCTCCTCCCAGTTACAAAGTTAAAGCACTTTTAGAGAAACTCCAGTTCACCACAAAAGACTTTGGACTCTCCCTGACTTTAATTCTACCCGATTTCCTTGTTGGAGATATTCATCACTGACAAGCAGCATTGCAGCTACCTACTTCTCAGCTCAACACGTATGCTTCTAAAAATAAAGCCAGGGAGAGTAGAGCAGGGATGCAAGTTCCCAGAGAACTTACTGCTGGTGAAAAATGCTGACAAAATCAAGAGAAAAAAAGATGTTAAAATGGAATTAAGGAATAAGAATTGAACAACTTGCATTCGGGTCTCAAAGCAACCTGCTACAGGCTTGACAGATATTTCATGTACTCTGGTTATAAGTTACGGGATTTTATAGTGTCTTCCTTTATACATGGTTGGGTTTGGGTTTTTTAGGAAGGAATATTGGAGTTGCATGCTAAGATGCTCCAGAATATCGGTACTCACCACAAGTATTGTAACTCTTCTATTGTTATCTGAAATCACAGGGTAGCAAGTGCTGGGGCACAGGAGGAACAGAGTAACCAGCCAATCATATCTGTAGCGAATCTGGGAAAGAAAAAAGGATAGTTTAGAAAGTCTCCATGCAACAGTTCATACAAGCATAAATAAAGCATACCTTGCTTTAAAAAAAAAAAAAAAAAAAGCACGGTTTGCAGTTTTCAGTTTAATACGCCAGCTGCCAAGTACACTGTGGATGAAACGGAGCCAAATACCACTTCTTACAGGAAAATCTAGTATTTCCCTTAGCCCATGTCAAGGCAAACTAATAGCTTTCTGTGCAATAACATGAATTTTAGTTCTGAAGATGACAGTGTTTTCTTAAAAATATACATGTTTCTGACTCTTCAGTCATTTTAGGGTTTGTTTTCAGCAAACTGCATTTCCCCACCTTGGGAAACAGGTTCCCAAACCTGAACTCCCATGACACAGCATCCCTGGGCTGCCTCCAGCTCCTGCCACGCTCCAGGCACTTTGGTCAAAAGGAAGCACAAGCGTTTGGATGTTTTATTTTGTTTGTGCCTTCTTCCCCTTAAATAACACCCTCCAGAGCCTGCAGTTCATAGGGAAGACCAGGGCCCAAACACTGGTTTCCGAAGGGGAGTGTGCTGTAACAGGGATGGGAAGGTTGAACCAAAATTAAGCTATTTCTGGAAAACTTCACCCACGATGACCGGAGACACACTGTTCTGTTTTGCATTCAAAACTTAGGCATTTAACTTCCTTTGGAAGAAAACGCATGGATTGTTCTAACAAAAAATACAATACTAAAAAGCAACTTTAAGTTCTGAGAAGCTCTGACCATCATCATCTAGAAGACAGGTTCTTCTGGCACACTGAAGTACCATGTCAAACTCTTATTCGTGATGCTCTGACACAGGCTATAAGCAGCCAGGCCGCCCAGTGCCATGGGCACTCACACCTGCACCTAAGCTAGCACCTTTATCTGTATTTTTCTAACCATTTCAGCAAGGGTAGATGTTCAAGACTTCATACTAACCTCTCAAACTGCTTGTTTTGTAAACGCACAGGGGAAAAATGGTTGCTCTTTACCCTGATCGTAGAAGGAAGCCCTGTACCAGAGAGTATTTTTGCTCTCTCCCACATCAAGTGCCAGACAGACTGAAGTCACCATCACCGCGCTGCCAGGAGACACTGCTTTTACCGAAGGGCACAGGAATTTGGTCTGCCTCTGCCCTGTGCTCTCACAAACCTGCTGGCAGGCCAGCCCGAGTCCCATACATGCTCTTACAGTGTCCTTCATGATTCCTGTCCTCAAGAAGCTACAAGAATTGCTCAGTGGCTTTGTATGAGACTTCAAAAATCACCATGAGCTCACAACAGCTGTCATTAATTAATCCTCATCTACAATTACCCAGCACCAACTCCTAAACGAAGCCAACCACAGGGGTGAGGAACACACACCACCATGCCACAGCTGCAGCATACAAGCGGTGAGTGACACCCATTCCACTAAACTGAAAAGGTAGTTGAATATATCCCCCAATATTAAGTTTATTACAAAGCATTCAAGGCAAGCTTTTGTTCTACTTGACTATAAAGTTGTTCTGAGTTATTTGACCAGGGTCAAAGGCTGCAGCAAGGAAGAACCAGCCAAACTCGTACCAAACTAAGCCCTAGAAGAAAGGGAGAATGCCAGCACCAATACTCACAGTGAAAGAGGGATTGCAGCTTTATTTAGTTACTCGATCTTGCAATCCTAAAAGCACTCTTGGGCAAAGAACAGGAGCATCCCATTAACATGACAGTCCACATATTTAAATGCTGAACACCCTTGAACCCAATGAAGCTGGCTCTTCTGCCACCTTGAACACACCCCAGTTAAACTTAGAAGGAAAAACCGAAGTTGTGCATAACAATTCCAAATGGGGTTGACTGGCCAGAAACTGCCTCAGTTTCTTTACATAAATACCAACCTCTATGATGAAGTGGCATCTGCAAACCAGGAAGCTAAAGGGAAGACTATTTATAACTCGCTCTATGGTACAATGATATACTTTAGGACAGTGTGAGGTGATTTATTTACTTTTATTCCTAAAGTGTAGTTTGAACCAGAGGTTAGATATTATTCATGTTCTGCTGGAAGAACAAAACTATGGGCAGGCTACGGAGGAGTCAAAGTGTAACGTGAGAAAATCCCCTGCGCCTGTCAGCCTCTGCCACTTCCTACTGGCAAGGCCAGGCAACAAAAACCCATCCCCACCCCACAGAAAACATTCACTAAAAGATCTCTTGACCCGTGGTACAGCAAACACGACTCCTCCCACGTGCACGCAGACAGGACTCCGGCATCTCGAGAGCACCTGAGGTTCAAAAGGCAGAGCTCGGTGTCCATCCTTCCCCGGCCGTACGCTGATGACGCTGGGCTCACCCAAAAATGATGGCTCAAACGAAGCACGAAGGAACCCAGAGTAACATGAGGATTCAGCTCACGACTGCAGCACACCTTAAACCTGGTGGAGAAGCCAGGAACCTCAGCACAATACAGAAAGCCGCCTCTTGCAGCAAGAAAAAGCAGTGGTGAACAAGCGATAATATGTGGACAGCCCAGTTGGAGCACTAGTTTATCAAGGTAACGAGCTCCAATCTCTCCTTTCCCAGCACGCCTGGCTGCCCAAAGCCTACCATTATGCAGAACCCAGGGGACCAGGGCCCTTCTTGAAGAGAAGACTAAGGCGCCTGGAAGAGCTCCTATGGAAGGAAAAATGACAACGAAAGAGGCAGTCTGAAACCACCAACAGCAAGAGGGACCCTTTCTAGCTTTTGACAGATAATTAAACTTGTTTTGTGTTTAATTAGTACCTCCAGACTCTGAGCCCATTTCCTGTGACAGCTCCTTGATGGCACTAGCTAGGCCTTAGGCTTGGAGACACGTATCTCAGCTTGAACTCGATAGACCTTGGCTTCCTACAGCCACACAGAAGTAACACAGAATCCTTCAATGAGGATTCTCTACTTCCCACCAGGCAACTCGCTTCAGGACAAAGTTATTTATTTTACAGAGTGCCAAAACCAGAAGGACAAGAAGCACCCGGAAGGATGGAGATGGGCATGGACAGGTCCCACACACCTGTATTCTGGACATCCTCTGCATCACCCAACATAACCACAGCAAAGCTGTCTCTTCCCAGCACACTGTCAACAAGCAGCATTTCTGATCAGCCCTCAAAGGCCACGATATTCAGATAAACCCCATCACACTGGCTGTAAACGCCCAAACAGACCCCCAAACCTCTCCCAGCTGTCAGTGAGCAAGAACAAAGCCACACTAGAATCTTTAAGCCTCACTAGATGTTTCTCCCCCCATTACTTTTCAAAGCAAGGACCGGATGAGAAGCTTGTTTCAGTTTCAGAGTAAAAACTAACGTTGCTGAGGGCAGCTTGCGAAGAGACGATATTTGCTACCTTAGAGTACACAACCAGGCCTTTCATCTCCTCCGGGGCCAGGGAAATCTGTGCCAGCCTGAGCCAAGACACAAGATTTCCAAGGCTTGGAAGTTGGGGATATACCACAGAGGCTTTTCAGCTCCTGGAGGAGGGCATCGCTTCTGCCGCAGCAAGGAAGGGGACTCTCCAAACCCCGTCCTTATTAGCTATCTTGGGAAGCTGCTACACACACAGTTTTTGGATCTTTTGTACTTCAGCTCATTATTATTTTATTACCAGTTAGCAGCACAAAACTCTGGGTAATACTTAAAAAAAAAAAAGCCCGTCATCTTGAGGCACTTATAGCATTACCAAATTAAAGCACGGGAACAATATTAAAATTCCAACCAAGTGGACACTGCCCCATTCCAAAGTCTTCACGCCATCCAGAGCGGCAAAAAAAGGTTAAGATGGCTCCCAACAGCGTTAGATGATGGAACAAAACTTCGGTGCTGCCAGACACGATACTCCCGCACTCACGTTGAGCTGGAACAATGAGAACTTTGCTCAGCAGTGCACAGAACGGGTAGTTCTCCAGAAACACGCAAACTACCTCAGGGTAAACCATGTTTTTCAGTTCTTCCATGTTCTTCAGTTTCATTTCACAGCTCAGTATTTTGTTCTCCTCTTGTACAGACCTTTAGCCAGAGCTATGAAAAGAAAACCTGGAAGACTTGAAACAGCTAAAAACAAACCCCAAAATATTAAGACAGTTTCAAAATTTCAAGAGGTACAAACATTTTTAGAGACTCCACAGTTAATACCTTCAGTGGCTGGGACAACTAGAATGCAAGAGCATCTTTATGTATTAAAGCCTCACCTCAAACAAGTGAGCTCCCAGAGAAAATTCTGACTAATGGTTAAAACCATTAAAGAGATGAGTTTGTAGCATGAAACATCCCTTTCCTACTCAGCCAATGCATAAGGAACAGCTCTTCAGGAATAATAAAGATACAAGTATGACAAGTCAGGAAGCCCAACAAATTTAAGCTGCACATTGCATGAAAGTAAGAGGAAGGACTGAGTTCCATTTTTAAGTTCTACCAGACAGGAGCAGCTAGAACGTATCACCTGCACCTCCATCCGTGTACTGCTCTGGCTGCCCAACAGTCACAGAAGTAATGAACGGATGCAGCTCAGGGGACAGCAGCAAAACACCTAAAGCCACGTCCTCCGAGAGCCAAAGGAGTGAAACAAAGAACATGGCCCATCCAGCTTGGTCTGCAGCCTGAAGCAGCAGCCATAAGAAGATGGCTGGGAGACGGAAGGAAGAGGGTAAGTGTACATGATTTCTCTGTGCACTTTTACACCTCCGGTGGGGTTTTTATTTCTGGGCCTTCTCAAGTCAGTTTGGGCTTCTAGGTGTTCAGGAACATTCACAGAATCATAGAATTGTCTAGGTTGGAAGGGACCTTTCAGATCATCGAGTCCAACCATCAAAGTTACAGCTTCTTCAGGAGTACGTCCAGTTCCTCTTTGAACTCATCCAGATGTTTTGTAGCCACAATAACCCTTCACTAGTTCAACAATTCTACTATTCGCTGCCTGAAAACCAACGTCCTCCTGCTTCTTCTGAACCTGCTCCATCTGATCCTCCTTGAATCTCATGCCAGAAGAAGGGGACTGTCCTCCCACATCCACCACTGAGCTTTTATCAACCTGACCTAACCCACTGCTGGCCCAATAATGTTAGCTAGAAATAAATAACCACTTCT
Source organism: Numenius arquata (assembly GCF_964106895.1). NCBI lineage: Eukaryota > Metazoa > Chordata > Aves > Charadriiformes > Scolopacidae > Numenius > Numenius arquata. Next base: position 23,310,306 of record NC_133586.1, read on the forward strand.
TGTCAGAAGGGAAGAAGTAAGGGACTGACTTTGATTGCACAGACTAAACAAGCAGCATTACGTGCCAAGTGGCTGTGAATAGATCAGTTATCAGGAGATGATGGCATGACAGGTTGGATAGACGAGGGGAGGGCAGTGGATGTTGTCTAACAACTTCAGCAAGGCTTTCGACAGTCTCCCACAGCATCCTCATAGGTAAGCTTAGGAAGTGTAGATTAGAGGAATGGACAGTGAAGTGGATTAAAAAAGAGCTCGGAAGGTCATGATTAGGGGCACAGAATCTAGTTGGAGGTCCGTAACAAGTGGTGCTCCCCAGGGGTCAGTACTGGGTACTGTACTCCCCACGGGGCAGTACAGTCCTCTTCAATTCTTCAATGACCTGGATGAAGGGATGGAGTGTATCCTCAGCAAGTTTGCCAACAATACAAAACCGGGAGGGGTGGCTGACACACCGGAAGGCTGTGCCGCCATACAGCGAGACCTGGACAGGCTGGAGAGTTGGGCAGAGAGGAACCTGATGAAATTCAACAAAGGCAAGTGTAGGGTGCTGCACCTGGGGAGGAATAACCCCATGCACCACTAACAGGTTGGGGGCTGACCTGCTGGAGAGCAGCTCTGGGGAAAAAGACCTGGGAGTCCTGGTGGTCAACAGGATGACCATGAGCCAACAATGTGTCCCTGTGGCCAAGAAGGCCAATGGCATCCTGGGGGGCATCAGGAAGAGTGTGACCAGCAGGTCGAGGGAGGTCATCCTCCCTCTCTGCTCTGCCCTGGGGAGGCCCCATCTGGAGCACTGGGTCCAGTTCTGGGCTCCCCAGTTCAAGGAGGACAGGGAACTGCTGGAGACAGTACAGCAGCAGACTACAAAGATGATGAGGGGACTGGAGCATCTCTCTTACGAGGAGAGGCTGAGGGAATTTTAGTCTGGAGAAGAGAAGGCTGAGGGGGGATCTGATCAACACCTATAAATACTTAAAGGGAGGGTGTCAGGAGGATGGGGCCAGTCTTTTTCCAGTGGTGCCCAGGGACAGGACAAGAGGAAATGGGCACAAACTTGAACATTAGAAGTTCCACCTAAACATGAGGAGGAACTTCTTTACTTTGAGTGTGGCAGAGCCCTGGAACGGGCTGCCCAGGGAGGTGGTGGAGTCTCCTTCTCTGGAGACATTCAAACCCCGCCTGGACATGTTCCTGTGCAACCTGCTCTGGGTGGACCTGCTTTGGCAGCGGGGTTGGACTAGATGATCTCCAGAGGTCCCTTCCAACCCCATGTGATTCTGTGAGGAGATATGAAAACCTAGGTCTAGTGGAGAGCAGAGCAGCAGTGAAGCAGAAAGGACCCAAACTCCACATTAAGGCATTCTCCCCTCAAACTATGGAAAATAGCAGTGTCAAAGGGGTGAAGTCATACCTTGTTGGGTAGGTTTTGCTGCCTTTTTGCCAAAACGAAACACATCCAACACCTGGAAAAGAGCTGGACAGAAAGCTGAATGCCTTAACAACTGCGCTTGAAGAAAAGCTCCTGCTTGAACTCAGTAATTTGCAAATTCCTCCCTGAATACACCCCAAAGCTGACATCTATGTTCATTCTGCTCAACTGGAGAAAAAGACAGCTTTTATTCTGGCAGTGTATTTGGGCACTGCTCAGAGCAGTATTTATTGTCTGACACCTAGGTAAAAAAATACCAAAAGAAAATACTGCTGCTTGCAAAAAACACTTGACATCTCTCTCTCTCTCAATTCCCTTAACTCATGAGTAGCCCACACATTTCAGACGTAGCAAGGGAATGCTCCAAGTAGGTCTAGATCTCAATTTGCCTTTACAAAAGGAAAGCAGCAAACAGTTTGGGGGTTTCTTTGGAGTTATCTGGTGGCATGCTTCACTGCCATCTCTGCCTGTGTGAAGGTTCCACCTTCCCAGAAAGCTGCTGAAACCCGCATGTACTCCTAATGCATAACAGAAAGCCTACATTTTGTTAACAGCAAAATATGGAAGACTTCAAAACTGATGCCAACGGTCTTTGCGATGAAAGGGAACAGAATGGTGCCTCAAATAAGACAAGGAGACTACAAAATTCAGAGAAAACATGTGGGCAGGTTCAGATAGAGTCTACTCACAGCACAGGAATATTGTGAAATTAAATTCTTTAAGTCTTTTGACTCATCCAGAACAGAGTCCTGCTTACTCTAAACAAAATTTCATTATATACAGTTTGGACTGCCTGTACTTACTTGAGATATTCCCAACACTGAGTGAGACTACGTGTTTCCAGCAGCAAGCAACCATTTGATATTACGCAGTTCAACGACACCTCAGCCCAAGTGCACTGAGATGTCACGGCCCCACCAAGGATGCTCACCAACACAACCCTACTTTATCCTTTCGACATTCGCCTCCGCTCCTGAAACCCTGACCTGTTTGACACAGCTCCAAAGCTTGAAACTCAAACAGGAAAAGCCCACACAAGGAGTATTTCACTTTTCACTTCCAGATGATTTAACCTTTCCCCCCCCCTCAACAGCTGCAGATACTGCGCAAGAAACAGTAGCCTGGAAAAAAAGCTATCTGTGGTTCTGGGAAAAACAAGAACACATTTTAATGTAAAACATCTGCTTTTTACTCTCTCTTACCACAGAGCAAAGAAAGTTTCCCCTGAACTGAGGATACCCAATGAAACAGCACCAATAACCGTCTGGGTCATGAGTTCAGAGAGGAGGATCAAAACACAGCGTCCACCTTGATTAAACATTGAGTTATGATAAATGCTTAAAAGTGTGATTTTGAACTCTCACTGTCTTACTGAAAGAGGCTTTAAGGAACACTATGGTTGTAATCTGTCTTAAGTGCCTCTACACAGCACTCGCTCACCTTACACCTTCCTCAGAAACACACGGTACCTGGATCACACGCTGCATATTAGTATTATTATGGTGCACTTTGCTTATATTTTGGATTTTTTTTTTTTTAAGTTTCTTTTCCAAGGATCCCTTTATGGGCTACATGAGTCACACAACTGATACTCTTCTAGCGTTTCCATGGGGAATGTTTCCACTCCCAGTCCCTTTGGTAAGAGTGGTAAACCCCTCCTAAGTCAAGGCTACAAGAAGTTGTCCCAAATGTCATCTTAGACACAGTTCAGTTCACACTCACAGGTGTCGATCTCCACCTCGATCATCACACAATAATACCAAAAATAAATCTAGTCCAAGGAGTTTTCTTGCAAGATCCCTTTGATTTGCATCTGCAGATGAGTTTCTTCAGTTCTTCTTACGCTTTTGAAGAAAAGGATAACCAAGCTCTGTTAGAGCACTCGCCTCTCCCAGCCTTCACAGCAAAGATGATTTGCTCAACATTCCCCCACCTGCTATGCTGGTTTGCTAAATCATTAACAGACTCTTAATTTAATGCTCTTTAGAACAGACTGCTCAGCTGATACTCCTCCTCAAGCCTAAGCACAAGCCAGTAACCCAAATACAGATATTTGAGATCCTTTTTCCCTACCTGACAGATTCAGAAAGCTTGCCACATACTCAGGGGACACCACTGGCTTTCTAAAGAGAGGAGGTGGCACTTTCCAAGAAGAGTCCACTAGTCTCCATTCATCCAACCCTCTGTTGCTCCTCGAGAGTTTTTGTAGACTTTGGGTTCTTTGCATGTTCTGGTTCTCCTCCTCCACATGCAAACTCCATTTAGGAGAGGCCAAGAATCCACAAGCCCTAAAAGTTAGGAAGCTGCTTGCAGTCTAGAACTCACACCAGGATGAAACAGTATCTTTGAAGGAAAACCCAAGCATGTTCTCCATACGATGGAGCAACCAAAGAGCTGCAGCAACCCCTAGCAGGAACTCCTCTGCCTGTGCTTATCAGACCCATTCCCAAACAAGTCTAACTCATTATAGCAACAGGAGAAAACCAACCCAACAAACCTGGAGAGCTTTATGCCAGGTTAGAGAGTGAGGGCAGTGCAGGAACAGGTTTGACGAGACCAGCAGCAGCACATGGGAAAGCCAAGACCAAAACCTCCCCTTTTGGGCATAGGAGTCACCACTGCAACCTCTCAAGCTTTTAACGCGCCACAACAGGACATTTCAATACCAAGCAAGTTATTGAAACACCAAGTTTCATGTTTAGGTACAAAACTACATTAACAGCTCCTCAACCACACTAAGACTACTGGCTTAGTAGTTCAATTGCTGATTAAAACTAGATTTTTAGCAGGCACGGATCAGCAAGCTAAGAAACTGGAAAGCAATCAGCAGCTGGTCAGCCATGACACAAACACGAGCAAAACAGCACTGGGAAAGCATTGCGATGATCACTATACACACTTCATGTAATTAGTATGACACAGGGCAGGACATTAATATGTGCATGCTTCACTAGCTGTTGTGCCTGCCTGGCTCTGGGCTATCAGCCCATCGCTGCCTGCAAGGAACGCCCAGCTGCCTGCTGGTCACCAGCCCACACTGGGAAAGCTGAAGAGAAGCATTGTGAACACCTCCACCCACTTTCTGCATAGAAAGGTGGAATTTCAAGGTTTTTTTCCCTTTTAAAGGGACCAAGAACTTCACATTTAATTCCTTTCTTCATCCATTATTTACAATTTTTATTTGCCTGCTTTCAGTTTCTACCTATCCCACCTTGAAACGCTTTTACACATAAACCACTATGTTGTATGGTAAATCTCCTTTGAATATGTACAGCACAGGAGACCTGTAAATATATACAGAATGCTGAGAAACAGCTCAAGATCTCCCCTCCTGTAAGTATCCACAATCCATCTTCCAGAGCTCTTCAGAAACATTGCCTCCCCACGCTGCCCCAAGATTCTGGAAAGGCCAGGGATTCATAAAGTTAGAATAATTGAAACAAGAAGTATTCTCCTGCTGTTCCATCCACGATGATGGCAGATGCTACAGGGAGCAGTAAGCTTCTGCAGTCTGCTCCAGCATCCACCACCACTGGACTACAGATGTTAGGATGGACATGTCTGCCCAGTCCTACCAGCATTCGTTTTACGGATCTGCCAACCCTGGGTTTGTCTAACCACTTTTTGAATGCATCTAAACAGTCAGCTTCCACAAACTCTTAGAACAACGAGATCCAGAAGTCTGTCATCTGCTTTTTTAAAGAAATCCTTCCAATCTTAAGGGTCTCAGGCATTTCAGGCTCCCCAGGACAGGCAGCTGCTCCTCTGCCTTCAGCTCAACCACCCTTCTCTGTATGTTTTACAGCTCTGCTGAAGATGCAATGACCAGAAAACCCACAACACAGTATGTGTAGTCACACAGTCATCTATTAAAATTCACTCAGCGTGTTACCCAACGACCCTAGTCCTTAATCAGGTTAATATTACAGCCCTCCAAAAAAATAAAACAACAATGCGTAGTACCTGTAGCAAGCAAGAGCCCAGCGTGCCAACAATAACCGAGTCAACGCCAAGGAGATAAATCCCGATGGTCCCAAGCCATGCCTGTGCCAAACAAGAAGGGGTTTGCCCACTCGCCTGCAAAAGAGTTGCTTTCATGAGCCAAAAAAACCACACCACTCACTGCACTCCCAAACACAAGAAGCACGGCAGACACTTGAAAATCCTGTTTGTCTTCCGAGCAACAACTCTTCCCATTCAGCTGGCAGCATGCTACCAACATCAGAGAAGGTTGGCATTTTTCAAGGGTGGCAGAAGAGCTCCAGAAGCCTGATTACACATTGAAGGCATCTTCTTCATTACGCTTGTAGGATGAATTATGTATTTAATTAGAAGCAGCCTTTACTAAAAGCTGCTAAATTTGAACACAGAGGATGTCTCACTTCACATGAGGAGGCAAACCCATGAAATACAGCAGATGCCAGAACCATCCACCTCTGTGCACCGTCTCACACACACTAAAAAATTCTCCCAAAAGCTGGAGTAAAGCACTATTTTGTACAGATAAATTTAACCTTACCTGAAAGGTAAACATTACCATTCACCCAGTTAGGAAATTGCATCTGTACGAAGCCACTTTGATTCAATTTCTGCTTTCAATCCCTATCTTCAGCATAGCCGCCAATTAGAAAAGTTCATTACCAAGTAATCAGCTCTACGCACCAAGTGGCATTTGCCTTCTTTGAAGCCTTAACACCCACCGGTGAGGATTGCTCTGTACCAGTGGGTCACTTGTAGACCCTTTGAACTGTATGGAATTAATCCCTGCCAACAGCAGCACTGGAAGTGTCAGCCGACGATCCAACATGAAAAGCTTTTCAGTGTCACCAAGTCTCAAAGCTCCATCCACCATAGAAAAGCAGCCTTTATGTTTTGATATAGGCAGAAGCAGGAAAAGTCCTTGCAGCACAAGGTCATACCAAGCTTGGTAGAAGACTAAATTTAGCCACCTGTGCCTCAGGCAAGTCTGTTGCTTAGGGGAAGCTCGGATACTGGTGTTGAGCACTGGTCCAAGGGTAAATCCCTTGGTAGACTTGACTTCATTTAATTGCAAATGATCTCAAAGCTATTAACAGGAAATCTGATCTCAATTCGTCAAAGAGGAAATGTATTTCAACACCATACAAAACTAGCACCGGGACACGCGACACTGTTTTAAGGTTGGTTTGCTCAAGTGGTGTAAACTATTACTATGTTCATTGTCAGAGTCAGTAAAGAGGAGCTCAAGGAGATTTAACAGATGGGGTTTCAGCACAAGCGTATTTTAGAACACCTCCTTAGCAAGCACATTTCCTACTCTAACATGCCTGTGCTACGCTTATACCATGCTCCAGAAGAACAGATCAATGAGAACAAAGGGATTATTCCAAGCTTTTGTAAACGTTAGCAGAGACTGATTGAACAGTTTCTGAAGACAAGCCCTGGTTTACCAAAAGCTGTTTGCTGTGACACCTCTCTCAAACATTTAATAGTTTTCCAAGCCAAAAAAGATGGTGATGACTCAGATTCTTCAGCTGTGTTGGGTCTTAAGATCAGTATCAGCCACGAGCCCACACAAGGACCACAGCCCTCAATCGAGGTTTGACACACAGGATCGCTCCAAGCATTCAACAGAATCTACCCATGGGGAAAAAAAAAAAGTTAAAGAATTTGATTTCGAGACACCACTAAGGAATATCTACATCATCTGCCTCAGCCCCGCAGGCCTTCAGAGACCCTGAAGAACCTATTTTGGTGCAAGAAACCCAAATAGGAGTATTAGCTCAGTCACACAAGCAAAACCAGGATTACCAAGACGACTGCACCAAGTGCACAAGGTTTCTCATGTAGATGTTGAGTACATTCAGTTCAACCAGACACACTCCATCCCCTCTGGTCTCTGCAGACAGACAGAAGGCAGCCTGAACATCCGACGGTCACCTTGCACATTCCTGCTCCAACATCCGAACCCGTCCCTGCAACATCCCCAACCAGGAGGATGCTGAGAGCCCAAAGTCCCCCATCTGATACGCTGCGAGCCAAACCCCTGAGCTATCGCCACAACAGCCAAAAGGTACCCCCAAAACCCCGTCTTTGATCACATTGTCTCCTTAATGTTGAAACTCTCAGTTTTCTGCTAAGACCAGAAAGAACAGAACAAGTGGTTCCAAAACACCATGGTCCCAATCATAGATCTTGACAAGTGAAGGCACTCTGGCATGCACAATAACTACTAACATTTAGAAATGATAAAAAGAAACACCAAGTACCAGTGCTGGATCGAGTAAATCCAGACAAAAACAAAGGACTGCGTATTGGTTTGGAGCCCAATACCAGTTTTTGATCTTCACTACCGAATAACGTAAATTTCAGCAGAGATGTTCTTCCTGCAGAAGCGGAGCACAGCCTAAGGGTGATTTACCCTCACTGGTGTTGCATCTATCACCAGTAAAACTGAAGCCTCAGCGCTGCCAACGCCGCACAGAGCTTTTTCAGCATTAGAAACCTGTCAAAACCTTTCCAAACAGAGGACAGCTGGGAAGCAAGATCAGATGCCGAAGCGGCTGCAGGCCTGATCTCAGCTGCAGGATGATCATCCAGAGAAGCCAAGGGCCTCCAAGCCATCTAACCTGGCACTGATGCTAAGCCAGCTGAGGTAGCACATGGCTAGCAAAATGGGACCGCAACCATGGAGCATGGGGAAGAACCTCGCTACCTGGTGGTTGCACACGTAGCACACATTTTTGAAATGTTTATTTCCACCTAAGAAGTTACTCCATGCCTGTGTTGCCACAAGCCCTCCCTCCCACTGCAAACCAGTGTGTTGTGACCTGCTCCTGCAGCCCTGCCAAAAAGCAACAGCAAGAACGAGTCTTCATGAACCTCCTAAAGGTGAGACCTTTGAAGTCTACCTTAGACTTGAAAAGAGAAAACTACAAAGTATGCGGTCTCTGCTTCATTAAAATAAGATGTTACGGGTTCTTAAGTTTCATTTGTTCATTGAAACTTATTCTTTTAAGATCTAGGAAATAAAAACAAGCCATGGAAACTTGCCTTGCACGTTACCAAGGAAGACAGTTACAAGGTACCTAAGGACAGCCAGACTAGCCCAAACCGGGTTGCTACAGGACTTACAATTAAGCAACTTGTACCAAACTTCAGAAAAAAAGTTAAATTGTTTTGTTACACTTGCCAGAACTGGCAATGGAACAATATTATAAGCCGTATTTTAGAGAACTTCCTCTCATTTGTTTTTAATCAACCTAAGTAAGCAGAAATCAGATGGACAAGGAATTCCGAGTCACAAGGAATGAAAACGTGAAGATTTACTAGTCTGAGAAGCCTGAAATTGCTACTCTTCAGAAACGCACCTAAAGAATTATACCCAAGAATAGCAATATCTCAATTCACATGTCCCTCCTCGCTACAAGGAAGACTGGTCAGATGCAGACAGATTTCCTTTAAGGTAGTTTTTCCCCATAGTGTGCTCTCCATTAACGCAACAGAAGAAAAACAACCGCATCTGAGTCTCTCTCCTGACTTCTAACTCAGGAAAGGATGCGCAGCAGCTAGCAAAGGAACAGCTTGGTTTGTTATCTCTACAAACAAGATGTTACCCTAATTACAGGTGCAACAAAGATAAGAAAAAAACCACGCAGATCTCAACCTCCGAAGCACCCAGGATTTTCTGCTACATTAGATGAGTTAAATTACAGAGTTCCACAGCAAATCACTAAGATGGAACTAATCATATTTTGCAACATAAAATAAATACCTTCAAGAAACACATACTTCAGACTGATTTTATTCAGAGTTCAAGTAGGTTTCTCCTGGCTTCAGCACTGATGTACAGCTTGTGGGTTGAAGAAAAGGAGTCGCTCTACAGAAAGCAGGTATTCCAGAGTTTTCTCAGTATCACCACGAACTACCTGAACTCACCAAGCTTTATCAATAGACATTAAAACACACATATAGGACAGCAACAACTTAGAGTATTTAATAAATGATGCGGTCTCCTCTAATGTACCATGTGCAATATGGCCAGCTCATCTTAGAAGACTACAGAAACGCAACAGCTTCAGAAAAAACAACAGCAGACTCAAGGCTGCGAAGAAACCTTCATTTCTTTGTAAACAGCCACAATTTTCCCAGCCTAAAGGAATGTCATAATATAATCATAAGTAGTAAAAAAAAAAAAGGAGCGGGATAGCAGAGGCAGACAGAAAAAGAGTTTTCTCATCTCATCACTGAATATCCCCAATTCCCACATTAAATGCCAGGAGAAGCAAATCCAAGCTATTCAATTGTCTTGCACAAAGCAGAAACTGTCAGGCTAATCTGCAGGGTAGAATTGCTGTCAACTCTTCAGGCTATTAAGTTATTATCCGGAAGAGATTTGCTCACAGATGAGCAAACCAAAACAGGAGATTCAGACAGGTAAGAGACACCCATCCATCTCAGAAGATGAGCTGCTCTAAATAGACCTTACAGGAAGGAATAATATATGAAGAGCCAGGAGAAGATGCTGGTGATCTCACGCTGATCGTGTTTCATTGTTGGCTTTCCCAGCTTCTAGAAATAAGTGGTCTCATAAAACGTAGGTAGTATCTGATGACCCGGAAATCCAACAGGTATTTTAACAAGATTAGATTTTACCTTTCCATAGAGCCACAGAATGGTTTGGGTTGGAAGGGACCTGTAAAGATCACCCAGTCCCACCCCCTGCCCTGGGCAGGGACACCTCCCACCAGACCAGGCTGCTCAAAGCTCCATTCAACCTGGCCTTGAACCCCTCCAGGGATGGGGCAGCCACAGCTTCTCTGGGCAACCTGAGCCAGGGTCTCACCATTCTCTTTATAAAAGGTTTCTCACGTCCAATCTAAGCCTACCCCCTTTCAGTTTAAAACCACTGCCCCTTGTCCTGTCACTGCAGGCCCTGATAAAAAGTCTCTCTGTCTTTCTTTATAAGCCCCCTTTATATATTGAAACCCTGCTATAAGGTCTCCCCAGAGCCTTGTCTTCTCCAGACTGCGCAGCCCCAACTCTCTCAGCTTTTCTCCACAGCAGAGGTGCTCCAGCCCTGTGACCATTTTCATGGCCTCCTCTGGACTGGCTCCATGTCCTTCTTGCCCTGGGGAGCCCAGAGCTGGACACAGTGCTCCAGAGGGGTCTCATAAGAGCAGAGCAGAGGTGGAGAATCACCTCCGTCAAGGCATTTCCTTTACATCCTGCAGACCGTGCTCTCCACGCTGGCATTTCAGGCACTGTAGATTGAAGCCTTCAGTCATCTCATCTCTCTGCAGATTAAGGTGACCACTGCCATAATTTCATCAAAACCAGGAACTTTACAGGACTCCAAAGGATGTATCTTCAGTGACTACCTGTTGGTGCAGGAACACACACTATTAAATGTCAGGAAGCAGCTGCTGCGCATGGTCCAAAGGTAGAGCCAGCATATGATGGGGTGGTTGTGTGACGGCATCTCAAAGAACTGCTCCTACACTCAGGCTTGGATTCATTGGGAACTGAAAATGTGTTTGGACAACTGGAAGCCTGTACAAGAATGAGGACTGAATTAATCAAAATAGCACCCAGACACTGGCACTTGCAAACAAGATGGAAGGCTCCTCTGACACTTCAGAAGAGAGGAGAAAGCCAGCAGACACAGAGGAGAATATATTTGAGGACGATGCAGCTTTTGGGAGAAAGAAGCTGATTCATACTTCAAGAACTTCATCTCCTCAAAAGCCCCTAGAGATGGGACAAGAACTAGCCATGTAAAAATCAGAAGCTAGAAAAACCAATACAGTACAAGTAAAGTAAGATGGAAAGGCAAAACCAAGGCACAAGTGTGTTTCTTCACAAATGCTGGAAGTCTAGAATTAAATGGAAAAATTCAAATGTCTGTTTGTGAAGTGGATGGATGTAGCAGGTTCATTCAAAACCGAGTAGAGGGCAGACAAGTCAACGGGACACTCAAAGTACGTGAGGATTAAACAAGCTCTTAGAGGACCTAAGCTTTCTTTAGCATACACCACCGTTCGAGCAATCTAAGTTTACTATGTCAGCAAGAAATACCCTGTAAATCAGAATTCCAAGCTTAAACAAAAAAAAAAGAAATAAAATAGTCTTATCCAACCAAGCAGTGACAGCAGCTGTCACACTATCACCAGAAGGTTGTACAAGCAGAAAACACAGCATTAAATAGAGACTTCAAATGCCTCTGCGTAAACTGCGCAAGCGTCAGGTCAATACGCGACGCCAAGAACAAGTTCTGAAATAGCATAAAGGAATTCCTCCTCAGCAGCGAGTGAGAGAAGCGGCAATTCCTGCCTTCACCTCCATCGGCAGCTGGAACACTGGTGTGAGCCCCTGTGTGAAATCCCATGATTTATTACTGGGTTAAATAATTACTGGACAACGTCTCCCAAAAGTTAAAATTATGTTTTACGCCCAAAGTGCTGAGCTTGGCCATCTCTGCTCTCCCTGCTTGCCCCACTAAAGCAGGGCAAGCAAAGAGGGTTCCAGTTGGCAAAAGACCACTGAGAAGACAAGGCGGTTCCAACAACCTCACTTTACACACAAAGTCACCCAGGAGGAGGACAGGGAAGTTTCCCCGTGTAGTTTCTTGGTTAAAGCTGCACCGAGGCACCTGAAAGACACTTGCACCAGCTTTCACAAAGCAATTCAGAGGCATCTGAGCAACCACGCCAGGCAAGTCAGAGTTGTCCTAAAGAATGGACTAAATGGACACGGGGCCAATTATATTTTATAAAATGAAGTCATGTGTCAGGAGTCAGTTGGAGGTTGTTGCCTTCCTTTTTTTCTTTTGCAGGAGGCAGAGCACATGAAGAGGGAAGAGGCAGCCGATAGACTTCATTGAAAAAACCAAGCATACTACATGACAAGATCCTTCAAAGGTCTTTGGAGAGCAAAACCCTGCGAGATAAAAGGAAAAATCATTCACATACGTATATAACCGGTTAAAAAAAAAAAAAAAAGATAAGGAAGGTGGAAGAAAGGTCAGTTTTGTAGCAGAGGGGACTCACCAAAGGCTTCTGCTCTGCTCAGCTATACTGAGCTGTGCAAGAGAAGGCAGGACTAAGATGATAACATTTGCTACTCTGAATAATTCAACACGATCAGTAAATAAGTAATAATGACTCTAAGGAATTGCAGTAAAATCTTGTGATACGAGTGGGTGATACAATTCAAAGTGCAGAGCATCAGGAAAAACCACCCTAACTTCAACTTACAAGAACCCGACAGACTGAACTCAAGCCAACACTGGGGAACAGGACACAGGGGCTACAGCAAAGTGTTCCACAAAAACATGTCCTTTTGATCACTAACGAACAAGCAGAATGTCTGTAATTAACAGACAATAATACAGAACAAAATACAAAACCACAGCACACCATGTTTTCTAAAGAGGCACCCGCACCATAAATATCACCCGTGGATCTGATCAGCACCTCTGCCAACCTCCCTGTCCACTCGAGTCGCCCCTCAGGCCATCCCTGCCTCAAGGAGGCCGGAGCAGAGCTGGCAGTGACATGAAGAGCCCGGAGAAGAGACGTGGAAAGGGAAGTCTCCACAGATGAGGACAATTCATCCCAGCCAAGAGACCACCAGGAATGCAAAAAAGTAGTTTTCTAAAACGATGGAAGTGAAGAAGTAATTTGTTCTGAATTTGTTTCTTGCTAGTTTTTTTTGGACACCCCCAGTTCTCGTTTTCTGTCTCTCCCTCATGTGCAGACCACGGAACAAGTGCCCGACACACTCAGTGTCCAGCTTTGTGTCTCTATGCGAGGCAGTGATTATCAAGATGGTTCAAAGTGAGAGGACAAATCCGTGGAAGAGAAGTGTGAAGGTTACTGAATTCCAACACCTGGCTCAGAGAGGTCATAAACTGCTGGAGAGAGAAAAATACAGCAATATTTCCCCAGATTAGATCTGCTGTATTTGTGTACTCCCCTCCCCAGGCATCTGCTACTGGTTACCAGTGAGCAGGATACTAGGCCAGAGGGATTCCTGGTCTCATCTGGTAGCACTTTTTAAGGCATTATACAGGATTTCATCTGTTAACCTGAAAATACGCAGCAGCTGATTGCTTCAGAAGAGCTGGAAATTAGTTTAAAAACCACAAAAAAAGAGGGAGCAATCTCAGTGTAAGGAAGGCAGCAAGTGGCTGTGGACCAGGTTGCCCTCAGGATCTCACCCAGCTCACAACTCCCCTCACAGTGGAGCTCCATGAACCTACCTGCTTGATCGCTCCCACCACAACATTCCCCACCAGCGACTTTGACAGTTGTTGTCAATACAGGGAACCAGAACAACATAAATACTCCTATAGAAGAGCAAGATGGATGGAGTGGAACGGGGCAAGGTCATACACTTCAAACTTCGCAAGAAACGGTACTGTAACTGGAAAGCTCTTTAATCCAAGGAAAATGAGAGGGACACAGGTTGTTGCTGTGAGCCACCAGCCTGACTCGGTCATGAAGGATACCGGCAGAAAGTTGTTGCCTGCAACACCACCCACCATCCCAAAGAGACCTCCCCCACCACTCCATTCCCTGCTCCGGGTGTTCAGGGATTAGCTTTAAGCAAACACACGCACAGAAGAGATTGACAGAGAATCTGGAAAAGAGCAACTGCAAGGCTGGGTGGTGATCGTGGTTGGAAAGCAAGAAGCCAAGAGTTGAGAGCCTTCTGAAAGCACCAAAGGAGAAAAGAGCTGCTTTTATAAGAGGCAACACTGACACAAACACAGACAGGTACAGACCAGCCACAAATAAATCCGTTGTGAGAATCTCTGGCCCAACCATCGTGGCCAGAGAATAACAGAAGAGCTTTCTACATAAAAAACACAGCAAGGAGCCCGGATTGGCCTAAACCAGCAAGGACTTTTGGCCAGCAGTCAAAAATACACTGCTATAGACTTGCAGAGCGAAGCGGAGAGCTGCGCCTCGTCTTCCTCACAGCCCAACAGCTCTTAAAAAATAAAGAAGGCACCAGCTGGACATTTTGCTGAGTCCGGAAAAAGCAATTTCAGGGCAGGCAACATTTGAAGAAATACTTTTTTTTAAGTTTAGGTACTTATGGAAGGTGTAAGTGTAAAGCACTGATTGTATCAAGTGGATAGTCTAATATTTCAACTGAGTCAGCAATATTTTTGCCAAAAGGTTGCGATATCAGCTGTACCAGGGTACCGCTACACCAGCGGTGAGAAACTCAATATGCAGAACGGAGATTTGCTCGGCCATTTCTCACCATGATCCTCCACGCTTTCCAAGTACATCAGATTTTTGTTTTTTTAATAAGAATTATATTTTTTTTTCTACACACCATGGTATTTAAATTCTTTTCGTATCTGGTGGCATCTTTCTGGCGGTCATCTTCCTCTGCAAAAACTCTTGCTGATATTTATCATTGGCAGCATCTCCAGCTCCTCCCTGACTCAAAGAGCTCTAGCGTCAGCCAGCTTCACGTGGAGAAGACCACTTTGTGCATCTCTCTCTACAACAGCAACGTAATAAAACCCAAATTCTCCCATCCGTGACATTTCACCGCCCAGGCAACAATCCCAGAACTACAGCGACTGGCAAGCAGCGAGGAATCCTTCATGGCTTTTGCAGCCTGAAGAAAGCAATCTCCCCAAACTCCTAACTCAAAGGCGCTCTTTGTATTTTTTGGAATGCATCTGTGGGAAAGCGCTACTAATATTTGATAAGAGTTTCTCAACAGGAACAAAGCTCACACTTCTCAGTTCACCCATCGTCCTCTCCCAGCAGGCTGGCAGAGACCAAGGTACCAACACAGTATTAAACCTGGGGTGTCGAGAAGATGGCTTATTTAGGTAAATCGCAGCCAGGAGCTGGGGAGCTGAGAGAAGGAAAAGACAAGTCCTGAAGAACCTGGTTACACACATGCATTAGGTCACTGATAAAAAAAAAGAATGCATTAGGTCACTGATAAAAAAAAAAAAAAAAAAAAATCAAGTCCGAGATCACACCCACGACAGTGTGACTTCAACCAGGCCACTGGGAGCCCAATAACAAGAAAGGGGGAAGGTGGAAAACCTCACATGAAGTCAGGATGCAGCAGACATTAACAACTGACCATAAGCTTGGACTCGGTACACGACACCTCCTACAAACTGAAAAGTCACTGTTGAGAAAGCCTGAAGAGGACAGTTGCCAGCAGTAAAGGGAAGATAACAATCCCATCGGCAAAATGGACAAGACAAGCCTTAAACCCTTAAAGTTTCACACCGTGCCAAACAGCACATATATATATATATATATATGTTTCCCAGATCAGGGGGAAATACATAACTTCACACAAATAAGGTAAAAATTCACTTACACATTATGATTTGTTTCCCTCAGACCTGGGAGCACGACCAGGCTGAGGAGGAGTTCCCAAGCCACCTCCAACTCCTCCTTCGGCCGGTGCCCTGCCCCAGGCTGCCAGCTACGGCCAGGACCAGGGGTGTCAGCCCGCGCCCCCTGGGGTGACCCCACCTTTCACGGCCAACCCGTGAGGGCGGCGGTGCGGTCACCGGGCCCCCCACCGGCTCGGTTCCCCTCGCCCACGCCCGGGGGGAAGCTGGACCCTCCCCCGGCGCCACCCGGAGCTCAGCTCGGCCAACAGCCCGACTCCCTCCAGGCTCTCCTCAGCCGGTTTAAGGAAGCCCCGCCGCCGCCGCCCCCCGGCGCCGGCCTCTGCCCTCCCTCGTCGCCGGGCACGGCCGGTCCGTGCCCCAGCCCCGCGATTCTCCTCCGCCGGGCTGGAGCCCTTCACGCCGGGAGAACCGCGGCCCAGCACCGGGGAGAGCTGAAGCGGCGAGCCCCGCGGAGCCTCCGCCGCCACGGCGGGAGGCGCGGCCCCGGGAAGGCGGCCGGGCCGCGGAGCGAACCCACTGCCCCCCCCCGCCGCTACTCAGGGCCCCGCAGCGACGGCGGCCCCACCGCCCCCCCTACCTAGCTGCTGCGGCGACGCCGGACTCCCCGGGCGGGCTGGGCAGGGCCCCGCCGCTGCTCGCCCCGCCGCGGCTCCTCCCTCCGCCGCGCTCGACGGGGAGGTCCCCCGACCCGGAAGCGCTCAGCCCTTAACCCCGCCCCGCGGCGAGCACCGCCCTATGGCAGCAGCGCACCCGCGCCGTCCGCAATAACTTCCGGGGCGGCGCGGCGGCGGGTTCGCCTTAGCAACCGCGTTGCGTTGCTAGGCGGAAGTGGCGCCCGGCGGGGCGGCGGGCAGGCCGAGGCCGGGGGACGGCGACCGACGGCCCCGCCGTAGGACCGGGCCCCGCCGGGGCTGGGGAGGGGTCGGACAGCGAGCAGGGCCTCGGCTAGGGCTCAGCAGCCAGCCTCCCCGGAGCCCCAGCGCCTTCCGCCCTGCAAAACCCACCGCCTCTCTGAGGGAGGGGGGGAAACCCGTCCATAAAACGGGAAAAAACACCCACGGAAAGGTGGGCGGTAAAATGGAGATCTTAAACTCAGCCATGCGTTCAGCCTGGCCTCGAATCGCCTCTGCCTGCAGCAGCTCCAAGGGCTGTTTGGAACAAGGGCAGCAAAGCGCAGCGGGAAGGAAAAGGCGGCTCTGGGAACACCTGGTGACCCCCTAAACGGCCCTCACTGCCCAGCTTTTCATGGCCACCAAGGAAACGTCAGGCTAAATGGTCATCACTGCCCAGCTTTTAGTAGTCACCGAGGAACCATGACAGGACAGGAGCAGGAACCCGCTGGGGGTCATCACCTGAATGCTCCCAGGCCGCTCTGGAGGAAGAGCTTGGCATTTCCCACAGGAATGTTTCAATAGCAAGACGCCTTGAGAATGGTGACAAAACACCATCAGGACGCACGCTTCATCCCCGACGCACCAGCCCCTGAGTCCATGGGCAACCTCCTTATCCAGCCATGCAGTCACAGCTCGGCACCGCACGGCCCCCACCAAGAATGAGCCACGGGTTAATTTTGAAAAATCACCTGGAAAATTTGTTTCGATCCAGAATTTAGGCATTATAATGATATATTTACCCCACTACCTCATATTCCTGGGGCTGGGCGTGTGAATTTTCCGCTGGTGCCATGATTAAGCAGAAAATATAGCCCAGTTTTAGTAAAAGCTGCTAATATTTCACTTTAGCTTTCTTACTTACTCTTTCTTTTCTTATACATGGGCACACTGCTGACTCGGTTACACCTTTTAAGTCGTCGATATTAGTATCAAAAAACGTCTTCAGCCAGCCAGCGACCCAAACAGCCCATCCTGGCATCACCACGTCTAACGCTGTCCTGCAATGAGCTTTTTTATGCACTTTTTGTCTCTTTGTGATATTACTAATAAAAAAAATTAAAAAATTCGCGTCACCCCATCATTGCTAAAAGGAAGAGGCACTGGGAATTAAGCACTTTTGAAAGGTTAAGATTCAGCACTCCCATTTTTCAGGTGCTGTAAGGAGAAAACTGATTCAAGGCACATCCCTGTTTGCATTTTGAAATATTCTTCATCGCTCAAACAGACATTGTACCACCATCTGATTTCTCCCCATTTCTGTTCTGAAGAATCCGGGAGCTCCCAAGGAGGATCATAATTCTGAAAAATTGTTTGTCATCAAACAGTTTTAGTCCGAGTGATTATTTTGGTCAGTTCACATTAGCCCTGTGATGACCCCCAGGGAGTTCAGCAGACCAGTGTGTTGCAAGACATATCGGGGTGATGGGCTCTCCTCGTTTGAGCCACACAGGACTAATTTCTCTTCTAATGCCTGGGAAAACTGCACTTTTAGAAGACTCTAGTGTCTGAATTCATGAAAATATTTACTTTACAGCCAGCTCTGGTGTGTGGATTTCAAGGTCTTGGGTGTTTTCGAGCACCCCAGGTGCAGGGACGAGGAGGAGCGAGACCCAGGCGCTTGCCCCAAGCTGCCAACAGGGTTATTCACACCATGAACAGCCCATTCAACATAAATTAGAAAGTTTGCTGAGGAGTTCTCTCTTTTTCTCTCTCTCTCTCCCTTGATGGCTGGGATCCTGAGAACTCCTTGCCCCGGTGCTGGAGCCCTGAGCCCTTCCCTTCCTCCTGAAGCCGCAGCGCTCGCAGGGTCCCACATTGGCTGTCCCTGCGGGGAGTGCACGGCTTGATGGGATGGGATGGGATGGGATGGGGACACTCCTTGTACATTTTATATTGGTGTCAGGATCAATATTGGTTCTTTAGTGTTATTAATATTAATTATCTGGTCCTATTCTATTAAACCTGTTTATATTTCCACCCTTGTTCTTCCCTGATTCCACCTCCCAGGTGGGGAGGGTGATAGAATAATTGTCCAAATGACAATAAATTGTTGTGAGTTTCTCAAACCATAACAAGGGGGCTTGCAGCTGACCCAGAAATGTCTCGGGTAGGTCAGGACCACCCCACCGGAGGTTCTACCGGTGAGCACTCGGCTCCGCATACCCCACCAAGAGAGGTGAGAAGCCAGACCGATTCCCGAGAAAGGAAACATCCTGCTTTTATTCTTGAAACTGCTGCAGCGTCTCCGGACGGGATGAACCGGCCGGTTGCGGCGGGAGCGGGTGGGCAGGACAATACGCCTTTGTGCGGGGCAGCGGGAAGGACAATGAAGCTCCTGTTCGGGGTCAGGCACAGGGAGGCACCACCCCGACACCAGCGACCGAGCAGCGTGGGCAGGGGGGCACCTCGCAGGACACTGGCGCAGAGAGACCTCGCGTCCTTCTGGGTAATGCTGGCCGTGAGCATGCCAAGAGAAAAAAAAAACACAGAGAAAAAAACAAAGATTCAAAGAGCATTCTTTGGCAGGAATGTGAGAGCAGAGGAGCAACCATGTAGAGTGAGAAGGTACCAGGGCCTTGTCCTTCTCTCCCCCGATGGAAATGCCCCCTGTAATCATTCAATTCAGGGCAGGAATATGCGTGAACAGGGGTTTTTTTGGGCATTTACCGAAATGAAAAGTGCTCCGGTGTGAGAGAGCGTCCTGTGCAACTCCCTTAGTGTAGGCAGGCAGCTTCTGAACTCAAATCATGGTGCCTGCAGCAGGGAGGCTTTATTTCAGGGAGTGAGAAGTGAAAAAAGTGGGAGGCATTAAGGGGACATCGTATGTGCCTCAGTGCAGCGTAATTTGGTACCAGCTTTTTTTCTAAGGAAAAGCCTTGAAAATCAGAAAAAGAGCCAAAACCACCTCATTTGGGGGATGAGGTCTCTGAGGTTTTGTGTTGGATTCCCACGGCGGGGCGAGAAGGCGCAGCCCGACAGCTGATGGCCCTTTGTCCCCTCCCCTCTGCCCGCGTCCCTGCGGCAGGGACATCTGCTCACCCCGCCGACCAGCTGCTCCCGGCACGGCACCGGCTGCAGGAGAGCCGAGGAGGTCTTTCCAGCCCAGCCGAGCTACAGCGAACAGAAGTGTTTGGTCTGTCCTGTTCCGGACACGAGGGCAGAAGGACTCTGCTGGGAAAAGCTCGAAAATGCTCTGGAGCAGCAGGACTTTGCGATTATCCCACGCTACTTATAGAGGGAAAAGCCTTAGGCCATGGGGATGGAAAAGGATGGGCTCCATCCCACCACACTCTTGCCCAGACAAAGATAATTTTACCCCCTAAGATTTAAAATTCAACATATCAGACCCTTAGGATTTCTTGCCTTCCAACCACCACTATCTCCTCTCCTAAACACCCTGTTTGTGCTCATTTTGCAGTTGCTTTTGGAGCATCCAAGAGCACCTACTGAAGGACACATCTAGTTGTTCCAGCAGCAACCCCTCTGTGCTCTCACCCCATCTCCATGTCCTCTTTGCCTGCTCTCCCCCCATACCACCCCTTGCCCTTTTCTCCCCACCCCCACGAGGCTCAGTCCAAGCCCCATCGCAGATGGAGGAAGGGTGTTTTGGACATTCCATGGGGAACCAGCCCTTTTCCCAGGGGAGAAGCCTTGCTTCTGTTGGCCTGCATTGGCTTGGTGGACCAAGAGCCATCAAGGAGCTGGGACCAGCAATGACCCACTCACAACATCAGTACATCCAGCAACCTGCAGGAAAGGTCCAGGTGCCACCAGCCTGGGTCCAAAGACCATGACCTCCCTGCACCTGGGGAAGAATAACACCCTGCCCCAGGACAGGTTGGGGCTGACCTGCTGGAGAGCAGCTCTGCAGAGAGGGGCCTGGGACTCCTGGTGGACACAAGTTGCCCATGGGCCAGCAATGTGTCCTTGTGGCCAAGAAGGCAAATGGTCTCCTGGGGTGCATTAAAAAGCGTGGCTGCAGGTGGAGGGAGGTCATCCTCCCCCTCTGCTCTGCCCTGGGGAGGCCACAGCTGGAGCACAGTCTGGAGCACTGGCTGCGATATTCTCGAGGTCAGGGGTCAGAAGAATAATTTGGACCATCTGCAGAAACCTCGGCATGTTGGAAATGGGAAAAAAACATCTGCTGGGGGGAGCAGGTTCCCCCCGCTGTCTGTCCCTGCCCTTCCAGCGCCAGGTTTGAGCAAACCATGGGGATTTCACCCCTGAAACAGAGGGTGATTTTGCTGATGCCATTTTCCTGAGGAGACCATTACTTTGTGAGGCAACACTCGCTCTCGGGAACCAATGAGCGATTTCAGTTTCTCGTCCATACACTTATCCGTTACTTAAATAAGTACATTGAAAAAAGACAAAAGGAGCCTTGCGCTGGTCACTGGCACCGTCAGGGCTTCGGTAGCTGGAGATGCTGCTGACATCTATTGTCAGCTCTGGGTATTTATTTTTTTTTTTAAGGGGATGCTTCTAAGTGTGTTACTAAGTTGAGGTTAATAAATTGTCTAGGTGACGGTGGTGGATCTTACGTTGCTGGCAGGTCTCAGCTTGCTCCTGTTATCTATTTTAAAAATTACATTGAAAATCCTAATTACAGCAGGCACTGGGATTTAGCTGGTTTTGTATTCCCTTCTTTTTTTCCCCCGTTAAAAAATTGGAGTTGTGGTGTTCATATGGATTTAACCAAAAGAGCATTGTTATCAAATAATTCTTTAAACTTACAAGAAATGAGCTGAAAGGTGAAAACTACTTTGTAGTAATGACAGTAATAACAACCAGCTGGATTTCCAGCTGATTGTTCCCCTGAAGAGTTTCTCCAGACCATACCCCTCGCCCCAAGACTCTAGAAATCCCATCGCACGGGGGCAAACCTCTGTGACACGGTGTAACATTGCACCGAGAACAGCCATAAAGCCCATTTACCCTTGTCTTGAGTTCATTTTCAACACCGTATCAGACCCTGCTTTACCACGTTAAACTTCACTATTAATTATATTGCTGGATTAAAGCATTTGTAGCCATAGATGTAAAATGTTCAGCAATATATTTGGGGTGGCACCTACGCAGGGCTGTTTTAAGGAGAATCTTTCTGATTAGAGCACCAAGAAGGCCAATGGCATCCTGGGGGGCATCAGGAAGAGTGTGACCAGCAGGTCGAGGGAGGTCATCCTCCCCCCTCTGCTCTGCCCTGGGGAGGCCCCATCTGGAGCACTGGGTCCAGTTCTGGGCTCCCCAGTTCAAGGAGGACAGGGAACTGCTGGAGACAGTACAGCAGCAGACTACAAAGATGATGAGGGGACTGGAGCATCTCTCTTACGAGGAGAGGCTGAGGGACTTGGGTCTTTTTAGTCTGGAGAAGAGAAGACTGAGGGGGGATCTGATCAACGCCTATAAATACTTAAAGGGAGGGTGTCAGGAGGATGGGGCCAGTCTTTTTCCAGTGGTGCCCAGGGACAGGACAAGAGGAAATGAGCACAAACTTGAACATTAGAAGTTCCATCTAAACATGAGGGGGAACTTCTTTCCTGTGGGGTGGCAGAGCCCTGGAAGAGGCTGCCCAGAGAGGTGGTGGAGTCTCCTTCTCTGGAGACATTCAAACCCCACCTGGACACGTTCCTGTGCAACCTGCTCTGGGTGGACCTGCTTTGGCAGCGGGGTTGGACTAGACAATCTCCAGAGGTCCCTTCCAACCCCATGTGATTCTGTGAAAAAAATCAAATAGATGAGGTTTTTGGATATGGAAACCTTCTTCAAGTTTTGGGGGTCTTATCTATAAATTTTATTTCTAGTTGTCTGGAGCTCTTTTGCTTTAGCACTCTCTCCCTCCTAAATTTTTTCCCCTCTCATTTTCAGAGGAGCTGGGTGCTGTTCCTGCTTCCCCTCCGAAGGCTGGCAGCAGGGGTTCGGTGGGAGCCAAATTGGCCATACCCCTGTCCCAGCCACAGCACAGCAGCCCCGCTCCCATGCTGAAGATTCCTATCCACCAGGATAGGAACGCACCCGAGCAAACACCTTTTCCTGCATCTTGCCCAGAAACTGCTGTTCCTTGAAAAAAATTTCAGCCTTAACTTTCAGCCTCCAATTTCTGACCTAAACCTTAGGGTTTTCTTTTACCTGTGTGGAGTGAGCATATGTATTTATTAGAAGCAAAAGCAGCTTTAGCTGCTCCTTAGTACTGAGTTTTGCTCTTTTATGAGATTTTATGGCAAGGTAGACATGCATCACACAGGCAACTATTTGATGAGCAACTATTTTAGAGCGGTTCCATGGTGTAATGGTTAGCACTCTGGACTCTGAATCCAGTGATCCAAGTTCAAATCTCGGTGGAACCTGGTATCTTTGGGGTTCTAATTGACAAGTGACTGAATATGAGCCAGCAGTGTGCCCAGGTGGCCAAGAAAGCCAACGGCATCCTGGCTTGTATTAGAAATAGTGTGACCAGCAAAAGTAGGGAGGTGATTGTGCCCCTGTACTCAGCACTGGTGAGGCCACACCTCGAGTATTGTGTCCAGTTTTGGGCACCTCAATACAAGAGAGATATCGAGGTGCTCCCTCCAGGAAACGAAGCTGGTGAACGACCTAGAAAACAAATCTATATGAAGAGTGGTTGAAGGAGCTGGGACTGGGACTGTTTAGTATGAGGAAGAGGAGGCTGAGGGGAGACCTCATCACTCTCTACAACTACTTGAAAGGACACTGTAGAGAGGTTGGTGCTGGTCTCTTCGCACAGGTAACTAATGACAGAACGAGAGGGAATGACTTCAAGCTCCAACAGGGTAGGTTTAGACTGAACATTAGGAAAGAATTTTTCACAGAAAGAGTGGTCGGGCATTGGAATAGGCTGCCCAGGGAGGTGGTCGAGTCACCATCCCTGGATGTGTTTAAGAGTCGTTTAGATGTGGTGTTGGGGGATATGATATAGGGTAGATGGTTGGACTCGATGATCCCAAGGGTCTCTTCCAACCTGGACGATTCTATGATTCTATGATGCTGAGCTTCCTTTGTGCATGCTCTTCTCATCCTGCCCTTCAGCAGCAGCATATGTTCCTGCTCCATCAGATTTTAACTTTTTAACATCAGAGCAATACAGAGCCTGTTTGTTCAGGTCTCCGCCAGCGCTGTTCCTCGACTACGGGCCTGGGAGAGCAGCCTTGATTTGTCAAGAGTAGCTCTTGGACCTTCTCCCTTCCTCAGCCTGTGGCTGCTGAACGTGATGAGCGCAGGAGTTGATGCTGGTGACATGCAGATCCGAGAAGAGCCCAGCATTTTTTGCAGGCTCCCAGGCAGCTTCAGAGGAGAAAGCGAGATTGAGGACTACAGCTTGTTTGGCGGGTCAAATGGGAAAGGAAAGAGCCACCCATGGAGCCTCCACAGCCGCGGGACCTGAAGCAGTACCTGCGTCCCTCTGCCATCGTTGTGACTCCCCGCTGGGGAATGCCCACCCCAGCTCTCATTAAGCCTGAGCATCCCAACAATGCCAGCCCATTTCCTCACCTTAACGAGCCCTTCGCTGCACCAGGAGCACTGCACTCCGGCTAAGGAAGGGCAAGGAGAGCATTTCTGGAGGCTGAGAGCCTGTCCTTTGCCAGAAAGGCTAAGATAACTAACCAAGTCACTGCAATCATGAAGACCTTCCTGCTTCTCCACACCAAGAAACAAAATACCTGCTGTGGGAGCACGGGGCTGAGCCATTTCCTGCCAGACACAGGTACCGACTGTTCACAACAGGGAACGCAGAGAATTTCACTGAATTTCACTGAATTTTTTTAGAGTTGGAAGGGACCATATAGATCATCTAGTCCAACTCCCCTGCTGAAGCAGGATTGCTTAGAGAATGCTACTCAGGACTGCATCCAGGCGGGTCTTGAAAATCTCCAAAGAAGGGGACTCCACAACCTCCCTGGGCAGCCTGTTCCAGGGCTCTGTCACCCTCACCATGAAGAAATTCTTCCTCATATTTGAGTGGAACCTCCTATGTTCCAACTTGTGCCCGTTGCCCCTTGTCCTGTCACTGGGAACCACTGAAAAGAGTCTGGCTCCCTCCTCCTTCAACCCACCCTTTAGATACTTATAGGCGTTAATAAGGTCTCCCCTCAGCCTTCTCTTCTCCAGGCTAAAGAGTCCCAGCTCTCTCAGCCTTTCCTCATAAGGGAGATGCTCCAATCCCTTAATCATCTTTGTTGCCCTTCGCTGGACTCTTTCCAGTAGTTCCCTATCCCTCTTGAATTGGGGAGCCCAGAACTGGATGCAATACTTCAGTTGTGGCCTCACCAGTGCAGAGTAGAGGGGGAGAATGACTTCCCTCGACCTACTAGCCACACTCTTCCCTATGCAGCCCAGGATTCCGTTGGCCTTCCTGGCCACAAGAGCACATTGCTTGCTCATTGTCATTTTGCTGTCTACCAGGACTCCCAGATCTTTCTCTTCGGAGCTTGGCTCCAGCAGGTCCACGCCTAACCTGTATTGGTGCCTGACATTCTTCTTGCCCAGGTGTAGCACCTTACACTTTTCCTTGTTGAACCCCATGAGGTTCTTCTTTGCCCAGCTCTCCAGCCTGTCCAGGTCTCTCTGGATGGCAGCACGGCCCTCCGGGGTGTCAGCCACCCCACCCAACTTGGTATCATCAGCGAACTTGCTGAGGATACACTCTGTCCCCTCGTCCAGGTCACTGATGAATATGTTGAACAGGACTGGACCAAGTATTGACCCCTGGGGGACACCACTGGTTACAGGCCTCCAGCTTGAGCCTGTTCCATTAACCATTACCCTTTGGGTCCTGTCACATAGCCAGTTCTCAATCCACCTCACTGTCCCCTCATCCAGCCCACACTTCCTTAGTTTTCCAATGAGGATGTTATGGGAGACAGTGTCAAAAGCCTTGCTGAAGTCAAGGTAGATGATATCTGCTGCCCTCCCCTCATCCAGCCAACCAGTTATGGCATCATAGAAAGCTATCAGATTGGTCAAGCATGATTTACCCTTGGTAAACCCATGTTGCCCACTTCCAATAACCCCCCGCTCTTCAACTTGTTTGGAGATGACATCTAGAATGAGTCTCTCCATTACCTTCCCAGGGACGGAGGTGAGACTAACTGGTCTGTAGTTCCCAGGGTCCTCCTTCTTGCCCTTTTTGAAGACTGGTGTGATGTTGGCCTTCCTCCAGTCTTCTGGCACCTCTCCTGTTCTCCATGACTTTTCAAATATGATAGAGAGTGGCCCAGCGATAACTTCTGCCAGCTCTCTCAGCACTCGTGGGTGCATCCCATCTGGGCCCATGGACTTATGAATGTCCAGTTTGGCCAAGTGGTCCCGAACCTGGTCCTCCTCTACTGGAGGAAAAACTTCCTCTCTCCATACCCTCCCCCTGGCCTCCAAGGCCAGAGGTTCATGAGGGGCAGCCTTAGCAGTGAAAACTGAAGAAAAGAAGGCATTCAGCAACTCTGCTTTCTCCGTGTCTTCCACCACTAGGGTGCCCATCTCATTCATCAGTGGGCCCACATTATCTTCCTTTTACTGTTTACGTACTGGAAAAAACCCTTTTTGTTGTTCTTAACTGTAGTGGCCAAGATGAGTTCAGAACATCTTGCGCAGCTACTGACAGAGCAGCCTGCTTGGTCGTTATCCTCAGCTTGCTAAAAAACAATCAGAAAGCAAGTTTTTTTGTTATTTGTTGTGACATCTCAGCAGTCTGTAGTTTTTACAGCACATCATCACAACCTCTTTGCCCTTAATTTATGTAACCTCTTTAAAAATTTCTACCACAGAGAAATCTTCACTTGCTACTTCTCATTCAAACAACTTTAAATGCTTTTCTGTAACAACCCTCCTTTTTATTCTAATTTTTTAGAATTTCTAATTTTTATTCTAATTTTTTATTCTAATTTTTAGCAAAAATTTTTGCTAATTTTGAGCAAGAGACTTCTAGACAGTGTTCCCCACTTTTCTGGGGATAAATAGCCCAGGCTGATCGACTGGAGCCGCCACTAAATTATCCTCCCTTGCAAACACTCCCCTTTTCATCAGCTCCACTTGCTCTGGTCATTTGTGGTGCTCCTCAGGAAGAGCTACAGCAGAACCCCCAGGAGTAAGACCCACAGCTGCTCTTCCGCAAGACCCCGCTCAATCTTTCATATAAGTTACCCCCAAAAGTTGTGGGACAGCCCTTCACGGTAACACGTTTTATTTATTTTTAAGCAGTTTATTGCTCCCCAGGCCTTCAGGGGGTTGATTCATTAGATTCAAAGAGATTCACCTCTAAATTGTAGCAAGTGGCAGCTGCCCTTCCACCTCACCAGTGTCTTTTCAAATCCAGCTTTCCCACCTTTGGACAAAGAGTTCCCCATTAACAGCTTTTACTTCAATAAAGACACAACAGGGATGTCTTTTTGTGTTTCAGTGTATTTAGAAAACTGCTTTTTAAAAATGGAACAAGCAAAATTGTGCAAGTCTTGGGCAAGGACAAGGCAATGGGAAGATAAAAGCTGCACGGTACAGAGTCGTCACTGAGGAACTCAAGGAAACCAAGATAAAAATTAAAACAGTGATTTACACTGAATGCTAAGATTTAAAAGTATATATTAATTTCACCATAATTTTGCAAAAATGTTCTTGCAGCCTCTCAAACACACTTTTAGTTCTGTACAACTAATGTTGTTGTTAAATGAGCTGAACATAAGCCACAACACGCTGTAAAAAACTATACAAATAACTGGAGTCTGGGAGACGTGGTTTATTGCCAGTTGGGGTCAGATCACGTCTGCTCTTCCTCAGAGGACTTGCCATCTTCTGTGGGATCTGGAAGCAGGGGAGGACCTCTGTAAAAAGCATTATCAATTCAATTAGCAGAACTCAACCAAGGCTATAACTAACAAAGCCCTTCTCCTCCAGGCTAGGTTACCTAAATGACTTTAATTAGCCCCAGACTGCACCTAGAGACATTAGGATAAGGTACCTTGTATCATCCTAAGTGCCAGGACCCAAATGAAGCAGCTCACACCTACCTTTCCAATGGGAAAGCCTGCTTCAGCGTGGAAAACATCCACACACTGATACACCCTCGGTCACCCTCTGCGTGTCCTTCTCCACCCAGAGGGACACATGCAGGTCCCACAGCATTTCCAGAAGGCTGAAAATTCAACTCCCATTTCAATCCGAGTTTCAACCTGACTAACTTACCCAGGGCGACTGAAAAAAAAAAAAACAACAACCAGTTGCACGGTGAAGCGAGAGCAGCTCCTGCTTCTTCCAGAACATACCGGGAAGCTGTAAATCATTTAGATGGCGACACTGCGCGTTCTCTGTGGGGTTATTACCACCTGGTCATTACTCAGCCAAACAAATTTCAAATGGGAGAGATTAAAGTCTTGCAGCACTACAGTACACATCTTTTGTTTCTCCAAGAGGTAGGGTATGCTTAAAAGTCTTTATTTGCTTGTCCTTCGAGACATTTCAGAACCAATTTTTATGCCCCCTCCAGACAGTTTGGGATGATCTGTATTTGGTTAAAAAAAAAACCCTTGCCAATTGAGAAGAGAGCCTCTGTAAGACACTGCTTCACACACTGCTGCCTTTTTAGTCAGTAGTGCTGCCTACAAGTTAATCTTTGAAGTGTCAGCTTGACAGAGCAATTCAATTCCTGATGTACAGAAGTCGTTAGCAGTCTCCCAAGCTGTTCTGAAACAGAGCTGACAGCCAGAGAGTCACATCGCTCTCGTCTGTATGCAACGAAGTGTGTCTGAGCACAGAGGATTTGCCTGAACTACTAATTACTGCACCCATTTTCAGAAACTCCCCACGAGGTCAGCAGAGACAGGTGCTGCGTTTTACCAGACTTTGCTGAGAAATATTATTCCAGAGAGGATAGGAAGGTTAGCAGATGCACCATCAACTTTTTAGTGGTCACTTGCGCCTTCAAAAATAAATTTTATTTTCAAAGCAGCCACAGAGGAAAACTAGTCTTGCTTTGTTTCATGCAAGGACACACTGACAGCCCTCGGCACAGCCCGTGCAGGCTGCTCGGGGTGTTGTTTGGAAGTGCCTGGGATTTCATTGTTTAGTGTCACCCCACAGACCACACTGACTATACTGGTGCACACTCTAAAGCCACGCCACAGAGCACCAGCTGCATGCGCTGCTGCTGTCCTGCAGGTGGTTTTAGCTCTCTGTTATGCTTCAGACAGCTTTTTAATTATTTTTTAAGGAAGTGAACATTAAGTTGAAGCAGAATGTCCTGAGAGCCAGGCTACAGCCGACCACCAGAACTCCTCACGCGTGCAAAACCTGTTCATTTACCTACTGCATTTTGCCTCTCTGATACACCGAGTGCCCCTTCCCTGCCCGAGGTACGACCCTTCTGCACCTCCTTCAGCCCCTCCTCGGTGCAATTTCGGTTTGCGGGGACTTGCAGCGCCGGTTCCAAGGAAACCTGAGGCTAAACATGCTCCTAAGCAAGCCCCAGCGTTCACAGGGGGATCGGAGGGGAGGCAGACGCGGGCTGGGGGGAGGGAAGCAGTGGAGAGCTGTCAGCCCCCCCCACCCCCCCGAGCCCCGACACCTACTTCGTAGGGGCCGGCCCCAGTCCGCTGCTCCCCGCCGCCTCTCCACCGGGCTCCCGGTTTTCCTTCTCCGGCAGCCGCAGGAAGTCGCCGATGCCCTTCTGCCAGGCGGGGACGGGCCTGGGGCACACCGGGTTCCCCCCCACACGGCGGCCTTCGCCTGCGGAGAGCGTGGCCGTCAGCCCCGCCGCAGGCCGGCCGGGCGGGGAGCCCCGGCCGCGCCCCGCTCTCACCTCTCTTGACGGCCGGCGACGGTCCCGCATTGAGGCTGCTGGAGCCCAGCACCTTCCGGGGAGCCCTGGCGACCAGCACTGCGGGGAGAGCGGAGCGGTGAGCAGCGGCTTGGTCATCCCGGTTCCGGTCCCGGTCCCGTCCCGTACCTTTCCGGCCGGCCCGGCCGCCGCCCGCCTTCGTCCGCACCATCCCCGCCGCTCGCCCCGCGCGGAAGATGCCTCCGCCCGCGGGGAAACGCCATTGGCCGGCGCCCGCCAATGGGAGCGCGCCGGGACGCGCCCCTCCCACCGCTGTCCTCAGCCCCGTCCCCATCAGGGTCCTTCCCTCAGCCCGCTCCCATCAGGGTCTTCTTCCCCTCAGCCCGCTCCCATCCGGGTCCTTCCCTTCAGCCCGCTCCCATCAGGGTCCTTCCCCTCAGCCCCGTCACGTTCAGCCGGCTCCCATCGGAGCGGTCACCTCAGCGCCGCTGCCCTCAGTGCGGGTCCCGGCAGTGTGAGTACCCTCAGGGTCTCTCCCCTCAATGCGGGTCCCCTCGGAGCCCCGCTCCCCTCATCTCCGCTGCCCTCGGACCCGTCCTTTCAGCTCGTTCCCTTCACTGCCGCTCCCCTTAGCACGGCTCCCCTTCGGGTCTCTCCCCTCAGCCCGGTGCCCTCAGCATGGCCCCCTCAGGGTCTTTCCCCTCAGCCGGCTGCCCCCAGCTCCCCTGGCACCCCAGCCCCACCGCGCAGCACTGGCACTCCCTGGTACCACAGCAGTCCGAGGGGAGAGGAGGAAGGGTGATACTGCTCCTTGATGTGACAAATCGTGATGGCTGTGCTTAGCTGCGGGCAGGGCCGCTAACACCACCCAGCCTTGCCAAGAGAGGGATATTTGTTCCCTTCCCAGGTGCTTGCAGATGTGAAACCTTGGCTCTCAACAGTTTGCTGCCTGCCCGCAGCATTTTAAAAAAAAAAAAAGAAGTCAGTGAGCCACGGTGGCTGGGAGCACAGAAAGCCCTGCAACACGTCACATTTTGGTCCCAGACACTTTTTTTCAGCACCAGTGTGAATTCAGATGGGTCCAGTGTGAGGGAACAGGGTGGGAGAACTTCTCTGGCTGAAAAATGATGTTTCTGCATGGTGTTTTTCAGCATGTTCCTGGATCGGAGGCACCGCAGGACTGCACAAACGTGGTGGTGGCACATCGATGGATGATGGGCAGTGCTGGGGGGTAATCCATGTCCCCCGGGAGCAAGCTCCATGTCCCCGGGAGCAAGGCGGTGTGCCAGGAGGGACACGGAGGCAGCTGGGGAGCACAGCTAGGCATGGCGTCCAGGCACTGGTGGGGCAGGGATGGGACCTCTTCTTACCTCCCGCCTCCAGGCTGTGCCCAGAGCTCCCTCTGATGTGAGGGTCTCACTATGCTTTAGCCTGGCAGCTGCTGGGGCCAGAGGCTCCGGATGAACCCCTCTCCCAAGACCCAGACGGGGCTGGTTTCTCTAAGAAATCACGCTGTCCTTCTCCAGTGTGTCCAACGTCTCAGCGATGTTGGTCCCAAATACATCTATCTTTAATGCTCCCTTTATCTTTTAATGTTCATCCTAATGTGTGTTTGCTTAACCAAGCTTTTAGTGCTGGCGTTTATTCATTTTTTTTTTTTTAACGATGGTGTAATTCTCCATCCCATATTTTTTGAAATTTTGTGGTGCTGGCACCCTTCGGCAGAGCCCTGTCACCACCCCAGTGGCACAAGCGAAGGGATTTGGGGACAGGGTGCTCACTCAGCGAGGGCTGCTGCCGCTCCCCCGGCCTCACCTCATACCGCTGCCCCGCTTCCCCGGCAGCGAGGGGGGAAACAAGGGCCGCCTTCCCTCCCCTTCAGCCCCCGCGGGGAGCCCCGGAACGGTGTCGCCGCGGCCGCGTTCCCGGGGAAGGGCGGTCGCCGGGGCGGTGCGGCGCCGTTTGCCTTCCCCCGGGCGGAAGATGGCGGCGCCCAGCCCGCTCCTGGCCTGGTGCGTCCAGCACCTCCGCGGAGACTTCGGGCTGGACGTGGGCGAGGAGGTGGTGAGGTGAGCGGGGCCGGGGCCGCCGGGGTGGGCCGGAGCCGGGGCCGGGGCGGGTGCCGCTCGGGGACGAACCCTTCGCCAGGGCCTAGCGGGTCCCTCCTCCCCGGTCGGCTCTGACAGGCCGCGGTGGCCTTTCGCGTCGCCTCCGGCCAACACAGAGGGGAAATGGTGTTTTCAGAGCCACTCTCGGGCGATCTGCGCCCTGGGTTGTCCCACGGGTGGGTGTCCCGTGAGGAGACCGGGGGGCGGGAGGTGGCACGGTCCTTGTGGGTAGGTGAGCAAGGGTGTGCTGTTGTCACCTTGTGTTTGAGCAGGAGCTTGTTGGTTTATGGTTAGATTTTTTATGTTACTCGGTGGGAACTGGAGTCTTAGAGTGAGTTTTTTAGTGTTTGGCAGAAGGATCAGAGGGATGTCGCTGCACTGCAACAGGGGGAGAAAGATATTTACTTTCCGTTTTTTTTTTTTTTTTTTTTCCAGTGAAAGAACCACAGGGGATTTCCCAAGGTGTCTGTCTCAAATTTTGACTCATAAACCCATTCCTTACCACAGTCTCTGCAGAAACCTGATCTGAAGAAGGGAGCTGTGTTGCACTCGTTGCATATATGTGCCATTAGGTCGTTGGTTTCCTCAGAATAAAAGCCCCCTGACCCATTTTGATCCATCCTGTCTCTTGCAGGTACATCTTGTCAATAACAAACGAGGACGAGATCCGGGAGTATGTCATTGACCTCATCCAGGGGACCGACGGGGAGAAGAGTCGGTTTGTAGAAGAGCTGCTCTCCAGGTGGCGGAAGTCCTCCCAGCTGCCCTCTGAGCCTTTGCCAGGGTATCGGAAAAAGGATGGTGAGTGGTACAGGGAAGAAGGAATTGAAGTCTCAAATAAGCTTGTTTCAGTTATACTTTTTATTAACAATTACCTGAAACCAATGCCCATGACCAGTCCTATTTCTGTACATTGTGGCAGTATAAAGCTAATTTTCATTCACCAAGAGGTTGGAGATGTCTTTCTATTGCTGGTAGTTACTCAGCCTTTGTGCTTTTGCACATTTCCAGAGACTTTGGAAGTGCCTCGGGCTGGAGACCCAGGGAAGAAGGGTAAACGCAAAGGAAGGAATAAGCAGGAGACGCCTGCGTACGCTGAGCCAAGTGCACATGTAGAGGAAGTAAAAACCCCCCTCGACCTGGCCAAGGTGAGTGTGTCTGGTACACGGAGCAGGCTGTGAGAGTGGCTGCTGAGGGCACGCTTTGAGCCTGCGTCGCGGGGAAAGGGGGTCCCATGCTGCAAGAGCACTGTCAGCGAGTTGTGCGGTTGCCCAGGTGCAATGAGGGGGTGGCTGTTCCCCTGCACCGACTGTTCAAAGCTAACAGCAGGTTCAGACAGGCTGTGCTTGTACCCTGGATGTGTGTGTCCGGGAGACTCACTGCTGTGGGGCAGATAATGTGAGGGTGGGGAGGAAGATTGTGTGTTTATGTCTATGATGGAGAGTAAAATAAGAATCAGGTAGTGACTATCTCAAAATGGATTTTACTCCTCCCCCAAAGAAACCTGGATGTGAGAGAGCAGACAATGGAAGTAGATGCTGTCATTAGTAGTAAAAGGTATTACTTTAAAGCAGAGATGTGAAGGTTGAGGAATTAAGGAAGCCATCAAGTGGGTAGAACATTCATTCTTGCTGTATTTAAACCTTCCCAGTCATGCTGAATAAAGCTTTAATTGGCAACTGAAATATTTCAGCTGCTTTGGGGAGGAGTCCTTGGGCACTAGATGGAGGGATCTGAGAGCTGTGGCAATGCTTCTCCACTGAGCAGCAGCTCTGGTTTGGCCGTTTCTTTTTCCTCTTCAGCTGTACTCCTGCACCTGTAGTGTTCAGATTGAGATGTTGTTCAATTTTGTGGAGAGATTTTTTTGCATTATGCATAAACAGCCTGAGCTGCAATGAAAGAAACTGCAAAATAAGAGCATAGAAACACTGAAACCCAGGAAATTCCGCTATTTTCAGGCAGCACAAGGCCGTGCAGCGAGCAGTAGTTGCCTTTCTCTGTGATAGTTAACTTTTTGCAGCAGACTTGCTTTCCATTCAGCATTTCCCACAGTCAACGCATCAAATGTGATGATCTTTGCCGTTAAATGTCAATGTAATTAGCCAGGCTGAATTTCTGGATTTTATTTCCAGTAGTGGATTTTGACTCAGAGCTGGGAACCCAAGCTCCTTCCTTAGGCCTGGATCCAGCTGTACACCCGCGGCACCGGCTGGCATCAAATACAGCGGATCGCTCGATTGCTGCCTGATGTGTGAGGGTGTGCTGTGCAGGAATACCTGTGTGGGTGTGCAGTGCACTCAACATGCCTCGTTAGACTTGCAGTGGAGTCCTTCAGGCTATAAATGTCAAGCAGGTTGCGCCTCCCGAAGTTAAATTCCATGATTTAGCCAGGTGCAACCGTCACCGAGCAACATCCAAATCCTGAAAGTAAGGGTCGCACCTGAAGAAATGGTGGAACTTAAATTTATGTTTTTGAATTGAAGTTTTCGTAGTAGGGAGGCTGCAAATTCTTGAAGTCCTTGTAAAAGTATTTGTTTTTAAGATAAAAACCCCATATTTTTTGAACTGGAGGGTTAAAAATGGACTGTAACGTTCCAGTTCCTTGTAGTTATCTTCTAACTTAATTTAAAAAAAACAACAGCAAACTGAGAAAGCTCTGCCAAGGTTTGCTAACCAAGGTCGCTTTATCTGGTTTTGATTTTTTTGGTTCCTGACAGTAGTGTTTGGATCTGGCAGTGGCAGTAAAGCCTGCTGGGTGGAACTGGGGGTACTGGAAGTGCTGCATCCACTTGTCACTGAGCCACTAGCCTGCTGCTATTGCAAGCAGATAAAAAGAGTTAAGGCAAGGCCCTAGTGCCACAGCACGGCCCCATCACTGAAAAAAGCAGCGTGGGAGGATGTGGCTGTAGAAGCAATAGACGCTGGCTGAGGTGTGGGGCAGGGAGCAGGGTCGATCCTCAAGCATGCAGCAGGCAGAGAAAGCGAGTTGTTGTTCTATGGAGAATGAAACAGGCTTTCTGGGAAAGGGCTTCTGAGAAATCCTCTTTTCTGTTGTCGAGAGAGGCTGTGGAGAGGAGAGGGAAAGAAAAGCTGCGCTTGAGCTGCAAGAGGATTTTCAAGTGTGTCACAGATATGACTAGTAAAAGCCCGAGAGTGTGTTTTTATACTGGAGTGCTGCTTGCTGAAATAGCTATGGGGAGTAAGTCCTAGTCTCTCTTGGTCATGGCTAGCACACAAGTCATGGCTGAATCCGGTCTCATCTAGCACTTGTGCCTGGAGTGTGCTGTGCTTGCTTTTCAAAGCATCTGTTTTTCAGTATCATCAGAGAAATGGTAGCAGTTGGCTTTGTTCTGTTCCTCTGGGATGATTTCTGTGCTGTAATTAATTCCTGCAATTAACTTCTCAACAATTCACTTCTCAACTGGTACCTGCTGGAGATGTCAGGTGGGAGGAGGAACCTATTGTTTCTCTGATCGAGGTGTAAGGAAGGTCTGAGGGAGAAAACAGAGAACTCCACTATGAGATTATTAATCCAGCCATCGAATATATCTTGCTTTGTTTCATATCAGGGTTTCTCTACTCCAGCCTGACCCAAAGCTTAGTCCCTCCCAAAGCCTGACCCTGTGCAGTTCCTGATTGAAACTCAGAGAGGTGAATCACAGAATCGCTGATGCTAAGTCATGAAATGAGGAGAAGAACTTACATTACAGCTAAATACTTGAACATGCAGTGCATGGAAAACTTCTGCTCAGGTGGCTGTGCTGAGTGGAAAACACAAAAAATGCTGGGTGGTGAACTGTCTGGGAATGACGAGGTCCTGCTGCCGCCAGCGGCTCTGCTTCTGGGGATAGGCGCACACAGGACTTCATGATTATGAGCAGGGTCTTGCTATAACCTAAATAGCCCTTGAAAATAAATCTGGCTGTAACTGAGTTGCTGTTTGAAGCTGTTAAATACCTGTGAGTTGATAACCCAGGACTGGAGGGCTGACAGCACACCTGCCATCTAGACCCTAGCAGTTTTAGCTTGCAGAGGCATCAAACATCAAGTGGATCTGCAGCATCCTTATGTCCTTGCTTTGTTTAGATTCCTTGGACCTTTTCTGGCAGGCCTAAGCTTGTCTTTCCGTTGAATCTGGGGTCTGGTCCAAGTTTCATTCCAGTTAGGCAGAGTAACCTTTGTCTGAGTCTCTCCAGCCTGTTCAAGGGTGGGTGCTTTCCCTTTGCTGCTGGTGTTGCAGTGTGAATACAGTTTGTTTATTTTTTTGCTTCTCAGGCCCAAGAGAACAGCAGTGGAGTCAGTGGCAGTAGCAATTCCTCTAAGAAGAAGCCCAAATATGTCAGCCTGTACACCAAGGAGGGGCAAGACAAGTTGGCCGTCCTGATCCCTGGCCGTCACACCTGCGAGTGCCTGGGCCAGAAGCACAAGCTCATCAACAACTGCTTGGTTTGCGGGCGCATTGTCTGTGAGCAGGAGGGCTCTGGACCCTGCTTGTTCTGTGGTTCCCTGGTTAGTGATGAGGTGGTTTTTATTTGCTGTGCTTGAATGTGGTGTAGTTTGCTCAGGGCTTTGAAATGGCGTGGGGCTGAATAGGCCTCTCGCATCAAAGTTCCTCTAGCAAAGGTCTCCAAGCTCTTAAAGCTGGGCAGGAAAGAACCTGTACTGTCTCCTTCTGGCGGAAGGAGAAGTGCTGTGGCTTTAAGTCAGTTTGTGTTTCTTTTATGATGTGCCGCTTCAGAGAGCAGAGAGGTTTCCCTCATAATTTACATGACTTTGGAGCTTGCCTGATTTATGACAGTCTCCTGTGGCTGTCCTGTGCATTACACTAGCGTCCAAAACTTGTGCAAGGCTTCAGCCCCATCCTGGGCACAGCCCTGGTGGCCTTGTAAGGGGTGGCGAACGTGGGCAGGGCCACTGTGCTGACTTCTCTTCAGCACTTGTGTGGCATGTGTCACTTGGGATACCTCTTACACCCTGCATTTGGTTGAAAGGGCACCTTCTGGAAAAAGAGGGTGAGTTAATGACTACAGATTAAGTAAAGTTAACTTCAGGAGAGAGGAAAATATTGGTTGGATGAAGAAAATGTTTTAAATCAGATTGGTTGCTATTTTTAAAGTGTGTTTAACTCCAAGTGGCCATCTAAGAGAGAGGACTTCTGTGTTTAGCGTTGCTCATCTGCTTGGGGAGGTTCTGAGTGCATTTCTTCTCCTTCAAGATCACCTGGTAGTGTGCTCACCCACAGAGCCGAGAAAGACCAGACTGTACATTTCTCCCGGATGGCTTTTAGTACAGAGTGAGCTTTCAGGTTTCTCTCTGTAAATAACGCGGAAGGGAAGGAGGTGAGGTCTGTCTCGGCTGTTTTAAACAGCTTACCCTGAGCTGTTGTCCAAGGCTCTGAAGCTGGTCAAGCACATGATGTCCTTCCTAAGTCTTCATTTTTTTTTCCTTAGGTATGCACTAAAGAAGAGCAGGACATTCTTCAACGGGACTCAAACAAGAGCCAGAAGTTGCTTAAGAAGCTTATGGCAGGTCAGTAGCAGTTACGTACCTGTAATATAATGAATCCAATCAGTTATGCAACAGCAGGAGCCCTCCTCTGCCTCACTGTGCTACAGTTGTCTTGATTTGTGTAGGAATGAGTGCATGTCCCCCCTGGTGTGTAAGTTGTCTAGATCCATTCACCCAAATTTTAAAGAACTGCTGGCAAAGTCTAAAGATAATTCTTTCTTGGGAGCTGACACCTGAATGTTTCTCTGGGATGCAAATTGCCAGGACCATTTGTGAACTTTATTTGCTTCAGACTGGTGGGCATTGAAGGGATGGCTGGGAAACTGGCTCCTCGTATCCTCTCAGCAGCATTTGTGGCCTTCAACAGAGATGATAACTGTGAGTGTCAAATGGCAGCGTATAATGTCATTACCCAGAGGCCCCCAGGCTGCTCGTTAGGCATTCCTGAGTCAATCACATGAACTGGATCATTGTAGCAGTCCTTGAAAATTAGGATGTCTCATGTGGAGTGTATACTGCGAAGATGCTGCTGCTGTCTGATTTGCTGGGGCTAGAGAGGTGGTGGTTAATATTTTCTGACAACTCTTCTTGTCTAACACTTATCTTGGGAGCTAAAAATAGGAACAGAGCCAAGGAAAGCAAGAGGAAATAATACCCAGTCTCCCAGAGAAGACCTGTGCATTATGGGGATGTTTGTCTGAGTTTACCTGAAATATAGCCAAGGTCACAGTGTTCTTGGTTGAAAAATACACTTTGCTGAAGAGCTGGGGAAATATTTACTCTGGGTCTCAGTGTCAACTTCTCTTTAGAGCTGCTGAGATGGCAGGAGGTCCTGTAAGTCCTTGAGAGTAACAACTGATCACAGAGCCGGTCTGTTCATAATCTTCCCGCAGAAATCCTGATGTATTTCAGGATCCTCTTTTCTTACCCGTTTTGTTGGTTTTCCCTTCAGCCCCTGCCAGGTCTTGGGCTGGTCATTATCTGCGCAGGTGAAAGCTGAAACGTGGTTAACTATTGGTCTGGGGAGTGAAAAAATGTGCATTGGTGACAAGAGGGAAATACAGGCCTTTGTGTTTCCCTGAAATAAAAGCATTAGCCTGTGTGAGGTCTTCTGTGAAATACATCGGTTTCTTCCATTGTGGAAAACCTTTTTTTTAATTTTCTTTTTCCCCTTTTGCTTTTTTGTTTGGTTTTTGGCCCCTTGTCAGAAATGGTAAGAAAGAAGAGGTGGTTGTTGGGAATAGATTTCTCCATTTCTATCGATAGCTGGTCTGAAAAACCTGCTGAGGTGTGTTGGGGGAGGATTTCGTTTGCAAGAGGCTCACGGAGCAGCAGACAGAAGGCTTGCTCTGTGCTTACCTGGCACTTGTCGGTGATCTGTCCTGACCACACGTCTCTTTGTGGAGGTAACAACGCTTAGGAGAGAGTTTGACTCTTAGGAGGGGACTCAAGGCCCCTGTGGCTGGTGATGGGTGGAATTTGCGCTGCCCAAATTGTTAGGAACGGGTGAAGGAGAATCAAAGACCTTCTCTCTAAATACCATCTAGTCATTGTCACTGTAGTATTTAAATGCTTCCTCCTCTTTGAAGGAGGGAGTCTGTGAAAGGGACCAGAGGGGAAATCAGGGCTTGAACCTGGTTTGAAAGGGTGCAAAGTTCTTTCAGCTCTTTGAATGGCATTTGTTTTAGGGGGCATTTCTGCAGCCAGGCCCACCGAGACTGGGCTTTAAACAACTGACCATTGAGTTGTGATTTGTTTTCTATCTCAGGTGCTGAAAGTTCAGGGAATTTGGATGCTATAAGCAAAGACTTACTGCCTCGACAAGAAGCTAGACTGAAGGCAGGCCTGGAGATGGCTGTGAAACACAAAGACAAGTTGTTGGAATTTGACAGGACAAGGTAAGATACTAACTGGGAGACTGTCGGGAAATACCATAAATTATCTGACAAGCTAAGCTGCCTTTAGTGGAGGGATTAGAGAGTTTCTGCTAAAATCTAGGCTGTAGCTACGGATTTCCTTAACCTTGGCGTTTGGTGGAACAAGAGTGAACCCCTTGAATGGGTCCTATTTGGATGTCCTTGCTTGTATAGAATCATAGAATCACAGAATGGTTTGGGTTGGAAGGGACCTGAAAGCCCATCCAGTCCCACCTCCTGCCCTGGGCAGGGACACCTCCCACCAGACCAGGTTGCTCAAAGCCCCATCCAACCTGGCCTTGAACCCCTCCAGAGATGGGGCAGCCACAGCTTCTCTGGGCAACCTGGGCCAGGGTCTCACCACCCTCACAGCAAAGAATTTCTTCCTGAGATCTCATCTCCATCTCCCCTCTGTCAGTTTAAAACCCTTCCCCCTCCTCCTATGGCTCCCCTCCCTGATCAGGAGTCCCTCCCCAGCTTTCCTGGAGCCCTTTTAGGGACTGGAAGGGGCTCTAAGGTCTCCCTGGAGCCTTCCCTTCTCTAGGCTGAACCCCCTCAACTCTCTCAGCCTGTCCTCACAGCAGAGGGGCTCCAGTCCTTGCAGCATCTCCATGGCCTTCTCTGGCCCAGCTCCAACAGATCCATGTCCTTCCTGTGCTGAGATGTCCCTGTCCCTATCAGTCCAGCTCTCTAGGGAGAACAGAAGGGAACCGGTAGAAAGGCAGGTTTGGGGCAGGCAGTGTGACTCTCCCATTGTGCTCATCTTCTACTCTTGTGGTTGTTTCTCACCAGCGTGCGTCGCACCCAGGTCATCGACGATGAATCAGATTACTTTGCCACGGACTCCAACCAGTGGCTCTCCAAGCAGGAAAGAGAGGCCCTGCAGAAGAGAGAGCAGGAGCTGCGTGAGCTGCGTCACGCCTCTCGGCT
Organism: Numenius arquata; assembly: GCF_964106895.1. Lineage (NCBI taxonomy): Eukaryota > Metazoa > Chordata > Aves > Charadriiformes > Scolopacidae > Numenius > Numenius arquata. The sequence goes on from NC_133586.1 coordinate 23,350,257, forward strand.
TGCCAAAAAAATCACCATCGACTTCGCTGGCAGGCAGATTCTGGAAGAAGACAATAGCATGGATGAATACCACAGCAAGTGAGTGAGAACTGGCAGCACGAAGGCATCCCCGAGAGCAGGGAGGTCACAATTGTTCTGGATGGTGGTCTGGTGAATCTGGAAGAGCAAGTGTAAGGAAAGCTGAGCAAGCCGACCCCTTGAAGGGCACTTCTGACACTAGGGAGCAGAGGTCTTTTTGGCTTGCAGCATATCGGCTCCTTCAGCACAGCTCTGCAGAGACCCCCCCCTCCTAAGCCCAACCGTGCGAGGCTTGCTCGGGGTTTCAGTAGCCGGCATGTCTGTTAAAGATAAAGCTGCCCTGGCAAGAGGTGTTGCAGAAGGCCTCTCCAACCAGAACCAATTCATCTCAAATTCAAACCAGGCTGAGCTTCTGCAGCAGAGAGGAGTGACTGTTCAAACTGGGAATCGGACCTGGCAAGGAAATCGTTTAGTGAGGGGAGGTGGTAAAAAATGCTTTGGGTCAGAAGAGTTTCTGCAGGAAGAAGGGGGACATTGCTGGGAGAAGCAGGAATTTTCATGCCTCTTGTTTGTGCTTGCAGACTGGATGAAACCATTGAAGCCATTAATTGTGGCACGCTGAGCCAGCCAGCTGGGAGCCCAGAAGCAAAGGCAGCTTTGAGTTCTGGTGTTTTAGTGAATCCCCGTCTTCTTCAGCCTGCTCCTTTGGTCAGTATGCGTTGAATGATTTCTACCAGAGTAATGACTAACTCTGGGAGAGTAGAGCTCAAGAATTGTGAATTGTAACATGTTTGTGGTACCGCTTTCCCCCCTGTGTCTGAGACATCCTCATTAGCCATCTGAGTTGGGGACAGAAAAGGTTTGCCAATGCCTTGCTCTCTTTCCTGCCCTTGGGAGGTTTCGTTTATTGGGGTTTTAGTCTCCTGCCTCCTTTTTAGGAAGAATTTCTGAGAGCCAGCTTAAGGTTGTGTCATTTTTTCAGCTCTATTTATGAAGCCTTTTCTGCCAGATTTCTGATTTCGAAAGGGCATAATCTCTCCCTTCCAATTCCACTGCAATTGTGGCATGCTTAGTGCACGCGAAGCATTTGCAGGTTGGATGATTCCCACATTTGAGTGCTGATGGCTGTGACTATGCTTTGAAAATTGTGTCTTCCTGTGAATGCTGTGAAACACCAGCAGGTAGATTTATTCTTTACATCCATAGTTTAGCTGTGATGCATGGAAAGGAAAAAACACACAAAGGAGAGCATGACGTCTCTTTTCCTCCTGCCAAAGTATCGCATGTAAGCGCAGGAAGCTTGCAAGGAGGGAAGGTGATCCCAGTAAGAGTAATATCTCTGTCCTTAATAGGATTTGCATTTGATGTATGTTTTTCCTAGAGAGGTGCTAACCTTTTTCTTATTTCTTTTGAACACTCTGAAGTGGGTGGACCAAACTGGTTTGCTCCCGCACAGGAAAGCCATCCATTCCACGGACGCTGGAAATGAGCCTGGCTTGGAGCGGAACAGGCTGCGGATTCAGGATCGAGAGCTGCAGGAGATCTCAGATGATGGTTGGTGCCTCAGCATGCACCAGCCTTGGGCTTCCTTGCTCGTAAGAGGAATCAAAAGGTACAGGGGTGGCCTGAACTGTGGTGTGTCTCAGTCAGCTCTTGCCTCGTAGGCGAGATAGGAGGTTGCGCTCCTCAGAGGACCTCTGTGGACTCACTGGCATTGTACAGTGACTGATAGCTACTGACAGCTCCAGGTTTGGAAGCCATGCTTCCTCATCCGCTGACGGTTTGAGAAGCCGGTGAATCCGTTTTTCGTGAGAGTAGCGAACCTGAAAGGTACAAGTTTCTTCACAGTGAGTAAATTTAGAGAGAGGCTGAGATTTCTGCACTGTAGTCACAGTGTACCTTTCTGGAATTTGAAAGGCAAATAAGATGAAAATGTGAAGTGTGTTCTCCTGGTCTTTTTGTCCATCATAAAGAAGGCAACAGTGGCACCAGGCTTTGTTAAAAATAACTAACCACCCGCACACTCCCCTTGCCACCACCGTTGCCTCTTGGCTAGGAGTTGGGTTGCAAAGAGAAGCTCCTTCAGCCCAGCATCCCTCGCGTGTTAATTCACATTTCCTACCACTAACATAGAATCTTCTTTAGCCTTTTTTTTTCCCTTTCCTTCACAGAGTTTTTCATTTTAGAGAGCAAAGCTTTTTCACTTCCCGACCTAAAGATGCTGTAAATCTTAATGTGCCTTGGCTTCTGCACCCAGGAGGTCTGGGGCTGCTGTCAGCCGCTCCAACACAGCCTGAGAGCCGCAGCTAACGACCACTTTGTACGGATGCATGGTCTGCTATTACTCCCTAGGTTGCGTCCTTACCATGCGTAACGTTTTGAGCTTGTAAGAGAATTGTACGAGCAGATTGTCCTACACATGTGTCTGACATACTGCTGTACTTGCAGGGGACTGATGTCCTTTTTTGCTGTCGCTCTAAAGCAGCGAGGACATGCTCTGCTTGTGGCTTTATTTCTTGCCCATCTCAGCTTTTGTCTGTAGTGCTGACACGTCACTTGAGTTTAAATAGTGAGGGCAAAGCTTAGCAGCAGGAATTGTGTAGCAAAACGTTCGATTGAAAAATCTGTCCTTGTGGGTGATTTCTGCTGAAATTTAAGTCCTAAGTTCTCCTTTATTCTCTAGGGTGGAGGGCAGGACCTGGTACACATCTCATAGAGGGCGGTTATGGATTGCAGCTACTGCTAAAAGACCTTCCCCTCAGGAAATCTCTGAACTGGAGACCACCTACAGAATGCTGCTCCAGAAAGGTGAACTTCTCTCCTTGGATCTTTGTATTATTTGGTACATTGAGCCACGTAATGAGCAGTGTCAGAAAGCCCCCTCTGCTGAGTGGTTATTACTGCTTCGCTTCTTAACCTTCTGTTCTTGAAATTCTCTTCATCCTTTCTACGTTTTGTCAGCCGAATGGATGTGGTGGCAGACTTTAACTCCATCCTTTAGCTGGTCACGTTCTCCAGGCACAAACACCATCAAATTGCACCTGGCTTCTGTGATAGCCTTTGACGGCAAAGGACTTCATTTTGTTCTCGGCTCAAACAACAAGCTATGGAGTGTGTGCTTGCCTGTGTGTGAAGTGGCTTGTGCTTCAATCTGTTTACAGTGGTGTTAAAGGCTTTTCACGTATTCTGACCTTGCGGAAATCAGGATTGAAAAGCTGCAGGTTCTCGGGAAGACGTTAGTCTCTCATGTGGGTGGGAGGATGCTGGGGGCTACACTGTACAGCTCTTTGTGTGGTGTTTCTGCTCATCACCCAGCTTAAATATCATACAGCAGGATCGTCTGCTCCCTTGTCAGGGCAAGGGGCTCTTCCTGCATTATATGTTCCCCTCTCAGAAGCCAAGCAGAGAAGGTGTATATATAATTAATTCTCCCAACCTTAGTCCTGTCACAGTGAAGATCCTGAGCTGGAAAAAGAATGACAGGGTGTTAAAATTGGTGTGTGTTTTCTTGTGCCTCAAAAAGTAGAAGTGCATGGTGGGAGGGAAAGGCACCTGAGGGATACAAGACCCCAGCTCTGTGTGGGGATGCGGGGCTGATTACGAGATGTTCCTTTTGATGCAGATGTGGAATTTCCAAGCGATTATCCCTCAGGGTGCCTCCTAGGCTGTGTGGACATCACTGATTGTTTATCGCAAGAGCAATTTAACGAGCAGGTGAGTACAGCAAATTAACCTTTACAAACTTGCATTAGCCAGCAAACTTTTAAAGTAATACAACTTGCCTCCATGGAGTGGTTCTAGAGAAGACATTGAATGGAGATTTTAGACTGTGATGAGAGAAGACACAACTACTACGCGGTCTTGTACGGCTAGAAAGAGAATGCACCAAGTAAATGCATTTCAGCAATGGTGGAAGGGAGCAGTGGACTAACACAGACTAATTCCATCATCAGTTTGGTTGAAACTAGTTTCTCACGTACTCTGGAACTCTTTTCAATAGGGATTCGCACCTGTTTAATTAAACCAATGCTGGCTGGAGAGACCATTCGGCAAGGGCTGGTGATGGCTATTGCTTCCCGTGCTGCATGGACGGATGTGCAGCAGGATGCTGTGGCTGAGCTGGGCTGTGGAAGACAGGAACCTGCAATGCATTAATGTTGCATTTCTTGTTTTTATCCTCATTTGGCAAACTCAGGAGCTTACATCTTACCTCCATGTAACTTGTAAAGCACTGATTGCTCCTGAAACTTCATGGGAGTCCTAATAGAAAGAATTGCTCCAAGTTTTGCCCAGCCAAGTGGCAATCTTTTGCTACCTCTGGCTATAACTATGTTGATCTTCCCATCTCAGGGAGGACTCTGGATTAGGAAGGATCAAGTACCTATTTGGCTGCTTTTGGAGTGCAGCAAGCAGCTCCCTGAGCACAGCCAGCAGAGACTTTGCAGTTATTGCAGGGATTTGTGTGGTAGAGGATGTGAAGGGAGACAGGAGAGCTGTGGGGTCTTCACAGAGACCCTGCAGAGAGGACACCTCGAGCCCCTAGATACAGGGAAGGAGGGACAGCTGGAGATTAAGTGGATCAAGACTCCCAAGGGAGTCAGGGGATGTTTGAGTGGCTTTTTGCGGAATGAGGCAGGTGGTTTGGTGACTAGGGACACAGATAAAGTTGAGGTACTGAGGCCTTCTTCGCCTCAGGCTCTCCCAACAAGATCTCTCAGAGATCTCGTCCTAAAGGCAGGGCACAAGGAGGAGAGGGATTACCTGTAGTGAAGGGAGATTGAATCAGGAGTCCTTTGAGGAATCTCAACCCGTACAAGTCCATGGGTGCTGATGGTGTGCATCCAAATGTGCTGAGAGAGTTGGCAGATGTCTTTGTGAGGCCACCCTTATGTTGGAAAGGTTATGGAGATCAGGAGAAGACCCTGATAACTGTAGAAAGGTGACTATCATATCCATCTTTAAAAAGAGAAGTAAGGATGATCCTGGACACTTCAGGCCAGTTGGCTTCCCTTTGGTCTCTGGGAAATTCATAAGGCGATTTCTCTTGGAAGCCAATTTTGGGCACATGGAGGAGAAGGACATTGGGAATAGCCAGTGTGAATTTACCTAGGGGTAAAATCATGCTTGACTAAGCTGATTACCTTCTATGCTCCAGTAATTAGAGTGGTGAATATCTTTTACTTTGTATTTGTCAAGGCTTTTAGCATGGTCTCCTGGAGCATGCGTGCATCCAAGGTGAGTCATTATAGTCTGGGTAGGTGGACTTCCAGGACTGACAACTGGCTGGGTCATTTGGATTCAAAGTGCCGTGGTGGTTGCCTTGTAATCTCCGTGGAGGCTGGTTGCAGGTGATGTTCCTCAGGGCTTTTTCCTTGAACTTCTCTTCCTTGAACTTTACCTTGAACTGCTCAGCAGCAGGGCTGCCATTCAGAGGAACCTCAACAGGCTGGAGGAAAGGGCTGACATGATCTTCCTGAAGGCCCAACGCCTAACCCTGCAGCTGGGGTGGACTCACCCCTGCTTCGATGCTGGGGAGCGGCTCTGCTGGAGGCACAGGGGATCTTGGCAGCCAGTGAGCAGAACGGGAGCCCTGGCAGCAAGGGGAGCTGGTGGCATGATCGCCCAGTGTGGCCAGAAGTGATCCTCGTTGCCTCAGCATTGGTTAAACCACATCTGGAATACTGTGATCACAAAAAAAGATCTTCATAAGCTGGAATGAGTCCAGTGGGAGGCCACCAAGATGGTGGGGGACTGGAGCACGTGCCCGGTGGAGAGGCTGGGAAAGAAAAGAGACCTTCCACTTCCTGCAAGGAGCTTATAGAGAGACAGGCAAACTCTTTGCTGATTACGTGGCAGGAGGATGAGAGACAAGGGTGATAAATTGAAAGGGAAGGTTTCAATGTGACCTAAGAGCAAAAACTTCCCCATGAGGACAGCCGAGCACTGGAGCAGGCACTGCCCAGGGGGGTTGTGCGGTCTCCACCCGGGAGGATTTTCAAGACCTGATAGGACAGAGCCTGGAGCAACCTCACCTGAATTCAGACCTTGCTTTGATCGGGTGGTTGGACGAGAGACCTCCTGAGGTCTGTGTCTGTGATGCTGTGGCCGACTCCAGGCCCAAAACCTGGAGTGGTGGCTTTCCTTGGGGTGTGTTTTGTTAACTCACAAAGCCTGCAGTTGGTACCAAGCCCGGCACGGCTGTTCTTGATACCGTTTCATGTCCAGTCACTCCACTGTCCCTTGTATAAGTCAGGTTAGATCTTATGGGACTCACCAGACCATCTAGGGCTTGATAGCGAACCAAGACCATCTTGTGAGACAGAATAAATTGATTCCTTGGGATGGAAGAGGAGGACACACCAGGCTGATGGATGTCTTCTTGCCATGAAGAGCTGGAGAGGCATCAGCAGCTGGGGGCTGTTTCTCACAGAAATTGGCATTCCCAGACCCTGCGAGGTTTTTTAGCAGAGAGAGATGGAAACTGGAGATGAAGAGAGTATTTCTGATGAGGTTGTGTGTCTTCTCAGTTGTGGGTGGAATGGGGAGAGGTTGGAATATGAGCAGCAGAGGGAGCTTTGGGACTGGAATACACCAAAATCTGCAGGAGTGTTTGGCCTTGTATGGGACCAAGTCTTAGGAGAGAGAAAAGGAAAGGACACTGTGGCTGGTGCTGGGTGTTTTTTGTCCCTGTAGCATCTACTGATTTACAATTTGGTTTTAAGTGGAGAATCTCATCCTTCTTCTTGGTGGAAAAATATATCCTGGTCTTTCACAAGTACTTTTCTCTCCCTAACGATTCCCCCTCTTCCTTTCTGGGTATGTTCTTCAGGCATTGGTAAAATGGCTGTGACAGTTTCCATTCTGGAAACTGAGCTGTAGGTAACTAGCTTTTAATCTTCCTGTAGAGGAGCCTCACAATTAGCTCTGGTCTCTATAAATTCCTCCCAGTTCGCTGGCACTGCTTGGCTGTAGAAGCACTGGGGGAAGAGTAGTATATTCCAAGAGCGCTGTTACCAGAGCTATTGCCGAGAGATTTACCTCTCTTCTCAGTGCCACGATGCTGTGGCGTGTGCAGGTATATATCTCACTGGCTTTTTGCTGCTCCCATATTGCAAACTATTTATAATTCCTAATTTGTTGCCCTTTTCGCAGTGGGCCATTTGTTTCCCAGGCCCACTTTATGTTTTCCCAGGCCATTTGTTTCCCAGTGTTTGTTTCCCTAAGCTGCTAAGATTGAATTCAGAGACCTGAGCATCCTTCTAAAGCTGGTTTATGAGGGAATATATGTTTTTGTGGAATGTCATGAGCAGCAAGTGCACCTGAAGAAAGCTGAGATTAATTTAATTGCCAATGCTCACAGAGTGAAAAAGCGTGCAGCGCCAGCTCAGATCTGAGCTGGATCTTGCTGGGAGTAGGAAATCCCTGTTGCTCATGCTGATGATTCAGCCAGGTTCGTCAGCCACCGGCACCAAAGCCACTTGTCAGCAGTGTCATCCATCCAGTTCTTGGTGGACAAAGACTCCTCCTCGCTTCAGGGGGAGAGGGAAAGGATGATGACGTGTTTTCGCCACTTCCGACATGCAGAAAACATTGAATATTTTCTAACAATCTGCAGTATATTAGCAAGTAAGGTAATGGGATGCAGCAGCAGAAACCTCTCAGAGAGCGAGCCACCGCAGAGCTCTTTCCAGGCACGGTGCTTTGACTCGCACCTCTCCTCTCACCAACTCACAATTGAAGCTTCTGCATTTTCCGGAAGAAATAATTTCACAAGTGCAGGGAAGCCACGTTTGCAGATTATACCCACTACCTGAAGATGAAATAGTTCCCTGTCCTGCTTCTTGCCTTTTGATGGTGGCCCTGCCTTTTTCAGAAGCCATGGAAGTTTGTTTTGACTCTCTGTTGAGACCATTGGTTCCCGTAGGCAAGGGAGACTCTTCCTGGTCTGTCTCTCCTGTGACTTTTCTATTATTTCTCAGTCTTTTTGATGCTGTCATCCTCCCCCTATTTAGTGCCGTCTGCAGATTTAATTTCCTTGCTGTTTGCATCTTCTCTCAGGTTGCTAATGAAAATGTTAGTGGCACCCTGCTGGTATTTTTCTATCATTATCCTCATTTAATATATTTTTTTACACTTGTGCTCAAAAAACAACATCAAGCAACGATGCTCTGTTTCACTGGCTGCTGCACCAGCAGACTCAGACCAAGTCCCTGCCCCGAGAGCTTGCGTTGTTATTAGGGACTGGTTATTTATCCGCGTTATTACCAGACGTGTAAGTCTGGCCTTGTGTCACCCCTTCAGAGGGCTCGGTCTCGCAGCTCTGCCCTGCGCACAGTATTTGAACACCGATCGAGGTTGTTGAAGTGGTTTGCAGATCTGCTGGGCCGTGCGAGAAGTGATAACAGAACAGGATCTCGTGCGCAGTAGCTGGCAGGGAGCAGAGGAATAGCAGAGCAGGGATGTCCTTGTGATTAAAATCAGCATCGCGTCAGATGACATCGTCCTAATCCCGGTCGTGCTACTTATTGCATGAACTAGTTAAATCCGTTCCTCTGGGTCTCTTTCCCATGTGGAAAATAAAGCAGTGCTTCCCCGTCAGAGATCAGATGTGCCTAACAGGACTGCTCAAAGCTGTCACCTTTGGATCGAAGCTGCTCTAGGAGCAGAAGTTATTATCAGGCAGGAAAGCCCACCCCAGGTACCATGTGTCCCCTGCTTTGTTCGCAGGGGACTGAAGTGAAAGCTGCTTTCTGAATTCAGCCCTGCTGAATTGGCTGGTGCCCGGAGCTCCCTCCGCGTGGCTCTTAAACCTCAGTATTTCCAGTTGAGCTTTGCACATCTTACACCTCCTCGGAGCGCGTTCTGGGCTCGTTTCCTTCTCTTCCTGGCAGCCACCCAAAAAGCCTTGGTCAAGACCAGAATGATCCCTTTGTTATGCTTTTCGTCGCTAAAGGTGACCTGGAAACTTCCCCCCCCCCCCCGCCGCCCCGTTGAGATGTGAGCATTGACGACAGCTTTTCCTCGCTCCGGGGCTGACGTCACCAACACCTTGAGCAGAGCAAGGAGCTGCTTTCTTTTCCCGCGTGAGGTGTCGGTGACTTCAGCAGTGCTCGCTGGGGAAACATGGGACGGTGCAGGCAGGGCTTGGCAAGAGCCTAAAGCAAGCAGGGAACTATTTACATTTATGCCGTTTTAATGTGCTCTGAAGTCCATGTTCATTTTGCTAATGACTTTGATCTCAGAGACTATTACTTTAACTGGAAAAAGAACATTTCCGCTGCTGCTATTTCAGTAGTTGATAGGTGTGTTTGGACTTAATTTGAATGCAAGCGTGCAGACATGCCGATATTTAGATGTAGCTATTACCTCGGGTTGAAATATTGGGTAATTATGTTTGACGGGAGTAAAGTGTTTATTTTTCATTTCTAGGTGATCACTTAGTGTCCTAAATCTGCACGAGGGAACACGTCTAAGCTATTTTTGGGCCACGAGATTGCAACTATCATTTAAATGGGCTCCATCTTTCCCTCTCAGGAAATTTGTGTTTAATTCTTGCCCTCCTCTTCCCTCCCCAGTGAAAATAACGCAAAAAAATGAGACTTGGGCACAAGCGTGCAGGACTCGCTTTAAATTCTCAAATAAGAGTGAAGAAGAAGGGTAGAAATTGTCTATATTTAGACTCCAGAAGGTGCCTGTTGAGATTATCTCCAAATAAAGGAACAATGGCCTGCTGGTAATATTTTCCTAAGAAAGAAGTTAACAAGAGGGAGAAACATGAACATATACACTGATGTATACTTTGAAGAACAGTATAAATAGGTAGAGACTTTTTACGAGGACCTTCTCCCCAAAGTAAAGGTTTCCCAGCGCAGGCTCGGAGCGAGACAAATGCTTGTTTGTGCGATGCTGTGGCTGCCCTGGCACCTTCGCTCACCCCCCACCAACGGGATATTTGCCTTCTCATTCCTGAGGTTTAGTTACTGCACCTCTACCAGCGAATGATTTTGAGCAGGGATTTGGAGGCTGGATCAGATCTCCTTCCTTCTGCAGCGATCTCAGTGGCTGTTAATGATTGCAGCCCACGAAAGGCCTTTGAACTTTGCAGGTCCCTGAATTCTTCTAAGCTGAATTTGTCTTTTGCGTGTAGCCCGATTCCAGATCAAGAAGAATTAGGCATTAGTCTGGCTTGCAGGGTGAGCCATCTCTTTATTCGGTTTCTCACCGCGTGAAGCCTCCCTGGTTTGTGGTTATGGGAGCAGCACGGAGCAGGCACACAGCTGCTTTGGATTATAGACGGTAAGAGATGGGGGAGCTTTTCCTTATGTGAAGTGCTTTGGTTTTCATCAGAGACTCTTCTGAGGCTCCAGCTGCCTTGCATAAGCCAGCAGGTTTGCTGAGGCCACTGCTCGGTCTGTTAAGATGAAGGAGAGATTGTCACTTGATGATGATTAATTTAGGAATGCATTAACATGCCAAAGAAATCGAATGATAGAGGCTAGCTTGCCCTCTCCTCTGGTTTCCTAGACCCTAGGGAAAAAACGAAGCCAAGGCTGAAGCGTATGACTTAATTAATGATGACTGTGGACTTAGCCTCTGCTACCATTTCAGCAAACTAGGCAGTGATGTGGGATTATTTTTTTTTCTCCTTTCAGAAGTGGTCACTGATACTTCCAGCCTTCCTGGTGTTTGTTTTTTATTTAATGCTGAAACCAAGGGTTAGATAAAATTGACCTCGGGCCTGGCTGCTGCTCAGGTGCCCCACATTCTCACCATCCAGTTTTAGCTCCACCAGGTTGAGCCATGACCACCCTTTAGGTGATGACCCCAAATGACAGAGGAGCTGGCAGCTACAGAATATAACACTGTGGTAAATATACCAGTGCCCGAGGACTCCGCATGCTTCAGCTTCCCTCGGTGTGTCACCAGTTTCATAACCCTGAACAGACTGGTCGTTCCGATGCGTATCCTGGTTCTGCCGTATGTTGGGCTGTGAGAAATCCCATCACGTTGGTGGGACTCAGTCAATAGCTGGAAGCGGCTGTGGGCGTCATACCTCCTCGGGGAGCAGCAGCAAGGGTCAGCCCGGGGAGTGGTGACTGCCCAAGTATAGCAGGGCTGGGACACGGATCCCTTATCTGCACAGGGCTGTGCTCACCAAAGTTAGGCTTCTGTTTCCCAAAGTTCAGCCCATCTCTGTCACCTGCTGTGTTCGGCTGCCCCGCTTTTATCCCTTTGTAGAGCAACTCTGATTTACGAAAAGGACTTTATGAAGCTGGTGGGTGCTGGGTGGCTGTATCTAGCAGAGTGCAGGCCTCTGAGCTGCTTGAGCCAGAAGCAGGTGCCCCGGTTCCCCATCATCTCCTCCTCCCCATCGCCCTCTTTCCTTCTCCTTGCCAGGTCCCGTCTGGCTGTGCGGGTGGAGGGGCTGCATTGCAGCTGAGGTCAGCCCTGCTTCTGCCGGCCCTTGGCACAGGAGGATGAAAACGGCTCTTTCAGCTGAGCCCAGTTCACTACGGAATATTTTTCCGAGTCCACCCAGTTTCCCCTGCCGGTCGTCAGGCGCTCTGTAAACATCTCAAGCCCTTTTCGCGCTGCTGGTAGGGTTTGCCATGGGCGGGTGTTTTCTCAGGCTGGGATTTGAGCCGCAGCAGGGTGTTGGTGGCTGTAGGTCCTGCGCCGCCAGTTCAGGGAGAGCAGAGGGGGTGCAGCCTGCACCGTGTTTGCTGGCACTGCGGGGTCCTCCAGGTCTCCCTGAAGGCCGTAGCCCTGGCAGACTGCACAGTGTTTTCAAATCCGCGTGCACCAGCACGAGTTTGAATATTAAATCTACATTTCAAAGTCCTGTTATTACTTATTACGTTTTAATTGCTTCCCCTGCCCTTTGAATCAAAGTACAGCTTGTGGTGTAGGAACGCGACGAGAGCCGGGTTGGAGACTGGGAGGTGGAGAACACCCACTGGATGGATTCGAGCGGCTGAGGGAAGGATCCCACGGCGATCCCAGCCTGCTGCCTCTGGAGCTGGTTGCGTACCAGCTCAGCGTGCGAGGGGCAGAGCGGGCAAGGGCTGACAGGCAGTGCTGTGGGAAGAAGGGGAAAGGAAGGCAGGCAAGCAAAACGCCTCACGCATCCTGGCGAAGGGAGCCGCTGCCAGCACATGATCTGCCAGCAGCAGATGTAAGCTCTCAAAAACAGCAGGGAGGATGTTGACTGCAACAATGCATCAAGGCTGCGGTTTGTAACCTCAATAGTAAGGCAGTTAACTTTTTTTTTTTTTTTAACAAAGACATTTTGATTGCCAAATCCATAACCATTAGCAGCTGTGGTTGCGAGCTGTTCCTTCCTCACACGTTGCAGTCTAGACCTGACAGGCTTTCAAACAAAAGTTTGGCTCCAGGCTTTTGTTTGTGTTTCTTTGTGATCCTGCTTTTCTTTTTTTTCCTTTTTGCCCCTTCCGTTGATTTGGATTGAACGTCAGCGTGTATCCCTTTTCTAACCCAGCCTCTGTGGAGTGCCTTCTCTGCATCCATGTGGCCATCTTCTGTGGCCAAGGGCAGCGCATAGAGTTCCTCGGATGCATGTTCGCAAGGCTGCAGGGCTGGATGTTTCTGCCTCGGGCTAGAAAATTTGGCGTTTCTAGAAAGTTGGATCTGCTTTGGGCTTTCTGTTTAGGAAAATGTTACGTTTCTTGTGGGCCAAAGGCTGCTTGGCCCGTGCTGAGGCAGAGGAACGGGTCCTTGAAAGATGATGCTTGAAAACATGCTGGAAGTTGAAAGTGTGATGCAAGACCATGCCATGAGGGAGATCAAACCTTGCAGTGAAGCACTTGGCGCTCTGCAAGCTCTTTCCCAAACTGGAGGTCTGAGTCAGGAGAAGGTGATACAGAGCAACAGTGGCCCAGGCGATGGCTGCAGTTGCTAGTCGAGTGTCACCCTTGGGTGAACGTGTCCTGGAGCACTTCAGGGTGAAGGCTGGGTTGAGAGATTGGCCAGATAATCCCCACCAGTGACTGTCCTTCTAAAGAGGTGGTGGAGACCAACGCTGCTAGAACAACAGGCAGGGAACCGATGCTTCAACACCACTCTCCTTGGAAAAGTGACAAGCATGGATGGTGCTTGGGCACAGCAGTTCTCGAAGGCTGGTCCTGCCGACTGCGAGAAGGGTGGGATTTTTTATATCCTCCTGATATTTAATAACTCCAACCTGCAGCTGGGCTGCAGAACCGCTAACTGAGCTTCCAGTGCTGCATCGCTTTGGGCTGCAGCTGCACTCGGGCAGCTCCGTGGGGTGTTTGTGGGCAGGAACTGGGGTTATTGCTGGTGGTGCTCGGCAGCACCCACAACTGGATAAGCATCATCTCTCTCATTTTTGAGGGCTCCATTTCTCCTGCATCCATATGTCCATGTTGCAGGAGCTGCGAATGCCCCTCTTTGGCTGTGGCAGCCCCCATCGCTTGCCAGAAACTCCTGACTTTCTTTTCCTCTTTTGCAAACCTTTTTGTTCTTAAAGAAACATTTTCTAGCTGGATGGTGAGCAATTTCCCTCTGGAGAGGAGGAGAAAATGGCTGTTTAGTAGTTAATTACCTGTTACGTTAGTCTGACAGCTATGAAGCTTATGAGGCGTGAAAGAAGAGCGGATCCGCCTTTCCCACAAATCACCAAGAAAATGGGGTGAAGGAAGTTGCACCCGGCTCCTGGGGGAGGCCTCGCATCCCACTCCTCTCCCTTGCGCTTGGCCACGGGGCTTCTCACAGCGCCTGGGGAAGAGCCCGGTGCGTGTTTTTGCCTGCTGGGAAAAGCTGATTTATTGCCACTGCTGGTTACTGCAGCCCTGCTCTTTCCAAGGGGACGCCATCTCTGCCAAGATTATTTTTTTTTCCCCCTTTGAATGCATTTTACGGTGAGCTCTCTTGCCAACACATGGGCTCCGCTTGGTTTTATTCTTTCCAGACAGCGTTGCTTTCCAGGGCTGCCTCTTTTATTTCAAAGCTCTTAGAGAGCAGTGGGGAAATGAAGGCTGGAGCTGGTGTCCTGGCCCAGCGCTGCCTGGCAGAGTGAGCTATGTTTCCCCTGTTGGTCACCCAGCAGGCATGCCAGGAAAATGATTCAACCCTTTCCGTTATTAACCTTGCAGAACATCTCAACCACCTCCTTGCTGTTCTGTGCTGGTGCCCCAAGGCCACCCCCAGCAGCTGTAAGATGGAGAGGATGGTGGTGACCTGCTGAAGAACTACAGGTTCCAGCGTGCAGTTCGCCACTGCGCTCCGGGTAACCGGGACGTGCGCTGGGGCCGGGCAGCCGCACGCTTGGTGGGCAAGAAGAGTGGAGGAGAGCTCAGGCTGCATTGCAGGGCTCTGTAGGCCAGCCTGTAGGCTATTTCCACCCGCTGTCAGCGTTCAGTTTCCCGCACTGCCATTGCTTGTCTCCTTTTGTGTCCAGAGACCTTAATAAGAGCGAAGGATGCTCTTGAAAGGTCACTAACGAAGCTGCCGGGGAGCGTTTCGGCTTTGTGCTGTGCAGAGCCGCTGCTCCGTTGCACGCGGTGCCTTTGTTCCTTCCTCGGATGCACCGGAGCAGAGCACATCTTGTTAGCGATGGTTTGGCACTCCCCCTCCGGCACGGTTTTCTTCAGCTCTTTTGATTCCCCTGCCTTTGGTTCATGGTACTCACATTGCAGCAAACACAGCTTCTCGGGGAGGGGTGAAGAAATCAAGGGCCCTCCTCCATGTTGTTTTTTTTTCCCTCTGCTGGGATGGAATAGGGACGAGCTAAGGGTCCTGAACCCCATGTTGTTACCAGCGATGCTGGGCAATCGTGCACAGCCCCCGCATCCTGCTGCAACCTTTACCGAAACCAGGGAAAAAAATATTTACTTTAACAGATTGGTGGAAGGGAAAAAAAAAAATCAGCAGGATTTTTTTTTTTTCTCAAATGTCAGAGAAGGTGGTTTCGTGTCTCTGCTGTCTCCGAGCTGGCTCGTCCCCTCCTTTGCTCTTTTGCTGTGGGCTGCGGAGCAGGGAGGCTGGGCAGCTCTGCTGCTATTTCTGGTGGTGATGAGCTGGTGATGGGAGACGGTGAAAACAAAGTGTAGGGAACATTCATTAGCAATTATCCCTGCTTGCAGCTTGATTGGGGTGGCTGTTGGGGACATCTGATAGCCACTTAATGTATGTTCAAAGCGTTGGCTCCAGCGAGAGGACAAATCTGGTGGTTGGTTTTCAGAGCCCAGCACTCAGCTCCCTTTTCCAGCTTGTACTCAGAAGCTACATTTAACCCCGAGCTCTTTCTGCGTGTGTTAAGCTGCCTTGAGATCTGCTTTTCTTCCCCCCCCCCCCCCCCCCCCCCCACCAGTTAATCTCTTCACAGCCAGGATCTTACAAACCTGTTAGCAGCAAGCTGAAACCCAACTGGTGCAGTTGCAGAGACGGGATGAGTGAGGAGGGTGGTGGCTATGGGGACGCCGGTGTATGGAGAGCGTACGTGGGGGTTTTGACTGTGCGAAGCAGTGGGCTGGAGCAGCAGTTGGTAAAGCTGTGCCGGCTGTTGGCAGCCCACAGAACCCACCGTCCTCCCAACTGCCTTGTCACAAGCCTGCTACGAGGTGGCAGAAGGTCTGAAAGGAGGCTGAATCATTTTTTTTTTTTTTATACACTGTAGTTCCATTGCATAACCCCTCTCTTTCAAGCTTTCCTGCTCATCTGCAGGATTGGAGGAGGGTGGGTTTTCTCCTTCTTGAGGGACAACTTGGTCTCTGCATTTATTTGTTGTAAAGGGCATTTTTAGCCACCTTCTCCTAAATGCTGAGTTGGTTCCTGCTAGAGGCAATGTCAAAGCCTGGAATACTGGTACTTGTCTTATACCCTCAAGATTATAACGATGAGTGCCGTTGGAATTAGGAACATCCCCCGTCAGACTGTTGGCTGGGATTGGTTCTTGGTCTCTTGTAGAGAGGGAGTGTCATTTCCCTCTAAATTGACCTTTTATTTAAAAAAATGATGTTGTGGTTCCTGTTTACTGGGCATATGGTCTGTCTTCTCTCTCTGGCCTGTGGCTTTTGGGCTTTTACTACAAGTCTCGGGTTTCCTGAAGCACTGATGGGCAGTGGCTGCTGTCTGTGGGGTGTAGTAGTTGTGAGTAAATTTGTTCTCTGTCTCCTAAACTTAGTGCGTTGCAGATTGTAGAGTGACTCAACTGACCTCTTACAGCAGGAACATTGAGAAATGAGCTTTTTACTCGTTAGGTACTTGGGCAGCTTTGCAAAATGTAGCGGAGGCAGCTGTGTTTGGTATCTTGCTGGCAGCGTCTCTGCTGAGAGCATAAGTCAGCTGGATTGTCGATAGGAGAAGCATCTTCGGTGTGGGGCAGGCAGGTACCGATGTCCTAGTGCTGAGCTGAGCTGCAGAAAGAGCCGTAGAGGCAGAGGAGTGCTGCTGTCCAGCCATGCTGTCTGTCCTCATCCTGGTGGTGATGAGATGAGATAGTGTAGATACAGCCCATAGGTGTCTACAGGCAACGTTGCTCATGGTGACCATGCGTGACGTTGGGAGCAAGCGCTGTTTAGGGGACTGAATAGCAAGAGGAAGCAATTTTGGGTAGGAAACAGTAACACCTCCAGTGACCTCTAGGAGTGAGGTCCATGGAAGTGGTTTCTAAACACGTTAAATATTGGCAGATACTTACAGGTGCGCTGGGGAGACACTGAGCTCTTGGTCCTGGTGATATGTCGTGTGGCAAAAGCATATCTGACTGTTTCTCTGTTCACTTTGCATCAAGAGATGCAGCCGGCACATCTAACTTCTCGCTGCTCTTCAGGAGGAGTCTCAGTTCCTACCAGCCCCCGGCCACGGACTCCTGCCATTCACCCACTTCACCGGACCCTTCTTTGAGCAGCTCAGCCCATTAACCTGGCAGAAAACTGACTTTACCCGAAAGCTCCCTAAATTTCTGCAGGATGAATGAGCTGAATTGAGTTGTGGAAGGGACCGGGGGAAGAGTGGAGCCATTAGGTTGGCTCAGCCCCAGCTTCTCCGCCTGGGAGCATCTTGTCTCTAGGCAGAGGAAAGGGTTACGGCTGTCTCTTAGCTCGCGCAGGCAGGAATATTCTGCCTTTGTTGTTCACCAGGATGGGATAAGAGGTTTCCGGGGTAGGTACAATAGGAACCCTTAAATGTAGTGGCTTGATGAGGGGCTCTTTCCCTCCCTCCTGGGAGTGAGAATCTAGAGGAAGGATGGAGGCTTTTGAAATGCAGGACATGGACAGATTTGGCACACGTACAGAAGCGTACCCTGGGAGCGAAGATGAAAGGCTGCACCGTGGAAGCGTAAACCCAAGTCACAGCTGTGGCATCCGCCTTCGCCGTGGGATGGGATTGAGTTGGAAGCTTTTGGAACTGAAGGTTTGATCCTGGTTTTGGATGAAAGCTCTCAGAGGAGAAACCAACCTGGTTGTTGCTTTCGCTGCTGATGCCAGGGTAGCTGTTACAGGGATAGTCCCTGTGTGAGGGCCTGTAAGGTGTGTGAAGGGTGACATGGTGATGTCCAGGAGATGGTGGCTGAGGACATTTGGGAAGCAGCTGTACTCGAGGCAGCAAGACCTCTGTGGCACACTGGTCCTGGACGCACAGCTTGGCTCAACCACAGCAGAGTTCAGTAGAGTGGGGATGGACCATCTCTGCGACTGGGTGGTGGCTTATGCCCCACGGCTTGATGGTGTGACCTTCAGAGGCCATGCTCGTGTGGGTAAGTCAGGTCCTCAGGCTATGGAGGGGCCACCAGTCCCCTGCATGATGCCAAGAGCAATAACGCAGCACCAGCATTTTGCACTCACCAGGCATTGGCCGGGAATATTCACATTGGCTCATTCTAACCTTCCAAGATCCTCCTTCCCTGCAGATGGGAAATCAGAATCCTTGGCATTGGTGTGGAGCAATGGAAGCAATTCAAGAAACGTGGCTCAGCCAAAAAAAGAAAGAGGAAGAAACCTGTCCAACCCCAGATCGGTACAGCAGGGCACCCGTGTGCGATGTACATCGGTGTGGCTCTTTCTCCCCCGCTGCGGGTGTTGTACAGAGCAGCTCAGTGCACGTACATCTCCCTCTCTTGCTCAGTGAACAGCTCTTACACACTGTCATCAAACGAGAGGGGCTGGAAACTCTTTCCCCGGTTGATCCAGTCCCGGTGTCGGGCTTCTGTAAATCTCCCCTAACCACTGACAGCGCTGCCAGACCCTGCTACAGTGCAGGGAGAGCAGGATGCTCCCTGCTTCGTGCCCAGCTGTTCCAGGGCAAATCTAAACTCATCTTGGCAGGTCGGTGAGAGCTTTTCAAACACTCGGCCTAGGAGTCATTTGTTAGTAACAAATGGGGGATTTGCCAGGACACACTGCTCCATCTGGTCTGGCATCCTGTCCCCTACAGCAGCCTTGACGGATCTGCTTGAGGAAGGCAGCAGAGCAAAAGAAAAAAAGGCAGCAGTTTTCCCATGGAAGGAAAACCGCTTCCGTGCTCTGTTTGAACCGGGTTTCCTGGGCTGGAGCACCTTTGTAGCATCCCCAGTGCCCCTGTGCCTGTCAGTGCAAGGTCTGCAGCTAACGGAGAATCCGAAGTGATGGTTGCTATATACAGTTTTTTATTACTGTTCTGCATTTCACTTCTGAACAGCAGTGAGGCTGAGCTGCATCCAGATAGGTCTTTGGTACATTTCCTTCCCTGAGAGGGTTTTTTTTTTTTCTCCTTTTCTCACTGTGGTTCATGAGAGAAGTGATCTGTTCATACTCTGCCTGTAAAATTTGCCCATGTCTTCATCACAGTGAAACCTCTCGGTGGAGTGTGCACAGAGCCCACCCTGCATGGAGACGGCCGGCCTCTCTGAGCCAGTGACCAGGCATGTTGCAACTGTTTTCTCTTCCACCCACCCTTTAGGTACAGTCAAATCTCAAGGACTGTGTGTCCCACAGCAGGACACTGAGCACTCTCCAAATCTCAAAGCCCTGGTGTTTAGACTCAGCTTTGTGGGGAAGAGATTGGGATGTATCTGTAGCTGGGACAGCTACTTCAGTAGAAGAAGTGGCCACCCTTCTGGTGGTCATCCTCTTGTTGGGTTGATCAAGTTGTTTGGGTTGAGGTGCTGGTATGCTGCACGTGACCGGCTGAGGTTTATCAGGGATACCCACATCCCCAGTCCACTGAATCCGGGAGTGCTTCAGGCTGAAAATTGGTCCCATGCTTGTCCTGGCACAAAGCAGGCAGTGAGCAGGGAAGTTTGGGAGGGCAGGGCCTCTGACGGCCTCTCTGCTGACACCCCATGCTTCAGATCAGTGAAACCACACTTTTTAGGTGGTGAAACACAGCTCGGTGCTAAAGGGGGCTGAAAAGGGTTAGGGAGTGTTCAGGGAAGTGGCTTGGTAAGCAGATCCGGAAAGGGAGCAAGCTGTGGCAGAGGCGTGATGAGAAGAGGCTTAGTGAAGGGCACATTTTGATTAAGACCCAAATCTGTGATAGGTTGGTTGGTTTTTTGTTGTTCAAAGTTCTCGATCTGGTTTAGTCTGCGCTGCTACAGCCTAGACATAACCCATCTCTTAAATTTCTCTGCTCCTGACTGCCGAGCTCTTTTCACACCCGCGGCAGGTGGTCTGACTCTGTTTTGTGTGTGTGTCTGTGTTTTGCAGTGTCCGGATCTGAGCCAGGAGTCTGGGTCTCCATTTGTCTTTATCTGCACTAATCCCCAGGAGATGGTTGTGAAGTTTCCCATCAAAGGAAAACCCAAAATCTGTAAGTAGTAAAGTTTCCACAGATGCCCCCCTTGGCCTTTCGTGCCTGCTCTCATCACCACCTCTGCTTGCCTTTGGCATATGAGTTCGCAACCTTTGCCCTGTGCTCTTTGATCTGTAGGTGTTTGTTTAATGACTCAAATACATCTGTAATATTTTTTTTGTCTTCGGTTCCCCTTTCCCCAGATGTTGCTTCCTTCCAAGTACATGCCTCTTCCTGCCTCTGCAAACACTCGGGAGTCAAAGAGCGCTCGTGTCTGCAGCTGATCCGCTTCTGGCATCAGCCTGGGTCAGGATATGTGCGGCTGCAGGGATGCTGGGACAGATCTGTGCTAGCTCCTTGCTTGCGCTTCAAAAATCACCCTCTTCCCCCGCGAGGACAGTGAGGGCTTGAAGGAGCAAGAGCTGCAGGGACAGATGGATGTTCTCCATCCGCCGGCCGGCAGGATGGGATGTTCTGGCAGAGCTCGCAGGGAAGCGCCTCAGCATCTGTCCGCGCTCTGCTTGCCAGTGTCGTTAGTCCCTTTTATGAGCCACCAGCCCCTCCGCAGGCTGCCAGTTATTCCTGCCCACTGCCGTAAAAAGGCTGGAGGAGGGATGCAGCCGCTGGGGAGCCTGCAGTCAGCTTCCTCCTTATTAGCAGCCTCCCCACCACACAGCCTGGGGAAGGCACCGTACACGCTTTCAGGGGATGTGAAAAATTAATTTGACGGGCTAAAAGCAGCATAAGCAGAAATAGTCTTGGCTGTTTGTTTAGCAGAGCTGATGACTGGGGTTTCTTTCTCGTTTGCAGCGCGGTT
The DNA here is from genome assembly GCF_964106895.1 of Numenius arquata. Classification (NCBI taxonomy): domain Eukaryota; kingdom Metazoa; phylum Chordata; class Aves; order Charadriiformes; family Scolopacidae; genus Numenius; species Numenius arquata. The sequence continues at coordinate 23,370,841 of NC_133586.1, forward strand.
CTCTGGGAGTAGTTATCTAGTGGCACACAAGCGGCAGGATTTCTTAGGACCGGTTAATAAGAGCTTTTGAAGCATGGTGTGGGGTTATTTTTGTTGGTTTTGAGGGGTTTTTGCCCCCCTCTCCGCTCAGAGGAGCACTGTTACAGCACAGCTTTGGTTGTTGGGGGTATTCCTGCCCTGCTGGTGTATTGAGCAGGGCAAAAAATTTGAGTTTTCCCCTGCTTTTTGTAGCAGTGCCTGGGAGGTGCGTTCAGCCGATGGCGACAAATGGAGCTTGGTGAGCTGCATCGCTCAGATCTCGCTGGCGGCACTGTCCTACCCCGGGGACGGGCCTTTCCCAGTGTGCCGGGGAGCAGCAGGGCTGCGCCCAGTTATTTAGGATGCAAACGTCTTTGCTGCGGTAGAGCAGCCTCGTCGCTGTTGTGTGCTGGAGCAGCCGCTGCATCCTTTTTTATTATTTTCTTTTTCTTGTTTTAACCTCTCCTTGCTCTCGTACAAGCTCTCTCGTGCCCCTTCACTGCCACATCTGCCTCCGCCTGGCCGCGGTTAGGAGGGGAGCTGCCGGGCCTGCCTCACCGGGTGCAGGCGCTGCCGGTCCCCTGCCCATCTGTTACATCGTCTCCTTTGTGTTGTGACACTTTCCTGCTTGGAGAAGGATCAGTCTAACAGGCTGGAAGGAAGCCGGCTGTGCTGGCAGCTGCCTGCGCTGCCCACTCCTGCTGCTGGCCCTGCCTCTCCTGCCCTCCATTCCGACAGGAGCTGTCACAAGAGCAGCAGCGGGGGAGACTGTGGAGTTGCATTTTCCCCTCCCGGAGGGGACATCGTCTGTCTGGGTGATGTTTGTGACAGCCTAAGGAAGGAGTGAGGAAGGCTTTGACCTTTCATCGGGGTAAGGCACTGTTTTAATCGGAGCTGGCATCGCATCCGAGGCAGCCAAAAGCTTAATTCTCCGAGCTGGAAGCAGAGCAGGGGAAGGTGCCGGCTCACATCCCCACCTGAGCTTGCCGGCTGCCCCGGTCTCCTTGAAGCCTGGCTCAAGCCATGACAAAATGCCAGTTTGTCTTGTTGGGAAGCCAAGCCAGAGTGGTTTTCCTTGCCAGATAACAGCATGGACCTCACCGCGATGACATCCGAATGCTTCTCCATTGCAAATTAGTTGTTTCTAGCAGCCCGGGGATGGGGAAAAAAAAAAAAAGAAAAAAGTAACAAAGCTCAATTTTTGCTGCCAGGGTTATTGTTTGTGTGGAAGGGATGGGCACCGCGTTTGTGTTGCATCTGGGGGCATGGCTGTCCCCAAACACATCCCCGCTTAGTTTCAGCGCATGAGGACAAAGCTCAGTGGCAATTCTCCTGGGAGATTTCCTTGAATCTGGGCAAAGCTTCCCCGAAGCCTCTCTCAAGCATTGCTCAGAAACCTCCCTTCAACAGCTGATGGCTGTAAGAGCGCAGAGGAGCGGGCAAAGGGACACGTCGCAGCGTGAGACAAGAGTCCTTAAATCTGTGAGTGGAAAGAGAAGGGGACCCTGGGGCCGTTGCCTTATTTTTAGCCCTTTCCTAAAGGTTACCCACGTGATGTTTGATCTTTGCCAGCTGATAGAGCCGAGGAGCTTCCTCATTGCTTTTGGGGTCTGGGAGGAGCAGGCAGGCATGTTAAATATGAGGCTTACAGCCCTGGAGGTACTACAGTGTTGGTGGTGGGGGATCAGAGCATGGAGCGAGTGTGAACTCACTGCCTTTCTCCTGCCAAAAACCCCGTGGTGGTCTGACACGCCACTTCCGGACAGTCTGGCCCTGCTGGCCCTGCCCATTGCTGTTTCCAGCCATTGCAAGGAGGGGGCTTCTTCCCCATCCTTGGGCAGATGGGGTAAGTCTTCTCCCACACAGGGTGGCAGAGGACATGGTAGATCTCCCAGACCTTGTAGGAGAGCATCTTCCAAACTTCACAGCTCAGGGTGAGAACACTGTCTGAAAACAGACACTCCAAGTAATGCCCTGTTTTGCCCTTTTGCTTGGCCTCCGTTTTAATTATCTCATTTTTGCTGGTGGAAGAGTTTCTGAGGCGGCCTTTTGTGTCCTGTGGGCTGCAGGGTGGCAACTGCTGTGCCTAGACATCGGCAGCGCCTGGTTCCTCCTCCCAGTTTCCACTTGACTGTGGTGGCAGTTCAGTTCGCAGATCTATGGCACAGGGACCTGCAAACCCTTACTCACATTTTCTTTTTGCGTGTGTTATGGGTTTGGTGCATTGGTCTTCCTTCTCAAGCTCTGACAGGAGCACGGCTGACCCACAACTCAAGCTGAAGGAGGAGGCCCGGTTTCAGGGAGGCTGGGTTGTCCTGGCGGGACATCCTGAGGGAAGCAATTTTGTAACCTGCCTCTCCTGGGAAAAGCGTTGTTGGACTCTGTTGAGCTGAAATTGAGAATTTTTCTTGGTTTGAAGAGAAGGTGATAGTCTCTGACTGCTTTGGAGCCATTTTCTTTGGACAAGTGGCTGCTTCTCACCTCACACGGGCACTTACTGGCAGCTTTTGGAGCAGTGCCCAGAGCAGGACCGGTTTGGAGCCTGGTGGATCTGGTCCCCACCAGGGCCGAGATCTGCTGTGTGCTGTAGCTGGGCTGGAGCAACGCAGATCTCCCAGGGACTGCAGGGGCTGTGCTTCACCCACGGGGTGACCCCAGGCTTGGTTCCCTGGAGGGACAATACCAAGGGACCCGGATGAGGTTCCACCAGCTCTGGTTCCATCCACCTCACTGGGATTTCACTGCGATGGGCTCTGCCTGTCCATCCCCCTGGGATCAAGCTCTGATCCCTTTGCTTCCCCTCCTGATGGTGTGACCATGGTGGCTGCCCATGTCCCTCCTGAGGGATGCAGGGGATGCTCCCCAGGGACCAGGTCCACCCTTCCCAGCTCCTCTGAGGCAGTGCATTGCCCTCCTGGCTTGCTCACTGTGCCTGGCTTTTGGCTTCTTCTGCAGGAGTTGCCCAAATCCCATGTTCTGATGTTCCTGCTCCTCTCCCAGGTGGGAAAGCAGAGCTGGCAGTGAAGCCACTGAGGGCTGTGAGGGACAAGGAGAAGCAGCTTTTGCTTTGGGTCCCACCGGAGCAGCTGGCCTGGTCTCCCTGAGGTCCTGCCTGGTGACAAAGGCAGCATGTCTCTCCCAGATGGTGGCCTTGGAGGCCATCAACCTGGCACTTTGAGAGAACAGAGCAGTCAGTCCCCGTCACCTTCTGTGCCCCACTACTTTATCATCCCCAAGATGGGGGCTTATTGTCCCCGAGCCTGGCTTTCCACCACGCCGTGGAGAGACATGTCCCTGACACGGTGCTTGACAGTCCCCCATCTCCTTGGAACGTGTTGACACGCATCCTGCGGGCGAGCAAAGGGATCGGTTTCCCCCTCGGTAGCGGCGGGCGAGTGCTGGATGTTAATTTACTCTCCTCCTCGCTGCATTTCCCCTGCTCCAGCATCTCTTTGCCGCGTTGGACACGCTTGCCCCCGGCTCCCCGGTGTCACGCCTGCGGAGGGGAAGCCACAGCGGCTGGAAACGCCTGGCTCCTCAAGCAGGATAATTGAATGTGACAGGAACACACTAACTAGGAGACCTCGCTGCCTCCAGCTGATTTGCATTGCAAATAGCATTTAAAAATAAAGAGTGATGAGGGTTTGTTATGGGTTTTTTTTTCTTCTTAATCCCCTCTTTATAGGGAAGCTGGATGCAAAGATCCATCAGGGAGCAAAGAAGGGGTTAATGAAGCAGAAAGCGATGGGGTGAGCCACGGGGGAGCTGTGCCATTCCCACGCATGGTCCTCCACTCTGGAAAGCGGGCGCAAGATGGATCCCAGAGCGCTTTTAGGTATTGCTTTATCTGTTGTATTCCAAAAACATTAAAAGACACGTGTTTTCACCGACCTCTCGCCCAACAACCCTGTGCTTCCCAGGAAGTCACACGCCATGGATGAGGGTGGGTGGGAGATGGAGCTTGGTGGGATGGGAGTCAACCAAGTGCTGGCATCTCCTGTGAGTGTCGGATCCCAGGACAGTGGGATCCATCTCGGCAGGCAGGAGGTAGCTCCATCCTGGCTTTGGCAGCGTCTCCCTCCCCAAAATGTGCCCCGAAGTGTTTTGGCTGGATGGGGTCAGCCATGTTGCGGCGCTGTCCTCGTAGGGAAAGAGCGAAAAACGGGGGACGAGGTGGAGATAGCTCCCACCAGCTGGAGAGCTCAGGGATGGCGGGAACTTGGGGTGAGAGGTGGGCTCTGCTCCTGCTCAGAGGCTTTCCAAGCTCCTGGCATTGCCAGGAAGTGCCCAGACTCACATCTCTCTCTCCTGATTTGACGAAAGCTGCCCCTCGCCTCCAGCAGCTGTGTGCCTGAGTGAAAAACCTGCTCTGTCTTCTCCATGAGATTAATTTCTCCTTTTTCTTTAATCCTTCATATTCAGCATCTCCCCACACGGCCGTGTCCACACACTCCACAGCCGTGGTTGCTGGGCTGTGAGCCTTCCCTGCCACGTTGCTCCAGGCTCTGCCTCTCTGGGGTTTAAGTGCTCCTGGTTCCCTGGAGCCTCTGAAGGGGACAGAGTGACCCCCGAGCGCTGCCATTGTCTCTCCTCCTCCCCAGGGACATGGTGGGGAGCAGAGCAGGACTGCCGGCTCCTTGGTGCAGTCACTGCTTGCAGGTTGTCCCAGCCTTCCTCCTCAGTTCCTACCCCATCAGAGAGGAGGAGGAGGAGGGTGTGAAGCCTTCGCCCTAGCTGAAGCTCAGCAGCTGGACGCTGCAATGCTGGTGTTTGCCCTGGGAGTCATCTTCCGGCTCCTCTTCTGTGGGATCTTGGGGATGCTGGAAGTGGTGGATCTGGTGCCTGCCTGCGTCATTCCTCATTTGGAAAACCCTCACGGGTGTTTCAGCCCCAAATTGCCCAGGCTTGGCACAGAGGTGGTGGTATGGGAGCTGCTGTTCTGCATGACAGAGGAAGATGGGCTTCTCCTGCTTCTTTCCTCCTCTAGCTGCGTCCCCGCCATTCTCCCAGCCTGTCCCCATCCCTCACGTCCACCAGTAGGGTCCCAACCAGCTGTGACTGGTAACTTCCCTGCACGTTTCTCTTCTTGTATCATGGATGTCCTCCTTTCTTGGGTGGATGTGCCTTGAGAGTGAGGGGAAATGTCTGTGGTGCCCGTAGGTGCGGAGCTGGAGAGGGATAGGGGAGCATCCCGGGGTCCTGGTGCCATGGGGAGAAGGAGACAGGAGAGGACTTGGCCTTGGTGGCCGGGTGGGAGGGGCAGGACATTGAGGTTGCTTTGCCTGAGCTGCCTGGAGCACCTCTCCTGGAGGTGGAAGGGGTTGTCTTCTCTGCCAGAAGCAGTCAGCCCCAAGGCAGTGCTTGTGTGATGAAGGTGAGGGAGATGCTTTTCCAGGCAGAAGACAGACACATGGAGGAGGAGCCTCTGGTTACGTGGTGGATAATGTCTTTCACAAAACATCACTGATGTCTCTGCTGCCCTGCACCTCACTGGCATGGCCTGGGATGGGCAGGATGCTCAGGACGGGGTGGAGAGGCACCCAGGGCTTTCCAGCTCCTGCTCCTTATCCCAGAAGCACAGCACCATGGGACAAGGCCATGTCAGAGTGGGACGAGGGGACTGCAGGGCTCATATCCTGCCTGTCACACCTAATGCCCCTCAAAATCCCCTCCTGTGTCCACCTCTGTGAGAGCGGCAGCTGCTCTTTGTCACCTCCCTGTCCTCACAGCTCACACCTGCATGTCACCTGAAGGTGTCATTCCCGAGGCTTCCACATTCTCCATTGATTCCCGCGGGGCTGGTGGCTGCAGCGCTGGGGTCCAGCAGCTCCGGGCAGGTTGGGTGACAGGCACCGCTCATGGTCACGGCAAAACACACCATGGCAGGGGGGCCGAGATTGTGTCCGATGAAGCTGCCTTGCCCTGCGGTGGTTTTTATTTTCCTCCTGTATTAATGACATTGTTTACGGTTTTGCCGGGGAACGAGCAGGCTGGTGCACCAACCCATCCCTGGTTTGTTCTGTGTTCCCAGCAGAAGCTGGTCTTCCCACCTTGGGGAGCATCATTCCTGGTCCAGGATGCGCTGAACATCAGCATTGAATGCCCAGAACACCTTTTACCCAATCCTTGAAGAAATTTCAGTAAAAACTGACCTGAATTTGTTAATATAGGTCGTCTTGTGTCCCACCAGCGTTGGTTTGGGCCGTGTGAGGACAGTTTATCCTCTTCATCGTCATGAGGAAGAGTTTCTCCTCCTCATCTCGTTGGGGATAAATCAACATTGTTCTCATCCCTCTCTTCCTCCTGGCTCCCCTCCCGCCTGCCGCAGCCCCAAACCCCAGAGAAACGGGGTGATGGCACCCAAACCCCAGCCCTTCACGACATCCCACTTCCTTTGCCGGGGACTTGGGTCTCACATTGTCCTCATCTTGGGGCACAAAGCATCGGAAGCAATCAGCGTCTCCTTCTGCATCCTCCGGACCTTGTGCTGAGGAGGAGACCTGCCGTCTCCCTGGGGGCGGTGGCACCTCTCCAGGCTGGGTGGAGGGAGGTGGTGGTCCCACTCCATCCCCTTGGCTGCAGGACCGTGTTCCGGCTCCCAGCTCCCCGCTGCTGGGGTGCCACCTTGGGTGGTGCGCCCCGTCCTCCTTGGGCACAGGGTGCCTTGCGTGGGGCTGGTTTTGGGGTGTCCTGGGGCCGGAGCTGGGACAGACCCGCTGACCTGGGCTGAAATGCCCTCCCCGGCCAGCGCGGGGACATCACCGGGGCTTTGGGGCAGGAGTGGAGGGTTTGGGGGATGTGCCACCTCCCGGGGACCAGAGGGATGGGGTTCCGGGGACTTTGTGCCAACGCCGTGAGCCGATCCGGCGGCCGGTGCTGATGCCGGCGCCCCCGAAAGCCCAGCGGGGGTGGGGGTTCTCACACGACCCCCCCCAGCGTGTGAAACACCCCCAAAAATGTGTCCCCCCCCTCCTTTCCCAGGTGACACCGCGGCGGCTCCAGGACAAGACTCCGCTCCGGGCTTTTCTCCCGCGCCCCGGATCCCGATCCGCTCTCCGCGTTTTCCGGCCGCGGCTGCCGGGCCCTGGCGCCCCCTTTGTGCGGCCCGCGCCGGTTTTTCCTCCCTCCCGCTCCATGCTCCAGCCGCCGCGTTTTGCGTCGCGCCCGCGCAACCCCGCTCCGCCTGCCGGGCGGGTTCCGGCTCCGGGCTGCTCGTGCCGCCGAGGCGAGCCGAGTCGAACCGAGCGGGGCCGGGCGGAGCCGAGTCGGGCCGAGCCGGGCCGAGCGGAGCCGAGCGCCGTCCCCGTCCCGCCCCGTCCCGCCCCGCCCCGCCCCGCCCGGCGGACACCGGCGCGGCCTGCGCAGCGCGGCCCACAGGCGCGGGCGGCATGGCGGCCCCGGCGGCCGGCCCCTAGCTGCCGGCGGAGGAGCGGACGACCGGCCAGGCGGCCCCATGGAGGAGACTTAGGGCCGCCCGGGACGGGAGCGGAGCCGGGTGAGTGGTGGGCCCGGCCCAGCGGTGCGTGCGTGCGTGCGTGTAGCCGTCGGATAGGGACCCCCGCGGCCGTTGGGCCTGGCCCCGGCCCCCCCGGTGGCCGTTGGACCGGGGTCTTTTTTCCCCCCGCAGCCGTTGCGGCCCGGCCTCCCCACCCGGTGGCCTTCCTCCGCGGCCGTTGGTGCCGGGACACCCCCCTCCTCACCCTCCCCCGACGCTTTAGGCCCTCTCCGTGGCCGGGCGCCGCCGCCGTGCTCCGGGGACGCCCCCCCGTCACCGTTGGGACGGGGCTGTGTGGCCCCCCCACCTCCAGTGACTGTTGGGGACGGGCTCCCCCCGCCTGTGGTGGGAGGTAGGAGCCTGTTCCCCTCCCCCCCAGGGGTGCGGGGTCACCCCCCGGCCACCGCGGGGGTCACCTTCTTTGCGGGGGGGAGACCCGCGGGGCGGGTGGGCCCAAGGGTCCCCGATCCCCCCCCCCTCAGCGGGCTCACGGTGTGCGTGGGTTGCGGACCCCCCTGTTGCGGGGGGGCTTGGGGGCTCGGCCCCCCCGCGTGTCCCACTGCCACGGTACGTGAGGGGGGCGTCACGGAGCCCCCACGGCGGGGTGGGGATCCCCCGTGTGTGGGGTCACCGGCGGGGCAGGTTTTGGGGTGAGAGTTGGGGCTGGGGGGGACGACACTGTGGGTCTGGGTTAGTGGCAGGACATGGTCCCCGAGGGGGCACCTATGTCCATAGGGGGTATGGGGGGGGGTGTCCCCTTCTCGACCCCCCCCGTCTGTGCACAGGAAGGGTTTGGGGAGCGTGACGGTGACCCGCCGCCGTTTCGACACCCTGCTCGTGGGGGTGACACAGCGGGTGACAACGTGGCCAGGCTGCGGGTGGGATGAGGGGCAAGGACACGGCCCTTGTGTCCATGGGGAAGGTCACTGGTTCAGGGCTGCTCCGCCAGCCTTGGCTCCCCTCCACCTCCCAGCAACCCGCTTTTTTCCCCCTTTTCTTTCCTTCCCTCCCCATTCTGGGAAGGCCCTTTCCCTTGGAGGAGATGTCGGACACTCACATTTTTCATGGCTCGCACCGAAGAGCTGACGGGCCCTTTTTTCCCCCCTTCCAGAAGAATTAAAGATGCCGCCGGCATCGGGCTCTCAGGCTCCGGTGTGCGCAGGGGCGGCACGGGTGCTCGCAGCCTTCCTCGCCTGGACATCCTCAGGAAAACCTATTTCCACGCTTTGTGCGATGACTCTGGCATTGGATTATGCTGCACATTTCTAGCTCTTTGTTGGCGGTACGCGACCGCACATGCACGGCACTCGAAAAATCCAGTCCGCTTATTTCATTGATTAGCTCTTGACCAGAAATAATTTATAATTTATTGTTTTGAAGCCGTTTTGGTCTGGAAACAAAACATCCTTGCCCTTTTATGCCCCGATTCATCTGGCAGTGTTTTCCCCTCTCCCCGCGGGGTAGAGCTCGCTGAGGAAGGGAGACGTGCACGGCACCAGGAGCGCGGCCGTCTCGGTGGTGCAAAAGGACAAGGATTTAATGTTTCACCTAAACTGGCCTCGCGTTCAGGACGAGGGCTGCGAGCCAGTTAGAACCACCCGAGGAAATTAATTATCAAGCAAGTTGTAATGATCTGTAATTGAGTATGGCCAGGACGTGGGGATTTTTTTTTTTTATTCCTTTTTTTCAAGCTGGGCGCTTGGACCTGATTTCCAGTGGAGGGTCTCTGTGTTTTGTAAGTTGCCATTAGGCTGCTCATTAGCCGGAGGGGCTGGCGCCTGCACGGATATGCACGTAGATGTCACTTAATGCACGTGTTATCCTGTCGTGGCGGCGTCCTCCGCGTGTGCCGAGAACGTGTTATTTTTTTGAGGGCTGCTGAAAATAAGGGACACTCGTCCGCCCGTAGCCCCGTGCCACAGGCTGGGTGGCAGCTGCAGATAATGTCGCTCCTTCTCTGCGGTTGCGAGGTGGCAAAGTCCCCTCATCCCCACTGTGCCCGGCTTGTGGGACGTCTGCTTCTGCTGCCTCTAAAGCTTCTCCCTTTAAATCATTAGGCTGGCTGAAAACACGCCTTTTTCGGGAAGAAAGGGCTCACAAAGTCTAAAGGCGGTTGAGGGGTTCTCGTGCTGGGCTGGAGCTACCGAACAGCTTCTGTATCTTTATTATGTATGAACAAGGAGGAAGGGCCAGAGTTCGCTCCGTCTGGTTTACTCTCTTTGAGAACTGGGCTGTGTTGAATCAAAATTTACGTCCAGATTATGGTATCTTTTCAATTTTAACTGCATAAATTAAAAAAAAAAACAAAACAGAAGCTGCCTCATCTTTCTAGCACTTCCACACGGGTGTCCCTCTCGAAGCAAAGTCGATGTCTGTGAGTCGTGTCCATGGTTGGAGATCCACGACCGGGATCGCTCTTCTGGGGCTCAGCCACCGAAGAAAGGCATTTGGGGACCGACGCTGCGAATTACTCAGTGTTTCCTGGGTTCATGGAGGAGCTGGGCCCTGTCGCGATGCTCTCGACCTTGGCCGGGCCGGGAGCGGGATGCACCTCGCAGGTGGCAGGACTCCCGTTGGGATTAGGGCCTCTGGGTGCTGATGCAATAGTAGTCCCAGATGTAATGCAATAAGCTTCTTTGTCCCCTTTATCCGGAGTATTATGTAAATAAGATGGTATTTCTGGTCCCAGGTACGCTCTTTGGGGGATGTGTGATGGCGTATGCGTGCAGCCGTGCCCTCCCAGTGTTGACACTGCTGCTTCTGGCCGGCTTCCCCAGCTGGAGGCAGGGACCTCGCAGATGCTCACTCCCCTCCGAAAGGAGGTGAGGCCGCAGGTGACCTTGCCAGGGGCTGGTGACAGTTTAACCGTGCTTGGTTGCTTGTACACAGCGAGCGGATCGGCTTTAGGTAGTCCGTGGGACATGGGGTGGTTTCCCCCCAAGTTCAAGGTGAGGTCTGAGTTTATAGTTGCAGTTTTGCTGCAGAATGTGGACTGATGTTTCCCCAGCCTCTGGTTTGCGGGAGTCGCAGGTCTGTTCCCAAACCTGCCGTGTATTTCTTCACAGCTGATGATGGGTTGGGGAGAGACTTTTTAAGAAGTACCAAAGTCCCCAAAGAGCCTGGAGATGGCCTAGGGCTGTCCGCAGTTCTCCCGTAACGCCTCTTCTAGTGGTTCACGGGCACAGGTCAAGCGCCTGTGGGCTCTCTGGGGATGGGGATGCTGGTCCCTTCCCCACGGAGCTTGCCTGCTTGTTTGGGACAGTCATCATTTGGATGCTTGCGCTGCAGTGGTGGTGGCAGCCAGAGGGAGGATGATGCTGTTGTGCGAGGGTATCTGACTCCAGCAGGATTTTGGGGACATGGGGTGTGTTGAGGAGCTCATTGGGGTGTGAAGGATCTTTTGTAGGATCAAGGGTGGGTAGATGAGCCGGCTCAGAGCAGGCGGCTGTCTCTTGGGACCTCATCTGTGCCTGTGTGTAGCTACTGAACTGGAGCTTTGGCCACCCCACCCTCAGAGGAGGAAAGGGTGCTGCCTGGTTTCGGGGAAGGGAAGAAAAAACCATCCCAGTGGGATGTGGCTTCTTTTGCCACATCATTGCATTGAAAATGCACTTTTCTTACTAAGGAGGATCAGTGCCTTGTGGTGTGATGTGGTGTCAGAGGAAGGAGCGAGCCTTTGCTCCGGTCTGTCTGGGAAACTTGCTCTGTGACTCCAGTTCCTTCTGTGATTAATTTTTTAAAAAATTCATATGACTTCATTAAAGGAAACACCTATTTAACTTCTGGGTTTTGGTGGAAAAAAGATCAGTTTTTGCGTTGAAACCAAGAGGTTGTTTTGCTGTGGCTGCAGCTGAGTGTCCTTCGCGTGCACAGAAATTACTGACGTAGCTGCCTCAGCATCAGCTCAGATGTTCTGTGTGTGCAGAGAGAGGGTATAAAATGATGCCAGTGCATTTTTGTGGATGAATAAGGATAATTTCAGGAGAATCTTAGTATTTTGTATTTAATCATTAAATGCTGAATTTAATCCATAAACAAGAAAATTAATTGTATAAGACAATGAAGAAAAATGAAAGATACTGTCGCCCCTTTATGCCGCTTCTTCCCCGAGGACACTGTGGGCACAGAAGGGTTTTGCGGCATCGGATTTTCCCTCTGAGCCGTTCCTGGGCTGGGGCTGGAAGGATGATATATTTGTCCAGCGCTACATCACGTGCGACGTCTTTTCTCTTAGCGTGGCTACACCGATTTATTGATAACAAAACAAGGCAGTTTGAGAATGATTTTAATAAATTTGCTGAGCCTGTTTGTGGTTTTAATTAAATGGAGCGTTCCTGGCTTGAGCGAGTCCAAAGATTTGGCTGGGGGTGATCCCTGTGCTTCTCTGAGGGGAGAGAGGGTGGCTGGGGAGGAGTCTGCTTTGCAGCTTTTAAAGGAGTGAAAATGAGGTGTGTAATGACTTCGCTGATGTTAACCCGCCATGGATCCAATTGGAGAGGTAGAGGCTTACACATCTCCGTGAGAATTCCTGCTCCTGCCCCAAAGATAGCGTAGCTGATGCCATGGGGAAGTTGCTTGTCCTGAAGATTTTTGGGGCTTTTCTCACCTAATCTGTGCCTTCCCTCTGTACCTATCGCCACAAGTAATTAAAAGTGAACTACAACTACCAAAATAAGCCAAGTACACTTTGATGACTGACTCTTGCTGGTTTTTATTGTATTCCTTTACATGCTGGCTAATTCACAAAATTCGGCAATTTGCAATGGGTCATTAGCGTGAATTAGCAACTTTCTGATGTATATCATAGCTTTGCAAATGTGCTTTATTAATCTGGGAAATACACCTATTTATTATCCCTCCTGGGGAAAAAATAGAAGGGATTTCTTGGCGTGGTGCTGACTGCGCCTGCATTTGTCCCTGTCTGCGTACGCCTTCCCTCCTCCTTCACTTTGCAGGCTGGTTGGTTTTTCCCAAAGCGTTCGTTCCCAGGCTGATGGTTTGACAGCAAGAGAGATTACAGCCCGTGCGAACGTCCTCTGCTGCAAATGAAGCCTTAGCTCGTGTAGCCAAGGTGCCCTAATTGGTTATTGAATGGAGGGAATTAAAGACATTAATAGGTGAAGTGTCGGGCTCTTTCATTTTTGGAGCAGCAGAGAGATGTTTGTCCTCTTCTGAAGCCTGGGAAACGGCCAAGGCTGCCCGCGTGCTCTTCTCTTGAAAGGAAGAATAAAGCCCAGAAGCTCTCCCTTCCCTGGGAGTGACCTGAGAGGAGCAAGGGAGTGTCTGTCGGTCCTCTCCAGAACTGCACTGCTGCGTCCCGCCGTCCTCTTGAGGCAGGACTGTGCCTGGGAGCCTCCGCTCGACTCCGGTGCTCTTCCTTTGGATGGAGAAGACAGAAATGAGACGTTGACTTCGGCACGGAGCCCTCTCTGTGTCTGCCAGCGCAGCCGGTGGTTTCCCTTTCCTGCTGTCCCTCCGTGGAGTGGGATCTGTGTGGCTGCAACCATGAGAGCCCCAGCTTGGGACTGGGACCACCGTGGGGTGGGGGAACCAGGGTGGCCGGGAGCGAGGCGAGGAGTCCCACTGCTTCCAAAGCCTTAAGGGAAGGGTACAAATGGCCGATTGAGAGGCACCCACTCTGCTCCCACCAACACCGGGAGCTGGGGCTGCTGCCGGAACTGCGGGTGCCTTTCTGTAACCCTACTGACAGCCTTGGGCAAGCAAGGGGAAAAGGGCGAGCTCCTTTTTTTCGGGCACTTACTCCAGCGGTTATTTATGCCCATTGCTTGTCTTTGGTCTTCGCCAGCTCTTCTTTCTTCCCACCTCCGTGACTGATGCTTCGGGGATCTTTCCCGGTCACATCCATCTTGCTGCTTCCTTTCGCTGTTGGCAATCTCCCAGCCTGCACGGAGCTTTATCTGAAATTTGTAAGCCTTTTTGGTTATTTTTACATGCTCTCTACTCTCTTCTAGGTTGCACATGAGGACAGGCCACTGGTTCAGATAGCTTTAAACCTCTCGTAAATCAGTTCGTTTCTGTGTTGGGGTTAGTAAGGGTGTAACCAGACCAGTTTTAAATCTGCACGGCTGCTCTGCTTTCCCGGTGGAAACCAGCTCTCTGCTGGAGGGACAATCAACCCCCAGGTTTGTCCCTGTGGGAAGCATTGTGTTGCAGAGCTTGGTGCCAAACGAATTTGCTCAGATGTCCCGTTCTGAGTGTTTAATGTTATTTTTGGCACCAGCCAGTGGCAGCGTGGCTGGCTGGGTTCAACAAGACCGAGCGTTGTGGTGGTAGGAGAGTGGCCGGGACGTGGCTGGTGCCTCCGATGAGCCGTAGCCCGCTGGCTGGTCTGGCTTCGACTCATCCAAAGTGCTTCCCAGTTAATCCTGGCCGCTTATTGCTCACGGGGTTGTTTTTTGCCTTTGCCAGCGGTTGGTGTGTCAGCCCTGGGCAACCAAACCTGGTGGCAATGCCTCTGCGCTCCCTGCCAGCTACGCGCCAGGTACCGGTGATGCCGTGACACCTGTGGTCATGCAGGGTGGCACCTGGGGATCACGGGACAAGCCAGGGATGCAGAGTTTGGGGTGAAGATGGGGCTGTAATTCTAGTTATTGTTAAGCCATCGCATGCAGGTCTGGGCATGGCAGTTAGACAGTGGTGTTGTCTTCCAGCGTGTAGGCATGATGGTGAGGGGTGAGTCCCAGTTTGGTGTGTCTGATTTGGGATGGGTCTGGGAGCTGAGCTTGCAGGAAGGAAGCCGTCTCTGTTGTTTTACCCACCGAATGTGTTTTCTCCCACACGTGTGGGTTTTTCAGTTCCTCTTTCCCAGGACAGCTGAACGTTAAGAGCCCTGGGCACCAGTTTATGGTGCTGGGGTTGCTGAGAAAGCTCCTGGCCGTTTTCAGCTGTCAGAGATTTTGGAGTCTGCAAGGTCATGCTTGCTGGAAGAGGTCTAACCTGGTGTTTTCAGATACAGCCAGCCAGTGTCCAGAGGCACAGCCAAGCCTGAGCCTTGCTGCTACCTGCACGTCTTGGTAGATGATGATGATGAGATACCTGCTCATCTCCACAGCAAGAGGCTTAGGAAGGGGGTGTGCCTCACGCAGGATGGTGCCGTGAGAGTCGTAACGAAACACGGACACGGCTCTCATCTGCCCTAGATGTGCTTGATGCTCCTTTAGTCCATGCTGCTGCTTTATCCCACTGCTGTGACGTGTCCTGCAAACCTGGCTCCTGCCCAGCATGAGGTCTGTCAGCTCTCCATAGGAGGACTGTGCGCGTGGGCAAGTTGCTGGACTTAAAGGGCAGCTACAAAGAGGATGGAGGCTCTCCCTTCACAAGGAGCCACACATGGAGAAGTCAAGGGGCAACGGATACAAGATGCTCCAGGAGACGTTGCATCTCAACATAAGAGAAATTTTTTACAGTTAGAACAATGATTCTCTGGAAGATCCTCCTCAGGACATGGTAGAGTTCCTATCGCTGGAGGTTTTCAAGATGCGACTGGACAGGGTGGTAGATAATCTTATCTGGGCTTCCTTTCCCATGAAAGGTTGGAGCAGGTGACCTTTCGAGGTCCCTCCAACCTGGGCTGCTCTACAGTTCTACGACCTGACTTGTGTTGACACATACGTTTGATGTTCTGCGTAACAGTGATGTTTCCTCAGCGTCCCACCAGAGAAGTGACTCCAGCAGTGTGATTCCAGCAGCGGAGAGCAAGCAGGCACACTGAGAAGGTGACGTTTGCCTGCTGTCCTTCACAGGAACGAAATGAAGTAACTTTTGGTGCCTTCAGGTTTGCAGGTATTGATGTGCCTCCTGCTTGAGCCCAGGACCATGCACTTGAATGATGTTTCTCTTGCCGTTAGTTTTGTTGAAATACGAAGCTGTGGACTTCCCTGGGTGTTGGCGGAGGAAATCTGAGTCGCGTTTTGTTCAGAGCAGAAGCGCCAGGGTTGAGAGATACCAAAATCAAATAATTGTAAATCTGAAGAACCGTGGGCTCTCGAGGCGTGAACAAAGGCAGAATTGGGACTTTGGTGATGACACTTCCAAGAGTGATTGGAGGATTAAAGAGGAATTTGTTCCAGTTTTCCCCACTTTGTGATACAAAGGAAGGCCTGAAACGGTTCTTGCTTTTCATTTTCCCCCTTTTTGTGTGCCCTGTGTATCGGTGATGTTTTTGGCTCGTTGGGAGTTGAGGGGAACGAGGGGCTCTGCCCAGGGTGGCTTTGCTATCGAGCCGTGTTCAGGAACATTGTGTTTTTCAGCCTTAGATCGAGTGTTTTCTCAGTGCCTGGTCAACGTCAGGGTTAAAGAAGTGTCAATAAGAAGCAAATGCTGAGTTTTAGCTAGTCTGGTGAAGTGTTTTCTTCAGACACAGCCAGGTTGAGATCTGGCACCATGTGCCCTTCCTTATCTTGTATCTCCAGGTTTGCTGGGCTGCTTTGTGTGCCCTGGTCTTGTTGAACGTTGCTGTAAAGGTCATGTTTTAAGGTCATGAGCGGATGGGGGTGGATGCGAGGTTGAGTTTTGATCCGAGCTGCATCTTTTTGCCCAATGACGAATGTGAAGTTGGCACTTGAATGTGTATTTGGTAGCAGGTGGGTAAATCTGAGCTTTGCTCCAGGTAGAGTGGTTGTATCGCCACCCCTACGCCGAAGAGGTCTTTGCTGACCTCTCCCATGTTCCTTCATCTCTAGCCTCTTCCAGTGACCTCGTCCGTCCTGCTTTTGGAATGCCTGGACTGAAATATTTCAGGCTTTTCTCAAGAATGCCAACAAATGAGTCATGACTCAAGCGCTGCTCTGTGTCAGGTTCATCTCCAGTGTCAAGGCTCAGCCTACGGAAACTTGGGAGTCCCGGTATAAGTTTCTCGACATCTCTCCGGGTGCTCTGGCTGCAGTGCATGCTGGAAGATGTAGTCTTGCTGGGGTGCACCTCCATATTAAAAAAAGAAGGGTGGCTCCATTTTATTCAAAATTGGGTTCAGCCTTCTCCCTCCTGGCAGCTCGCCGGCGCCGTCTCGCTCGGCCACCAAGAGCCACCGAGGTTCTCCCGGCGCCTTGTGCGAGCGAGGAGGCGGGAGCGTGGCTCCTCCATTCAAAATCTTGCTTAATTCCACATTGAACAGCTTGTTTTGAAGCCCTGTGCTTCGGCGTGTTTTGCAACAGCTCGCACTCCTGCCGGGCAAAGGCGATGGAGGGATCCTGTCCCCATTGGGTGGCAGTTCTGGAGGGTGTCATGGTAAATCTCCTTTGTCTGCTACGGCTTGACTGATGTATGGGGGAGAGCAAACCCTCCTCCCCTGCCTGATTTCTTGAGCTGAAAGCAGCAAGTGAGTGAGGAAGCTCCTTTGTGCAGATTTCTCCGTCTCCTCTTGTGTGTGCCAGCTGGCTCGCATTCAACATTTCTCTTTTTTTTTCTCTCGCTTTTTTTTTTTTTTTTTTTCTCCCCCATCTCTAGAGAGAGGGGGCGGGGAGAGAGGGGAACATCTCAAGAAGAAATCTGCAGAAAAGACATGGGAGTTACTTAACAAAAATCCAACCCAAACAAGCCCAGCTGGGGGATTACAAACGCGGTAGTGGGAGCCGAGTGGGGAGTGAGCGTGGCAGCTCGGGAAAGGGAGGCGCGTTCCCCCCGCCACCACCCCCCAACCCCGAGTTTCTTTAGTCGTAAAAGGAAACAAAAAGGGATCTTGTGTGGAGGCAGCACACGGGGAGAGCTGCAGGCTGGCTGCCAGCGGCGGGAGGAAGGGCCTCAGCATCACGGCACCATGGTGGAACCAGGCTGGGGGCTCCTGGGGAGCCCTTTGGGGTCTCGGCGAGCTGAGAGGGGGGGACACAGCATCTCTTCCATGGATGGTCTCCCCCGACGTTGCCTTTGCCTCCTCCTGGGAGGGAGCGGAGGGGTCTGTTTGCTCTCCTGGTCAGGACGAGCATCTCGCCAAACCCCTCCGCTCTCTGCCTTGTGCCCCGCCAGAGGAAACGCCATGTCATGGAGAAATTTTTTCACCCCCCGCCCTCCACTCCGTCATCTATGCCGCTCCTTCTTGCGGGCATTCCTGAAAGTTAATCAGGGTGAAAATTGCAGTCGGTCATGTCTGGAAGCCACCAGAGGCTGATCCTGGAGCGCTGCAGGCTGGAGCACATGGGTACGAGACAGTCTCCCTACGTGTGGGCTGGGTGTTGCCAAGAGAAGAGCTTTCTTCTGCATCTTGCCGCCCTTGGGCGGTCAATCCTGCCCCGCTTCGGTTTCTTGGCCTCCGGTAACCGGCAGAGAAAGCCGGGGCGGGTTTGCTGCCTAGCATCCTGCCTGTCTTTTAAGCAAAAAGCACCGGGGGCTCCTGCGGTTTCCTTGCTCCTTTTTGAAGGCGAGCTCTTCTGTTTGAATAGCTTTTCTCTAGGTGTGTTTGCAGCTCCAAAAGTGAACTTTCAGGTTTGTCTCTTAATACTGGGTTGGCTCCGTCCCAGCCCAAAGATGTGGATTGTAGAGGTCTCGGGCACCTAATGGAGCTGAATTATTCATGTCTGGTTCTGTGTGTGTGCAGCATTCCCAAGCAGAAAGCTGTCTCCTTGCAGGATCTGCGCTCCAGGACTGCTCTTAAAACGCTTTGTTGGCAGGTCTCCAGGCCAACAAGTGAGCACATGCTTTTCATGTAGCGTGGGGATCAATCCTGCCGTGGCAGGAGGTAAGGGGAAGGACACGTTTATAGCTGAATCAATCTCCTCAGTCTGTTTTTCCGAGATGCTGTGATTTGTGATGGCGTTACTCCCCGCCCCCCGGGGCTGGAGCGCCGGGAGGCTCTGGATAGCACCCAGCGCTTTTCCAGCTTGGGCAAACCAGGCAGTGTGAAAGGGACCTCCATCTCTCGGCTGTGGCCAGGGGTTCGTGTCCGCCTGAAATAGCAACAGCCTGGCTGATTTGGGCTCCCTGGGGGGGGCCTCACTCAGGAGAGCGACTTGAAACACTCCTCTGGCTGCAGAGGTTGAGCCTGTGAGGGCACATCTTTGGAGAAGAGAAACGGGGAATTGGGATGGGGATTTCAGGGAGGAGGGACAGGAAATGCTTTAAAGCCACATGCAATGGATGACTTGCAGGGGATCCCCCCCCAGATGAGGGGTCTTGGCTTTCGGCCCTTGCTGGAAAGGCCCAATCCCTGCCCCAGTCCCTCTTGCCGCAGGGGCACATCTCGAGCTCCCTGCCCTGCTCTCAGCATGACGTGCTTTTCCTCCGCTCCTGCAGACCCAGCCTGTTCTCGTCCGTCCTGTTTGTGGTTCCCTTCCCTCTGCAGAGCAGAACCTCGGCTCCCTCGACGCCTCCTCCGTAGGGTGAATGGTTTTTCTCCTCTGTTTTCTAACCCTTTGATTGTTCCTGGCTCTCTAATCGCTGAGGACCCAGTGGACTTCTGGGCTCCTTCTTCCTTTTGTTGTGGTAGGAATTGGCAAACACTGCTGCTGTTTGCATAGTTTCAGACCAAAGTCCTGCTCATCTGCTCTCCTTATTTCATATATATAAATAATACTTATGTATATGTGTGAGTCCATGTATATTAGCACACTTAAAACAGCAAGGTGAGTTGTGAGTTCCTTGGTGTGAGCTGAGCCAGCCAAGCCGGCGTCATGGAGGCGTTGCGTGGAGAAAGGTGATGCTGTGCCTGTCGCAATACATCCCTGCGGATTGTCCGTCACCTTCCTGCGACTGC
Source organism: Numenius arquata (assembly GCF_964106895.1). Taxonomy (NCBI): domain Eukaryota; kingdom Metazoa; phylum Chordata; class Aves; order Charadriiformes; family Scolopacidae; genus Numenius; species Numenius arquata. Next base: position 23,390,058 of record NC_133586.1, read on the forward strand.
GAGGCCAGATCCTGGTCCATCTGTCCCTCTGATCAGAGCTGGCCGTGGCCCTTGATGTGCTCCAGCTCTTGGAGTTGGAGGCTGAGCCTTGTCCTCTCCCTGTGTCTTGATCCTGGGTGGCAGTGCTGTGTCCCTGAGCCCTGTCTGGCAGGGTTGTGGCTGGAGGCTGGGCCTCAACTTTGGGCCAGGAGGGGGCTGTTACCAGCTAAAAATCTGGTTTAACCACCCTGTTACTGATTTTGCCCACCTGGACAAAGGAACGGCTGCGGCACTGCGCACCGGCTGGGAGGGGATGGATGGATGGTCTGTGCCCACCACTGGCCGCATGGGTGGTTTGGAGAGGGCTGGTCAGTGGGACCTGGCTGGGCACCTCAGTTCGCGGCTGGGGAGCGAGTACTGGGGCAGGAGGAGGAGGAGGAGGCAAGAGAAGCACGCGGTGCGGCTTTGGGAAGTTGTTAGTGACTCCTGTGCACAAAGTGATCTCCTGATTCGGCACTTTCTCTGCTGCTGAAATGAGAGGTCAGTGCTTTTCATTTCCAGCTTGCATGCTAGCCCCCAGCTCCTGGGGTTAAAAATCTCCGTAATGACCTGTCAGAGAGCGGATTATTAGCTGTACAGAGCCGAGGATGCTGTGGAGAGCAGATGGAAAATGGTCTGGCTGCAGCAGCCTGTCTGATGAAAGAATCCCTGGCATTTTTACAGTGTTTGCATCTCTGGAAACGCACCATGAAGCTGCTTTCCAGGCTCCTGCCTGCTGGGGTTTGAAGAAATTTGTGCGTGTGTGGGTTTTGGTGGTTTTTTTCCTTCTCATTTCTCTTTAAGTCACCTGTTTTTGAAGTGTGGCTCATAAACAGTACCAGGAGCCGGCGGGGAAGGGGAAGACAGTGCTGCTGGAGAGGAGCTTCATCCAAATGGGTGGCCAAGGGTTTCTTAAGAGACCTGGAGAGCTGGGTGGAGGGGCCAAGTCGCTGGCAGGGTGGCTGCTGGGAAGAAGCTGTTTCATGTGTTAATTATGTCTCCTCAGTGTTAATTGCCAGAAGCTAATCTCAGCGATTGACTCGAGATTGCGCGTGGGTGTCTTTTGTTTTCCTCCCCCCAGGTCGCTGCTCCGTGGACAGGGCAGGGTAAGATGTGTCTGAGAGCAGGGAGGGCGAGGGGCTGGGAATCCAGGAGGAGGAATTTTTGGCTAGCTGGGGTCGGGTACAGCTGGTCCCTCTCTTCCCAGTTAAGACCAGGTACCCATGCAATCTCCTGTCCTTCAGAGCCTGGTGGTTTAACGTCCTAAAGCCATGTCATGCTGCCTTGAGGTGCAGGATGGAAACCTGGCACTTCCTGCTGCCGTTTGGCCTTCGGCGACCGCTCTGAAGCCTCCAAGTGTGGCAGGCTCTCTGAAGCTCGGGATTTATTTCCCACAGAGGTGCTCAACTTTCATGGCGAGCGGCTCTCGTCCTTTGTGGAGAGGAGCCCTCCCTGTGGGTGGCATCAGCAGGAGAGGAATCAATCCTCCCTCCCAGGGGCAGCGCTCGATAATTCAGAGGGAAATGGCGAGTGGGGAAACGTGTGAGTAATGTCTTGTTGGAGCTGAGAGCTGTGACCTGCCAGGGCTGGTATTGATCGAGGGACAGGTGCCAGATGGCTGCTGCAGCGGGGACGGCCGAGGAGCAGCCCCCGGCCTGGGGTGGGGGGAGCAGGAGGATGCTGCCTTGTACCCCGTGATGGGGCATTGGGAGGTTGGGGACTTCCACCCTGCCCAGGACCTGCCTGCACATGTGGCTGCTGGTGAAGGCAGGATCTGCCTGTCTGGAGCTCCTTGTGTGTAACCTTGTTCTCTTTGATCTCCCAGCAGCGATGCCGTCACCTGGGCAGACCCCCACCGCTGGAAGCCCCCCAAGGACGTAGGTGACCCCCAGGGCCTGGAGGCAGGGAAGAGCCTTGAACCGTGAGGGGCTGTTAACTCTAAGATGTCCTTGAGCAGCGGAGCTTCCGGAGGGAAAGGAATCGATGCGAACCCGGTTGAGACGTACGACAGCGGGGATGAGTGGGACATTGGCGTAGGGAATCTCATCATTGACCTGGACGCTGATTTGGAGAAGGATCAGCAGAAATTGGAAATGTCGGGCTCCAAAGAGGTGGGGCTCCCGGCACCCAACGCGGTGGCAACCCTACCGGATAACATCAAGTTTGTGAGCCCGGTGCCGGGCCCACAGGGCAAGGAGGGCAAATCCAAGTCGAAAAGGAGCAAGAGTGGCAAGGACAGTGGCAAGCCAACCCCGGGGACCTCCTTGTTCACTCCCAGCGAGGGAGCTGGTGGCAAGAAGGAGGCTCAAGGACGTGCTGGGGATGGCGCGAACTCAGGTGGTTTGGTGCCTGCCGTCACCCCCAAGGGCTCGGAGAAGTCGGCCAAGGCGTCTCGCAGCGTGGCCGGCTCCAAGAAGGAGAAGGAGGGTGGCTCATCCAAAAGCAAGAAGGAAAGGAGTGAGGGCGCAGGGGCTGTGGTGGAGAAGGAGCCCAGCGTGCTGCAGCCCCTGGCCCTGGCCGTGAGGGTGGGACAGTACGATGGGGGCCAGGGGACAGAGCCTGCTGCTGCCGAGCAGCTTGGGAGTATAGCTATTGACACGGGAGCTGCGCTCAATCCCTTGGGAGTTAAGTCGGAGCTGGAGGACGGGGAAAGTGAGTGCCGGCAGCTGAAAAAGGTGAAGTCGGAGAAGGTAAGAAAGGTGTTGGGGTGCGGGGGGAGGTGGTGTCGCCGCTTGGCTCCTGATGTGCCACGGTGGGTGATAAGGGAGTGGGAGCTTACAGTGGGCCTGTGTGTCTTGCGCCATTGGGGTCAGTGCTGATGTGTGGTTGGTGCCTTCTTGTTCTGGTGTGAAGGTGGTTTGGCCGTGTGATGGATGGACGTGGTGACGGGAAGGCACCAGTCAAGCTGTGCCTGGCTTCTGGGAACCATGCACCAGCAAATCGCCTGCAGTCTCTGTGTGTCAGGGAACCATCCTGCTGTACACTTGGGGATTTGGTTCCTTTGGCTCTGTGGCTGTGCTGAGCAGGTCCGAGCCTCTCCGGCTTCTGTTGCTCTGCGGGAGGAGCCTAGGTTGGGGGTGAAGGTGATGTCTCAGTTCTGTGCCCGCTTCAGCTCCCGACAGGACAGGGTAGCATCTGTTGGCTTCCTCCTGTTGACAGCCGTCCTCTGCTTCCTGGTGACTTGGAGCTCCCAAAGGAATTTATTTCTCTCTGGTTGCATCATTTGCAGAGAAGGAGACCATAACGTGTTAGTCAATGTGGGATCTGCGTGGGCGCGCAGGCAGGCACAAGGTGCAGGGCTGACAGGAGTTACCGCCTCGTTTTCTGGTCTGCCGATGGTACGTGGGCTCTGTCCCACTTGTGGTGACAATCAGCCTCGGGCCGACGCGTTGCTGTGGGTGGCTTTTTATGTGTGGCTCCTCTGCTCACACGCAGCAGTGATGCTGAGCTGGCAAAGCTGCTCTCCCAGGTCACTGGGGGTGTGAAGAGGCTTGTGGCCGACGGGGTGAGTGGCCGTCTGTCCACCTCGGCGGCGCTGGGCTCCGGGTGGCTGTGCAGCTGTTTCTGGATACAGCCGCCGGGACGGCAGCGCAGTTGGGATGGTTTTTAGTAATCACGGTGGCTGATGTGATTTCTGCGGGAAGATGAGGGAAGACTTTGGGTGTGTGGAGTTCTTTGGCTGGAGCAGGAGCTCCTCTGCACTACCTGCAGGTGTGGTGTCGCTGGTCCGTGCCCGGGAAGCCGTGGGGTGAGCATCACGAGTGTGTGCCTTCGGGGTGGCTCAGCACCATCGCTGTCAGCATGCGCTGTGGGGTTGTCGGGTGTGTGTCACCGTGTTCGCAGCCGGTGGCTCCCCAGGAGGATTTCTGCTTTCTGCTTCGGTGTGGGGATTGCGGTGCCGGGAAGGGATGGGTGGGGAGCGCTGAGAGGATTTGGGAGGGTTGCTGAGACCAGCGAGATGTTGGGGAGTTTGTGGTTTTGTTGTTTTTTTTCCATCTGCAAAAAGATAGACCATATCTGGAGAAGGGTGGCGGGAATGTTCAGTCATGGGGTGGCTCTGGGAGAAGAGCTGCGAAGTAGGTCAGTGCTTCCTCTGCTTGGGAGAAGACTCCTGGGGCAGGGGACTGAAGCCAGTAAAATTAAGGAGTGGTGTGGAGATGATGTGCTGCTTCCTCATCCTTCACAGCAGCAGAATCAGAGTGAAGGAAACAGGGAAGAGGAGCAGATGGTCTTTTGCATGATGGCCTTGAATGTTGCTGCAAAAAGCTGTGGATGCTGAAAGTTCACCAGTGCTCTGGGGCACCTGGGTGGGTTTGTGGAGGAAGAACCCATCGGGGAGGTGGCTTTGGCTTGGGAAAAGCCGGAGGAGGATTTGAGCTTGGGAAGTAGTTTGGGTAGGATTTCAACGTTCCTTCGGTTGCTGGCAGCTGCCAAAGCCAGCACGGGGGCTGGCTGGCCCGTTGGTCGTACCTTGCACGGCTTTTCCTGTGTTTTCACTATCAGGATTTCTTTCTTTCACTGATTCAGCTGCAGAAGCCCTCTGCAGGTAGAAATGCCAAAGCAAAGAGGGGATTATGAAGACAGGGACCAAACATCATGAACCTTGACAGGCTGGAGGAGTGGGCCCATGTGAACCTCCTGAGGTTCAGCCAGGCCAAGTGCAGGGTCCTACACCTGGGTTGGGGCAGTCCCCACTACCAGTACAGACTGGGGGTGAATGGGTTGAGAGCAGCCCTGTGGATACTGGTGTGTGACAAATTGGACGTGAGCTGGCAACGTACGCTGGCAGCCCAGAAAACCAGCCGTATCTTGGGCTGCATCCCTAGCAGCGTGGCCAGCAGGGCAAGGGTGGGGATTCTGCCCCTCTGTTCCGCTCTGGGGAGACCCCCCCTTGGTTATAGGGAGCTTAAAAGAAAGATGGAGAGACTTTTTACCAAGATCTGCAGTGACAGGACAAGGAGCAACAGAGGATAGTTATAGATTGGAAATAAGGAAGAAATGTCTTTATGATGAGGGTGGTGAGATGCTGGAACAGGTTGTTCAGAGACGTTGTGAATGCCCCATGATGGGAAGTGTTCAAGGCCAGGTTGGACAGGGCTTTGAGCAACCTATTTAGTGAAAAATGTCCCTGTCCACGGCAGGGGGTTGGACTAGATGATCTGTGAAGTTCCCTTCCAACCCAGACCATTCTGTCATCTCCATAAAGATACCCTGTGAGGACGGTTCTGCTGTTTTACTCGTCCAGATTCAGGTACAACCACATCGATGGAGGTTCAGCCTGGAGGGTTGAGCCCTCTTTTGAGAAGTGATTTACGATCCGGATCTGCCAGAGAATGTGTCATGTTTGGGTTCAGGAGGAAACACTGGCTGTGTTCTGTCAGCTTCCTGGAGGCAGCTAGTTGTCTTTCTTTGGGTTGGGAAGGCCATGGGTGAGGAGAAGAAAGGTGGCTGTGTGGTGAGGGGTGGGAAAGCAGTTTTATTGCTTGAAGAAGAGCCTGAGGATGGGCCAGTGACCAGGACAGGGTGGAGGTGAGCAATGGCGTTAAGCTGTTCCTCTCTCCTGAAGGCTGCAGAGATGCTGCTAAATGGAGTCTGGAGGACAAGCAAAGAGCAGAGGTGGCTATGGGAGGGCATTTCCTTTGGCAAATGTGTTGAGGGAACGAATGGGACAGGTTCCTGCGGGCCTGGGGACAAGCACTGCCTGGGAAGCAAGAAACTTGCTCAGACTGAAACAGGAACAGCCACAACGTGACTCAGCCCAACCTTTGGTCTCCGACAGCTTGTCCTCTGCTTAACCCTGTGCTGCTCCCGCTTCCATCTCGGGCAGGGAGGCTGGTCTCCATCTGGGGATGGAGAAAGAGAGAGACTGTTTCTCCCTTTTCCAGCTTCAGCCCTGGGTAGGTGACCTCCCTGTGCGTACGTGTGCGCTGAGCAGTCAGCCTCCACCAGGAGGTTTTGTTGTACCTCCTCGGCTGGATTAAAGAGCACTGTAGCAGCGAGTATTTTTGCCTTGATAAGGTGCTTCATGCCACAGTTTGCCCCTCCTTCTCCTTTTGTGCTTTTAAAATATCTCGCTGTAGGGTTTTGCAGCCCTCCAGTCCTCGCTGGGTGTAGGAAAGAGCTTTGCTTTGTTTTTTTTGGTTTTTTTTTTTTTTTTTTTTTTTCAGACACTCTTTCATGTCAGCAGGTGCTGGAGCTGGCACGGTGTCCACGGGTGAGATCACCCTTGCTCCGTGTCTCACATCAGAGTGATGGAGCCGGTGGACGTGGCCCGTGGGCTTGACGGGAGATGTTTTGCTGGTGTGACCCCATGGCTCTTGTTGTTGCTTCCTGGGGTGAAGCCTCAGGAATGAAATACCCCAAACGCCCTTTTTCTAGGTGCGTTTCATGGCTGCATCCAGCCTCCTGTACAACATGCCCTGGCTTGGCTTGTTCCATGCCCTCCTTGAACCCGATGCCATCGGTGTGTCGGGACACAAGTGATAACGTTGCCAGGGATGGGGCTGATGGTGATGAAACCCATTGGCAATAACCCTGCTGAGCCCTTCCAGGGTCTTTGGGGTGGGCTGAGCACCGGGCACGGATTTCCCTGGGGCTGCAGTTCGGCATCTCCTTGCACCCCTGCTCCCCTGCTGCTGGAGTGCCAGAAGATGGGGGGGGGGGGGGGGGCAGGAGTGGGGGCTTAATACTTCTTGCAGGGAAATGAGCCTGCGCTGATGCACCCACATCCAGACCAGCAACTAGGTCTGTCCCTGATGTGGTGGACAGCAAGCCATGGGTCATTGGGGATGGCCAGAGCTGAGGTGGGGTGGGGGGGGGCACTGGTGTTTGGGAGGGAATGTCGGCTCTCCGTGAGTGGCTGTGCTCAGCAAAATGGCCGTGCACAGAGCAGCGCTGCCGGCTGGGCTCGGGAAGCCCGTTTTCACCGCCTGCCCCAGCGGCTGCTCTCGTGTGGCCGAGCTGGCCCCGGGGCCGGTTGGCCAGGGCAGCGGGCGCTTGCTTGCCCGCTCTCCACCCCGGCTGGCCACCATTGCCCCTGGCACCCCGCTCCCGGGCGCGCTGGGGCGAGCTGGCCCGGCCGGGGATGTTGAGCATTAAACAAAAGAGCCTCCCAGCTCTTGGCTGCCGCTGGGGCTTTGTTGTGATTGAGAGGTTGTTCAGCAGGAGGAGGGCGGGTTGTTTTTTTTTTTTTTTTCCTCCTCTTCTGACGAGCGTCCAGATGCGACTTGCTGCAAACAAGGGAAAGGCAAACAGAAGCCTCTGGAGACTCGACTCCTCTGAAAAGCCTCTCTGGGTCACGTGCGCTGTGGTTTTGGGCAGCAAGGAGGCTGGATTCACAGAACCACAGAGTGGTGGGGGTTGGAAGGGACCTTTGGAGAACATCTCCTCCAACCCCCTGCCAGAGCAGGGCCACCCAGAGCAGGTTGCGCAGGAACGTGGCCAGGCAGGTTTGGAACATCTCCAGAGAAGGAGACTCCACACCCTCTCTGGGCAGCTTATTCCAGGGCTCTGCCACCCTCACAGGAAAGAATTATTTCCTCAGGTTGAGATGGAACTTCTTATGTTCCAGTTAGTGCCTGTTGCCCCTTGTCCGGTCCCCGGGCACCACTGAGAAGAGCCTGACCCCATCCTCTTGCCACCCGCCCTTTAGCTATTGCTCAGCATCCATGAGATCCCCCCCTCCATCTGCTCTTCTCCAGCTGAACAGCCCCAGGGCTCTCAGCCTTTCCTCAGCAGAGAGATGCTCCAGGCCCTCATCATCCTCACAGCCTCCTCTGGACTCTCTGCAGAAGTTCCCTGTCCTTCTTGAACTGGGGAGCCCAGAGCTGGATTCAGTTTTGCCCCTTTGTGGGAGACGGGGTAGAAGCCACTGGTGCATGTTTTTGCCCTGAATTTCCCACCCCAAACACAGCAGGGTTATGCCCTGCACGTGCTCCAAGCAGAGATCCCCTGCTGTGGGTGGCCTGATGGTGAGGAGATGTTGGAAAGTGGGGGACACTGCAGGGGACTGGCCCCAAAGCTGGTGTGAAAATCCAGTTCTGGTTCTGTGGGAGGAGAGTGTGGCGTTGGAGGTGGTGCTGGAGCAGTGCCTGGGAGGTCAGATGGCAGTGCAGGAAGTGGGGTGGCTGCACCAAGCCGGTGGCAGCTGCCAAAAAAGAAATACTGCCCCAAAAATACATCCCTGGGCTCTCCCTGCTGCCTTCTCTGGCAGTTTGCAGTGTGGCTTTGGTGTCTTCTATGCACACCTTCTTCCCCTAAACTCATAGAGACATGGGTCTGCATGCTGTCTTCCGTGCTGTTCCTACAGTTGTGGCTGTCCCAGCCTGACCAGGGTGTGGGATGACCCCCCAGGTGTTAGGTGTCTCCCACACATTAATTCTTTACCTGGAATCAAAGCCTTTTATTTTTTTTTTATTTTTTTTTATTTTTTTTTTATTTTTTTTTTATTTTTTTTTTAGACCTTTTTGGCAGGAGGGATAAGGTTTTGTGGTGGATAGAGAGGCGAGGGTTGGGGTGAGGGGTTGCTCGGGTGACTCCAGCTTGAAGAGGTGAGATCTTCCCAGAAGGCAGTAGCTCTGCTAGGTCCAAGCCCAACAGGAGATGGCCACAGACTCTCAGGGATGTTTCTGTTTGATGGATCCTGCATTTCCTTCCAGCTTTGCACCTCAAAACGGTGCTCTGTGTAGAGCCTGGAGACCACTGTGAGCTTGGCCCCAGCCTGATCACAGAGGCAGCTCCTTGCACGTGGCTGTGGAGATGTGGCCGCTAATCCTGTGCTGCTGCTTTACATTGTCCTGCTGGTGGGTTTAAAGGGCTCCAGCTCTGCTGTGGCTTTTTTTTGCAGTGTCGCCAGCTTCTTGCTATCCCTTAATTCTTGTCCTCATCTCCTTGGGTGGCTGATGGTGGCACCAGTAGAGCAGCGCAGCTGATTCACCTTGCTCAGAGCTTCCAACTCTGCTGTCCTTGCATCCTACTAGGACTTGCTCTCACCCTCCATTGGCAGCTCTTTGTGTCTTGCTCCCATACAAAACAGTTCAAAAGTGGTTTGGCCACTGAGCTCCCTGAGGAATGGTGTGTGAGCGGGGAGTCGAGGGCTCGAGCTCTCTGCGTGCCGAGCACCTTCCGTGCTTGCAAAACACCCCGACACACCAAAACAGCTTTTCCCACCCCAAATGTCAAGACATTTGACATGAGGCTTTGACAAAACCCCAGCTGCTCTGACCCGAGATCCCTATTGAGGTGAGGATGAAGAAGTCTCCTCTGCATTCGAGGTGGTGGTTTGGGAATCTGAGTCGCTTGATGTGGGGCAAAGCCAGGCCTGGTCCCAGTCTCCTGCTTCAAAGCCGTCCTTGCGATTTTGGCCCAGATGTGATGGGTAGTGCCTGGTGTTTCCTTGTCTTAGGGCCGAAGTTTGGGCGGAGAAACTCCCGGTGGAGGTGTTTCACTGGATACCACTTTTGCTTTACAGCCCTCCAAAGCTCGCTCCGTCCATCCCTTCAGACCTGGCGTTCATGCTGTAATTCCTTTTCCTCTGGGATTTTTAGGGCATTGGGGAAGCCAGGTGCTTGGGTACCGAAAACCCTGGGCAGAACCATTTTCCTGCCATCCCAGTGCCGTTCCCACCCCTCTCCACAGGGCTTGGCTCTTTCCAGGGAAGGGCAGCTGGAGCGGTGTTGGCAGCTCCCAAAGGGGCAGTGGGTGTGCAGGCAGCTGCCGGCTCCTGCCTGCTCCTCTCGCCGTGGTTCCTTTTCTCCAGCCAGGCTGGAATCGGCCACCTCCGGAGCTGCTGACAGGGCTGCGTTGGGAGGCCTTGGGAATGACACCACTCATTTCCTTATCGTCCCTGGGCCCGGAGCCTTCTGCTGCGGGAACACGGCGCGAAGGGGGCAGGCAGCCAACATGTGTCAAGAGCTACAAAGGAGGAAATTGGCCTCGTTCACTTAAAACCATGGGGTTAGTCTTTGAGTTTTGGCTCCTGCTGAGAGGTTATTTATATGTGGGGTTTTTTTTATATATATATATATTTTTTTTTAATAACCACTAGATGTAGCAGGCTGGGACTTCCAGCTGATCCCACCTCTGAAGGTTTTATAAAGGAAACACTGCATCTCTCCCTGTTTGCTTTCCCAGCTGGCAGCGTCAGGAAGGACTAGTAAAGGGGTGAGTTAGTTCCGATGCCCAACCCCTCGATGTTGCCCTGTCCTGTTTAATAGGTCGTGGTGCCAAAACGCAGCCGGAGTGGGAAGCAGGACCTGCAGCTCCCCGTCAAGGACACTGAACCGCGCTGGGAAAGTGGAGAAGACATCTCCCTGTTCCCCAAGTGCAAGAGCGGAATGACAACATGCTAACGAGGAGGCTGACAAAGGGGGGGACGGCTGCTTCTCGACGGGGTCTGTCTTCCTCGGTGCCAGCGAGTGGCAAATCTGCTCCCCTGATGCTTTGATTAGAGATTTTGATGAAAGGGCTGGCAGGTGATTGATCCTGCTGACTCACGGACCCCATTTCTCCTCCGCTGGAGACAGTACCTGCTGGAGATGGGTCAGATTTTGAGGCTAACCAGCTCCGGTAGACTCGCTCGTGTTTGTTGCTTTGCTTCCAGGCTGGCGGTGGCTGCTTATTAGCCTAATGACCCCAGTTACCCAGCACCATTTATCTGCCTGAGTGAGATTTCTTTAAAGGAAGATTCGCGCGTCTCAAGCGCCGCGTGACCCCGAAAGGCTTCAAAACCCGTTGAGCTGCTCCTGCGGCCCTGCCGGGGGGCTGATGCTGGGGGAGTGTGCCAGGAATAGCCTGCTAATGAGCAAAGCTGCTCCTCCACCCGGCAGCTGCTGGAAAGGGTTGTGGAGCAAAGCCCTGCGTGCTTTTCCCTTCCTCCACTTCTAAAGGCCGGCTGGTTGGGGATTCTCTGTCTTTTCCCAGTTTCCTGCAGGCACGGTGTCTTCCGTGCTGCTCTTTTCCTGATGCTTGCCTTGAAAACACAACACTGCGTTGCTTTGCTGCTCCTCTTGAGGTTGCTTCAGGCTGGAGGTGTGAAATCCATCTTTTCTGTGAGCCCTTGTATATAGGCGGCCTCGGAGATGTGCTGGGCGAGAGGGTACCCCAATACTCAGCTGATGGTGAGCAGCACCCTGTGCAAGATAAAGGGTGATGGCAGTGGACTTCTGGGGTGACTTCTTGTGATGTTCCCACCTCGTGGTGATCAGCATCTGAAGCTGGAGACCTTGCCGGGCTGCCAGGGGAAAGCCACCCCAGGTCTGGTAGATGTTGAGCCAGTGGCTGGAGTCGGGAGAGCTGGGAAGACACAGCCCAGCGCTGGAAAGAAGTCGGTGGGCTCCGAAATGATTTAAAACCACCAGCAGCCTGACGCTATGTTGTATTTGGTGACAACATCTGCTCGAGATATTCCTGTCCCTGTTACTCATTCCTGCCCACGGAGCAGATCAGGGAACTGATCTGATGTAAATAAAGGCGCTTGGGGTTTTCTAGGGTGAGCTAAGGTTGTGGGCTGGCAGGGGGGGCACGCCGTGCCCCCGGGGTGGATGGGAGACTTTGCCGGGGCAATAGTGGGGTGTAAGAGGTCGGGGGCTCTGACCGGTCACCGCTTTGGCCAGCACGGTTCAACCCAGGAGGGCACGTGGTGCCATCCATCTCTCCTTTTCCCTTGCCCCCGGCTGGCCGACTGGTGCCAGCTCCATCCCAGTGCGTCCAGGACAGGATAAATCCCTTTGCAGGAGGATGTTAAACCACAAAGCTTTTATATGGTGTGGTAATGACACATGCTCACATCTGCTGATGTTTCCCCGGTGCTTGACACTGGAATTGGTTTAAAACTCAGTAAGTGTCTAGATTTATTTTAAGATACTGCCTGGCCCTTGTTCATTTGGGGTCCCTTGAAGCCTGCTGCGATGAATAATGCGGAGAGCAAGGCTGCTTTGCAGGCTTAAATATTAATTCTGGTCGTGACATGGAGGTTACCACATTTTACATCTTGTTGAGGGGACAAGATGTGATAGAATTGGAAAGCACTTTTTGTCCAGTGCCAAGGGAGCCAGAGGAACCGTTGGGACTCTTGGCTGCCCTTCCTCAATGCGAATGCTGGAGCCTTCATGCCTCAGTTTCCCCTGTCGTCTGCACAGATCGGATCCACTCCTGTTGGATGCGAGCACAGACTTTGTCAGGGGAGAGCATCTGAGGTGCTCCAAGTGGAGAAGGCACCACTACAGCTCCTAATCCTGTGGTTGTGTTGTTTTGGGGTTTTATTTTTCCCAAGCCAGACAGTAATCTAATTCCGGGAAGCTCGCTCCCTCAATTAGCTATGTAAATGCAGTGTTGTGATTTTCTTTCCCAGGTGCTATGCAAATGAACGCTGTTCCCAGACTCCCCCTGCTCGCCCCCCCCATCCCTCCCTCCAGTTGCTGGGATGCAGGTATGCTGCCTCCTGCGCTGGGAACAGTCCCGCTCATCTGTGGAACAGATGGATGTGGCTTGTTCTGGAGCATGCTGCATGGCTGGCAGCCACCCTCCTCGCGCTCAGCCCTTGAAAGAGGACCCCAAAGTTGGGGTTTGGCATTGGGTTCAAGCCTGTTTTTGGTTGGACTGGTGGAGGGAGAGCTGCATCTGCCCAGCAGTGAGTGGAGGCATGGGGTGTGCTGTCCCAAAGGGGCTTGTTCCCCAAAATAATCAGTATGGGTTGGAGGGGACCTTAAAGACCATCCAGTCCCACCACCTGCCCTGGGCAGGGACACCTCCAGGCTGCTCAGAGCCCAGACTATTCTGGCCTTGAACCCCTCCAGAGATGCTGCATTGCTGATGTGAATGTGGCGAAGGGGCTGTGATGTCCTCGTCGTCCCACACCGAGCACGGTGCATGCCGAGAGTCATGGCTAATGTGCCTATACCAGCTCCAAGCCAGTATTTCCAGCTGGCGCTGCCCTGCCAGCTTGGTGTCCTGACTCACCCTCCCCGGAGGGATGCATAGCCACAGGTCTCCGTTCCCATGTCCCCTTGACTCGCCACGGCGTAGGCAAGAGAGGCCATGGGAGAGAAGGGGGGGCATCAGTGCTGAGCTCCAGCAACAGAGCAGGGAAAGGAAGCTTGGAAGAAGAGGAAAGAGCTGGGGCTGGGCCGTGCTCGCTTTGGGAGCTGAAAAGGATGGTGTAAGGGGAGGGCGTCCTGGCAAAGCCTCTCCCGTCCGGGTGTTGGGGAGACCAGCAGATCTATAGGGTGCCTTATAAGTAAGGCGATGTTTCAGGGTTTCAAGTGCTGTTTGCTGTTCTGTGGCTTGGAGGGGAGGAAGGCAGCCGTGTATATATATCACAGAGCTGAGCAGTTTGCTAAAAGGAAGGTTTCTTTTTTTTGCTTAGCATTAACATTTCAAGGTACAGGAACTCTTTAGGTATTTAGTATTTTATGGTCTTCCAGGCCGGCTATTAATACTCCGTTTTGTGTACAGGGTGAAGGGAGCTGGAGGGGCTGAGCTTTGAATGCTCTTTTGAAGGAAACCAGCCTTTTGGTAGAAACCCTACGGCCACGAGCAGAGCATTTCTTAGCTGCCCTGACCTGGAGGAAGAGTTAAAGCCCCTCACTGGCTTGGAGAGCAGGAGGTTAAACTCTTGGGCTGTGCTCTGTCTGCAGGGACTGGATCTTGCACCCAAAAAGCAAGGCTGCATGTGAAACCACCCTCCGGTGTAAAGGCGACCGAACGTGCCATGGCTTTGACGTATTGCTGCCTGGTTTGTTTGTGGAGGAGCCATGTCCCAGGAAAAGGTGCTGCTCTTGAGGGGCTCACAGCCTGTTCTCTCTGCTCCATCCTACCGACCAAGAAAACAGGAGTTCTTGGTGTTCCCCGTGATAGATAACTCAATGGTAGCTAATGGTAGCTTGTACCAGCTTGTGTCCTGTCCATGTGGTCTCTGTAGGTAGGTTCAGCGTTCGCCCATTCCATGGCATTAAAAAATGGAAATGTTGGGATTTCCAGTACTGCGTACTGCCTTGGCTTCTGGGAGGAGCACCTCCTTCTGTGGGGCCTTTCAAAGGCGGAAGACGTGGTGGAGAGGGCAGTGGCAGATCCAGTTCTGGTTTTTCTTGTTGTGTGAAGGGAGGCTGCTTTAGCGTTCCCGTTGCACCGCCTCCATTGAGCCCTGGGGTCAAATGCATCTGCCTCCCCACAGGGAAGGGGCTCTCCTCCACCGCCCTTGGCTGGGAGAAGAGGACCGGTGAGATGCACCACATCTTTGTGGTGTCTCGACGGTCTCCAGCCTTTGGCCGCAGGAACACGAGCGACCAGACTTGCAGGTGCCTGATGTTTCTGGGCAAGAAACCAATGGCTTCATCTTCCAGGCCACAGAAGCAGCCAGATTTTCTGGGCAAGGAGGGGGATCCAATATGGTGCAGATCCCAAGCCAGTAGCACAAGGAGCTGCTGTGATGAGTGGTTGTCTCCTCTTTTGAAGGCAATGTCATGAAGCAGAGCATGTCAAGTTGGGGTGGGAGACCAGGGTTTTGGTAAATTGGATGTTTCTGGGCATGGAGACCTGTTTTACAGTTCTGTGCTTTGCTCCTTACCCACTGCTCTGCCTTTGTGTGTTGCCCAAAAGCCTTTGGGAACCATCCTCCCTGGTCAACCCCTTTCAAATGTGGCTCTTAAGCAGCACCCGACAAGAGGTGCCTTGGCAGCCCATGTTGAGCGAGTGATTCCAGCCTCCTGGCAGTGAGCAAGGCCATTAAAACCCAGTCTCCTCTGGGAGCTGATGGTCTGATACAGGAGATGGGAAGAGAATCGCTTTCAATTTCCCATTGATCCTAACGAGCTGGTGTGGGAGACTCGGATGGCGCAGCTGTGTTGGTGGCTATTAGCTCCAGCACTCAGTGCCGCTCTCAGATCCGCTTTACTTCTCAGTTCTAGGAAATCGAATAAAGAGAAAACCACTTAGGAGGATTTTAATCAGAACTTGGCAGAAGAACTTAAGGAAACCCAAGAAATCTTCTGACAACTGCACTTGGTGCTGAGATTGCCGATGAAAGGAAAGAGCAAAGATGGGGCCATGGTGTGGGTGGGTTGAGTTTTTTCTGGCCAGTTTAATGGGATTGTGTTAAGTGTTCCTGCCCCCCTGGCTGGGTGAGAGAAGGGAGAAAATAAGCCTTCGTCAACATGCTGGAGACTTGCTGCCAGCTGGAAATGAGGCAGAGTCCTCTGGGAGCAGTTGATGAAAGTCATCCCAGACCTGCTGGAGAGAGCGTGGCTCAGGAGGAGAAGATTGCTCGATTTATGGCAATCGTGGCCTTGCAGATTGGGGCATTAGTGTGGTACGGTTGGATTTCTTAAAAAATTTGGCCTTGACAGGCTGGAGGAGTGGGCCCATGTGAACCTCCTGAGGTTCAGCCAGGCCAAGTGCAGGGTCCTACACCTGGGTTGGGGCAGTCCCCACTACCAGTACAGACTGGGGGTGAATGGGTTGAGAGCAGCCCTGTGGATACTGGTGTGTGACAAATTGGACGTGAGCTGGCAACGTACGCTGGCAGCCCAGAAAACCAACTGTATCCTGGGCCACATCCAAAGAAGTGTATCTGGTGGGTGGAGGGAGGCAATTCTGCCCCTCTACTCTGCTCTCATGGGACGCCCCTGGCATGCTGAATCCAACTCTGGGGTCCCCAATGCAAGAAAGACATGGACCTGTTGGAGCTGGTCCAGACGAAGGCCATGAAAATGGTGAAAGGAACAGAACACCTCTGCTATGGAGAAAGGCTGAGAGAGTTGGGGTTGTTCGGTTGGAGAGGCTCTGGGAACACCTTACCGTGGCTTTTCTATATATTAAGAGGCCTTATAAGAAAGCTGGAGAGAGGCTTTTTACCAAGATCTGCCGTGACGGGACAAGGGGCAACAGAGGATAGATATAGACTGGAAACAAGGAAGAAATGTTTTTACGATGAGGGTGGTGAGATGCTGGAACAGGTTGTTCAGACATGTTGTGGATGCCTCATGATGGGAAGTGTTCGAGTTCAGGCTGGATGGGGCTTTGAGCAACTTGGTCTAGTGGGAGGTGTCCCTGCCCATGGCAGGGGGTGGGACTAGGTGATCTCTGAAGGTCCCTTCCAACCCAAACGATTCTATGATTCTGTGGTGCCAAGTTGTTGATGGTGATAGTAAATGCTGTTGGATGTGGGACACGCTGCTGTGAGGTTTAAAGCCTCTGTGGGTGACCTCTGGGCTCAAAGTGAAACGTGTGTGAGGAGTGTCTCCTTGCTTGGACAATCCTGTTGCTGTGTTGGGAGATTAATTTCAGTTCTCCAGACCCTCACTCCGATGGCGAGTTTCCCATAACATCTTCTCATCTCAAGTTTCTCACTTTGGGGTTTGCCTTTGTTGTAACTCCTTCTGTAAATTGTTATTTTGGAAAATTTGATTAAAAACCCATTGAGCAGTATGAGTTGCTTGACCGTGTAGAGGCAGGAGAGCTGCAGGAGCGGCTCTTGCCTGTGTGTCCTACAGATGGGTAACCCAAACCAGCCTTTATTTTTCTGATTCCAGATGAGGTGAGTGTATAGTTTTGGTTTGTGAGTGTGGGCCTGGTGCTGCTGAGCAGAAACCCCCCAAAGTTGTGTTTATTTGTAAAGGGCTTTTCAAGACTGCATTGTACTGTTGCTTTTTGTTTTACTGATATTCCAACATCTGGACTGTTTTTCTAAATGTGCTTTCATCCAAGAAGAGGTTAAGGGAGTGAGAACTGTTCTGATAAAGCTGCCAAAAATAATCTTCGCTTGAGACTAAGCACTGCTCTCGGGACTTTCTCTTGTAAAACAATTTGTGGGTGAAGACAATGAATAACCCTAGGAAGCCCCCAAATGCTCCAGCTGGTTGTTCCTGCTGGGGGCTATAGGACTATAAATTCTCCACAAGAGTGTTTGAGTTTGTCACGTGCTGTGTGAGATGATCTAAGAGCGGTCAGGGAAGTTGCAGGAAATCGTGGCTGAAGTGACCGAATCCTTGAGAGGAGGGACGTGCACGTGGTGGGGTTGATGGGAATGGCTGGAACCTGCTGATGAACCCATCCATCTTCCTCACCCCCCACAATGAATTGCTTTTTCTCCTTCAGGGTGACATCTGACCTTACAACAAGCTGATGTAATGAGCCCCATGGCTGGCATAGCTTTAGGTATCAAGGATGCAATGGTGACAAAGGGATACGGATGATCTTTAGGATGCTGTATGGAAAAGCCATCTTAAAAGTAGGTTGGTGCAGCATCGGAGAGGAGTGTTTGGCACCCAGCACCTGGGAAGTGCAGAGCTAAGCTGAGTGCAGCAGCATTAACTCTGCCCCCTTCGTCATCCTCCTTCTGGCAGTGTTTTCACTAAAAATCACACGTCCGTATGCTGTGACTTTGTTTGACAACTTGTGCACTGAAAAGGAGCTACACTTCTTCCTTGATGAGCTGTGTAGGTGTACGCGGCATGCGTTCTCCAAAGTTGCACGGCACGGCCATGAAGCAAAATATGTTTTTGATGCCATCTGCTTTGTATGGGGCAGAGTTAGATCCACTGGAGGAAGCGTAACGTGCTCCCCTTGCATGGGATCCATCCCTGGCTTTGTGCTGTACCATGTGCCTCGCCAAGGACCTGGGATTGGTTGTATTGGGTTTCCTTGGTTAATTCACAATTAATTGAATACGGACAATTCTTAAGGTGCAGCTAAGAAAAGCAGGCTTGTAGGAGGACCTTCTTCTGAAGCTCTTGGCTAGCGGTTTGCATATCCCGTCAAGCCTTGGGGATCATGTTTTGTAGGTGGAACTTTCTTCGTGAGAACATTTGGTGGCTGTTGTGTCCTGTTGAGTAACAAGCAAAGCCAGGCCTTGATGGTGGTGGTGGTGGTGCTGCTGAAGTTCATTTAAAACAACCAGCGGCTTTGGAGGGAGCAGGAACAAAGGCCGAGTGCAGCCAGAGGGTGACAACACCGCTGGTGAGCAGAGGAGTAAAGTCATGACCAGTAGCCTTGACTCCATAAATGGCTTTGATACTAACTTGGAAGAGGTCATACTGGTGGGACAGCTTGTTCCTTCTCAGGGGCTTCTCTTGACTCTAGAAACATGAACTCTGGAAAGCACCACGAGGCTTGGTGGCTCTGCCCGCAGAGCTTCTCCAAGCCCCAGGATGGCTGAACTGTGCTGGTTCCTGCCTGGGGTGATGGGGAACGGTGCAGGACCTGGAGCCCAGCTCTGGAGCCTTGCTGGAGGACTCCAGCTGGCTTGTAACCCAACAGGGCTGAAAGCAGCCACTGTTCCATCCAGGCCAAGGATTTGTAGGGGCTTAATTGAGCTGTCCTGGCGCTGGGCTGTATCGCTGTTGCGGTGTCAGATTTACTGCTATTGTCACGAGGTCGCCCGAGCACCCAGTGCAGCTTGTGCGTTCCTGGTGGGGCAAATGCTGCTTGCTTTTTCTGGACCAAAATTAAAATCTCAGCGTAGAGTTGCTCGTAAGGCTTTTCTGGAAGTCCGGGACTGCAGGTCTTGACACTTCATCATTTTTCTTATGGGGAGGTGATTGTACAGTGTGTATTTTTGAGTGAAGTGTGATCAACTTGGGGAAGATTTTGGTCCTTCCTTTTACTCAGACCATCTCTGCGTGGGGGGAAGGAATCTTTTATCTGTGTATATTTTTCATGAGTGCATTAGGAGTACGTGGCCTGGGCTTCATGTGTCTTCCACTATGGCTACTGGGCAGTTTGAGCCTGGTGGTGTTTTGCTGGGACGAAGGTAGCTGCTGGAGCAGAGCTACCTGCGCTTCCCCTTATAGAGGATCATCCTTGAATCCCAGCGGAACATTGGGATGCTGGTACGTGGATGTGAGTGTGCATGACCTGGGGAAGTTGAGGTTGGCTCTGGAAGGTGATCATTTCAAAACGGTGGTGTCTCACTCTATAGGTCCTTGCCCCAATGTCTAAGCCTGTCTCCTTGTATCTGACTGCTCAGTGCCTCTGCCATTCCCTGCTGTTGGCCTTGTGGGGGAAGCAAGGGAACTGGAGCTGGGTTTGGTTCCACCTTTGGTCTCAGCAGCGTCTGCCTTGCAAAGCTCTTCGGTTGGGTGGTGCTTTGAGAGCCTCCTATGCTTGAGATGACAGCGTGCAGATTTTGTGTGGAGGTGCTAGACTGAGATTCACTGGTAAAGGAGGCAGGTCAGCCTCATAAACCACTCCCCAGTGCAGGGCAGCCTGCTCTGGGTGGCCTGGCTTGAACAGGGGCTTGGACCAGATGACCTCCAGAGGTCCCTTCCAACCTCAACCATTCTGTGATTCTTTCACATGCTCCAGTGGTTCCTTACTGGAAGGGTCTCCCACCAAAGCCAACTCACACGTGAAAGTGGCAGTGTCAGGATGTGGGTGCATGCCAGAGCCCACCTGCATCTCAAGATGTTGCTGTCCCCTAAGC
Organism: Numenius arquata; assembly: GCF_964106895.1. Taxonomy (NCBI): domain Eukaryota; kingdom Metazoa; phylum Chordata; class Aves; order Charadriiformes; family Scolopacidae; genus Numenius; species Numenius arquata. The sequence goes on from NC_133586.1 coordinate 23,409,493, forward strand.
TGGGTGTGAAGAACAGCGACTGGTGCCCTGGACAAGTGAAGCTTCATTTTGTGGTGCTTGGAAAACCACAGCTGTGCTGACCAGCTAAATTGTCCCAAAATGAAAGTTTGCATTTTCTTAGCTCCTCCATAAATCTGTCTGGACATCATGATGGACTGTTCCACCTCCTCTGCCATGTTGTAGCCTGTTCTCCTCAAGGGGCACCCTCTGAGCACCTGCACGCAGTTGCCTGTTGCTTGGGGGCTTTCCACTACTCTTTGTACCCTTATCCTTAAGAGTTGGGTTCTCCTGGATGATGACTGGATGAGATGTGAGGTTCTGCCTTCCTCCCTGCTGCCTGGGGAAAGACCACAGCCATGGTCTTCCTACTTGGTGGCTCGTGCCTGGAGAAGGAGGCAGAGTATGTGGGGACAGGAGGTGGTGGTGGGGTATGGCTCTGCTTTGGGATCTCCAGTCTTGCCTGTTGTCCTGAACCGCTTTCAGCCCAGCCAGATTTCAGGAGACAGCTCTTTGGAGTTGCTGATATTTGGTTGTGATTTGTTTGGAAGATGGGAAATCTCACAGATTTCATGGTCAGCTTGAGCTTGGGCACAGGAACTTTCCTACCTACTTGTGTGATCACTGAAGCTTCACTGCTGTACCAGGAGGTGTCCTGCCTGCTCCTGGCCACCTCTTCCCACACTGATGCTCAAGGGTTTGTGCAGCCATGTGGGGAACTGGGTCAGGGAAATGATCCAATTAAAAGCTATGTCAAGCGACATCAAAAGCAGGTTTTAACCAGGCAGTTTCCCAACCATGCACAAATGCTTGTGTTGGTAACAGAGGGTTTTGGGCCAGGGTAGGAATGGGCAGCCATGGTTGCAGTGTGATGGGATGGTTTCTTCTGGTGGTGGTGTTGGTCCATGAAGGCTTGCTGAACATGGCTTGTGTTGGTAGGCAACCCTAGGGACAGCAAACCCGACTTCTGCTGGGATTCTGGCTGGCAAGGCTTCGTTTTCTTCTCAGAGAAGCCCAGTCTCGCTCCCCTGTGGATGGGTTGATGTTTCAAGGCTGCTGTTGCTCATGGAGAGGCTCCTCGCCATGCTCTTAGTAGGCTCCTTCTCTCCCAAGGGTGCAGTGTAAAGGGCTGCGGGTACAAGAGGGGAATGCTGGGGCTGCACCGCACCCATGCCCATCCTCACTGCCTGGGGCCAGAGGGGTTGCCCTCGGTAATCCTGCCTAATCCTTTAATCTGCATCAACACTGATAGGTATTAAAGCAGCAGATAAGGTTCAGACCATGGCTTGGAGCTCAGCGACATCCCCACCCTCTTCCAGCTAAATCTGCGCTGATTGTGCTTTCTCTTAAGGGGACCGTGCTTGTTTGCCGAGCAGCTGGAGTGGGTTGAGCGGGTGGATTAGCTGCTCCCAGCTGGACCATGCCCTTGTCGCTGGGCTCCAGCTTGCCAGACAAGTCCATCGATCCGTCTACATATGTTCCTGGTGACCAGCATCCCGTACTTGCTGGAACGAATCCCTCTGCACATAGCTGAGCCGAGCAGGAAATCTGCTGCCTCCTGCTCTTTATCTGTTACGTCCACCTGGATATAAGCCTGATTTGGCTGTAAACACTTCATGGAGCTCTTGGGCAACAAATGTGAAGCTTTCTTGGATCAGGCAGTGCTGGTGACCTGTGGTTCCTTGCTGCCTGCTACTCTGTAGCAGGATTTCCCTCCTACCCCACCTCCAGACCAGGACTCCCACCATATCCTTCTCCTCCAAGCCTTCTGCACTCTCTTCTTTTTGGGCACCTTCAGTCATGACTGAGGGCTGTGATATTCTCACTGGTACAGCGTGTGGGCACCTTTGGTTCCTCAGATGATGCAGTGCTCTCCTGTGAAGATGGGACTCCAGAGCTGGCTGTCCCCATCCATAGAGGGCAGCAAACAAAGGTTGTTAATGCCTGGAAGGGCAGCTCCTGGTTGAATTCCCTACACAAAGCAAACTCTCTGTTGTTTTTGCCATCGTAGGCTCGTCCCCCCTTTCCCTGTCCTCTTCCAGCTTCTCCCCATGCTCATGGGATGGCTCTGAGTTTGCCACCGGTTCCCTCATCAGCAAAGCCATGGTTAATCCTTCCCTTAAATCCTTTAAGCTGTCAGCAAACAACCTCCTTCTTAAACTTCAGCACGCAAGCTCGCCTGGGCTGGAGCCTGGCTCACAACCCCAAGGTTTTATTTTTGTTCCCAGATCATCAGCTGCTGGTCCCATTTTTGGCCGGCACTGGAGGCTCCCCCCACCGTCTCCGTGGAACAACGGGCGGCTTGCTTGTGCGTGGCCTGCAGTGATATATCTTAGGTGTAAAAATATTCAGGTTTTTAATTACCTAATGACGGGTTCCTGGTGTGTCATGTTGTTTGAAGTCACGGGTGAAGATTTGTTGCTTAGATCCAACGTGGCTGAGGTCTCACCTCTCCGACAAGCCTCCTGTCCTGCGGGGCAGTGCTTGATGGCCTTGCTTTTGGTCTTCATGAGCTGGATGTGCAGCTGCTGGGGCCAAAATGGGCTAAAAAACTAGAATAAAGCTTTTTCTGTAGGCATGCTCGCCTCTTCGCACCTGGACCCTCAAATCTTTGCATAGCTGTTTCACTCTGAGCCGTGGTGGTGATGGGGCATTGACAGTTTGGCTCTTCCGGGCTTGTTTATTCCCCCAGAACACAAGGCTGTTTTGTTGTTTCGGGTCGTATTTCCATCAGTGGTGGTTCGATTGTTGCACGTCTTCTTTTGGAGGATATCTGAATATCCCCACCTTGGAAAATCGGTGTCCTCCAAGGCATTCGGCAGAACTCAAGGGGACAAAAATATCAGTGAGCGCTTCTCAAACTCTCGACCTGCGTGACTTGAGTTTCTCTTCTGTGTAAATTGGTTTCTCTCTTAAAACTCTGGATGAAATAGGCTTCGGAAGTGAGGGGATTTACATTGCACTGGCTCTCCAGGGCTGCCAAACAAGCACCGCAAACCTGTTCCCACTCTTGATCCTGTGGGGAGGAAAGGCTCCGAGGCTCCCTGAGGAATATCGAATGGCATCTTGCCGCAGAGTGGCTGCGTCTGGGATTACTCGGTAAAACAGAAGGGAGGTGAAAAAAGGTTAATACGGGGCTGGCAGCTCCAGAAGCTTGTGTCCTTCAAGCTGCGGTGGTTCAGCTGGGCGGCTCTGGGCTGCATGGGGTGAAGGTGGTTCTCAGCTTATCCCTGCGGTCTGGCAGAGGAAACGGGATTTGGAGGAAATAACATATTAAGTCTGAATTTCTTAAAAACTGATTACTTAAAATTGATTTCTTAAAAAAAACCCAACAGTGTGCTTGTTAGCAGGGGCTAATTGCAAAAACTACGTGGCTTGTGAGAGCGGACCCGTGAACCCCCTCCTTTTGCCCAGGCTGTTTTGGTGCTCGCTCCTCGCATGGCAGAAGGGACCATGTTGGGGCAGTGTGGCACCCGCGGCAGGATTCAGGGAGCAGCCAGTTCTGCCTCCGAAGCCCGGGGCTGAATCTGGGGTGAGTGGAGGCGGGAGAACACCCATGGGCAGGTGTGGGGCAGCTGGGGAGCTGCTCCCACAACAGCGTTCCTGCCTGCTGGTTGCCATCGCTCTTTCCAGGAGCTCAAGGGAGGATCAGCCTCCAGGTGTTACATGCTTTCATGCAGGCTGATGTGCTCGCTCACCTACTGCCGGCAAGCACAGGCTTGAACAAAAGCCGGTTGCCTGCATCTGCCTAGTTTTATTTTTTTATTTATTTATTATTTTTTTTTTGCAAACAAGCTGGGTGATCTCGCCTTGGCTGTTGGCACCGTGTCTTGCAGCATATGACAGATAATCGGCCTGGCTCCCCGCCTGTGGAGGAGGTGAGGCTCCTATCGATATGTGACCTGGAATGGCACGTCAGCTTTATAAATCACTGCCTGCTGCTGCTGGGGCTTCGTGCCTCTCTCCTGCTTCTTGGCAAATTCAGTATCTGCTGCCAAGCTACCCCATCGCTCCTTGCTGCTGGGTGAGCACGCTGCTTGCTGTCGGAGTCTGCCCGGGGCGAGGAGGCGGGACAGGCTTCCCTTCCAGTCCCTGCTCCTCTCTTAACGTGGTTTCTCAAGGGACGAGCAGAGCAAGTGACTCTGCTAAACTGCAGGCCGGTGGCAGGGCTCACCCCTCTGCCCATGCTCCTTGGGATGTGGAGGACGTCTCCTCACTGGGGGACACCGGGACTGCCACCCAACCCCAACCGACAGCCGAGATCTTTAAAAGGCAAAGATGAGAGCGTGAATGACGGTTTTATGTTGGTTTTGCTGTAGCAAAGCTTGGATTTTGAGCAGTTGCCCAGTGCTCAGCCTTGGGGTCCATCAGCTTTCCAGCTTGGAGGGTTTGAGCTGCTCCAGTTCTCCACTGATCTGCCACGATTGGTCAGGAACCATCCTGGGAGCAACCACACACTGCACCTCAGATCCTTGTTCTAGAAAACAGTGAAATCAATGTAGTGAAATGTGGTGCCTCCTTTTGGGGTTTCAAGCGGGCTGCTCCCCTGAGCATCCTTGGCGAGAAGCCTCTGCTGCCAGCTCCCTGCTCCAGCTGGCAGCTTTTGGGCACTGAGTCACTTCTGCCTTTCCTCCACACGTACCTTAACTTGGAGCCCGGCTCGCTGGATTTTGAAGCCAGCAGCAGGTTTGCTGACAAGCAAGAGGACAGCTTGGGATCTGGCCAGGGTCTTTGCTTGGTTCCATGCTTGACGGGTTACCAGCACTGAGTTTTGGGGTCATGGAATCACAGAATTGTCAGAGTTGGAAGGGACCTCTAGAGATCAGTCCAACTCCCCTGCTAAAGCAGGGTTGCCCAGAGCACATCACTCAGGACGGCATCCAGGCAGGTCTTGAAGATCTCCAGAGAAGGGGACTCCACACCCTCCCTGGGCAGCCTGTTCCAGGGCTCTGGCTCACCAGAAAGAAGTTCTTCCTCATATTTGAATGGAACTTCCCATGTTCCAGCTTGTGCCCGTTGCCCCTCATCCTGCCACTGGGAACCACTGAAAAGAGTCTGGTTCCATCCTCCTTCAACCCACCCTTTAGATACTTGGAAGCATTGATAAGGTCTCCCCTCAGCCTTCTCTTCTCCAGGCTAAAGAGCCCCAGCTCTCTCAGCCTTTCCTCATCAGGGAGATGCTCCAATCCCTCAATCATCTTAGTTGCCCTATGTTGGACTCTCTCCAGTAGTTCCCTGTCTCTTTTGAACTGGGGAGCCCAGAACTGGATGCAGTATTCCAGTTGTGGCCTCACCAGTGCAGAGTAGAGGGGGAGAATGACCTCCCTTGACCTACTGGCCACACTCTTCCCTGTGCAGCCCAGGATCCCATTGGCCCTCTTGGCAACAAGGGCACATTGCTGGCTCATGGAAAGTTTGCTATCCACCAGGACTCCCAGATCCTTCTCCTCAGTAGTGCTTTCCAGAAGATCCACCCCTAACCTCTATTGGTGCCTGTGGTTCTTCCTCCCCAGGTGCAGGACCCTACATTTGCCCTTGTTGAACCTCATTAGGTTCTTCTCTGCCCAGCTCTCCAGCCTGTCCAGGTCACACTGGATGGCGGCACAGCCCTCTGGAGCGTCGGGCAGCCCTCCCAGTTTGGTATCATCAGCGAACTTGCTGAGGATACACTCTGTCCCCTCGTCCAGGTCATTGATGAATATGTTGAACAGGACTGGGCCGAGTATTGACCCCTGGGGGACACCGCTGGTTACAGGCCTCCAACTTGACCCTGCTCCATTAATTACAACCCTCTGAGTTCTGTCACACAGCCAGTTCTCAATCCACCTCACTGCCCCCTCATCTAACCCACACTTCCTTAATTTCCTAACGAGGATGTTATGGGAGACAGTGTCAAAAGCCTTGCTGAAGTCAAGGTAGATGACATCTGCTACTCTCTCCTCATCCAGCCATCCAGTTATAACGTCATAGAGGGCTATCAGATTGGTTAAGCATGATTTACCCTTGGTAAATCCGTGTTGACCACTTCCAATAACTTCTTGATCTTCAATGTGTTTGGAGATGACATCTAGAATGAGTCACTCCATTATTTTCCCAGGGACGGAGGTGAGACTAATTGGCCTGTAGTTCCCTGGGTCCTCCTCCTTGCCCTTTTTGTGGACTGGTGTGGTAGTTGCCTTCTTCCAGTCCTCAGGCACTTCACCTTTCTCCAAGACCTCTCAAAAATGATGGAGAATGGCTCAGGAATAACATTTGCCAGTTCTCTCAGCACTCGTGGGTGTCTCAGGCTGACCTGTCTATTGTAGGGAGCAGAGGCGGTGAATCCCCTGATCTCGACACAGGCATGTTAATGAGCCGAAAGCCATTTTCTGTCGCTGGCTGAACTGCAGCAGGAATCGCTCGGCAGGGGCACGGTCAGGCCCTAAGCTTTGTGAGCACTGGCAGTCCCCGGCACTCGCTAAACAGAGCAAAAAATTGCTGTAGCGCTTTATTCCAGCAGCAGGAGCAGAGGCGAGCGGAGCTGCCAGCGCTGGGCTCAGCACAGGGACACCGCTGCCCTCCTGGAGCAGGCGACATCACCGGGCTGGGCTGCCAGGCATGATGAAGAGGAGGGTTAGGTGAGAAGGCTGCAAACCTGTTGGTGGGTAATTCCCACGGATGCTTTCCTCGTTTGCCTTCCTTTCAGGGCCGGCTTTTCCAGCTGGGGATCAGACCAGCAGCTCCTGCTTGATTTTTCTTCTTCCTTGAAGGTTTTTGCTCCAGCTGTCAGTGCTGCCGTATTCAGGCTTTTCCTTAAGCATCTGCTTCTCATGGCTGAAGACGCAGCGAAGCCAGTCATGGATCCTGGCACTTGGTTTCCTGCTTTTCAGCAGTGCTGCTTTTCTGGCATCCCAGCACCTCTGCTTTCCAGGCTGCCTTTGGGGAGCTACAATCTCTGGGATCAAGCCACAGAGGCTTTGAAGGACAACATCTCCTGGGGACAAGCTTTTGCTGTGGTTGGTGGGATGGGCTGGGGGTGACGACGGGGACTGAGCTGTGCTTTGGGTGGGAGCCGCGGTGCCTTTGCAGACCAGAGCCACAGCGTGGTGGTGGGAGGCTCCATCTCCAGTCCCTGCTTACCCTTGGTGGTGGTGTTTGCCTGACCCTGGGTTTTGTGATGGCTTGTGGCTCTTGGGAAGCATGCTGGAGGTTTTGTTGCGTGTGGAAGAGTCAGAGACCTCCGTCTGGGGCTAAGGGATGACTTCAGGAAAAGGACTGTGGGGCTTAAAGCACAAAGAAAGCCACATTAGTGGTCTGGGTACAGCTCAAGAGATGCTCTAGGAGCGGGATGCAGCGGGTGAGGCCACCGCAGCTGCAGCTGCGGCTGTAAATAGTGCCCCTCTCCTTAGGGAAAGAGAAAATTGTTTCCCCTCGCTTGCTGCATCCCTTTCTCTCTCCCAGTGCCCTGTTTCTCCTCCTCTTCCCTGCCATTAATTGCTTAGCGGTTGCTGATGCAATTAAAACAAGATGTGTCTGCAGCCTCTGTGCTCGCCTCCCTCCTCCGAGGTCTCCCCCTGCCAGCAAGGAGGTGGGAGCCGCTGGCTGGGGAAGGCAGCCCCGGTCCCTGCATTGGCTGGCTCCTGCCTGCGGTGCTGGGACGTGGCCACCTGGTCCCCGGAGAGGGTGAAGCAGCTGAGCCAGGGCTGGAGCAGGGACGTTTCTCCTGGCCCTGACTCTTGCTGCTCCCAAGGATGGGAACAGGCTACAGCAGAGACGGTCTGGCTTCTTGCAGCTCATGTCTAACAGCAAATGTGTTGTTTCCTTTGCTTGGGAACCAGGGTTCGGTTTACAAGCGTGATGCTGTGCGTCACTTGATCAAGTGCCGAGCAAAGCCTCCTAGGCTGAGGAAGACCTATGTGAGGGAAGCAGGAGGTGGGCACCCCTCCCTGTCGGTTTCTTGGAGTGGTCTCCATGCTCCAGAGCATCCTCCTGCTCTCCAGCTGAGGCTCATGTGCTCTCAGTGCCTTGGTACGGTTGTGAAATGCTGGAACTGACCCCCAGGGGAATTAACGGCACTAGTTGTCCCAGCATGGCCGTATCCAGACTGGAAAGCATGTAGAGACAGATGGGCTAAGGTGGTACTCCTTTAGGAAGGTGGGCAAGTGGTTGGGGCCTGGTGGGTTTAGCAGAAGGGTGTGATGCTGCTGCGTGTGCTGTGATGGCTGGTGGAAACACTCCCATGGCAGCATAAATAGGGGCTCCTCTGTGTGTCCAACTCTGGAGTAGTTTTCCATAGCCTCCGGTTAATGCCTGCGTGAGGTTTGCGTGGGTCAGTGCCTCACTGGCAGAGCCAGGGCTGGCCACGCTCTTCCTCCTGCTCCAGGCTGTCCCATAGCTGCCAGGCAGAGGCTGTGATGACTGATGGGCAGGACATCTTGTGGGGCTGGGGATCATTTGTGCGACAGCTAAAGCTGGATGACAGATGAGTTACGGTCTCTTGGCTTTCAAGGGAAGAAGAGTGACAGCCATGGACCACGGGAGATGCTCAGCTAAAGGCACAGGACCCCAACTCAGTAGTCTCCCAGGACGGCAACTGCAGAGGCTGCTGACATGGAGGCCAGAGAGGGCAGAGAAGACGTTTGCTCCGCTCTGGGTGGGAAGGGAGGTTGCTAATATAACAGAGAAAGACTTTTCTCCTCTACTAATCAGCATCCTGCATCTCTTCCTATCTGGGTAACTCTGCCCAAGGCAGTGTCCCCTGGCGTGACCCCACCTGGGCAACCCCTCTCTGTCTCTGAAACATTGTGTGACTTGTGGGCTCTTCACTTGCTTCTTCTTCAGCGCTGCCCATTGGCTTTGGTGTGTCACTGGCTTTTTGCATCCTTACTTATGTTCCTCTGGTTACTGTTACCTTATTCAGGGATGTTCTTCAGATCCCCTTCTCTGTCGTGTCTGTGGTGGTGTTCCTCCATGCGGAGGGCATCATTCCTTGGGTTTTTACCAAGTTTTAACTCTTTAATCTTGTTGCATCCCTCCTATGCCCTGGTCCTTTCCTAGCCCCCATGCAGCTTTCCTGAGGCTTTCATCCCTGCAGCCGTCAACTTTCTTCTCCAAGGCAGTGCCCTTCAAACACCAGCGTTTTGTCTTTAGTCTCCATGGCAGAGAAGCACCTCTGGGGTCTGAGATATCGTCCCTGTCCCTCTCCTTCCCTGGCAGCATCTGCGGCCGTGCACGTTTGATCCCTTGAGCAAAGGCCTCCTTGGCTTCAGGTCTGGGGCAACATGGCTTCTCCAAGCTGCTGTTCTTTGCTTCCGAACTCGCCCCTGTGCCTCTGCTTTTGTGGTGGGAGGGGGTTGAGTTGGCCAGGGACTGTGTCCTTGGGTTGTGCTACTGTGCTGCGTTGTGTTGGATGCCCTCAGGGAGCTCCTTGGTTGTCCCCACGTGAGCTATATGATGTTGTTCAGGGGACATGGATGCCGCATCTGCTGCAGAGAAGAGCATGGCAATGTTCAGACAGGCACCAGGGTGTCACCTTCTGCCTCTGCTTGACGAAAGCCACCATCAGGTGCAGATGTTGGTGGAGACGCAAAGTGATGGGTGCTGAGGGCAAGGAGGGCTTTTGCTGCCCACACCACTCTGAACACAGGGGTTGCCCCAAACAACCGTCTGTCCATCTGCCTCTTGCCTTCATGTGCACTTTTCTGCCCGCTCCCAGGGTGTCCTACAGTTGTGCAAAGCCCTGCTGTTCCCTGGCCAGGGCCTTGTTCCATAGCCCTGACCTGGGACAGCCCTGCTGTCTGCAGACAAGTAGCCCATTAGCATGTCCTGGCATCCTGGAGCAGCTAGTTGGCACATTAGGGACCTTCTTCCTCAGTCCGAATGATGTCTCATATGATTGTTGTCAATAAAAAGCTGTTACTCCTTTCCATCAGGTACAAGGCAAGAGTAGATGAGTATGTACAGACACTCCACCTCCGTGTTGTCAAGAGATGGTGTGACTGAAGGTCAGATGGGTTTGTTCCAGGGATTTGCAGGCAGAAATGCATTTCTGCTTCTTTGGGCTGGTGTAGAGGTGTCTAAAGCTATTGGTCAACCATTGTGGTAGTCCTGTAGCTTCCAGTGTAGCGTACGCCATTGGTAATGAGGAATCTTCTCTTACGGGGTGCCGTTGGGTCACGACACCGATCCAGGACAGGCATGTGACAGTGACGTTCTTGAGAGGGACTCTGGCATGCTGTCCCCCACTTACCTTAGTTTTGTATTTTGGTTTTTTTTTTAATTCCTAAGAATCTGGACTTGAAAAATAATCCCTAGTTAGGAATCCAAGGCCAAGAAATGCTGTGAGACTGGGTTCCCAAGGAGCCTGGCAACGTGGCGCCGTAGGGTAGTGGGGTCCCTTTTTACAGAAGCGACCAGGAGGATGGATTAAACAGCATGTGATGCCCACCTGTGCCCTCCAGGTCAGCTCTGAATGCCTGGTGGAGTCCAGCTCTGAACCCTCAGCATTTCTTGGGCAAGCTGACTTTTTAATTGTCCCTCAAAACCAGCTGTTAGGTGTGGAAAGCCCTGGGGAGCAGATAAGGAGCTCCCCGATCCCTTCCCACCTCTCGTCAAGGCAGGAGGGGAGGATGGAGGGGGTGGAAACATGCAGCCAGCAGGTAATTAACCCCAGTGCTTGCTGCTTGTCGGCTTTTTTTTAACTCAGAAGAGCCCTTCGCAGTGAGGACCCTGCATGTCCAGACATTGGGGTGCTCAGGGACTGCCGTCCGCTTCCCTTGCTGAGCCCTCTCCTGCTTTCCGGGGCCAACGGGGGTGCTCACGCTGCAGCATCGGCACTCCCCGTTCCTGCCAAGTGCTCCTTCCATTTCTGCCCCCCTTGCTGGGCATAAAAAACCTCCAGGCTCTGGCTTACGACTCCGTTGTGTCTTTCCAAGCAGGGCTCATGTTCTCCTCCATGGTCTGGGAGAACTGTGATCCCTCTTGGCCTCAGGGAACGGTTGATTTTTAATGATGGGTGTCCAAGCTCGGGGCTGTGGTGGCCACTGAAGCACGATATCCGGCAGGGCACCTTGAGTGTGGCATCCTTGGTGCTAAAATGCCAGTATTTGTTGTAATTATGCTGCTCTTTCTCACAACATTAGGATTGCTCTGCCTTAGCGGGCTGTTAATTTGAAGAATCAATGAGACTTCAATGGGGCAGGGAATAAAATCAGTGAAGATCTGAACTTGCTTATGGTGGGTCTGTCTCTAGCAGCATCTTTGCTTTTATTTTAGGGATGCTGGCTAAAAATCCAGCGTGTTGGTTGAATATGACCTTGGCTGCCTTTCAGCCCCGCTGCTGCTCTCACCCGTGTGCCCAACAGCCCCGGCATCTCGGTTTTGCATGTGTGTGCAAAAGGTGCTGCTGATGTTAGATGGTGTTTTTTTGGTGGCGACTGTTTTCCATCTCATTTCAAAACAAGTGTTGGGCTTTCTTTTGTGGCGAAGGGGAGTGATTTGTTGTTAGCTGGAATTCGTCGACCCGTGGGTATCCCTGCGCGTAGCCTGAGAAACACCAGGTTAGAGGCTAAAAACCTTCCTGGAGCTTAATTGGGCTGGAAGAAGGTTTTGGTCGTGGGGTGGTGTTGACGTCCCCCTTTGGTGGGGGCTTATTTGGATTTCAGATACAAGCTCTTCCCCTTGCTATGGTCCAGAGGAGCTGATGAAGCAGCCACTTGAAGCTATTTTTCTATTTTTACATCGAGTGCTCTCAAGGAGGAGTATGGCTGCGGGCAGCAGAGTTCTCTGATGCGAATCACGAAGATCCGCTCCCGTAGATGTGCTGAAAGCCCCCAGCCTGGCTCCACGGCTCTCCGGCTGGTAGGTAGCCTGCAGGTGATGAGTTATGGTCTGGCTCGGCTCCTCTTCTCCCCGGCTGCTTGGCTTCCCCGCGAGCCGTCGATCCTCTGCAGTCGTGCTGCTCCACCGCTGGCGGCTGTCACTTGTCAGCACAAAACCCTCTGAGTGAGACCTTCGGGCATCGCAGCCCAGCTGTGTCCAGCACCCAGGGCACTGGCTCGTGGGAATTGTAGGGCTCCGTGGTTGATGGAAGGGTGGTTTTTTGGCAGGAGAAAGCAGACCCAGGAGGAGTGCCCAGGGCTTGACTCGTGCTGCACGGGGAGGTCGGTGGGAGCGGAGATGCCTCGCTTGGCACCGTCACGCTGGGGGTGTTAGAGATGAGCAGTGTTGAATGCTGCAGCTCCAAGCACAGCTGTGGTTGATTGGGTGGGTGCAAACCAAACTTGTACTGCAGGAGGGTTTGTCAGCAAAACCTGGCTTGGGGTGGGATTTTCCCCCCAGAGCAGTAAAACCCATGGTCCTGGGGCAGAGTCCAGGAGCTTGCCTTCCTCCTTGCCGTGCTCTCAGCTCACCCGCCTCCAAGCCTGGAGTTAAAATCCAGAGTGATGGTAGGTGATGGGAGCCTGTGGGTTCACCTACAAAGTTTGTTCCTCCTCCTCTTGCAACCCATCAGTAGGGATTTTATGGCAACAGGAGCACGTGTCGTGCTGCTTTGGGGTCAGTGGGTGCAACTGGGCATCGTTCTGTTTGGGGGTTAGAGGGACAGCAGCTTGATTTCAGTAATTAAAAAAGCCTAGGGAATTGGCTTGAAAAACTTCCTATCTAAATTGCTGCGTCCTGCAGGTACCGACGCCTGCGTGTTCCCAGTGGGAGCTGGTGGAATGTGGGTGCAAGGCATTGCCTGAGGGACTGGGGAGAGCACAGCGCCGTCAGCCAGAATAGGATTGGCTTGTGCTGCTTTAAAAACAGCACGTTTGAAAAAATATGCCGGAAAGCTGGGATTTGGGGTGTGGGCGAGACGCAGGATTCATGGGACCCGGCACAAAAAGTGAAGATGTTTGTCCTCACCCATTTTAGTGTGAGGTTTCCATACTGTGTGCCAGGGAGACAGGGGCACTTACTCCACAAGCGACGCCGGGAGCTGTTCCTCCAGATGCGAGTCCCCTAAGGGCAACACCGCCTGTGGGACATGCATGGTGACACCCTCCTCTTGCTTGCCCACACCCTCGTATATCGTTTATTTGGGCTTATTTCTCACTCGCTCCCCTCCTGTAATTTCCCCATCAGGCTGTCGGGCAGAGCTGGCTTTGTGTCTGGAAACCACCAGGATCTCTCCTGGCAACTTGAGCAAAACCTACAAAGAAGAGGAGATGAGAGCCAAGTGGGCAGCTTCCTAAACGTGCAGCCTGCAGGGGCTGGGACGTGAAAATCATACCAATACAGGTCTTTAATATTAAATAGATGGAAGGAAGATGTCTCCTCTTGCTTGAGGGATAAATACATCTGAAACTCCTCCTAGACTTTGCTGCTTAGTGCATCTGAGATTCGTGGGTCTCGCCCTGGAATTGAGCCTCTCCAGGGGCTGCAAATACCTGGCTATGACACGCGTGTAAAAAGCTGTGCAGCGTGTGTGCGGCGTGCCGGCACGTCTCCAGCCCGGCAAATGAGTTTGCTTCTTTCCCCCCAGATCCGTACCTGGGTGCACCCCACGGTCTGGACAGGGGAATCGGATGTGTCACCAAGGCAAGTGTCACAGCTGTCTGCGGTCCCCTGGTGCCCTCAAAGCTATGCTCCCCCGTGCTAGGTCTCCTGCAGGAGCTGTGTGGGTGGCTTAGGAGGTGCACCCTGCTTTGCAGGGACCTTGTGTTGTCTCCTTTGCTCCCACCCTTTCCCCAAGCAAATTTTATAGGTACGAGCACTGAGTGCATAGCTTGGCTTCTCATGCATTGGAGACAAGAGTCCATGAGACCTTCAAGACCAAATGTTGTTTGTAGCCATAAGCTATTTGGTTTCTTGTGCGGGAGAACTGCTTAGAAGATACTTCAGGTTGCTGTCTGCCCTTTGGAGGTAGACCAATGTGGTGAGAGAAGGACTTTTTTTCTTACCTGCTTGTCTATGGACCTCCTGGTCCAGCCATAGAGGTGGACTTCCATGCTCTCATCACAGCAATGCTCAACATTGTGGTTGCAACATGGAAGAACCTCCGGAGAAGATAACCCTGCCAACATTTGGCCAGCCTGAGATTCACTGGTGCATTGTCTGAACTTGGGCAAGTCTGAAACTGCTGGATATTGGCTCTGTGGAAGGATGAGGACCACTGCCATGCCTTGGGAACTGCTGGCAATTTAGAGCATGGCATGGGGGGAGCTGGGGTGTCAGCAGCACTTGGGTGCTGAGGGAGTGCTGTGGGGAATGATGTGGGTGCCCTGTGTTACTGATGGAGGGATGTGGGGAGGGGGAAAGGAGAGCAGGGAAAGAATGAAGGATTTTCCCACTTGGAAGATGCTGGTGTGCTTAGGAAGCTGTGGCCAACGCCTGTCTTAAACATTCTCGTCCTTGATTCATCCCATTCCTCCTTGCTGTCACCCTCTGCATCACCCTGCATAATTCCTCTCTCTCCCATCGTTGTTTTCATCCCCCATGTGTTTATAGGTTATGGCTGTGTCCCCATGTAGCTGTGGCTGAACCAAGTTATCCATATTTAGCTCTTTTAATCTCCTCTTCCAAACCAGTCCCTTCAGCCTTCTCAATATTTTTGTTCCTCTCTCTGAGCTTCCTCCAATTTGTCTACGTCCTTTTTGTTCATGAGATGTCCAGAGCTAAGCACAGTCACTGCTCTCCTGAGAAGAGCCATCAGGGCAAAACTATTACCTTCCTCCTTCTCCAGTGCTGTGTCCCAACGCAATCAGGGTTGAAAGAGGCAAGGCACGTGTAGACGTGGCTGAGCAACATACTGTTTGCTGCTCCTGGCTCTGCCTCTGGGTCTCTCTTGCAAGCTGGCCTCGCCCCGTTAGTTTCCCGGTGGCTATGGAAGACAGGACAAGCATAGCCGAGCCAGCTTGGTGACATCTCTGTGCTTAGAGGAACTCCTAGGCCATGCATGGACATGGCCTTTGCATGGACAAAGACGAAAAGGGTAGATTTAGGTTGGACATAACAATTTTTTCACAATGAGGGTGGTGAGACCCTGGCCCAGGTTGCCCAGAGAAGCTGTAGCTGCCCCATCCCTGGAGGGGTTCAAAGCCAGGTTGGACGGGGCTTGGAACAACCTGGTCTGGTGGAAAGTGTCCCTGCCATGAAAGGCAGGTTGGACTAGATGTTATTTGAAAGTCCCTTCCAACCCAAATCATTCAGTAATGCTAAGATGGCATCTTGGAGAAGATCCCCCTCTAGATCATCAGGACAGCCTTGGGGTAACGCTCAACTGACTTATGAATGTCTGTAACTCCATGTACCCATTGCTTCTCTTGCATGGTGGCTCCAAGTGTGACTGGCTTTTGCTTTTGGATCAAATTGCATCCCTTGGATGTTGGGAGATGCAAGCCAAGGCTGTAGTTCTGGCTGTTGTGGAAGGTACAGCCGTCTCCATGGCACATTTACAGCCTGGTTGATGAAAACACTTGCAAGTCACCCCATCTTTCACCTCACAGCCCATCTGTTCTTTCTAGTCTCTTCTCTGAAAATACAAGGGCCTCTCTTCTCATTATCTCATGGGCTTTACCAGATGTAAAAGTTGATTTCTTAGTGGTGTGATAAAACTGCGTCTGTGCATGTAGTTGTGTTGTCCATCATGGGTCCTTTGGCCTGGCAGCAGCGGCAGAGTAGTTGTGGTGGCTTATGGGCTGGGCTTTGTCCCTTCTCACCTGGGAACGGGGCTAACGATGCAGTTGCTCTGGATGCTGGGACTGATGGGGAGAAAGGTGGTCACTAGACTGTACGCCCAGCAAGCGGGGGAGCCCATCTGAGATGAGACAGGTTGGAGCCCAGCTTGGTTTTGCTGCAAGTGATGGATCCATTTGGTATTGGTAGACAAGGGCAGAGCAACAGATGTCAGTTACCTGAACTCATGCAAAGCGTTGGACACCGTCCCACACAACATCCTGATCTCTAAATTGGAAAGTCATGGATTTGATGGATGGACCACTCGGTGGATCAGGAACTGGCTGGATGGCTGCACTCAAAGGGTTGTGGTCAACGGCTCAGTGTTCAAGTGGAAGCCAATGACAAGTGGAGTTCCTCAGGGGTCAGTACTGGGACCAGTGCTGTTCAACATCTTTGTGGGAGACATGGACAGTGGGATAGAGTGCACCCTCAGCAAGTTTGCCGACGACACCAAGCTGTGTGGCATGGTCGACACGCTGGAGGGTGGTCCCTTCCAACTCAAACCATTCTATGATTCTGTGATTTCCTCCTCTCAAAATTTACTAGAATTCAATTTTATACAGGAATGGTTAGCAGATCCTTGGCTGTGTCTCCTCTGGCTGACTTGTATATACTGCAGCTTTCCAAAGATAAGAACTTTGTGCAAGACACTGTGCCTGGAAGGGCGTCATTAATTAATTAAATTATTTAATTATTAATGCTCCAGGTTTGCACACTGCTGTGTGTTCTTGCGTGGCTGTGCCCTGGTGTGAATTGCTGGGGGCCCAGCACCTGCAGCTTCCAGGCATTGGATGTTCAGACCTGCAAGACCAAGGTGGAGAAAAATTGGGTGAAAAAAATAAAGAAAAAGTTGAACCAGGCAGGTGGAGCTGTGCTATTTCCTAACCGGCAGCTGAGCTGCTGTGCCAGCTTCTCACTCTCAGCCTTGACCTACCAAGCGTCTGCCTTGGCTTACAGTCCTTGGTTGCTAATCCTGGTCAAGGTTTCTTTGTGACTTTCAGGTTCTCATCATCTCCGGAGGGCCTGTTTTCAGTCTCTTTCATAGTGCACAGCAAATCGGGAGTACCATGTTTTTCTGAGCTCTTTGAAGGTGGTGGTGGAGTTGAGTCTCCTCTGAGAAGGGTGTTTGCACAGGGACCTGTAACTGTGGTGGGAACCTGCTGTCTAGGGCTTGTGCTGGTGCGTACCTGGCATGGTGATGCTTGCTGTAGGAGCTTCAGTTCAAGCATAATATCCCTCTCCTTAAAAATAGAGATAACTGCTTTCTTTAGAACCTCCTGGGAGTTACAGGATCACCCACGCTTACTGGCTGACCTCTTGGTCTGCCTAAATGGAGATGCCAAGCTCTGTAATGTGTTCTTTGTCCCTAGAGCTGCTTGGGTGGTGGGTCATTCCTGGATGAACCTGTGGCTCCGGTGCTCAGGATCTTGGCCAGGGTCCTCTGTAGCATGAGACAGACCCCACAGGTCTCATTGCCTGCTGGGGAGTTGGCAGGGTTAAAGCATCTTGCTGTGAAGATGCTGGTTTTTCATGTGATTTCTCTTGCTTGCTTTGTGGATTTGGGTTTTAGGGTTGTCTCTAGCTTGGCTGTTTGCAACCTCTTATCCTTTGGCTGGGTTTTATGTAGCTGGTGGTTATCAGGGGGCTTTTAGCGGCGGCTGGAGCTGCATCACACCGTGGCAAGTGGTTCATGAAAGGCCTGCCGGATTTATATCCTCCTTCTGGGAGATTGATGGACCTGGGCACTCGTGAAACCTTTTATGTTCTTCCTTTGCCTGCTCTAATGTGCTGGTCAAAGAGTGCTAGTATTAACAGTGGTCATTTGAGTGCTGCTCGCATTTGGGCATGAATTTCATGTGGGCCAAGGCAGAAAATGCATCTGCCTCGCTGTGATTGTGGCTTTGGTCCTCTTGCTTCTGCTCTTCCTACATAAACATCTCTTAGTGGGAACAGACTGGTAAATTAATGTGGGGGTGGTCGGTTGAGAATGGCTGGGGAATGGGAACTGGAGGAGCCTGGTCTAGGTGGACATCTTAAACTGGGGGCATTTTAGGGACTTGAATAGCTGTCTTCTGCAGGGCTGGGACCTTGCTGGGGAGCCAGTTCCCACGGAACAGATGATGGCCTCCAGCCCAGAAAGCAGAAAGAAGGTGACATGTACATCTCTGATGGGAGGCACTGAAGGTGGTTGAGAAGGTCCCCAGGATAGGGGCCTGTTGTGTCTCCCATGGCGGGGAAGGATCCTTTTTCTGCTCGGGTGGAGTTACCTGGTTATTTTGTTGGGTTTGGGAGAAGGAAAATAAATCGAAGCAAGACTTTTCCCCGTGGTGGTTCTTCCACTTAGCATCCTGTCTCAAGGGATGCATGGCTGGTGTCAGCAGTGCAGGAGATGCTGGAGGCAGAGCAGCAATGTCAGAAGCCAACCACGCCAACCATGCATCAGTGATGTTGGCCGTGTTGACAGGAAGGTGGGTATGGGATGGAGGGGCTTAATGTGAGGCATGGGTTCCCAGTGGGAAGCTGCTTGCCCTCATCAGAGCTTTCCTGCTCTGGCAGCACTGCCGGAGGTGAGGATGACTCCGAGGACCAGGAGCAGCCTCTGCACGTCAGCAGTAGTGCTGAGGGAGGGGCCAAAGGCTGTGTTGGTCAACGTGAAGGATGCTTGCAGCCATCTGTGGTAGGTTCCTGTGTTTCTAACTATATCTGCCCTCCCTTGACCCAGACACATCTCTAGTGCTTTTGCCACATGGGATCTTTACCCTTTTCGCCACTGACCAAGCCGCTTCACATTTTAATTCCATAAAACAGGTGACCCTGGTGCAGCCACTTGGTGGGATATCAGTTGTTGGCAGCAGGTGAACAAGACCCCAACAACACGTCCTCAGTCAGCTGGTGGGACCAGTGCACAGAGGTCCCAGCTTGGATTTCTTCTTCCCCATGTCTCTGGCTCACATCAACTGTCCCCTCTCAGCGCTGCTCTTCATTCGCTACCTCTCTCCTACCAGAGACACCTCTTTTTTTTTTTTCTCCCCCTTCCTAGAGCAGATCTGATAGTCTTGTAAGTGGTTGGAGCAGGTGACTTGGTGCCAGCACGTCTGTCTTGGATACTATTCCTGGCTTTATTGAAGACTCAGTAATATGCAAGATTGTGCCTCTGCGGCGTCTGCCTCCTCTTGATCTGGAAACGCTGCAAGCGCTGAGATAAGACTGGTTGTGTTCAAGCACAGATTTTCTTCCCTTCTCTGCCAGGGAGGGAAAGCGGCTCATCAGAGGTCATGCTGGGTAATATCTGCATTTCGCCTGCAGGGTTGGTACGCGTACAGCCACCTGGATCACCTGGGTGTCTGGATTAGTCCCTCTGGAGCAGTGGGAGGTTGTATCTCCAGCGTTACTGGATGGGCTATTGCACCCTGATATGCCCATTAACTGCGACCAGGTCCATTTTCAGTGCTGCTGGTGGTGGGGCCATGAGCTTTGTGCAGAAGTCCTCGACCAGGCTTTGGTTCAGCCAGGTCCTCCCCAAAACACCTGGCTGAAGAGTCTGGGTTTGAAAAGCGCCTGCCGACTCCAACCAACGCGCTGCATTGTGCCAGCCTTTTGGCCACCATCTCCTGCTGGGACTTGCTGGCCAGGGAAGGGGTTTGTGTGGATGGAGGCAAAGCCTCTCCATGCAGGGGACATCTGGACCTTGGAGCTGAGAGATGGGTGCTTGACGTGGCCAGGAGAAGGATGCACAGGCAGCTTTTTGTAGGCAGAGCATTCCCACCACACCGTGCCAGCAGTGGCCCTGTGGCTGGGAGAGACTGTGAGTCTCGGGCATGTGTCTGGGGGGGAGCACCAAGGACAACCCTCCAAGGAGTGTGTGGGGAGGAACTGGCCTCTCCTGGTTTGGTTTTGGGGTGACGGTGAGAGTCCCGGGTGACAAAGCTGGTCCAGACCACTGGGTGCTATCTCCCTCCCAGCCTGCCATGGAGCCCGGGGCTGGCTTTACCTGCCGGCTCCCAAGGACGAGCTGCATCACCTGAGGAGATAAGTTGGGATCACTGTTCCTTAAAAATCCTTAGTTCCCATCCAAATTGCCTGGCTCTTCTGACGGTGGCACTGGCCACGAGGTCCCACGCTCGCTTGTCCTCTCTGCAGAGCGAACTCAGGGAGTGCGATGCTGAGCCCGCTCTGCTCTGCGGCTCGTGGAAGCCTTCGTCCTTCCTTGTTGTGACAGTTACTGCTTCTTGCTAGAGGGGGCTGTTGGAAATGACCATCCTCCTTTTTCCTTGGACCAGCTGCCCTGATGTCCTCTGGGCTCGGATTTACCGACAAAGAAAGCCGATGTCCTCCTGAACGCCTTCCCACAATTGGTAGAAACAACTGGCTTTGTTTATTTAAGCTGGCATTTTTCCAGGGAAGGGAAACTTTCTTCTAAAACAGATGTCTTTTTTACATCTGGATGTCAGCAACCTCAACCTCCAGCCTAGCAAGAGGGAAGAGAAATGGGCGACAGAGTTGGGATTGATGCCCCAGACCACACTCCTGGCTCCATCACTGGACCTGACGCTTGTGCCACTATTATTTCCCCGCATGTGGGCTTGGTTGGAAGCTCTTGTTGGCTGCTTTCTTGGTGGGGTCCAGACATCCAGCCAGTAAACGGTCAGGGTTCATGGCCACCCGTGCTATTTGGGGAAGGGGGTCTTCTGGAGCCTCCTCCGACTGCTGGGGGTTTGTGTGCCTCCAGTGTGCGGGGACATTGTCGCTGGGGGATGTGACCAGGAGCTCTGGGCGAGTCTCTTGAGGGGGAATGGTTTTAAATTGAAAGAGGGAAGATTTAGATTAGATACTAGAAAGAAATTTTTTGCTGTGAGGGTGGTGAGAGCCTGGCCCAGGTTGCCCAGAGAAGCTGTGGATGTCCCATCCCTGGAGGGGTTCAAGACCAGGTTGAATGGGGCTTGGAGCAACTTGGTCTGGTGGGAGGTGTCCCTGCCCAGGGCAGGCAGGTTGGAACTCGATGATCTTTAAGGTCCCTTCCAACTCTAACCATTCTATGATTCTTGGAGCTTATTGAGCAATGCTTGCAAGTAGATTCAAGATTGAATCGTAGGCGTTGTGGGCAGTGGTGCCAGGAAAGTGATTTGTCTTCAGGCTCTGCATACCCGGCATTGGGGATCAGGTTGGAGAAGACTTTGGATCCTGTTTGAAATCCTTGCCGAGGTCACTGGTGGTCGGGGGGAGGCACCACAAGTGCTGCGCTTTTGAGGTTTGGAGCTGCCCACCAAAGGTGCTCATCAACTGGATGGATCTGCTCCCTGGTTACCTCTCTTCAAGGAGTTGGAAGCTCATGTTCCCAGGTCCTACTCTAAAAAGCAAAGCTGTTGGGGTCCTGCTGGTGAAGCAGGACAAGAGTGACAACATCAAAGCACCCAAACGTTGGGCTGAGCCTTGCAAGGATGTGGGAAGTGTTGGCTGCGGCCTCAAGCAATGCTCCAGTGATGGGGCAGTTTTGGTCCCTGGTTTGTCTCCTGACACACAGCAGGTAAGAGTTTGTGACCAGCAATGAGGCCTCCCCTTGGCTTTTGTTGTCTCTCTGTGTTTGCGGGAGTTGAAGAACCCTTCTAGATGAGAAAAATGGGCCACTGTCTGTGTAGCTGTTTAACGTGGGGATACACTGGAAGCCTAGCACCGTCTCACACTGACCATTGCGAGGTCCTCTCTGACAGATGGGGTGCAGCTCTGTGGGTGCCCTACACCCCGTGGTTGTTAGCAACCTCTCTGTCCTTGTAGATGCACTACAAATATCTCTGCTGGTTACTCTTCTCTGGGTTTTGATGTCCCTGTTGGCTTTTATGACTCAAAAATGCTCTTTTCTTGCCCGGTTGACTTTGATTATTGGGAGCAAACCAAAATACTCATAAATATAAGTGGGTGGTCTGGGTGGTTTAGGTTTTGGCATCAAAATTACTACGGTGTTTTTATTTTTGTTGCGCCCTCTTCTCTTTCTGCCTTTAGCTAATTGCTGCTGTGGAGTCCCTTTACCAGTGACTGATGTTAACGAAGCTGCGCTGGCACAGCTCTAAGATGGCAGGAGATGCTTTGTGTGCATCTCCCCACGCCAGCACTCTCCACCCCGCTTCCTTTTACGGTGGGACTCTGTCCCACCTTCGATTGAGGGCTGTGTTGAGGGGCAGGTTTTAATTACCCACCCGGAGCCCTTTCCCCACGCCTGGCGTCGCGCGGTGCCATCGGCGTCACCCCGCACTCGGTGGATTTGCTTTTTCCCCATGGAGCAGCGCTTGTGCTGGCCACCGCCTGGGCTTGGCTCTGTTCCACTTCTGTCCTCAGCGGTGGTGAAAGCACGTTCCTCGTGATGGGAAAGCCTTGGCGAGGAACACAAAGGGCTTTCATTAGGGAGGCAGCGGCAGGCGGGCGCGGATGGCCAGCGCTGGTACCGGGGAGCTTCACCCCATCCAGCTCCCGCAGAGGGGCTGCTGGAAACATCTCGGCTCCCTCCAGCAGCGAGCGGGTCCTGGCTGCCTTTGCACTTGCTGGCATTTAATCTTAGAGCCTGCTTGGCAAGGAAAGATAAATAAATTTTCCTTCTGAAAAGGGGATTTAGGGCCCAGAAGTGTGAAGTGATTTGCTCGGGGGGTGGTGGAGCTGGAAGGCAGGAGGGTGCAGGACTGGCTTTGGGGAGCTGGGGATCTCCTCAAGCTCCATCCTCTCAGCTGGAGGAGATGGGAAAGCCACTGCTGAAGGGTATGAGCACTGCCCAATGGCCCTGATGCCACATTGCCCTTGGCCTCTGGCCTGGCGGAGGGAGCTGGGCACCCACTGGCTCCCCCCAGCCCTCCTGCACCACCAGCAGATGCAT
Organism: Numenius arquata; assembly: GCF_964106895.1. Lineage (NCBI taxonomy): Eukaryota > Metazoa > Chordata > Aves > Charadriiformes > Scolopacidae > Numenius > Numenius arquata. Next base: position 23,432,048 of record NC_133586.1, read on the forward strand.
CTCCCGACCTTGCTCCATAAAGCAGGAGGATGAAAGCTGTGGCACTGGGAGATAAGACACACATTGGGGGGAGCTGAATTCAGAGATTGATCCATCTGCCTCTTCCTCCGGCACAGCTTTTGGCTTTTTTTGGACATGTCCCACCATGGTGGCTCCTTTCCTGCCCCCACCCTTGGAGAGACACCCTGGGCCTTTGTGTTTTGCTCTCGAGCTTTGGGCGAGGGAGCAGAAGAGCTGCCTCCTCTTCCCATGGCTGCTGAATGAGTTTGTTCCAGTGCAGGCTGAAATATGAAATCCCATCAAGCCACCTCGCTTATTACAGAGATCTCAACGAGCTGTTTATTATGCACCGTGGCGTAATGCAGATTACGAATGTGACCGGGCGATAATTAGCAGAGCTGGAACTGTAATTAAACGCTCCCGTGCTGTGCTGTGGTTTCTGTCGCAAAGTGGAAGGAAGCTGAACGGTTCCAAAACCTGCAGGTCCTCGGGGTGCACACACGGCCGCTGCTCCCAGGGTGCTGGGGGGAGTGCTCACCATCCCCAGCTGGGTTCTCGCTCCTGCCCCCCACAATCAGGCAGGCCTGCCTGGCTCCTCTCCAGCTATTTCATTACCCGGGGGCTTGCTTTTGGCTTGCAAAACGTGGCGTCCATGAGTGATTTTCTTCTTTTCCCCTCCGAAGGAGCCTCGTGCTTCCTTTGAGCATCTTTCGGATCCGCCAAGATGCACGATGGGGTTGCTGTATTTTGGGGGGTGATTTGTCTGTGAGGGTGCAGCCCTCCTCTCTGGCAGGCTCATGGGTTTTTTTTTACACCAAAAAACCCCATTCTCAAATCCCATGGGGTGCAGCTGGAGCACCAGCTGTGGGGCAACCTCAGAGGTGGGTGGCGATGGAGAGCTGGGGATGGGCTCCTGGGGGAGAGCTGGTCCTGCTGGTGGGAGGCCAGAGGTGCTGGGTGGGGAAGAGAGCCGTGGAACAAGAGCTGTGCTGCTGGTGGAGGAGACCTTGTGGTCCAGCTGCTGCTGGACCAGCCACCTCCAGGCCATCTTTATCACTCAGTGGAGTGGATGCGCTCTGATGGGCCGTCCAGGGACAGGATGGATACAGGCGGATGAGGAGAGTGATAAAGGCATGTGGGCAGATGGTGCTTTGTGTTCTCCTGTTGGAAGAGCAAATCCACCTGCCTTGGCAGAGCCAGAAGATCTCTGAGTTCTCCATGAGGGTCACGTTTGTGTCCCCCACCAGCAGCCACCCCCGTGGGAGTGGGTAGAAGCCGCTGGTTGGATGTAATCTCCTCCTCTCTGCTCCTCTGTCTAGAGATTTTTCACTTGCACCTTCTCCCCTTGCAAACGGTGTTTGTGTCGCTAAGGATGTGGAGGGGCTTTGTGGGGTCATGAGTTGCTTGGGGTGACGGGGATGCTCCAGCTGCTCACTGTGGTTATGGGCACCGCACTGTGTGGGGCAGGCGACGCTGGGCATGCAAGCTTCTGCTGGGGTCATTTGTCTTGCTTAAAGGATGGAGGCATTTATCTTGCTTAAAGGTGTGAGCAAGAGAACGAGCAGATAATTTTGGTGGCCAGTCAGGACCAGGGTGCCAGTTCAGGGTGGGAGTCTGACTGTTTGGTGGCTGTCAACTATATTGGCTGGGGAGAGCTAGCAGTGAGGTTGGACGTGGTTGTGGGCTGGTGTCTGTGTCCCTGCTTGGTGACCAGCAAGCTTGGTCTCTCTGTGGTTATAATCATCTCCTCAGCAGAGGCGTAGGAGGACATCTCTCAGTGTAGTGCTGGATGTTCTAGAGGCATCTTCCCCTGCTTGAAACCGAAACCCAGGTCAGCACTCGCTGATGACTTGATTGGTTTCCTCAGTCTGCTTCTGTTTTGAGGTTGCTCAGTATCTTATCAAGATCACAACCCGTACAGAGAGGAGGTCTGAGCAGAGGATGAGCAGGTAGCCCCAAAACTGCTGCAAACGCTCTCCAGCCAAAGTGAGGGGATGACTGACTGCGGCTGGCTTGGCTGATGGACCCTGAAGGACAGGAAGGCCTCCACCCTACCCTTCCCTTGGCCAGCAGCAAAATCAGCCCGTCAGCCATCCTCCTCCTGACACTGCTGCAATCTGCTTGCATGGCAGAGCAGCCGAGGACCTTGGCTCGTCGGTTGCAGGGTGACTTGGCTGTGGTTTTTCTTGGCATGTTGGCTCCTTGGCTTTCCAAGCCTGGCTCTGGTCGTGAGACGCGGTTTCTGTTTGCAAGGAGAGCACAGTGGCTGCCGCTCAGTTGGCTCAGCCATCATCCAAGTCAGGCTCTGAAGCGGATACTTGTGCAGAGAGGAGGGATGTGATCTGAACACCTGCATCTTCAGGTGGTCACAGGGTAGATTTGGGAGGAGGAGGATGTTGGAGGGAGACTGCTACTTGTTTGTCCTGTCCAGCCAGTTGAGCCGAAGCCTATCATTTTTTTTTCTTCAGGTCCAAAGTCATTGACTGCGTTTACATCTGAGCAATAGCCAAAAGGCATCCTGACCAGGGATGATTACCCTGGCAAAAGCCGTCGGGGAAGGAACTTGGCACAAGCTCTTTCAGCAGGAGAGCAGATATCTGCTCTCCTTTGGGTGTGGGAGGGACATTTGGGTGTGATCTCCATGGCTACAAAGTGCTGGATCTTCAGGGTTACATGGGTACAGGCACGCCAGGGTGGGAAAGACCTGTGAGATCCTTGTCCTCTGGCAGGGTGTGGGACTTGAACCGCCTGCTGGCACAGGCATTGAGAAGGTTCTCCAGGAATGTAGATGCCTGTTGATACTTGCTCTCCTTCCTGTGTTCCCAATGGTGACCGGCATGTTTCTCCTTCCCTGCAGATGGAGTCTCCAGTCTCTACACCTGCAGTGTTGCCCTTGCACCTCCTCGTCCCTGTTGTCAACAACGACATCTCGTCGCCTTGCGAGCAGATCATGGTACGCACCCGCTCGGTGGGAGTGAACACCTGCGACGTGGCTCTGGCCACCGAGCCCGAGTGCCTGGGCCCCTGCGAGCCTGGGACCAGCGTGAACCTGGAGGGCATTGTCTGGCAAGAGACAGAGGATGGTAAGTGTCATTGGAGAGCTTTTTGCTCTCCTACAATATCATTTTGGAGTTATAGCAATCCCTTCCTTCCTGTGTCCCTGCTGTGTTGCTTGTTGGCACGTTCTGTGCTTTCCCCCCACCATCTGGGTGGTCAGGACACAGAAGAGCCCTTGATGTGTCCAGCGAAGGGAGTAACGGGCCAAAACTCGCATCAGCCCAATGCGTTGTGTTATCCCAGGCAGCGGGTGAAAATCGAAGCTGCCATTTCTCTGCCTTGCTGCAAGAGCGAACTTGTTCTGGAGGTGCCAGAGGAAAGGCCCTGCCAGCCTGCACGGGAACTTGATGGAGTTGACTTCATTTCTGCTTGGCAACCTGCAGGTCTGTCACAAAAACGCTGAAACCCTGGGAGGCGGCAGAAATCTCCTGCTGGATTAAAAAACCCCAACGGAGCTTTCAAAATCGACTCAGTGGGAGATCGGGCTCTCGAAGGCAATTGAACCTTTTTTTCCGCTGGAGCTCGTCTCATTGTGCGCAGCTTGGTTTGCTTTCCCAAGTCCTTTGATGGGTTTTTGTCGCTGTTTGGGGCTCAGCCAAGAAACGCGGGGATGAATAGGTGGCTCAGTGGACCACGGCAAGCGCTGGAACCTGGCCTTCATTCCAGCCTTGTTGGGATGCTGGAGGTTTCTGCTTTGGGAGGCTCGGGCTGAGCTCCTCAGGTTTGTGTCTGGCTTCAGCTGGGGTCTGGAACCAGAAACAGAGACCAGAAGCTCAAAGGTGAGAGAGAGCAGTGGTGGTGGTAGCCAACTGATGGTTCACCTCGGCTGGGTAACCTCTTGGACATCTGTTCCTGCTCTTCCATTGCTGTTGCATGCGGAGAACGAAGCTGTTGGCCTTAATTCCCTGGCTGCTCCTCACTGCCACTGCCTTTGTTATCTCCCACGGAAGCTGAACTGAAGCCCGTGTTCCCATGAGCTGCTGCCAGGGGGGTTCCTTTCTTACCCTGTGCTTTGGGAAGACAGGGATGGGCCCAGTTTGCCTTTCCTCTCTCCCTGCTGGGAAACTGGTTTTGAAACTGCGGTTGGCACAGAACCAAGTGCTGCGATGGCCACTGGTGTGGAGCTGGTGGGCACCAAAATTATTACTGCTGGGAAAAACATTGTGACATAAGCTATTTGGGAAGAGAGGAGTGCATGGACCATGGTGGGGGTGACTGGGACATGATTGCTTGGGATGGGGACCTCCAACTATCTCACAGTCGTGCCCTCTCTTCTTCACCATCCGTTCAATATGGACGAACTCATCCAGATTGAGGCAGTGGGAGCTCCTAAGTGTAGTTTTTCTGCTGCTCCAAGACAGGAGAGAGCTACATGTTGTAAAATTGGACCCAAGGAGCCTCTTCGAGCCAGGCTTGCTGGTGAGGACAAGGAAAGAGAAAGCGGGAGCGGTCAGGGGCCCTGCTCTGTGCACCCCAGGGCTGGGGGCTCCAAGAGGGGGATCTTCTTGGAGAAACATGGACAAGGTCTTCTGCTGAGTTTTCTGTCCACTGACACAGCTTGCTTGGTGTCTGCCAAGAGCCTGATTGCTTCACAAGGTGTAAAACCTTCAGCTAGGGAAACTGAGGTATGGGCTGAGTGTTGGGAGGAGTGCAGAGGAGCATCAGCACCCCCCACCTTTGGGGCTGCATGTTAAGCCCCCCACCAGCTCCCCATCCCCACCAGCATCCTATTCTGGTGTGATTTCCCTCAGCGCAAACAGCGTGGAGCTGCAGAGTTTGCTGAAAATCCCAGGACTGCTGGAAACCCCCACGGGCAGCAGTGAAGCTGATGAGAGCTTGGACCTTGTAGGGGTTTGGGTGGAAATGAGAAGAGGCTCATGGTGGGGAGAAAGAGCCCAAGTGGCCATGCTAGGACGGACAAGCAGAGCATCCCCGAGGGAGAGAGCACAAAAACATCCTTCCCGCCACCCAAATCCTGGTTGACTGGCAGTGACATGGGAGCGGTTTCTGATTCTCATCCTTTTCATGTCATCTCCTCACCTCCACTCGCAGTGAGCAGACTGCATCCCAGCACTGTGCTGGTGCCCTTTGCAACCAAAAAAAGCCAGTGTCTGACACGCAAACCCTCTGAGCAGCCAGGATTGCGTCCTGGCAGCACCACAGCAAACTCTCTGCATCCCTCCCTCCGGCTCTGTGCTGGAATGGAGGTGGCAGGTCACCCATGGCTGAGCTTCGTGCCCTCCAGGGGTTTGGATGGTGCTTTTGCAAACATCTCATGAGGGATGGAGCGTGCACGTCCTCAGGGTCTGCAGATGTCAATGTGGACATGTCCTCGCTCAGAGCAGGAGAGATGCAATAAATTGGGAGAGGATGGAGAAGGCTTGGACAGCGAGGGCAAACACTGGAAGGTTTTACCATAACCGTGAGGAAGCCTGACCCCAAATTCGATGGCTTCGCCCGTTGGACGTGCTGCCTCGCCATTACCCGCAGCCTTCATTGCGACTCCGCTTGCTCTTTGTCTCGGGGGATGTTTTGAAAAGGGGGATGTGCCAGGATTGCTCTGCTTATAGGTGGGCTTCAGGCCTTCAAAGGAGGCTACACCATCTTCAGCAGCTGTGTGTTCCTGAACACGGGAACAGGGAGTGAGTCTTGAAGGCTGGTGCAGCAAGGGCGAGGAGCAGGAATATGGATTTCTCGTTTGCTCTAATGGCATTTTCCAACGTAATGAGCAGTTGTAAATCCCCTCCAAGGTTGCTGAGCCAACGCGCAGGCTCAGCGCGCTCCTCCGAAGCCTCCTAAAGCTGTGACAGCGTGGCTGTGACCCCTCTCATCTTCAGATCAGCAGCCTGGCAGCTCGCTCCAGCTGGGAGCATCATCTGCTGCTCCTCAGTGACGGGGCATCTCCTCTCCAGCACCGCGAGGGTTGCTGGTGTCTCAGGCTGCTGCCTTGTCCCTCCTTCTGTTTCACCGATGAACGGGGAGGCTGCAGACCCGCTGAGCGTGGTGACTGTTTGCGTGTTGGTGTAGAGAAGCAGAGCTTTATTATGCATCATTCCCTGGCGCTCCCCCGGCGCCGCTGTTTCGTGTCTAATATCTGCTGGCTCGACAGCACGGGGAGCGGGAGGAGAGCTAATGCACCGCTTATCGCTCTCGAAGCATCTGTTGGCTTTGTTCAGAGGCTGTTTTATCAACAGGTGAGCACTATTCTGCTCCAGACAGGACCATTGCTCGCCTCCCGTCTCCCCGAGGCACGTCTGTAGCTGCCCCAGGTAACACCAGCTGGGGATCCTGCTTTGGCTGCCGAGCGCTGGATTAAAGGCCTTGTTTAGGAGGAGGCTCTTGAGCTGCAAGCTGCTCTGCCACGCTTTCCTGGGAGCTAAACTGCTTTCCATTCCTCTGCTTCCCTTCTCTGGGAGCGTGAGAATGGAGGTCTGGGCTCCTTGCAGTTTGTTCCAGGGGCTTGGTGTGGTGGCTGTGCTCTGCCAAGCCTTGAGAGGCACCAACGTCCCCAAAATCCCAGAGGCATCTTCTGCGTAGGCTTCAGGCCATGGCAAGGGAGCTGCAGCCCCCATCCTGCATGGGTGCTGGCCAGCTTGGGTTGTGGTGGGACGAGCTGTCCTCTTGCAGGATGGTGTCAGGACCTCGCTCATAGTCATGTCATCACTGTTACCAAAGGTGGACACTCGTTGAAGGGTTTGGGCAGGAGTGTGGCAGTGGGTGTTGTGCATGTTCAGCAGGTCCTGGTGAACTAAATGCCCATCCCATGGGATCAGCGACAACTGGTGAGACTTCCTGCAGCCACTTCGGTCACCAGGACACCCAAACACACCCTTGCTGGCTCCTTCTCCCTTGGTGTGACCTAGGCTGAAGGTTTTCCTGATGCTTTTTCCGTGCTCCACCATCCAAGGCCCCTCTTGTGGCCCTCCTGTCCCTTGGAAAGCAGGGCATTAGGCAGCCAGTGACTTATCCACCATCTGAGCATCCATCCCTGCAGGGTTTAATGGAAAGATCTGATCTTCCTCCCCTATTTCCCTCCCCTGTCCTATCCCTGACCCTGCCTGGGAGACTGTTTTGGCTTTGTGTCGCAAGGTTTTAGTAGGAGGGGGCTGCAGAGGTGGCTTCTGTGAGAAGGTGCCAGAAGGTGCCTTGGTCCTGCCCCCATACAGGACCAAGATGGGCCTGCTGCTGGCCAAGGCTGAGCCCATCAGTGACAGTGGTAGCACCTCTGTGGTAACATATTTAACTAGTTTAAAAACTGCGGTGCAACAACAGCAGCCAGAGAGAGGAGTGAGAAGATGTGAGAGAAGCAACTCTGCAGAGACTAAGGTCAATGAAGAAGGAGGGGAGAAGGTGCTCCAGGTGCTGGAGCAGGGATTCCCCTGCAGCCTGTGGTGAAGACCACGGTGAGGCAGGCTGTCCCCCTGCAGCCCATGGAGGTTAATGGTGGAGCAGATATCCATCTGAAGGCCTTGGATGACTGCATGCTAGAGCAGGCGGATGTTACCTGAAGAAAGCTTTTACCCTGTGGAGAGTCTGTGCTGGAGCTTCAGTGCATGGAGCCTGTGCTGGAGTAGGTCTTCTGGCAGCATTTGTGGCCCTACGGGGGACCCAAGCTGGAGCAGTCTGTTCCTGAAGGACTGCACCCTGTGGAAAGGACCCACAGTGGAGCAGTTCATGAAGAACTGTAGCCCATGGGAGGGACCTACATTGGAGAAGTTCATGGAGGACTGTCTCCTGTGGGTGAGACCCCATGCTGGAGAAGGGAGAGAAAGCAAAGAGGAAGGAGTGACAGAGACAACGTGTGATGAAGTGACCGCAACCCCCATTCCCCATCCCCCTGCGCCACTCAGGGGGAGGAGGTGGAGAAGTTGAGAGGAGTGAAGTTGAGCCTGGGAAGAAGGGAGGGGTGGGGGGAAGGTATTTGAAGATTTGGGTTTTATTTCTCATTGTCCTACTCTGATTTGATTGGCAATAAATTAAATTAACTTCCCTAGTCAAGCCTGTTTTGCCTCTGGTGGCAACTGCTGAGTGATCTCTCTCCTTCCTGGAGAGCCCAGCCACGGTGGCTCTTGTGTTGGCCACCCCCTGCCCCACATTGTCCTCTGCTCTCCTGGCAGCAGCAGTGGAGCTGTTGCATGATGGCCATGAACCAGCTTTGGGTGTTGTGTTCTAAAGCCCGGGCATAACAGGTCAGGCCAGGCTCCCTGCATGTGCACAGGGTTTATGGCAAAGCTGGAGCATCCCAAAGGTGATGCAGCTGGAGGGGAAATGGGTTGAAAAAGGGACATCATGAAGCCAGGATATCCCAAAGTGATGCAACTGAAGGAGAAATTCATGGAAGAAGGTACAGCCCAAAGCCAAGGCATCCCAAAGGTGATCCAGCTGGAGAAGAAATTCATGCAAGAAGGACCTCGAACATTTCCAGGTGCTGGAGGTTTGGTGGTGCCCTGGAGCAGGATCAGTGCAGGATGTATCCCTCCTCACTGGTGCAGATGGGGTGTGGGGCTACACCAACCCTGGCTCTGAGCTCGTTCATGGATCTGCTCTACTCAGGTTGGGAAATGCCACTGCTTATTGTCCCTTTGCCTTGCAGAGGTCCCCTGCACCCCAAAATTAGCAGAAAACTAGCAGAGCTGGCAGTGGCTGCCCTCTCCAACTGCAGAGCCAACATCTCCTTGTTCCCCACAAGGCTGGGGGCCCTCTTCTGAGCACCCTAGTAGTCCCCATGATGCTTGAGGACCTGACCCTTAGGGCGCTTTGAGGGGACCTGGGGCACGTTTCCCCCCAAAATGATGGGACCATACAAGGACCAGGCGGTGCTTTTTTGCATCCCCCAGCTCCCTTCATCTCTTAATCCTGTAAAAATGGATAACCTCATCTGCCGTCTTTCCAGACAGCAACCTGGCACCGTCACCCCACCATTAATTTTTCCTGCTGGGATGTGACTCTGCGGTGACACGAATACTCGGGGGATGGGATGCTGAGCGCTTTGCACCCAGGTTGAGGTGGTATCGATTGCTGAAGAGCATCCAAGGTGTCGCCTTCCTGTGAAACTGGATGGGGCTGCAGTTATCCAGGCAAGATTCATCCTCTGCAAGAGCATCTCCAGCCTTGGGGACACGAGTGTGTTGCCTCCTCGCTGCCCACCCTTGCCCTACCCGTGCCTGCTCATCATCCTGCTGCGGGAGGGGGACACGGCCGGTGAAAAAAGCTGCTTAGGATCTATCCCTGGGGTTTAAATTGTCCTGGGTTATTGTTGGAGGATTAGGAGGGGATTTGCTATGATTGGTTGCAGCGGGTTAAATATAGGCTGGTGCGTGTTGGAGGGTTGCCGCTCCAATGGGGAAGGGAGGGACGGCTGCACTTCGTCCCTTCCTCTTTCATCTCTCTCCTGTGATCGTGGTGGTGGAGAAAAAAAAATATGCCAGCACGTCCTTTTTAATATGGCATGCTGGCCCCAGGATGCACAGGAGCCTCCAGTGGCTTGTCGTGCAATTAACTTCCAGCGGCGCGTGGTCTTCAAAGAGAGATTGAAGCGGCGCTGGCTGCGTGGCAGGGAGGGCAGAGGGAGGTGCTCCTCCAAGCCCGGCGGCCGGGAGGGATGAGCTGGTCCCCAGGATGGGGTCTGGATTGGGGCTGCTGGTCCCTCAGCAGCATTTGGTCCTTCTCAGGCTCCTGGGAGCATCCCGTGGTGGTTCCACGGAGGTGTCCTGGGGATGGCAGGTTTGGGCTGGGCTGTAGGATGTGGCAGCAGCTTCCCTGGGTTTTAAGGAAAGGTGGGGAAAGGCTTCTGCCTGCCAAAAAAAGCCATGTTAGGAGGCATAGGGCATGAAGACCTGGGATCAGCATCCCCTTCTCTCCCTGCATGGGGCTGTGGGCTCCTGGCAGTTGGTTTTGCCGCTTGTTTCTACCTCATGTTGTCTACAGCATCGTGTTCCAGCCACATCACTGTTAAGGCAGGTCCCCAGCACCTTCCTCCGAAGGCAGGACCCAGCCTCTCCTGCCCACCGGGATGAGCTGCTGGCACCATGACTTCCCACAACCTGCTCCCACCAGAGCACCCACCATTTTCCAGGAGGAGAAGACCTGCATTTCATTTTTCTTTCTGAAGGAGACCCACATGTCAGACCTCGGCTCTGTATATTATCCCCGCCGCAGCCTGCAGCTGGCACGGCACAACAGGGGACACGGGCTGAGATTTATCAATGTGCTTCAGGCACAGCTGCTCTGGGCTCCCTCAGCTCCATCCATCTCCCGGGGTGGCGCGGCCGTACATCTCGCTGCGCTCATCAGCCCTTGCAAACGAGTTTCATGTCTCCCGAGTTTTACCTCGCTCAGATAAATGTGCTTGGCGTGACGGGCTCCGCTCCTGGTCAGATTAGTTCTGCGGTGATCAGAGCGGTTCGTGGCAGGGGGGAGACATCCACAAAGCTGAGTGATGCTGTGAAAGACCCCCACACCTCCAAGAAGAGATGCCAAGGGTCCGCGTCCTCAGCACGGGTGTGAGCCAGCTCTTCTTGAATTGAGATGAAAAAGATGAAAACACCGGTTTTTCCGCATGTCCAATGCCTTTTCTCCATGATGGAAGGAGATGCGGCCCCATGGATGGTCCTGCAGGCACATACCGGGCTGATGGATGTCCCAGGGGGTGCGGGAGCAAAGCGAAGCGGAGGGATGAGGGTTGTTCCCCCATGGCTGGGTTTTCCTGCCAGGGGTGGTTGCCTGCGTGGGGATGCTGGGCTCAGCTTGCCATCTAGTGGCAATAACTGCCTTTCTGGAGGGCTGTGGTGTTCACAGCCACGCATGGGGGGCATAGCCCTGCTGAGGGGTCTGGAGCTCCACGTTGGGGTCCACGGTCTTGCTTGCGGCTGTCTGCATCTCCCTGCAGGGGTTCCCAGCCGTCGCTCCCTGGACCTGAGCTTCCCGACCCTACCTGAGCTCACATGGAGCCAACGTGGATCGTAAAGGCCAAAACCAAGGCCTTGGGGGTTACTGGTTTTAGCATCCTCATGAAAATAGGGAAGAGCTCGGTGGCTCGAGGAGGGGAGGTTGAGTGGACACTGGCCAGAGCCATACCGAGAGAGGAGATGAGCTAGGGGTCTCTAGCTCCCATCTTGGTGCCCCTCCAGCCCAGAGCCCGAGGTCTCACCTCTCTCAAGAGCCCAAGACCCCTTGTCCGTCTTCCTCCAGTCCTGGAACTGAGCTCTTCCTCCTGCCAGTCTTGAGGGGTAGATCCCCTTTTCCCCAAAGCCCAGGGAAGGGCAAGACACCATGGGGACACGCCTGGCCCCATCTGACCCTCTCCCCTCACCTTACAGGTATGCTGGTGGTCAACGTCACCTGGAGGAACAAGACATACGTGGGGACGCTGCTCGACTGCACGCAGCATGACTGGGCACCTCCCCGGTAAGCGGGCAGTGGGATCTGGCCATGCCCAGGCACAGAGGGCAAACCCAGCCATGTACAGCTCCCGGGGCATCCAGTGCCCTCTGCCCTGTGCCCACAGGGCTGCCGTGGGGGTTGGCATCTCCTCCTTGGCCATCTGAGCTGCTCCCATGGCTCTTTGTCACAGGCTCCCTTGTCCTGGAGTTTGGAGATGGTCAAGTGTTTGCTGATGGACCTCTCTTGCTGATTCCTCTTTACTGGGCTGGTGGGGGGACGAGCCTGTGGGGTTGATGGCGAGGGGAGGAAGGGGGTCACAGTGCGGACAGCGTAGCCTGGCACGGCTATCCTTCCATTAAAACCTCCTTGTCCTCCTCCTGGCAGGTTCTGCGACTCTCCCACCAGCGACCTGGAGATGCGCAATGGCCGGGGCAGGGGCAAACGCATGCGCCCCAACAGCAACACGCCTGTCAACGAGACCACTGCCGCCTCGGACAGCAAAGGGACCAGCACCAGCAGCAAGACGCGGGCGGGAGCCAACAGCAAAGGGCGCCGGGGAAGCCAGAACTCCTCAGACCACCGCACGCCGCCCGGCGGCACGGCGGAGGATGTGAAGGCCAGTCCCTCCTCTGTCACCAAGCGGAAGAGCAAACCCCTCTCTGACATGGAGCTGAACTCCAGCTCGGAGGACAACAAGGGCAGCAAACGCATCCGCACGAACTCCATGGGCTCGGCGGCCATGCCACCCGCTGCGGTCAAGGTGGAGCCGGCTGTCCTCGACCGAAACTGCCCTTCTCCCATCCTCATTGACTGTCCCCACCCAAACTGTAACAAGAAGTACAAGCACATCAACGGGCTGAAGTACCACCAGGCCCACGCACACACGGATGATGACAGCAAGCTGGAGGCGGACGTGGACAGCGAGTACGGTGAGGAGCCCTCCCTCCATGCGGACATCGGGAGCTGCAACGGCGCTGCCGTCTCCCAAAAGGGTTCGCTCTCGCCGGCTCGCTCAGCCACCCCCAAGGTGCGCTTGATGGAGCCCCACAGTCCCTCCCCGTCCAGCAAGTTCAGCGCCAAGGTCCCCTGCAAGAAGAAGCTGGGTGGGGAAGGAGACACTGACCCGGGTGCTCTATCCAATGATGGCTCTGAAGATGGTCCATTAGTGGCTGATGAGACGAGTAACGATGGCTTTGACTCACTGGAGAAGCGGTGTGTTGATAAGGACAAGTCAAAGAAGGCATCTGGTGCTAAGCCGGAGAAGATCCCATCCAAAAGCTTGAAGTCTGCTAGACCCATCGCACCAGCCATCCCCCCCCAGCCGATTTACACCTTCCAGACAGCCACCCTCACCACAGCCACCCCCGGTTCCTCCTCGGGCCTTGCCACCACTGTGGTCCAGACCATGCCCAACAGCCCTCAGCTCAAACCCATCCAGCCCAAGCCTACGGTGATGGGAGAACCCTTTGCGGTCAATCCTGCCCTCACCCCTTCAAAGGAGAAGAAGAAGAAGGACAAGAAGAAGAAGGAGCCCAAGGAGGTAGAAAACCCTCTGACTCCCGGCAAAGCCTGCAGAGCAGAGGAAGGCAAGAGCCCTTTCCGAGGGGAATCTAGTGACCTGGGGACAAAAGGTGAGGGGCTGCTGAATGGCTCCTCTGACCCCCACCAGAGCCGGCTCGCCAGCATCAAGGCTGAGGCAGATAAAATCTACAGCTTCACCGACAATGCCCCGAGCCCCTCCATCGGTGGTGCCAGCAGGCTGGAGAACACCAACCCAGCCCAGCCCATGACCCCCTTGCACGTTGTTACCCAGAACGGGGCAGAGGCGAGCTCTGTGAAGACCAACAGCCCGGCCTACTCAGACATCTCTGATGCCGGGGAGGATGGGGAAGGCAAGCTGGAGAGTGTGAAGGCGAAGGATCCGGAGCAGCTGGTCAAGGAAGGCGCCAAAAAAGCTCTTTTTCCCCCACAACCGCAGAGCAAAGAGTCTCCCTATTACCAAGGCTTTGAAACCTACTATTCCCCTGGCTACCCCCAGGCAAGCCCGGGGCCCTTGAACTCAGGTGGCCAGGCTGCGGCCGACACACAGGCCCTGAAGCTGAAGAAGGACGAGGAGCAGGAGAACCCTGAGGTGAAGGTGAAGAGCGAAGGCTGTGAAGAGAAGAAGGCAGAGCTCGGTGGCTCCAGCCAGCAGCCCTCCGTCATCCAACAGCGTCCCAACATGTACATGCAGTCCCTCTACTACAACCAGTACGCCTACGTGCCCCCCTATGGCTACAACGAGCAGGGCTACCATGCTCACCTGCTGAGCACCAACCCTGCCTACCGCCAGCAGTACGAGGAGCAGCAGAAGCAGCGGCAGAGCCTGGAGCAGCAGCAGCAGCGAGGGCTGGAGAAGAAAGCGGAGCTGGGCTTGAAGGAGAGGGAGGCAGCGCTCAAAGAGGAGTGGAAGCAAAAGCCGCCTATGCCCCCAACGCTCACCAAGGCCCCGAGCCTCACGGACCTCGTCAAGTCAGGGCTGAGCAAGGCCAAGGAGCCAGGAGGTCCTGATATGGCCAAATCTGTCATCATCCCCAAGCTGGAGGACTCCTCCAAGTTGTCCGGCAGCCAGGTGGCTGAGGGGCTGAAGGTGAAGCTGAGCGAGGCCAGTCACCTCGGGAAGGAGACCGCTGAGACGAAGGCTGGCTCCGAGTGTGTCCGGCAAGCTGAGGTGGACCCTGTGCTCTGGTACAGACAGGTAATGCCTGCCCAGCCCTGCCCGCTGGCCCAGCGGTGGGCTTTCTCTTGGAGGAAGCCCCTCGCTTTGGCTTGGCTGCAGGGGTTTGCTAGGGCCATCACAGCAGAGAACGTGTTGTCCTCTGTGATTCCATCATGAGGTTGGTCCATCACCAACCCCATGATGTTCCCTTGGGGCCAGCAAAAGGATGGGGCTGGGAGGCCACAGATGGGCGAAGGAGAGCCCAGGGAAGGAGAGTGGGGTTTGCTGGTCTCCAAATCCAGCCTGGTTTTTGGGCAGGCAGGGCTGGGGTAGGCAGCTGCTCTGATGGTTGGGTGGTTCTTGCAGGAAGCCGAGCCCCGGATGTGGACTTATGTGTACCCAGCAAAGTACTCGGACATCAAGACGGAGGATGAGCGGTGGAAAGAGGAGAGGGACCGAAAGTTGAAGGAAGAAAGAAATCGAAACAAAGAAGCTGCATCCAAGGAGGACGGGAAGGAGAGCACCAGCTCTGAGTGCAAACTGACCCCCACCGAGGAGGCTCGCATGGTGGGGAAGGACCCCAGACCCAGTGTCCATGTCCCTGTGTCCTCACCCCTCACACAGCATCAGTCCTACATCCCCTACATGCACGGCTACTCCTACAGCCAGTCATACGACCCCAACCACCCCAGCTACCGGGCCATGCCCACCGTCATGATGCAGAACTACCCAGGTAGGCAGCTGGGGTCTTCTCGGGGATGTCCCTTCCCCGGCTGTCCCTGTTCCCTGTCCCTGCTCCTGGCTGTGGGACATCCTCTCACTCCTGGAGGAACACATGCAGAGCTGCGCGTTCCCACTGTGCTGCCCAAAGACTCCTCATGCTGTTTTCTGCCCCCCAGGATCATACCTCCCCTCCAGCTATTCCTTCTCCCCGTACGGGAGCAAGGCGTCGGGGAGCGATGACAGCGACAAGTCCCGTGCCAGCCCCAGCATGAGCTGTAAATCCAGCTCAGAGTCCAAGGCCCTGGACATCCTGCAGCAGCACGCCAGCCACTACAAGAGCAAGTCGCCCACGGTGAGGGTCAGGGAGGTGCTGGCTTTGTCCAGCTCTGTGCATGAGCTTCGGGATGGTTCCCTGGGTCCCATAACCAGACTGGAGCAGCTGTCTGCTATGGGTTTTTGCCATTCCTGCTGCTGTAGGAGACCTGAGGCCATGGAGTAATCCCACAACCCAACCGCTTTGGGATGGATGAGCCAAACCTGCGGGCAGGGCTGGCCCAGAGAAGCACTGGGGCTTCTTCAGGCCTTGCAGTGACCGGGTGATGCTTGTCCTCAGCCCTGGTTCTGGAGGGTGAGACCCAGGGACTGTCTCCATCCCGTGGCAGTGTAGGGTCACGATCTTCTCCTGGGCTGAGCTGGAGATGGAGCTTTGAGATAGTGAGGAAAGAGCTGCCCTCAGACGGGACCTGTATCCTCCCCACTGCTTTTGGGCCGGTCACTGGCCATCCCATCATCTCCCAGCAGTGTTGTGAGGAGCATTTAAGCAGATGCAGAGGGAATATCATCTCCATGGGGCAGCCTTGAATGTCCAGCATGGCGCTGATGCTGCCTTGCACCCTGGGGTAGCAGGTAGCGTCCCTCAGCATGGGTCTGCTTTCTCCTCTGCAGATAAGTGAGAAGACGTCTCAGGAGCGGGACCGCAGTGGCTGCGGGGTGGTGGGAGGTGGGGGGAGCTGCAGCAGCGTTGGGGGAACCGGCGGGGCAGACAGGAGCGCCGACCGGCCCCGCACCTCGCCCTCCCAGCGCCTGCTCTCCACGCACCACCACCACCACCACCTCGGGTACTCGCTGCTGCCGGCGCAGTACAACCTGCCCTATGCAACAGGTGAGAGACCACCTGCACTCTGCGCCAGCCGGGGACACCTTGGGGGCGCGGGCAGGGAGTCGTAGCCACCTTTGGGTGTGGCTGAGCCCATGTGCTGAGCTTTGCTTTAACCAAATCCTGTGCTTTCCAGCTCCCCCGGCACAGCTGGGTGTCCATCCCCAAGCTGCCAGCTCCTAATGGTGCTTCTCCTCTGCAGGTCTCTCCTCCACAGCCATCGTTGCCAGCCAGCAAGGCTCCGCTCCCTCCCTGTACCCACCTCCCCGGAGGTGAGAACGGTAAGGCTCTCCTCCTGTGGGCCACCATGCTTCACCCATGGGCAACCAGGCTGGGGCAGAGATGGCTGGGACAGATGCGCAAGGGGTGTCCTTGAGGGTTTGGGGTGTCCGTGAGTTTTTGGGATGCCCTTGAGGGTTTGGGGTGTCCTTGAGGGTTGGGGGCCCACCCAGGGCAGCAGGCGCTGACGTGACCTTGGGTCGTGGCAGGACGTGATGCGCCAGGACACCTGGGCTGTACGAGACATGTGGCTGGCTCACATGGGGAAGTGCTGGAGACTCCTTTAGACATCAGTTGAATGGTGTTAATTGTTCTGCTTGACGTTCCTGCCGTGATCCGAGGCAGACTATCTTCTCCCCCCGTCGGACACACACTGACTGCCCCCTCCACACTCTCCCCTTTGGGGTGAGCTGGTCCCTGCGGAAATATTTATTCTACTGGGCACCGGCGCTGGGGATGGAGGTTACTCGCCCACCTGGTGCATATGAAGAGGAAACGGAAGCACTGAGGTTTCTCGATGGATTTGGGACCCCACCGTGTCTCTAGGAGCCACTGCTTCACCATGGGGCTGAGTGCCAACGGGACTGGGGGGCAGGTGGGGGTGCTCCTCGCCGGCACCGGAAGCACGGGGCCAAGCCCCCCGTGGAGTCACAGTCTCAGGAAAAGAAGGGCTGGCTCCATGGGTGGTGTGAGCTGGGAGGGGATTGTCAGCCTGGCCGGAGGTGGCTGTGGGGCACACCTTCTCCCGGTCCCACGGCCGATCCTGCACCCCACAGCACCCACCACGCTGTGCCTGTGTGGCCGATGGCTGGACTCGGGGAGGGGTTGGGAGAGCCAGGGGCTGCTCTTGGTCTCCTCTGTCCCCCGGGGGGCTGGGGCTCAACGGGGCTGGGGGCAGTGGGGCACAGAGCTGGGGACTGTGCCCATTTCCTAGCCACTGCCGGGTTTCTCCCCAGTGCCTTGCATGGGCCAGACCTGCCCAAATCTTCCACGTTGGATTCTGAGCTGTGACTCTGTGACACCCCACCCCAGCCCCGGCCTTCCCTCTGCCCCCCTGCCCCAGCAGGCACTCCCTGAACCCCGGGGCACTGTGTCCCGCTCCGGGGCAGGGGGCAAGGGCTGCTGCTCCCCTTCACACCCACCTTCTGCTTTTAAATCGGCTTCCCCGGGCTGTGGGCAGAGCCCGGTGAGGAACAAGCACACTTAGGCTCTGCCAGAGGCACTTGGGGCCACGCTGGTCCCCCCCACCCCCTCATCCCCATGCCGGGGCTGGGGCCACCAGGCCCTGGAGGGAGCCGGTCCCCTCTCCTGGCTGCTCCCCAGTGCCCGAGGACAGAGGCTTTCTGGTCCTCTGCCCCCCCAGCCCCGCAGCGACTCCCCCTGGGCCGATGCTCTACCTCGGCCCCGCAGCATCCAGGCCGCCCCCCCAGCTCCCTGCCCGCTGCCCGGCCGGGGGGAGCACAGGGCGGGGGGCCATTGGTCTCGGTTGTGTGTGTGTGTGTCCGTGTCGCACCCGGCCCCAAGGGGCCGTTGTACGGGGATGCTCTGCCCGCCGGGCTCTGTACATACTGTAAAAAGCAATTGTTTGAAAGCCGTTGTTTTGGGTTTTGTTTTTCTTTCCCCGTTTCCCCCCCCCCCCGCCCCCAATCCCACTTTACCCAGTTGGAAAGGAGGCGCTTGCTGGTCTCAGCCCTGGTTCGGGTGCCGGCACCGCGGCGGCCCCGGCCCATTCTCATTGTTCGATTCATTTTTCTTCCGCTCTTCGTTGTCTTTGCAGGGAGACAGGGCTGCGCGGCTCCTCGGGGAGGGGGCAGGTTCGACCCCACCCCCCACCCCCCACCCCGTGCCTGTTACAGAGCCTCCTGCAGCCGCTGGGGACCGGAGGGGTCAGGGTGATGGGGGGGGGACGACCCCCACATCCCACCTGTGGGGGAGCATCCCGCCAGCTGCTCCTACCTCCAGTCTCAGCTGGTCTGGCACGGCTGGGGCCGCCAGTGGCTCTGGGGGTCGTGGAGGAGGGTATCTGTGTGGGGCTGATGGGGGGAGGAGGGGGCTGCAACATGCTTTGCTGCCATCAAAGGGGGTTGGGGGAGGGGGGGCACTCCCCACCTTCCCAGTTGGGTCCCAGTTGAGTCTCCCTTTAGGTGTTAAATGAAACAATGGTTTAAGCAGAATAGATTCGAGGTTTGACATTTTTTTGGGGTTTTCCTGGTCAGTTGTTGCCCATGGGGCTGGCACCCCAGCCCCCCCGCGGCGGTGCCGCTCCCCCCGGCCCCATCCCCTGCCCCATCCCCGGCCCACCGGGCCCCGCGGGCGGCCGGTCAGGGCCTCAAACCCTTGGTGTTTATAGCTCTTGTTTCCATTGGCGTTGCTGTGTTGGGTTTCATTTCAGTCTTCCTGATTCTGCCCCTCTGTAAAGTGTACATTATTACCAAGTTCCTTGTTTTTTTTATATATATATATAAATATATATATATACAAATGGTACTCTTCTTGCCTTTGTACATTTGGGCAAGGAGAGAGAATAAATCTTTTTAAGAGACAATCACAAAACTGTGAGGGTGGCTTTTTCTTCCTGCTTCCCCGAATTCTGGTCTTCCATCCCCAAAAACTGGCCAGTGATTTTTTTTTTTTTTTTTTTTGCAGGGCGGGGGGAGGGGAGGTCCCCATCTCTGGGGCATCTGAGGAGGCTTAAGCAGAGATGCTGCTCCTGGTGCCAAGCTCATCGGTCCGTGGCCACCAAGGCTGTGGTGGGGTGGCCCTGTGGGGCACGAGATCCTGCCCACACCCCCAGCTCACCTTGGGGATGCTGCTGCCAAGCTCAGCCGAGACAATTTGTGTCAGAACCCTCACCCCAGGCTCAAACCCCTGGGCACCACCAGTGGGCAGCTGCCCCACAGCCCACCAGGGTCCTGACCCACACCCATCTCCATCATCGCTCCCTTCCGGGGGGGCTGGTGTGCCACAGGGCAGAGCTTGGCTCCTTCAGCTGGGCCCAGGAGGCAGCACCCAGAGAGCAGAAGCACTTGATTTTTCAAGGCAGTATTTCTGAAAACCTTCAGTGAGCTGAGACCTCTACCTTTGCCCACACTCAGTTGAGCCAGGGCAGGAGAGTATTTGGTACTTGCCAGAGAAGCACACGCACAGGCCCAGCCTCGTGAGGTTCATCCTCACTCCTGTGACCAGGACCTTATACTTCACCAGTAAATTTTACCAGTAAGGAAGGAGCAAAGTGGTTCCCAGCCCATCTCATCAGGGCTGTTCTCGTAGATGAGCACCATGGGGTGGCAGCAGGGCCCTGGAGCAGAAACACCCACCAGCCCGGGGAAGGGGTGGGGGGAGGGGGGCAGGGGCAGAGAGCAGCTCCAGCTGCAAGAAAAGATAAAATTTGGTATTTCAAAAGCCAGAACTAGAAATCAGCATTATTGCAGGGAGGGAATAGGTGCAGGGTCTCCTCTGTCCCCACGCTGCACCTGTAGCAGGGACAGGAGGGCCCATGCCTGGGGCAGAGCCGCAGCTGGCGCTAGAGGGGCTGATGGCCCCACCGTAAAAGCAGAGATGTTTCCAGAGTGCAGCCTCCAATTTTAAACCAGACTTTGGATTTAACACCCCACTGATGAGGGCACAGAAGCACCAGCCCTGTGATTTCATTGGAGGGGAAGGAGGGAAGAAGAGACACAAACTTTAAGATGATTTATTCACACAAACTTGTATCCCAGCCCCACCTCTCTCCCCGAGACAGAAAACACCGACCGTGACGTTTATGGAATGGCTCGGCTTCAGCTTTTAACAAAATCCTTCACAGAAGGGTGAGAGCACAACAAAGCACATAAGGATGAGTCCACGTGCAAGCAGCCAAGCCAGGCTGGAGCTTGGGGCACAGCGTGTGAATACCCCCCCCCCCCACCTCTGTGGCCTCCAGCCCAGTTACAGCCCCACAGCACCGCAACAGGAGCACAACCTCATTCTGCAGCACTACAAGGGGCAGGATTGAAACGGGAGCTGCTGCCAGCACTCCCAGTCAGGGGGAGCATCCCACCGCAACCAGCAGAGCCCTCGTCCTCACCCGCCCCGCACACCCCCCTGCTTTGGTTTGGACACAGCCCTCAGCCCCCGTGTCTTTGGAAAGGCGAGGAGGAAGAACAACAGTGACAGCCCCAGGCCCGCTCCTTACCCCTCCTCGGGCTGAAGGCCTGAGCTTTTTTGGCTCTTTGGACCATCGCACTGCAGGCAGGTAAGGAAACGTCCCCCCCCCCCCCCCCCAGCAGAGTCTTGGCTCTCTGAAACCACGGCAGCACCACAGGAGGCCACCACAGGCTCTGCTCCTTGCAAATAAGCAGCCCCAGCTGTGTGAGGTTCATCTGAATGCCCCTTTTATTGAACGCTGTGAGAGTGCAGTGGTAACATTGAACAGAGTTAAGACTGCTGAAAACAAAAGCTGGAAGAGCAAATAGTTAAAAAAAAAAAGGGAAAAAGAAAAAGGTTAGACCAGTTAAAACAGCATCAGTTGCCCCAAAGCAGAGACACCCGGGGATTTTAATGTAGTGTTAAAGGTTAAACTTGAGCACGTCTCCTCCACATGCCTAACACCCAAAACATGCCGCTGCTTAAGAGTCTGAGAAATAAGAAGGTGGTCTGTCAGAGGGGCGCGCACAGGGTGATGGGGACAGGACCCACACGGGTTTAGGAGTCAATAAAGCGTCTACTGCTGCGCTCCCTGCGCAGGGCCCGCGGCGAACACACCACACAGCTGCAGGGACAGAGCTCCTAGGCCAGTTCAGAAACATCTTCCATTTACTATTTGGTGATTACATGTGTGTATATATAGTTCTCTAGGCAACACATTTCAATGAGATAGTCAACTCTGAGGATACACAGGCCAATCTAACAATGAGAAATGCAGTTTCAGTCCAACAGAAGCTTGTTTTCCCTTTCCTCAAGAAAGGAGAAGTAACCCTCTCTCCCCTCAACAGCATTTTCAGGTCACACCGGGGTCCCCCGCCGCAGCTATTCTTCGTCAGAGGAAGAGTTCTGATCCAGGGGGTACACCATGAACATCACGTCTGGCCGCGATGGGACAGAGGGGTGACCAGGCCTCACGATTTCAAAGCCCAAGAAGCTGAATGTCTTCAGGAGTGGAGCTAGCAAAGAGAAGGAAATCTGTTACCAGCAGGAATAACCCTCTGTACCTGCACCACCCCAGAAGCCACAAATACCGAAGTGCACCGAACGCCCTCTGTGAGCGCATCCAGAGCTTCCTGCGCAGAAAGAAACCGCTTTACCACAACAGCCCTCTCGAATAAGATGCCTCGTCCCTTCCTGTGTTCATCTCAGCTGCTCCTAAGCACAAAGCGGATTGCAGTTGTGCAGCAGAGAAGGTTCATCCACGTTTAACCTGCAATGTCTGTTCTATCCCTTCTGGAACAGTGACGGGGGTATCTACCTGCACCAGCCGCACAGACACGTGCTCCCGGGACACACGTGGCCATCCCGCAGCACCTCACAGGTTTTTACTTAAGTGGGTCCCAGCACCCTTTGAGCCCTGTAAGAGGGTGAGACAGCAGCGAACAGGAACCTATTGACTCAGGGTGTAGGTAGGAACTCGCTGTCTCCATGAGGAGGGCCTGGAGCTCAGTGGAAACTCAAGAGAGCTCAGCACAGCTTGGTGCGGTCCCCAGGACAGCCACCACGGGTGACACACAGAAATTCCCAGCAGGGTCACTCCAGAGGCCACACACAGCCCTTGTCTCAGCCAGCCAAGGGTATATTACACAGCGACTGGATGCACAGAGCGCTCCCTTCCCTGTGACCTGTGAAAGTTACCCGGGAGCAGCACCTAATCTCCATGGCTCCTTCTGATAATCAGCTTCCAGCCACTGAGTGCTCACACAGAGCAGCTCCTGCATATTTTTAAGACAGCACTGAATTTCAGCTGCACAGATGAGGACCTGGGATGTGGAATGCTCCAGAACTCATACAAATAAGCCAGTTCCAAGGGCAACACATAGCCCATTTTTAAAATCAAAACCAGTATCAGGTGTTTCCTGTAACCAGCCACAGCGGGGGTCACCTCCATGACCTGTGGTGGTGGTGGTGACATCACAGCAAGGACTTAATCTGAGAATTATTCTTGGCATCATAACACAGAGTGATATCTTCCCGGGCTCAGCACAGCTTAGCTCTAATAATGTGCTTTGTGTCAGAGAAGACAGTGCAGCTTGTGAGGCAGCAGAGTAAAATTAGAATTAAGGTTTGAATTACTCCTGCCATGCCAATTGCTTGGTTACTGGCCTGCATCTGGTAAGATTTAAAGCGACACATCCATACCCTAGTACTTCACCACAAATCTCCTCAAACCTCCATGCTGTAATCACCCATCCAACACATCTATCTTTAGATGCTAATGCAGCCAGGCTCCTTAAGCCATAAGCATCTATAGCTGGGGTGAGGATTACCTGTAGGTCTAGGAAGGGCAAAAGTGCAGGGCGATCTTTAAAAAGCAGATGAACATCAGGACAACAAGCTACAAGAGTTCATCTCCCACATAATAACCTCTCCCTGTTTTCTCCTTGCAAATCACAGAAGCCTGGTGCCAAACAGACACCTTCACTCCTTACCAAAGGAGAAACGTTAACCAATTTCTGGACAAAAAAATATTCCAAGTTCCTCAGGAGCAGCTTTCTGTGTGAGAGTCCTAGTAATACTGTGACCGCAGGATAGCAAAGCAACCCACTGGAGAACCAGAGTGTTCCCTCTGCCTTAGTCTCAAGAAAGGGCTTATTTCTTCCATGAGAAACTATTTCTACTTTGTAAGAACAACATGCAAATTAAGCATGTAACATTTCCTGCAGTGGGAAGCGTCCCGTGGAGCCCTGCCTGGGGATAACCAGATTTTGATCCAGCTTCAGCAGCGCCGGTTTAGGTCTAGGGATCAAACCCGACAGCAGGCACGAGTTCTCACCTCTATCTTCTCTGCTTTTTCTGAAGCAAATAAAGACATAGTTTGCTTTCATTTTTTCTTCAGCAAATTCCAACAGTGCTGATAACCTGCCATGGAGGAAGAAGACAATAGAACATCAGCTTTAGGAAGTCCTGTCCTGAGGAAGCCTCCAAGCATTATCAACTGTTTTGATGTTTTCAGGCAGAAAAATGACTTGTTTACAGACCCCTTCCAGCAAACAATGGGCGCTGAAACAATGGGCTTCCTGCTGTGCTCCCCAGCCCCACTGAACTTGGAGCCATCCTCTCACCCCACAAGTTCCTGTCCTCGGCACCTGCATGCCAGCGCGCATGAACACCCATCCCCACCAGACAGGGGTTTTGGACAGACCCTTCGTACAGGGGAAGCTGGACGTTGCAGCTGATCCCCAGCCAGGCTACATCCCCTCCACTGGCAACATACACCAGGGGACCTGCAAGTTCTGCGCTTGGTGGGAAGGGAAAACAAACCAACAAAAGCTCATGCCAGGCAGGAGAGAAGCGAAAAACATCACTGAAGGAGCACGTGCAGCGGCAAAGCTGTTTCCTGAGTACATCAGCTGGATGGCACAGCTGACACACCCCCAATCTGGGCTTCCTGCCTTTCCAGCTGAATTATTTCTGCCACCTCCTGATGGAAGCGGCACAGAATCAACCCCTGGCTGAGCCCCGGGGATCGCACAGCAGAGCCCTTACTGTCACAGTAGCCATTTACGATGCAGGCTGCCAGAGCAGGGACAAACAGGGCGTCAATCGACATATAATTAAACAGCCATCAGCGAGACTGAAGTGCAGCGAGGGAGATTAAATTTGCAAGTGTTTTGTTAATATGGTAACGAACTATTTTAATTATAGCCTCTACTAGGCTGTTTTACCTAGCTAAAAATAATCTTACAAAATTGCGCTTTAAGTCACGATGACACAGGCAGGTAAACACCCTCCTCCCAGAAGAAGCCACTCCCGGGAGAGCAAGCGCTTGGGCAGCTAAAGGATTTACAGCCCAACTGAAGAAATTACACAAACCTTTATCTGGACTCAAGAGTCAAGTGAGACAAGTGTGAGACAGCAACAATACTGGCATTTACTGAAGGTGCACAGTGAGGGTTTTTTGTTTTTCTTAATTAGCTTGTGTCATTTACAGATGAAGCCTACTTGGAGATTTAGGAGGACTTGAGAGCGCTCTGCAGAGGAATCCAGTTCACATCCACATCTCGGCAGCAGCGCTCACCGCCACCAGAGATCTCTGGCAAAGCACTTGGCAGGAAGGAGCTGCTCTGGAAGCTGCGTTTACACAAACTTCCCAGAGCAGAGCTGTCTGGACAAAACACTCCCGTATTCTGCCAACAGAGAAAAATCAGAGACTCTGGCAGAGCCCAGCGCCTGTGCGGCAACACTCCAAGAGCAGATCCACCTACTGATGAGAAGGAGCGAATCAATATAATGGAGTTTTTTTTCCCCTGAAAGAAAGGAAGACACCTGCCAAAACAAGCTTGCCAAGTGGCTGGCAGAACAAAAATCAGAGAAAGGCTTGTAGATTTTCCATACCAAAGTATGCAAAGAATCACTCCGCTCATTTATTGCTTACTTTTCATTAGCATGGGCACTCAAGAAAACAGTAACCGATCTGAAATGATCCCCATGGGGGAAGAAAATATGGAGGACTAACAGGAGGACAGTTCTCTGGGGAACAGGGAATAAGGACATACTCCAGATACAGAAACCAGGAGCAGAGCTGCTGTACACACAGCCCGTTCTCCCCATGCAGGCAGAGCCCTGCTCCCTGCAGAGCCACAGACACAGCTCTGGGATCCTGAACTTACCCTTCTTTGCTCCCATCAGCTAATAATCCGTCAGGGATTTCCACGAAGAGGCTCTGATTAGAGAGCACGGCATCCCAGGAGGAGGTCTTCACCTCTGTAACCTTGTACTGGAAATGGACAATATGAGGCTTCCCTTCGTGCACTGGGACATCTTGGTTAACAGTGATCTTCTCGTCCTGTGCAGGGATGAAGGAGAGCTCAGGAAACGGGCTTTAGGGTTAAAACTGTCTAGGAGATTGCAGACCAAAAATCTAAGCGATTGTGCTTCAACGAGTGTGCAGAGGGACTGTGTTTTCAATGGGACCAGTGTGTGTCCACAGTTTCAGCCTGTAATTAAAATTCACCACCATGAGACTCACCACAGCTCATGAAGGTGTGCAAACTCACCTGCAAGCTCATGGCTGAGTCTCCGTGCTCTAAACAAGTGTGTGGTTAAGAGCTACTGTTCTGAACTACCCGCAATACCTTGCTTTTAGTCTATCCTAACACAAAAATAAAGAACAAAAAAGTGAATGCTCCTCTGGCTGGTTATAACATAGAACTATAGAGATGCAAATGCAAAATAAATGGGGTTACAGTTTTACTAAGAAGAACATTATACATTTCCCTTCCCCTTTCGCCATCTCAGGGACGCACCACAACGAGCACTGACCTGGCAGTGATTTTTCTAGTCATGTCTCCCTGTTCAAGGGAATGCAATTTTGTGTATTTCCATTATATTAAATTTCTGGGTAGTGAGAGTCCATTCATTCACTGCAGGTCCCAGCCACATCTTTGAAGGGAGGGTCATGAACTACCCTTCAAAGGGCAGAACTTGAACCAACAGGCTGGAAAAGCATCTGCTGCCACATTCTGACCAATTTCATTGTCTCCCCAATCTCCAACACAGTCTTTTTGTTCGAGGGATGACACAAATTGCTTTCCCAGATTTTACAACCAACTAGTCCGGCAAATGGTTTGCCTCCTGGTACGAGGGAGGGAAATACACAGAGCAGAGAGAATCCCAGACCAGACAGAAGCTACACGGATTTGAAGATTGTGATGAGGTCTTTTCCAGAGACCACAAATGTACACGTCCTTCTCCAACACTGCACTAACCAGAATGCCAAGCTTGCAGCCCGCCTCGCATTCAGCTCAGCAATTCCTAGAAAACGATTTAGTGGTTTAACTCCATCCCTCCTCCCGACAATTTTTGCAGGCAGTTGGCTTGCCCAGTAATGATTTCCACATTGCACTGCAAAGAGCCCCAGTGAAACGACAAAGAAATGCATTAGGCTCCTGGGTTAACGCTGTGAAGTGCAGCAGGAGCTGAGCTGCTCCCATCTACTTGTTTCCAGGCTCATGCGTATGGACCCTCTCACATTTACAAAGTCACCTGCACAGCTCTGAAGGGCAGAAGGCAACAGATAACACAAGCCATGTCTGCTCTATTTCCAAGTCACAGGAATGCCTGGGAAAGCCGCCTGCCGCTCTCTCTTCAGCAGCATCAACAAGTCGTGTGGGAGGTGGTTCACTCCATCGGGTCATTGCATGAGCGACCGTCCAGCCTCCAGGCATTTTATTTTACCAGGGTGATTAATTCAACAGCTCATGATGAGCTCTTGGCTGGACTGACACTGAGACAAGCGACATCGCTGCAGAGATAGCACCTCCCCAGACCAGGTCTAATAAATGCTTGTAGTGATGTATACTCATCTCTGACCATAACACCCCCAGGCAGCTAGTACAGCAAAGAAAACAGCCCAGTTCGGGTCCGCAGTGAAGAAGCATTTACACAATGGGCAGGACAAACCCATCGGCAGCCAACGGTGCCCAGTTTGAGGGTGAGAGACTCCTCAGTATCACTGCTTTTCAAGCAGGTGCTTTCTTGTGGGTATTTTAAGCTACTAAGGTAAAAGCATCACTGAAAGACCAGTAGTTCCACAAAAACATCTCCGAGAATCTGAACATCTCCTCAAGCCTGTGTCCCACTGCTTTAATTCCTGTTACCACATGTATTAAAATAGATCCCTCTTGGTTTGACTATTGTGACAAGCAAGAAACCATGGAGTATGTTAATGCTGGTGACCCCATGCAAATCGGGAACTGCCTGGCTTTGGTAACCAGAGCAGAGGAAGCTGCCGTTTGTTTAAAGCCCACAAAGATTAGCTGAAAAACAAGTTTACACTTCATCAGAATAAATATCCTGTAGGAAATAAGTTTATTCATTGAGTTTGAAAGAAGTTTCTGAGGTTGCGCCTGCTGTCAGGTTTTACTGCAGCTCTATGCCAACCCACTGACAGCTGCTCAGCTGAAGTCAGGCTGCTGCTGCTAAAGCTGCCACAGAGCCCACAGCAAGAGGCAGATTTGAGCCCAGCACTACAGAGGTGTACTTAAAAAACCAAAACCAAACCAAGGGGATTATATGCACATCCTTCACCAGTGACTTCATATGAGCCTTTTACAGTTGTTCTTACTGGGCAGAAAGTGTCTCTGTTTCAGAAAAGATCCTTCTCTCAAGAAAAGCTCACAGATGCTTCTTTTCTTATACATCGTGAAAGTAAAACCAGGGTGAGCAAAGCTGAGAAAAGCAGGCTGGGAGGCACACAAATGCATTTGTGCGGGGCGACTGGCAGGAGCCTGCAAGAGGAGGGGAAAAGCTGTCCCAGCCTCCTGGCTTAGCCATTCTTTCACCAGAAGTTACGCCCTGCACTCCAAACCTAACAAGGTTTTTCCACTTAAGAGCCCCCTAATGCGACAGCCCACGAACCAAAGGCAGCATAACCGCAGGGATTAAGAGAAGCAGCTCCCCCGGTTCAGTGGGAATTACGTTTACACAGTCTGTCTTGGGCAGCTGATATTTTATTTCTAGGCATCAAAATAGAGACAGCAAGATGCCGGGGAGAGAAGCTGTTCCTGTGAAGCAGCAGCCCAGAACTCTTTGGAAGCTGCTCAAAGCAAAATCCTGATTACGCAACAAATGTTCGGTTTTAGTTCACCCCTGCAAAATTGTCCCACCATGCTATTGCATGGAAAAAACCCACACCAGGGTTATCTTTTACACACAGCTGCCTAAACCACTGGCTCCCTAGCCATGGGCTCCATTTCAGCAAAGTAAAGCCACAAAGACCAGATTCCACTTGGTTACAATTCATTGAGCACAAGATTTTCCAACCCAGCCACACTCAGATGTCCCGAGAAGGACAGGGGAAGGCCCCTACATGCTGGCAGAGACAGAAGAAAGGATGTTCTGGTCTTGGCCATGGCCAAGTGACTCGAGAAAGCCATGTAAGCAGCCTGCTGCTGGCATGTGCTACACCTGCAGCCTCCTGCCAACTCTGCCAGCCAGAGCACGTCCCAGCTGCGCAGCACCAATGCCGATCACTGCTGCATTCCCAGCTCCAGTAAAGCTCCCTCAATGAAAGGCTGAGTATTAAGTCTCTTAATGCAAAAATCCCAACCGCTATAGGGAGCCCCAGCTGCTTAATTCATGGCGCAGTTGTATCCGAGCAGGGCGCTGCACACTCCAGAGAGGGCACGCTCATTCAGAAAGGTCATCCCTTGAACTAGAAGAGCTGATACAGCTGGAAAAAGTACTTAAGCTTTTAGGTCCAGATGCTGTTCCAGGTCACACTGAAGCTTCCCGGCTGAAAAGCTCAGCCTGATGTAACGACAGCACTGCTAGATTGAGCGGGCAACAGAGAGAGTCCCAGTGACCCCTGTCTGAGGTTGGACTTTAAACCACCAGGCAACACGGCCCACTCTGCTCAAGGATGAACCATGTTACAGAAGGGGCTGGTTTTCTGACAGGTTCTGCTAGGTTTTGTCAGCAACACACCCAGACAGAATTATATCCATATTTCTGGGATGCAGCTCTCTAGATGACATCCCCACAGGCAGCAGCCCCTGCCCACGCCCCACTGCCAACAGCTTCTGTGCCAATTGGAGTCATACTGAAACCAAACACTTCAAAACCTCCAAACAGTGATTCTTTCCACCAGCATCTGCCCCACGTTGAGACTATTTTCTGCCCTTGGACCTCACCTGGTGCATACATAAGGCTTGACAAAGCTGGTCTGCAGGAGTTTAAGTTGCAGGGCCCCCTATTTCTCATCCCCTCCCACCCAGAGGGAATTCATTATTTGTCCTGACCCCTCTCAAAGCTATTTATGTATCTTCTTTATCTAACAGGAAGCCCCGTTGTGTTCTTTGCTACCTCTCTGCTGCTTCTTTGGTGGATGAGAAGCTCAACATGAGCTGGCAATGTGTACTGGCAGCCCAGAAAGCCAACTGCATCCTGGGCTGCATCAAGAGAAGTGTGGCCAGCAGGTCACGGGAGGTGATTCTACCCCTCTACTCTGCGCATGTGAGACCCCACCTGGAATACGGTGTCCAGCTTTGGAGTCCTCAACACAGGAAGGACATGGACCTGTTGGAACGGGCCCAGTGGAGGGCCACGAAAATGATCAGAGGGATGGAGCACCTCCCGTACGAAGACAGGCTGAGAGAGCTGGGGTTGTTCAGCCTGGAGAAGAGAAGGCTCTGGGGAGACCTCATAGCAGCCTTCCAATATCTGAAGGGAGCCTACAGGAGAGCCAGAGAGGGATTCTTTGTCAGGAGATGTAGTGACAGGACAAGGGGTAATGGTTTTAAATTGGAAGAGAGGAGATTTAGATTAGATATTAGGAAGAAATTCTTTACTGTGAGGGTGGTGAGGCACTGGAACAGGTTGCCCAGGGAAGCTGTGGATGCCCCATCCCTGGAAGTGTTTAAGGCCAGGCTGGACGGGGCTTTGAACAACCTGCTCTAGCGGAGGTGTCCCTGCCCAGGGCAGGGGGGTTGGAACTCGATGATCTTTAAGGTCCCTTCCAACTCTAACCATTCTATGATTCTACGATTCTTGGGATTTCATACCCCTCTAACATCAACTCAACAGTATTAAGCTGATGTTAGATTATTAAGAGGCTACAGAGGTTGACATTTATTCACAAGGTAAGTGGGCGAGGCACCTGCTAAAAATTCACCAAGGCTGCATTAAAGCAGCCTTTGAAAGCAGCCACGAGGTCTGTGATTCTCTCACAAATTTAAAGAGGAGACTTTGGTAGCTGTGACCCAAAAGGGCCTCTATCTTTTCATCATATAAAGTCTGTGTGCCACCCACGGGGTAATTAAAAATCAAGTCTAACACCTATGACAACACTCCTGCCTGAACAGCCAAATTTGCAAGCTTAGCATAAACTTAGGCTACCTCATCTGATAGAACTTTACTCCCTGGCTTGTGGAAAAGTCACCCCTGGCCCAACACAAAGCTGCACAAGTGCCAAATATCCTACAGCAAGGAACAGCCAGGTCTCCTCATCCAAAAGCCGAAAGGAAAGGTGCCGTAGATTGAAACGGGCCAAAAAATGAGAGCGATAGAGATCCACATGCTCCTAAGCAAGTCTGCAGATGCAAGGCCTTCCTGATCTTGCCTCATCCTATGCACATGTTCTAGAAACGTTCCCATCTGAGGTGGACGGCCGCCTCACCCTTTCATGAGATCAGGAGTTACTCCGTACATCAGTTCAGGCAGCTCCCAGGCGCCAGCAGCTCTACCTTCCAGACCAGGGCACAGGAAAGAGCTTATCAACCATTCTCTTTCTGCATTTCACCTTTCTGCTTCCCGCTTCCTCTTTTTGCAAGGCATTCGAGAAGCTGCATGCGGAGGCAGCGTTATCAAACCCTGAAACAATCGCCCAAACAGACCTCTGGGAACAGGGCTAATGAATTATTTGCTGCACACCTTTGAAAAAAAAGGTCTCTCATTTCTTAATAAACAGGTGATATTTAAGCAGGAGAGCGCTGCAGGCAGCTCAGCGATCTGCTAACAGACTCGCTGGAAAATTAACTGTTCTCCCCCTTATTATTTGCATTTATTCCCATCAGACGGCAAAAGGAACCAAACAGTTGCAACACGGGTACAGCTCATTACTTAGACGTCAGATCTTTCTCACCTTATATATCAGAGCTGAAAGAGAAGGATCCCTGCTACCCCCTCGCCCACCGGGGATCTTCGACAGTGGGTGAGGGGCATCAGGAGCACCACAGAGGCCCTGGAACGATGTGCCTGCAGCACTGCAGCTGGGGACAGTTACTCAAAGGCAGAATACTACTGCAAGAAAAAAAAGAGAGAACAGCAGGTTACTTCAGCCGGGATCGCATTTCAGATGCTACACCTCCTCATGACCCCAAACCACTCGTATCCCCGCTCCTCCGCAGCGCATCAAAGGCAGCTATCAGGGTTTTACCATCCAGACATCTACATCAGAAACACTTGCTGCCCGACTGGTATCGGAAACCAGAGGTGTTTTGTTAGAAACGGAGGAGGGGCTTTGCAGCCGAGAGCAGGGAGAGTGCTGAGCAATCTCACGCTAATAAGGGCCGCCTGGAAGTCTGCCAATAGCAGATGGCTGGAAACGCATGACCAGATGAGCACACATTTTCTATAGACAAATATCTACAAATAGATCAACGGGACCCAGAAGGAGGAGGTTTTAAGTTTCACGTTTTCAAAACGAGGAAGAGCAAAAGGGCCAGTTCTTTAGATATTTTCAACAGGCTCTACAACGTCCGAGTTGACATTTTTACATACAAATGAAACATCATAGAAGCATCCTTCATGCCAACCCTAAAAATTACAGGTTCACCCCACAGATCTACTTTTACAAGCAAGAAAATAAGTTTCCCTTGCAGTTTTTAAGTTTGTTTGGATGTCCTACATGTGGTCTTTCAGGATCACTTTGAACACCGGCTTTAATATCTGCCCTAGCTTCTAGAAAGTTTATGAAAGCAAATTATTTTACTTCTGGAGCACTGCTCCCTTTATCAGTACCACAAAAGCTCTTTGCTGAGGCACAGCATAGCACTGGTATATTCCTCTAACAAAGTCTGCAAAAGCAACGTAGAGAAACCAGTCATTCCCCAGTGTTCCCATTACGAAAGACACCAGTGCAAAGCTATGTAAACATCACCAAAATAAAGGAGAATTTGAGAGTTTTCAACAAGCACACAGAGCGAGGAGCAAGGCTACAGGGTACAGCCTCTGTAGATGTACTGACAACTTACTGTCTTGGCCTAGAACTTCTCACTTGAGCTGATCCCAAGACAGTGTTTTTGTACTCTTAATCCCCCTTCACGAGGGAACTGGCTTAAGTATCCAAGGATCGAGTACCGAGCTGCGCCATCAGAATCACCCAAATTGCCTCTACAGTATGCTGGAACTTACACCAGACTGCAAACAAACTCCAGAAATTTGGCATTTCTGTATGCCAAAAAGTAACTCGCAAACGCAGTTACGACACAGGCAGAATTTGTGAAGAACTTGGCTTGCCACCTCATACCAAAATAATCTTTCTACAGGAAACACAAATATTCTTCCTCCACATATTTCCTCCTCCTCCGGGATCGCTAGACTGGGCTCTTCAGCAGCACTCCCGTGTGCCACAGGCTGTTTAAACACACTAGGAAAATATATTAAGCAGTTGTAGGGAAGATGTCTCAGGGCAGAGCCCTTCGCACACATGCTCAGTGGAGTTCTGTATTAATACAGTCCCTCCTCGCAGCATGGCTGGGGCTATCAATGGACCAGTGTGTATTCAGTAGTAGTGGATGTTGAGAGCATGACAAAGCACTTTGCTGTGCAGTTCCCCACCCCCAGAAAGCTGTTGGCAGCTTTGTTATTCCCTTCCCTCCTCCCCTCTCCCCCCAGTCAACAATGTACTATTGATAGCTCTCTCCAACTTGTGGCCAAGGCATCAAGAAGCTGGATAATGAAGTGTAGTTGTGGGGGAAAAAAAAAAAAAAAAAAAAAAAGAAAACAGAACGAGGCTGTAGTTTCCATGCAAAGCAGTTCAAGTCACTTCCCAGTTTTGCTTCCTCTGGCACATACAGAAGTCAAAACACAAGACCCCTTCAGCTGCTGAGCCCTGCCTGCAGCACTGGGGCTTCCCATAGCCCAGACCTGCATGAAGCCACCATCCTGCCCCAAAACTCCACAGCAGCAGCCAGCCTGGGTCCCCACACAGGGCAGCAGCATCAGGCCACACTGGGGAGCCAGCCCCTGTAGGGGGCACAGATTATAAAGGGGGTTTCCTTCCTCCAGAGGTGCGTTAGCACCCTGGAAAGAAGTTCAGGCAAGTGCCCGAAAAACTCTGATCCCTTCACATATCTGTGCATGAGCAGCCCACTGTGGCTCTGCTCCCTGAGGCCTGTTCATCGCTTAAAAATTAGGATTGTGCTCCCTTCCAGCCTCTCTTCTCTTGTGAGAAGCTGCTTTCCAGCAGCTTGGTTGAGACGAAGATGCATTTAGCTCACCAAGGGCCTTTCCCTGAAGAAACTCCCTTCTTGACCGAGCCCTGCCTGAAACGGGAGCTGGAAGCAGGAGTACGTTTTCAGCCAGAGGGTATAATTTTAACTCGCTAAGCTTCCAGCGATCTCAACCTCGTGCCCTGTCCCTGGGAAGCGCAAAGGACAACTCGGCAACTTTTGAACCCCATCACGGCTGCTCTTCAACAGCCCTCGCACCTCAGACCCCAGCACTGCTCCCAGTCCACAACAACAACCAGCACCCGGGGGTCTAAAAGCTGCCCAGCTTGTTTTTTAGGGGTTTTATTTGTGCTGAACACTTAGACCCGATCAAAGGAGCCACACATCCCCTTGACGTTACAGAATTGAAGGGTTTTCTTGGGTTTTTTTCTTCTTTTTTGCCCCTTTTCAAAACAGGCTATTCAGATGCAGTTGCACTTAGGCCATAATCAGATAATATGCTGTCAGCCACTGCAAGTCATATATTAAGGCACCCGATTTAAGGAGCAGCTTGTAAATAACCATCTGATGAATACAGCATAGTTCAAGTATCTACCCTACACACTGCAGCCAAGAAAAAAAGCTTGGTTTATACACATCCTCCGGTCGCTTATCTACACAGCACGATAGGGGCTCAGGAAATGACACTTTTCAGACTCTAAACAAGGAACAGACACACAAGATAATCTGGCCAGCTGAGAAAAATACCCGCAAACCACGTAAATTCAGGCCTGTCAATAACCAACCTGCCAAGAAAAAAAAAAAAATATAAAAAAAATCACCTTTGCATAGGGATGCGCGGGGGCTGCAGGGAGGGACAGAGGGCACAAACCCTCCCGGGCGTTACAGGCTGATGAGCCAGAGGGTGCTGAGGTGATCCCATCCCACCCCAGCCCATTCTAACCTGTTCCAGCCCAGCCCACCCCACCCCTGCTGCACCCGCACGGGGACACCTTCCCCCCCCGGAAAGGGAGGCCCCGACGGGGATTTAACCCGGGAGAGGCGCAGAGCCCGCACTTCCACC
This sequence comes from Numenius arquata, assembly GCF_964106895.1. Lineage (NCBI taxonomy): Eukaryota > Metazoa > Chordata > Aves > Charadriiformes > Scolopacidae > Numenius > Numenius arquata. The sequence continues at coordinate 23,466,487 of NC_133586.1, forward strand.
CTCGCCTCAGCACCTGCCCGGCCCCCAGGCCCGGCCGCCGCCGCTCTGAGGGGCCGCGGCAGGCCGCAGGGCGGGCCCAACGGCGCGGGGAGGCCGGGCACCGCACTGCCACGCACCTGTCCTGGGTGTTTATCATCCTCGGCTCAGTCCTGGCTCCGGCTCGGCCCCGCTCAGCCCGCTCCGCTCCGCCGTCGCGCTCCGACTGACCGCGCCGCCCCGCCCACCCCGCGTCGTGCACGGCCCGGCCACGCCCCCACCCCGCAACCCCGCCCCGCGCCGCGCCGGGCAGCCTGGGAAACCGCCGCCCCAAACAAAGGCGCGCGGCGCGCCACACCGACCCGCTGCGCAGGCGCGTTGCGCTTCGCTCCCCCCCGCTTCAGTGACGCCCGCCCGGGACACGCGCGGAGGCGCTTGGGGGCCGTGGGAGGTGGAGGGGGGATATTGGGCTCTATGAGCGAACCCGGGGACTCGGCAGCGCCCCACTGCCTCCCGTGGGGCTGCTGGCACCCTGCGAGAGGCCGGCGGGCCCCCCCGTACAGCTGTGCCCGTGAGGTGGGCCCCTGAGCAGCGTCAGGCCTGAGGGCCTTCCCCGCAGGGTTGGGGGGCGGGCGGCCTGCGACGGTGAGGGGAGATGAGGAGCGGTGACGCCCCGGTGGGAAACTGCAGCGCGTCTGCACTGTTCTGTACCTTCCACCCTTAGGATGAAGGCTTTCCAGGGACGTTTTGGCTCCCGTTGAAGTTTTGGGGGAAGAGGTTAGGGGGCAGCAAGACTGGGTTAATGGGCTGCTGGGCCCTGGTGGTACCACTGCAGAACAAGGTGCTGGCCCTGACGTGTGATACCCTGCTTAAAGTATGATGCTAGTGGTTAAAAGTTGGTCTGGGGAATTGCAGGCCTGTAACCCAGATGAGTAGGAGACAGAATAAGGAAGAGAGGAATGAATATGTGGATAGCAGGATGTTGAGCTTCTGGAGCACTGTGTCCAGTTCTGGGCTCCCCAGTTCAAGAAGGACAGGGAACTGCTGGAGACAGTACAGCAGAGGACTACAAAGATAATGAGGAGCCTGGAGCATCTCTCTGATGAGGAAAGGCTGAGGGACTTCGGTCTTTTTAGTCTGAACAAGAGAAGGCTGAGGGGGGATCTGGTCAACGCTTATAAATACTTAAAGGGTGGGTGTCAGGAGGATGGGGCCGGTCTTTTTTCAGTGGTGCCCAGCGATTGGACGAGGAAGTGGGCACAAACTTGAATATAGAAAGTTCCACCTAAACATGAAGAATAACTTCTTTACTTTGAGGGTGGCAGAGCCCTGGAACAGGCTGCCCAGGGAGGTGGTGGAGTCTCCGTCTCTGGAGATGTTCAAACCCTGCCTGGACATGTTCCTGTGCAACCTGCTCTGGGTGGATCTGCTTTGGCAGGGGGGTTGGACTGAATGATCTCCAGTGGTCCCTTCCAACCCTATATCATTCTGTGATCTGCCCATGGTGAGGCTCTGGGGGCTTGTGATGAGCAGCGTAGCCATAACGGAAAGGCAGCGGCAGTCACCTGGGCAAAGACAAGGAGACTGGAGATCCAGGCAGTGCGAGTAAGCTGTGGCGTTCAGTCCCACAGGACTTAGTAGTCACTGAGCCTTCAAGTGGGCTGAGAAACCAAGCAGCTCACTGGAGGCGAAGTTCTTGACACCCTTCAGATGCCAACCCTGCAAGTCAGACTCTTCTGGGGAAGTCTCACACATACTCACCCTTTTTCATGCTGGTGTTCACAACGCATGGAAGAGTGCAGGCCTGGCTGCAGGCAGGAGCAGAGCAGGCTCCCGAGTGACATACAGGGCAGCCCAAGGTGCAGTGTCCCCAGGAAGCTTGTGGACACCGGGATCTCATAGGCAGCCCTCGGCCTGGGCTTCCTGGTTCCCAGCACGGCAATGCTGGCCTTCGCTCGGCAGGAAGCGACCAGCTGTTCTGCAGAGAGCTGGACACAGGCCAGAGCCCAAGTTCAAACAGAGCCCATTAAATGGCCTTTTCGCCCTTCCTCCACATTTAAAGCCCTGCTTGCAGCCATAATTCTATTTATAATATCCAGGAAAAGCGAGCTGAGACTTTCCCACAGTGCTGGCTTCTCAGGCAATTGTTGTTCGGGAAGCTGGAATGTACATGGTATTATTTTTGTATCCCCCTGAGAAGTTTTTTTTTTTCAAATTGCGTGTTGCTCCATGTCCCCATCTGTGCCACAGAAAGTTTGCAAAGCACAAGGTCTCCGGTTGCTGCTTGCGGCTCTCGGATGCTTGGCTGAGGTGCAGCTGGTTTGGGTGTCTGCCTGTGCGCGGCAGAGGGTGGTGGGTGCTCTGAGAGACGTCCTTATAGCCAAGGAGCTTGAGGCCAAAGAGGATGTTGCTGATATCCCCTGTCTCTTTACTGAGCCCTAGGAGCTCTTGTTGTGTCGCTTCTTTGCTCTGTGCCTCAGTGTCCCCCCGTGCAGAGGGGGGAAGACAATAATCCTGCTGAGAGAAACAGAGGCCCATCGTTGCTGCCCTGCCGAGGGTTTCGGCAATGAGAGGTGCCGTTGTGCTGCGGTTTTGGGGTGGTGCAGAGATGCCACGTGAAGCTGGGTGTGATGACTGGGTCACGATGTCACTGTTCGTTGGGGTGTTACTGCCAGCCAGCACTTTTTTTTTTGCCTTTCTTGGCCATGCGAGGCTGTTCCCTGCACAGGGAGCTGCTTGGGGATACTCTGGGCAGGTTGCGGGCACGGCCAGGCAGTGGCAGCTCTGCACTGCCCCTGCCCTCTGCAAGCTCCCGGCCAGCACCCACAGGCCCCACGCTTCCCAGGTATTTTCCAGAGCGACGAAACACCCTGCTTGGACTTTAATTCTGGCGGAGAGAGCAAACACCCTGCCTGTCCTCTCCTTAGGCACGCGTCACCTGGCAACGCTGCCTGCAGTGCTTGTGGCTTTCCCTGTCCCTGCTCTGCAAGGCCCTGCGTCCCTTTCGCTCTCACCTTCACAGGAGGGTGTTTCTGCTGCCCCATGTTTGCTGCCCTCGCTATAAGCAGAGGGGCTTTGCTGGGCACCCTCACCCTTCTCCCCACTGATCCGTCACCCTTCTCTCTTTTTATTTCTCAAATAAAAGCTGTTTGCAGGCAGCTTCCCAGCTCCGAGCACTCTGCGTCTGATTTCAGACCGGTACCCAGCAGAGCAGTATTTGTTTCTGCTGTGCTCCAGTTCTGCCTGCGCTGCATCACTGCTTTGTAAAATCCTTCCTGCCGTGTCCTCTCCTGGCCTGGAAGTAGTTTTATTGCCCTGCCCAGGGTTGTGGCTGTTGTGTCACATTTTTGGACATTATTTTTTTTTTCCTACAGCCAGCCTGATGTAGGACAGGCACCTCTGAATAGCTTTGCTATTTGTCACACTGGGGTTTAGGATTAATTATGCCAAATTCTAGATGCAGAACAGATGATGTCTGCAACCTTTCTATTTCAGAGGCTTGCAAGCAGTAGTTGTGCATGTCCTTAATTATTGTCATTAATTATTGTGATTAATTGTGGACTATGTACCTCTTAAACAATACTTTCCATCAGAACAAAGTACAGAGAGAAGTGATACGTTTTTCCCCCTCTGGGAAGCGGAGAGCCAGAGCTCATCTGTTCCTGGGGCTGGTGCCCAGTTGTGGGCTGGGGCTGGGCAGACAGGCAGCCCCAGCCTCTCAGAGCTGCCTGTTGCTGAGACAGAAGACACTAGGTGGAGACAGGCGAGGACAAGACCACAGGAAGACAACTGCATGGTCACAGCCTTCTTGCACACAGGACTGACAGCAGAGACTCTGCCCAGATGTTTGGGGCTGCAGAGAAAAGCGGGGTCCCCGTGGGACAGGCCGTCTCTCAAACATTTGCTCCATGCTCTTCCTTGGCCGCAGTCCTGGCCGTGCTGTCTTTGCCTTTGTGTGAGAAACAGCCAGAAGCGAGTTCACCCGCTTGACCGGCTCCATGGCAATGCAGTCACAGGGGCTCTTGCTGACCTCGCAGCGATGCAGCTGCTCAGATAAGGAAAACAGCACTATTGCAGAGGCGGTTGTGGCAGGCTGTAGCCCTCCCCTGTCCCTGGTCCCCCAGCGAGTGCAACACGTCTGTCCCTTGGCTGTGCCCTCCCTGTGGAGCGCAGCATGGCCAGCGTTGGGGTGTGCAGTGGTTACCACATCCAGCCAGAGCCTCAGACGTGGTTCCTCACTACCTACAGCAGCGCAGCATAGCTGGCTGTGTTTGGAAGGTGTTGCCTAATGGAAAACACTTCCAAACAGAGGTTTCAAAATAGAGAGAAAAGAGTTGGTAGCTTTATATGTAATTAATGCCCTGTAGTTATTTTAAAACATCTTTAGAAATGTGTCATTCAGAATTTTCTAGGGGTGTACGCATATCCGGGAATGTAATTATGTTTTTGACAGCAGCCTTTTCATCCCTTTTCATTACTTTTTTTTTTTTTTTTTTTTTTTTGACACGAGGATCTTGTTTTGCTAAGGGAAAAATAAAAATGAACACTGCCAGGGAATTTTGTTTTCATTCCTCTGTCCTCCCAGCCCAGCTGCCAGTTCGGTCTTCCTGTGCCGACATGTCTATATCGTGTTTCAGCCACAGCAGCACCAGGAGTGTTCCTGGGATTTTGGCTCCCTGTGTTTCTAGGTGAGCCGTGGGTAAATTCCTTAAAGCCGGTCTGTCTGTGTGGCTGTGAGGCTGGAATCGTGTCTTGAGGTTTTCATGCGAGTGTCCACCTCAGAGGTGGCTTTCCATTGTTTAAACTGTTGGACTGTTTAGTGTCACTAACCCATGTCTAATTGCTTCACATCTGTAACAAAAAGAAGAGGTTCTTTCCAAGCTGCGCTGATACAGTTTTCTGCTGTTCCTTTATATTTCCAATGGGATGAGTTGATTCCTTGGCAGACCTGCCTGAAGCTGGGGGTCAGATTTAAGGCACGTTGCTGACATCAGTGGCTTTCTTTTTTAATGAGCTTTGTCAGAATTTGTTATTTAGCCATTAAGTGGTGCCAGCGCAGAGTTCACGCATGAGCTGAGTTGAAAATCTGCTAGGTGTGAATTAGTGATGAGAGAAAAGCAGGTCAAGGAACATCTTGTTTCGGAGCGCGCTGAGCATCAAGCTTGGCTTGGGTGATAACTGACATGTCCAAGGCTTTGGACGGGTGTAGGGGCAGAAGAAGGAACGCAGAAATCATGTCAAGGGCTCACTTCCCTCCACTGTGCTCTGAAGAGGCAACATCCTTCTTCATGCCAGCGGGATGTGCATCAAAGGTGTTCTCATGCAGCATGAATTTGGGGTGTGTTGGGGTGGGATGAGGAGCTGGATGGTGCAGGGGGATGAGAGCTGGTGATATGACATGATGGCCCATCACGATGTGGTCCGTCATGGACTTGTGTGTTGCTGATGAGCCCCATGCTCTGAGACGATGCTCTGGGCCAGCACCAACACCTTCATAGACCCTAGACAGGGCTCTGTTGGGATGATGGGACGGGCACGGGGTGAGATGCTACTGCAGAAAACATGCCACAGTGAGTCCCTAACAAACCTGCTGTCCCTCCAAGTGTCAAGATGGGTTGCCCTGGAGAGGTAGGTAGGGGTTTTACTGGATGACACTGGAAAAAAGGCGGTCCCTCCACATGTGATCTCCTGGCGTAACAGAACCTGGGAATGGGGCGTGTTGGAAAAAGCAAGCCGTGAAGTACAAAGCCTACAGCAAAGATGGGGATGTGTAGGTGTGAGGTTCAGGCATGCGGCTCCCAGCTCGAGACTGCGTCAGCCTAGGGCTGGCAGCCATGCGTACCCATGGGAGCAGTGCTCTCCCAGCAGAGGTTAGCTCAGGAGGTCACTTCTTTCTTGGCCAAAATAAACGCTCCTGTGTTTCCCTGCCTCTGTTTCCCCTGAAGGAAGCCTGCTCATATCTTCTTCTTTGTGTCATCCCTTCTCCTCTGTGGTTGGAGCTCTTTTCCTTAGCTGCTCATGGAGTAGGTCATGCTTCAGGACATGACCAAAGCCTCCCAGTGCACGATCTGGTGGGTGGCACCAAGAGACAAAGAGGGGGGAAAATCTGAGCGCAAATTGGTAAAAACAAGTGTACAGGAAAATACGCCGGCGGTGAGGAGGTGTCTTGCTGCTGGTGTGTTGCACATCTGAATTCACCTAGATCTTTGTATTGATTTTTGTAAAAGCTCTTTCAATTATTTTCACAATGAGCTCATCTTTTCTGGTACATCTCTGCTCCCTTGTTCATCTAACACAGGCATGGCAGGCTCTCTTGTTCATCTCTCTTTCACACCTGGATGTGAACCGGGAACAGGCAGCTCCGCTCCTTGTCCCTGGAGAAAAACAGGTACCTGCAGGGTGTCTTGTCTTGGCTCCTTTTAGGTGCTGTGTGAAGATGGGATGAATGGAGCTGGAGGTGTTTCTGATAGAGCTGCCTGAACTTCGCCAAAATCAGGCCCTGCACTACCCCTGTGCAGCGGGACTTGCTTGGAAGCTGCTTTTACTTTTCTGTGTGGATTTGGTGGTTTGGTATATGTTCCCGTGAATGGAAATGGGGCTGCAGAAAAGAATGTCTGAGCGGTGTGTTGGCGTGAAAACATGATGATGGGAGCCACCGCTAGTCCAGTCAAAAATCCAAAAGGCATCTCGGAGTTGCATTTTTATGACCACAAGCTGTCTGCACGTTGCAAGGACAATCTGAAAATTAAAGCCTTGCATCTGCTCATGGCATTTCTCAGCATCTGAGTGAGGCTTCTTAGAAATTTCACGTGACAAGAAGTCAGAACTATGTCTCGGGGGAGTTTGTTTTGTATCATTTGTCTTAACCTATGGCTATTCCATAAACTCAGAAATCTCCGGAAGTCCCTGCAGATCTGAAATCCTTAAAGCACTGTCTCAAAGCTCCCTGGACAGAGGGTGCGTGGTGGTGGGGTGTCTCTGGCAGCACGGTAAACCTTGCTTTCCTGTCATGTTAGCAGCAGGGATTTAAGCAGAGTTAGCCTTGCAGTGGATCTTGTGGGTCTGACACCCAGGTTTTGGTCCCATCCTCCTGTGAGGCCCATGTGTTGGTGTCTGGGGGCAGGTGTCGGGGATGCTGCACAGCTGCAGCCTGGGCACGCGGGTGGCTCTGGGCTGAGGATTCGCTCTCGGCTGCAGAGTGCCTGGTTGCTGACACCTCTCGAGCTGGCTGTTGGAAACAAAGAGCCGAGAAGCTTGAGGACCTGTCCAGGCAAAACACCTCCTCCATTTGCTTTAATAATTTTGTTTTTCTCAATTCTACGCCCCCATAATAATGTGTTTGGGCCTGTTTTAATGCACTGGATCACTCAGAGGCTTCAGTTGAGGTCTGGTATCCAGATATTTCTAGAACCTGTCCTGCCTCTGTCCCATCCTCTGAAAAAAGGGAATGTCATTCCTTTCTGTGTCACACGTGCAAACATTGACTTCACCGCCTGGGCTTGGGGATGCTCTCCCTGCAAAACCCCAAAACCTGCCTGCTTGGATTCTTCTCTTCCATGGCTGTCTGTGCAAGTTAGGCTTCTGCTTGGCGTGTTTCTGTTCCTATGCTGTTGGATTCATAAAGCGGCCCCACAGGAATTTGCAGGCTCAGTGAAATTGCTGGGGGCTCCCCGCTGAGGCTGGCTGGGTGTTAGCCCTCTCGATCATTTGTGAACGCAGTCAAAGAGCCGATGGAAGAAAATTTTTCCGCAAAGTTGCCTGCCTTGCCCAGGGCCTGGGAGCCCAAGCATGGTCTCTGGCCCCTCTCTGCAGCCGCAGCGTGTTCACCACAAGCCAGGGTGCCGAATAACCCTCGAGTTGCTGATTCTGGAGATGAGCTCCTTTATATTTTCCAAATACTGTTAAAACTGTTCTCTGGATAGTTTTAGTATGAGTGTGTGTATACATAGGCGCTTGTCTCCTAGAATTTTGTACTTTATGGTCTAACATAGTTTTCCAAACGGTGCAGGTCAATTATTTATTCACAGCATGGATAGCTAAATTGCTTCATACGATATAAACTTACAATCCTTTCCTTTCTATTGGCTTTTTCAAACCCACCAAATACAACTTTCCCTTGTCTTTCAAAGTTGCTGTATTCTGGGATTTTTTTAGGTGTGATTTAATTTACTCTTATAAAATGACATTCTTTATTTGAAGTAACTCCAGAAATCACTGCTTGGGCATGTAGAAGGGGAGAAACATCTTGGATTCTGGAGGAGTTGAAAGTTTAACTTAGCAGATGGAGGGCATTTTGGGATAAGAATGAGAAAAATGCTGTAAGCTCTTTTACGACCAAGGCCTGCGCTATCGTCATAAAAGAGGTTAGATCACCTGTAACTCTGGTAGCACACTGGTAGAAAGGAAGTAAAATTTGGGTTTCTCCTGTATTTTCCTTTTAAGATAGATGATGAATGGGTTGGCTTTTATCTTGCAAACAAGACTGCAAAGAACTCTTTTGGGGGGTTTGTCGCCACGTGTCTGCAGCATGCCGGGTGGGATGTGCGCCCGCGTGGGAGCAGGGAATGCAGCGGGGAAGGGTTGGTGTGCCCATGTGAGAGAGGAGGATCTCCAGTGCGTTTCTTTTGTTCACAGAGCACCCACAAGCGTTCATGGGTGCCTGAAGTTCTCTGCTCCCCTGCCTGCATCTGCCTGACGGGCAGTACCTGCCCTGTCTCCTGTGAGCACTTTTGCTGGCAGATTTGCTACGGGGTTGTGTGCTGTGCATTGTTTTCACCATTGTTACAACAGCAATGGAAAATGGGGTGAGGGTTTGTCAGTTCAGAACACGTCCAGATGCCAAGCCCTTTCATACCAATTACCTTGCACTGCTCCTTGTTCCAGGGAAGTGTTATTTGAACACAGCTTTGCACAAAGAATGGAGAGAGGAAAGAAACAAGGGGGAGACAGGAAAAGGGTCTCCCCGGGCTCTGCACAGCTTTGCTTGTGATTTGGGACAGAAACACCTTTTATGTTGCAGGTGACTCCAGCTGGATTTATCCCAGTGCGTCAGCCATTGAGAGGTGATCCTGAGAAACCAAATGTCTTTTTTTTTTTCTTCAAGAGCCCACAGCTAAAAATATTTCCAGAGACTTCTCTCCTTCAGGAGACCCAAACCAGGTGCATGGCTGGGCTGTGATGCCGGTGTCTTTGTGTAGAGGGGCAGCCTTCAGTCCCAGCCGCCAAGTGAGCCCGTGCTCGGTAAAAGTCTAAATGTTTTGCAAGAAGGAACTTTGAGAAAATGCTCGTCAAACAGCCATGTAAGGGATTCACAAGCAGGTCATCTGTAGTCCTCTGAAACACTGATGAAAAGCTTCACGTGCTACCTGCATGGAAGACATTCCCAAATACAGGACCAAAAGCTGAGTGTACATGTGATGCTGGAGCTCACCCGAAGGTGTAGGGTATGGGTAAAGGTATTACACCCACTGGAAGTGGCAGACAGCCTCACTGCAGACCATATGAGCCGGGAGGGAGCGTGCTGCTCTGTGAGAGGGACTCGTGCAGCCTCTCAAAGGGAAGCTGGTGCTTGCATCCTTTGGATTTGAGTTTTCGGATAGCTCTGCCTCGACATGTGTGTGATGGGCGTTACCAGCATACCTAAGATAGACGCCACAAGCAGCTCTGGTGCCCAGCATGCAGGGGCTGAGCCTGACCGGGAAAACATCCTGGCTCCCTGCCTCCTCCTGCACATCTTTGGAAGAAGGGCTGGGAACCACTGCAAAGCCAGCAGCGCCGACATCCACCTCCCAGAGCGCCCCCTTCAACCGGCCCTTCGGGAGCGAGAGGAAGTGGTTTTGGGCTGGAGCCAACCCTGGGCATTTTGCAAAATGTGGTATAACGGCTCTGCTTGGGGCTCAGCCTTGCTCTGGACTTTCAAGGAGATTTTTTGAGGAGAAATCACCTGAGACCTGCTCTCCTGTGGCATCCACAGACCAGTTGGGGAGCAGGCAGACCAGTTCCTGGGCGTGAGTGGATCCCACCCGGCGTGTCGTGGCTGGAGGGAATGCCGCGCGGAGGCTGTTCCCAGGCTGGGGCCAGCACTCGGCCTCTCCTTCCACCCAGCTTGCAGCGCTTCCGCCACCACGTTCCGTAGTCATCCAATGGCCGCCAGCCGCAGGAAGTGCAGCGGGTCATGGGAACCGGCCTGAGGACAGGAGGCTGAGCCACCGCGGGAGCCAAGAGCAGCATCCCAGCACGCTGCCTCCAATGCAAGGAGCTGGGGCGCACGGGGTACACGCACCACCAGCTCAGGAATGCGGCCTCCTCGTGGGCCAGCACTGTGTGTGGACACATCCTGTACATGTGTTCCCACAATCACGCACTATGTGCCCCTAACCAAAGTGTGGGTGCCAGCACCCCTCTTCACCTGCTCAGCCATTGGCTCCCGCCAGCCCTGAAGCCACCAGTTTTTACCACCCCTGTCTGAGCTGGCATTGGTCGCTGCATGAAGCTGGGCAAAAGGACAAGTTATTATGGACCAGCTGAAATGTCTCACGTGCCTTTTGATATTTTCCTCCTTTTTATGAAGTGAGGAGCCTCTTCTGAACACCAAAACCTCTGAGTACTTGGCTCTATAGAGGGATCTGGACAGGCTGAGGCCAATGGTGTGAGGTTCCACAAGGCCAAGTGCCGAGTCCTGCACTTGGGTCACATCAACCCCATGGACGCTCCAGGCTTGGGGCAGAGTGGCTGGAGCTGCCTGGTGGAAAAGGACCTGGAGGCGTTGGTCGACTGTCGGCTGAACGTGAGCCCGCAGTGTGCCCAGGTGGCCAAGAAGGCCAACAGCATCCCGGCCTGGATAAGGAACAGTGTGGGCAGCAGGACTGGGGCAGTGACCGTCCCCCTGTCCTCCGCACTGGTGAGGCCCCACCTCAAGTGCTGTGTCCAGTACTGGGCCCCTCACGACAGGAAAGACATTGAGGGGCTGGAGTGTGTCCAGAGAAGGGCAGTGGGAGCTGGTGAGGGGTCTGGAGCACAAGTCTTGTGAGGAGAGGCTGAAGGAGCTGGGGGTGTTCAGCCTGGAGAAAAGGAGGCTGAGGGGAGACCTTCTCACTCTCTACAACTCCCTGAAAGGAGGGTGTAGCCAGGGTGGGTCGGTCTCTTCTCCCAAGGAACAGGCGATGGGACAAGAGGAAACGGCCTCAAGTTGCACCAGGGGAGATTTAGAATGGATATTAGGAAAAATTTCTTCCCCGAAAGGGTTGTCAGGCATTAGAAGAGGCTGCCCAGGGCAGTGGTGGAGCCGCCATCCCTGAAGGTATTTAACAGCCAGGCAGATATGATGCTGAGGGACATGGGTCAGTGGTGGCTTTGTCAGTGTGAGGTTGATGGTTGGACTCAATGATCTGAGAGGTCCCTTCCAACCTAGATAATTCTATGAAATACTAAAGTGCCATTTTTGGCTCTGCCAGCACTTTTTAAAGCAATTTAAAATCTATTCACCAAGTTCTGCTTTCAATTGATTGAAAAATGCTATATTTCAGAGTTCCTCATCCCCCAGATATCTCCCAGGACTTGCTGGGGCTGTCATCCTGCCCTAAGAGCCCCGGGAAAGTGGGCATAGCAGTGCCCTGTCCTTGTCCCTGAGCACAGCCTTGTGGGGCACACTTCCCCCCATGGCCCTGGGTTTTTTTCAGGGATAATCAGCTCAGCCACCATCTCCTGGCTGTTTTGCTCAATGCATTTCCAGCTCACTTCCCTCGCAGTGGGGCTGGATGGATGCAGGGAGGGGGGTTTGTTCGGGACAGGAGTGTAGGATTGCTTGGAAACCAAAGGGAATGGCAACAGCGGGGTGAAGCAAAGGCAAAATCTAGAGTTTTTCTGTAGGAATTTCTACTGCTGTTGGTGAAAGGATAGTGATTTTCTGGCCCGAAGCTGCGATTGCCCCTCTCCCTCGGCCACAGCCGGCACTGTCCAGCTCCGCTGTGTCTGGGCCTCTGGGTGTCCTCGGTGCCCATGCCTGGTAGCCGTGAGGTGCATTCCCAGGTGCTTGGTGGGTTTGTTATTTTGCAGCACCCCCAGTCTGCTCAGTATTTCCCCAGCTGGTGTTGGTCACTGAGGGTGTCCAAACTGGGCTGCGGTGAAGGGAATCCAGGCAGGAGAGAGATGCTGATGGGGGCTGCACCCTGTCTGCCCCACAGCCAGAGGGGAACAGTGTGGGGTGAGGGGTTCCCCGGGACCACACCCACACCCCATCTTCACCCTATGTACACCCTGCTCCCTCTGCACCGCTGCTCTGGGCAGCCCTTGGTGGTGTCAGTTGTTACCTCATCCGTTAAGCTAAGACACCAGCTTGCCTTTGCCTGGTCTTTTGTCCCTCCCTTGGTCCTCTGTCCCCTCTATTCCCACTAGTAATTCCCTTTTCCTCCATTTTATGACATTTATATCAACTCCTGTGTGATCTTCCCATGGCGTCGCAGAGGCACAGATGGCAGGTGTGAGCCAGGAGGGCTCCTGGTCCCAGGAAGGTGACACCAGGAACTGCTGCTGGCAGTGTAACTGGAGAGATTGATGCATTTAAATCCAACTTGCTAACACCTGAAATTTGGAGGGCTCGAATATATTTTCAATGTTTTAATTCAAAACCAGGTTCTTCTCCTCACCAGCCTCCTTCACACACCCCCCGCAGCAAACCCCTGCTGGAGAAGGACGTTGGGCCGTGTCACCTGCAGTACCCTGTAACTTCTGTTCCTGTGTTGTGTCTCCCCGCAGTGGTTCCACACTTTGCCCTGGCGATGTCGGCTCTCGCCGTCTGGCGTCGTACAGGCTGAGATGCAGCAGAGGTTTCCTTCCAGCACAACGGTTGGGGTCACTCTTTCCCAACCAGCGTTTTTCTCCTGAGCACCAGTTGGCGCTTCGCGGTAGGAGGAACTCTGAGCATTGCACCCTGTTAACGTTGTGCCGGCCAGGATTTCAGGCTCTCAGGACTATGTTCTCTGGACGAACGCGGGGTCAACAATATCTTTGATTTTAAATAGCACAGCCACGCAAAAATAAGCTTTTTTTCGTGGCCTCAGAAGCTCGATAAATTAGCGTTCAAGCTCCCTGGGCTTCTCTGGGTCTGGATCCGGCAAGGGAGCTGGGTTCTGTTCATTGTCTGGCTGCTCCCGGCTGTCATCGGTGGGGAGGGAGTGATGTGGCTTAAGCTCGCAGCGGCATCCCCGGGGCTGGCGCAGGGACTTAGGCCATGGCGCTTGTCATGGTCACTGTAGCCACCTCCTTGGCATCCCAAAGCTGCTGCGGTCCCAGGACAGTGGGAGTGTGGGGTGATGCCAGCACCCTGCTAGGCTCCCCATGTTTGGTTTCCCCCCTGCCAGACTACGGGCCAGTGGAAAATATAATTAGAAAGCAGCAAAAAAAAAAAAATCATGGCTGGCAGAGATGAGGGATCTTCCCCCTGCTTGTTCCCCATCCCTTCCCTCCTCCCGTCCCATCTCACCCCCTTCCCCAGCTGCCTCCCCCACCCTGGCAGTCCCCAAACCACCCTCTTGGGGTGAGCAGGGTGCAGACCCACCGGATCCACCCTTGGCCTGCAGCACCCAGCCCAGCTGGGGAGAGGAGCTGATGCTGCTGCAGTGTGTGGGTCTGGCTTGTGGTGAGCGCAGCATGGTCCCCCCCTGGGGCCAGGCTGAAGCCCCAAGACTCTTTCCCAGCAGCAAGGGGCTGGGGGTGGCCACGCTGGAGCATCCTCAGGGGGTCTGGCCACGCTGCTGTCCCGTGTGAACGCGGCGTCTCCCAGCCTGCCTGGGGCACGTGTGTCCACGTGGGAATGTCCTGTCCTGGCAGAGGAGGTGGGGTGGACGGTAGAGGAAATGTGGGGGTGGGAGCCAAGCATCGCCCAGTGATGGGAACCAATCGCACCGAGGAGGGGGTCTTCAGGGATAAATTTCGTGGCGGCAAAAGAGCCCAGCTGGCTCTGGCTGGCTGTGCAATGAACCAGGCGTGCTGGGAGTGTGTGACTTCTGCCATTTAGGGATGGCAAAGCCCTGCCAGGAAGCCCCGGACACCCCATGGGGGCAGGAAGGTGGGGAAAATGGGTCCCATCTGCTGAGCGTGGGGACCAGCCAGTGCCTGGCTGTGCCACGGGCATAGGCCAGCTGGGGGGGGAATGTGTGCGTGCCCTGCCACTATGTCACAGGGAGACGGTGCCAGCGATGTCTCGGGCCTCGCTGTGTTGCCAAAACCTGTGGCACCGGCCAGGTGTTCCTCCCAGCCTCATGGTGGGGCAGGGGCGTGGGACGTGCCATATTTGCTCAGGCAAAATTGCTTCCCCCTCTGGATTTGATCTTTTGGTGCAGGACCAGCTCTGAACGGTGCTCCCTTGGGAGATGGTGCTGGCAGGGAGCCTTTCACTCACTCACTATATATTTCCATGTGTTCCGTGTCATGCCGATCCTGGAAATCCTGTCCCCCCAGTCCTTTGCTTTGGCATTCACACCCCTGGGCCAGGTCGAGTGATGGCTCACCCGCTGCTGCAGCTCCCATCCCATCCCATCCCATCCCTCTGCCCCAGCCCTGGTCCTACACACCCCTTCTCGCAAAGATCTTCATGTGGACACCTAAACATCACCCCAAGAGGAGACCGGGCTCCGATCCCGCCCTCTCCTTGTGCCCAGCGTGTTGGATCAGCCATCCTCTTCTGCTGGTGCCCGGTGAGCCAGGCATGGCTCCTTCTCTGTGTTGGTGCTGCTCCTCCCTGGGGCTTTTGGAGGCGACTTTCCACTGGCCAGTTTGAGCTGAGCAAAATAATTTTGTGCTTCTTTCCTGCATGGGGCAAGCACTTGCCATGTTACTCATTAACTCGGTTAGTCACATAACTGTAGCGCTGGACTAAATATTGTTTAAACCAGTGAACCTGAGCCTTGATTCACTCCCTCCTTTCTACTCTGAGGGACTGTGGCTCCGCGGAGGGGGAGGTTTGCACCGTCAGCTGCCCTGGCAAGAGCTGGATCACAGAGGGCAGTGAAAGATTGGCAGGAGGCAGAGGAGCCCTGGCGCAAGGTCCCAGGGGCTGCAGGTGTTCCCAAAGCCTGGGCTTGGTTTGGGTTTGAAGGCAATGGGATTTTGGGGCCGTGCTGGCACCCTTTGCGGCTGCATGTGCCAGCCCTGCCCCGTGCCAGCAGCGCTGCCACTCCTTCCGCCTCACCGCACGGCAGCTGGCCCGAGACGGAGCCTCTCTAATTCAGCAAGTCATAAATTCGTAATGCTTATTTACCACGCAGGGCCATCAATATTTGATAGCGGCCACCGGCCTGCTGGAGCTTGGCTCGCAGAGGAAAAGGAAGTGGCTGGTGGGGGGGCTGGCACAGAGCAGGGCTGCCTGGGCTAGTGGGGCTATGGTGAGACAGGGCTGGAGAGACGTGGGCTCCTCCTCCAGCCCTGCGAACCTGCCAGGGGTGGAATGAAGCAGGGATGGCTCTGCCGAGGGACGCGTGGGGGCCGGGAGAGCAGCTGGAGGCTGTCAGGTTGAGGGAGGAATGAAGCAAGGAGCCAAGGGGGGAACCCGGCTGTTGGTGATGATGGGGGAAATTTGGAGACCTTGGAGTCAGGGGAAGGCTTGGTTGTCCCCGGGGTGTTGCAGGGAGGACCGTGGGGGCTGCCCCGCGTGCACCACTCGATGCCGGCTCCGCTCGGCAGTGGTCTGGCGATTAGTGCCGTGAACTCAGGAAGCCCCTTGACCCCCGACCCCGGCTCACTAATTGGCTGCAGGGAGGAACGTTGCCCTTCACGGAGGGGTAAGGAGGAAGGAAACCTTCTCCCCGCGAGCTGCTGACACTTCAAGGAGAAGGCACAGGCGGGGGAGTTTAGCTGCTCAAAGACAATATTTTGCAGTTCACTCCAAAAGAGCCTCTTCCTGCTTATGGGTCCCGAGCATTTTGCCCAGCGTAAGCAAAAGCGGCTGCATCCAGCGCCCCCCCGCCGCAGCTCCTGCCGGGGCCATGCTCCACGCTGGCAGCGCCCAGGGTCCTCTTTCTTGCTCTTTGAGAGGGGGCTGCTCTCTCCTGCCTTCCCTTTGCATGAAGTCCCCATTCCCCAGGGTGCGGAAGGGTGATGGAGAGAGCCAGGCATGGGCTGTACCCCTGGAAACTTCAGGCTCCCCCGTGAGCCATCCAGGCTTCCCACCGTAGGGCCAGCGTGTGGAGTGGGGGCTTGGCGGCCGGCGGAGCCTGATGGGATGTGACTGCTCCAGCCAGGCATGCAGCAGCAGGTTGGCATCATGGGGAGATGGGGCTGACGCAGCTCAGAGATGTCCCAGTGGGTCCGTGCCTTCCCCGGCATCGCCCAGCAAGTGCCAAGGGCTACAGCACGCTGCCGATAAGGTGGCCCCCAGCCACCGGAGCACCCGCTCGCTGAGTGGTTTGCTGCTCTCCCTGCTGTGCTGAGACAAGCCAGGCCATCCCCAGTGACAGGTCTCCCCTTTTACGGTAGCTTTTATCTGTCCCTGGGGAATGTGGCCCCAGCGCCAGCTCAGCCCACGGTGGCACCGCCGACAGCCGTGCTGCCTTCCGTCCTGCTGCCCCAAACTTTCCCATCAGCTGGCCGTGTCATAGAATCATAGAATGGTTTGGGTTGGAAGGGACCGTAAAGACCATCCAGTCCCACCCCCTGCCCTGGGGAGGGACACCTCCCACCAGACCAGGCTGCTCCAAGCCCCCTCCAACCTGGCCTTGAACCCCTCCAGCGATGGGGCAGCCACAGCTTCTCTGGGCAACCTGGGCCAGGGTCTCACCACCCTCACAGCAAAGAAGTTCTCCATAATATCTCATCTCCATCTCCCCTCTTTCAGTGTCAAACCCTTCCCCCTCATCCTATGGCTCCCCTCCCTGATCCAGAGTCCCTCCCCAGCTTTCCTGGAGCCCTTTTAGGGACTGGAAGGGGCTCTGAGGTCTCCCCGGAGCCTTCTCTTCTCCAGGCTGAACCCCCCAACTCTCTCAGCCTGTCCTCACAGCAGAGGGGCTCCAGCCCTCCCAGCATCATGTCCCAGTTCCACCAGCTCCTGGTCCCATCGCTGCCACACCCGGGGGATGTAGCAGGAATTAAAGCCCTTCCCAGCACACCAGGGGTCCTGCCCTGAACTGGCTTCGCTGGGAGCCAAGAGGACACGTGTCCAGTGGTGGCTTCCAGCTCAGTGCTGGAATGGGGACAGTGGGGTGTTGCATCTCAAACTCCACAGCCTTTAATCTGCCCTGGAGGGTCCCCCAGCTTAGACCTGAACTTTTCACCCAGGACGTGACTCTGCGCACTCCCCTGGTCCTTGCAGCACCAGCGTCAGTGGGGCTGCTATCGGGGCTGCGGCTCAGGGGATTTGGGAGCATGGCAGGCGGGGGCAGCTCTGTTTTAATTTACAGTGCCAGATGTTAGTCGGCCTCATGCTAGAGCCTATACTTCACCCGCTCTGTGGTCAGCTTCCTCCTCTTACAGCCTAGAAAGGACCAGATTGCCATGGGCTGGTGCCAGGAGAGGGGTTTCCCATGACAGTGTGCACGTCCTCTGTACCAAATGCTGTCACCTTCCCCCCACAGCAAGCCCAAAATGTGGGGTGACAGTGGAGGAGCACAGCGACCACTCTGCTTGGAGGGGATGAGCGAGATGGGGGTCAACTGGGAGGAACTAGGAAGATGGGGTCTGTCTTGGTGTTTGCTGGGAAGCAACTTTGAAGTGATGTAGAACAGCTGATGGATGTGTGGACACATGTATGGAACAAGCCCTTGCTGCTGTCACATCACTGGAAGCAGAGTGGGAAGTCACCAGACGCCGCCAGGAGAGGTGTCCTCCTTGGTCATTGCCCCAGAGCTCTGCTCTGTCAGGCACCTCCACTGGCATGGTCCAATGTTCCCCAGCAGCACCCCTGCCAGGCCGCACCGTGGCTGCTGCAGTTACAGGGTGGCTGTTTGGTGACGCGCTCAGACGTCCTTTGGGTGCTTGTTCCTCTGAAAAATTCATCAGCAGGCTCCGCAGGAGACACCGAATTGCTCTAAACCTCTCTGAATATTTCATCCCCTGCCCTGCGAATGGTACCTCCATTCTGGTGACTTCCAGGGCTCAGATGCCTCTGAGATAAGCAGCAACAAAAGGGTGATTGATGTCCCACAAGTCTGCCTGCTCGCTGGGGCCATGACACCAGCCTGCCCCACTGCGTAGCCCCCTTCTCCTCCCCTTCTCCCCGCTGTCTCCATAACACCTCCCAAATGCAAGATTTATTGCCCATGCCATCCCCATGAGCAACTGTCATCGTTCAAAGCTCAGGACCCTTCAAATGGATCCAATGGGGACACCAGGAGAGGGTGGGGGCAGCTCTGCCTGTCCCACTGGGTGCTGCCCAGAGGGGGTGTGGGTGCTGTGGGTGATGGGGTGCGGGTGTCAGGGCTCCTTGGAGTGCAGTGATTAGTATGGAGGTAGGGTGCAGGGATCACCAGGACACACAGGAGTTGCAGGGATGGGCAAAATTGCAAGCATTATGCACCAGCAGATGATGGATTCACTGCCAGTGGGTGCAGGATCTTGCAGGGGCTCAGGGATGAGCAGGAGGCACAGAGATTTCAGGGGGCACAGGCATTAGCAGTGATGTGGGGGTTAGCAGAGGGTGCCAGGCTCTGCATGACAGTTTTGCCTCTCAGCGTTCAACTGTTGCTGCTGCGTGCTTCAAGGCACCCAAGTTACTCATTATTCCAATTAATTCATCAGCATTTTGACCAAATAAGTCAAGAAAGTGGAAAAATATCTGAAGAGCTTCTTGCCCCTTGCTATCCTGCCTGGAGCAGGGTTGGGAGCTGTTGCTGCTGTGCCAAGGCTGATCGCTGGCCCCTCTGCTGATTTTGCTAGACTCGGGGATGGGGGACAGAGGGACACTGGGGTTGCCCACCCTGGGGGCACACAGAAATGTGTCTGGCCCCATCCCAGTGCCTCACCCCACTCCTTGGGGGGCTCTTCCTCCACCTCCCTGCTCCAGAAGTTAAAACCTTCCCTCCAGCCTGGCGTTGCTCATGGAAAGTTTATATATAGCCTTTTGTTTTTGCCAGCATCCCCCTCAAGTTTAAATAGCTCTTCCCTGTCCCTGGTATTGACCCCGGATGTATTTATAGAGAGCAATCAGATCTGTGCTCAGCACCGAGCAAACCAAGCTTGTGTCATGTCCCCCGTGTGATGTTCTTACATCAGTGTGGCTTCATGTTTAGCATTGCCCCTGAGGAGAAGGCCTTAAGGACTGGAGGGGGGCTGCTCAGGGGGGCCATAGCTGGGCCTGTGCCAGGCTGCAGATGGCTTCCTTTGGGGTGGCTGCACCAATTCTGGCCATGGGACAGCTCTTTGGATTGTCATCATTAGGGTTCAGAGTGAACACAAGGACTGGCACTGTTTGTCCTGAGACTGCTGTTTCATGTGTTTCATGTCGTGGTTGTGAACAGTGTCTCTGGTGCCATGGGCCATGCAAAGCCAGGCCTGCAAGCGATCCCACGGGATGGTTTAACTCCCTGGGGTTCATTGGGAGACTCCTGCCACCTCTCCTCCAGCCAGTCAGCTCCCCCCGTGGGTGCCAGCTCTGCTCCCAGCCTGGAGGTCCGGGCTGCTGAGCGGCCTCCCCTCCAATCTCAGCTCTTGACTATTTAAGGCAAATCTCCTCGCTGGACTTTTAAACAAAACCCGGGCTCCTCTTGCTCTCCTTGTTTTAAATAACTCGCCTGGCGTAAACAGAACGAGGCATAAGACTATAAATCAGGCATTCCCGGGATCTGCCTGGCAGGGTGTGCACACGGGGGGCTCGCCAGACCCCCGAGCTTCACGGGGAGCTCTTTTCAGTGCCTGGGGGGGGTGGGTGTGCAGGCGGACACAGGGAGCGATAAGAGGGCAAGAGGGGCTCTCGTGGGGCAGGCGTTCCCAAGGAGACTAATGAGATTACGGGGCGAGAGGCGCTGCCTGGGCTGCCGGCATTTGGGGGAAAATAACTAAGGTTGCAAAACAGTTTCCATCACAGCCCCTTGCTTGTCATTCCCCATCGAGGCTGGAATTTTCCAGGCCATATTCCCTTCCTGAAAAATAGTTTTTCCTGCAAAGTTTGTGCTGGTAATGGCCAGTGATGCAATCAGGGTGTTTTGCAGGAATTTGGGATTTGGGAGGAAATACCTAGACTGCAGGTGTGAGCCCAGCGTGTGGGGCGTGGGGACGTGGGCACTTTGCTCTACAGCTCATCCCCTTCCATCCCATCAGCCGAAGCGATCGGCAGCAGCCGTCTCTGGAAAATCTGCCCTTGCTGCTGTTGATCCTCGGTGTTTATGCGCCATGGTCGAAGCAGAACAGAAGTAATTATAGCTTGTCCCAGGGACCAGTGCTTCCCATGATAAAACTCTTTGTTTTCTGTGGTTTTAGGGCTTTGCCAAACTTTAATCGTGAGTTGAAGTCTTTCATGCTGGGTGTCCAACATACCAACATACATGAATTCATCTAAACAGGCCAGTTTAAACAAGTCTGGCGTTTCTGGGACTGAGAATTGGGAAGATATATTGCTTTGGTTTGCTGCCAAGGCTTGAAACTCTGAGGGGTGAGACTTGGGGTGCCCTGGGGATGGGCCATTTGCTGTGCCCGTTGGGAGCACCGGGCTCTGGCCAAGCCAAGAAGCCCTGGAGAACCCCGCAGGTCGTGCCAGCTCCTCGACTTTGCCTGGCTGAGCTGTGGTGAGCATCCCCTGCATCGGGACAGCACTGGGACGGGTGCTGCTGCGGCATGTTGGCTTTCATACCCCCAGCTCCAGGAGGGCAGGAGCAACCACGGAGCCATGCTGTCGGGCCTGGCATGCCCCCGCTAATGCTGCCTCTGCCTTCCCTTCTCTGCCCAAAGACAAGCAGGATGGATGGAGCAGCCTCTTGCAAGGCGACGCTTCATTTAGCTCTCATCCTCCCCTGATTTGCTAATCCCTCTCGTTATCCACATGACTGAGGAGCAGCCTTCAAAGTGCCAGTGGTGACGGCATGGCAGCTTTTGCAGAGCAGGTTGCACCCTTGGCTGGCAAGCATCATCTCCAGGAGGAGGGTATGGGTCCTCCTTGACCAGGGGAGATGGGAGTCAGCAGGAGGTCTCCTCCATGCTATGCTTGGTGGGCTGGGATGTCCCCCATGCTAGGCAGTAGCACACAGGGTCTGAGGATGGAGGCGTCCTCCTGGATGGAAGTGTCCCCTCCATGGTTCTCAGTGCAGCAGGGCTTTACATTGGCCTGGAGAACAGTGGGGAGGAGGAAGGAGGCTGCAAGGAGACTTCTTCCCTACCTTTGAAACCACCCGTGGACATGTACCCCTAGGGTGAAGGTGCAGAGGGCTGGCTGAGCAGGGAGGGTCCTGGGGAAGGAAGTGATAAATGAGCTGATAAAGGGCTTTTCTGGGCTTGTGGCTGCCACAGAGGAAGTGCCACATCCAGGCTGGAGCGATGCTCATCCTTCAAGTCCCCTCTTGCTTGCCAGCTTGCTCCGTCGAGCTTTGGGAACCACGGTGCATCCCAGCCTGTCACTGGCAGCCATGGCGGCAAGGGAGCTGGGCCGTGCCTCGTGCGGTGGGATCGCTTGCTTGGGTTTTTGGCCATCTGTTTTCCAAGTCGGAAGGTCATGCATATGTTGGTCGTGTTGCCAAGGATTCCTCCACAACAAGTCATTTTTGTTTTATTCGACAAGGTCTCCAGTGTGTAGAAGGGTTGGACATTAATAACTTTCATGATAACGGGACGCCTTTCCTCTTGGGAGAATTCGGGTAATGCTTGCTGTGATGACCAGGGAACACATCACACGGCAGGGCTCAAAGCTGCCCACCTCCTCCGTTACAAAGGTGGCCCTTCTTGACTCTCTAGATGCTTAATGGCAAAGTTTGGGAGTGCTTCTGCCCTCCTTAATGTCAGATTCAACAGAGGATGAAGAGATCTGTCTGAGGGGGCCATGTTGATAGTCAGAGGTGGTGGTTCTGCTGAGTAGGATGGGTCATGGCCCCTCCACTTGGTAGCACCTGCTGAGGGCAGTGAGGGATCCTGGCTCAGGCAACCTGGGTTTACTGATGCCCAGATGTTCCTGGGACAGGCCCTGGGGTAGGACAACACAAGGGCTCAGGACACTGGCGACACTGATCCTCTCTCAATGCCCAGGGCCAAGCCACATACCATCCCTGCTGTTCCAGCCACCCAGGTGGGTGCCAAAGCCAATGTTTTCACTGAACATCCTGTCAAAACTGCAGCCAAACAGCCGCAGAGGGTGGGAAGGGGCAGGATCTGGCCCGGCAAGGACTTGCCACCCTGCGCTGTGCCTTTTCCCTGCCGCTGGGACAGATCTGGAGACCATTGGTGCCACTTTGTTGGTGCCAGGTGCCAGATGCTGAAGCAGAGCTGCACTTGCTGACAGAGCCAAGATAGTGACGCTGGGGGAGCCTTTCCCCCCGCAGAGCTGAGAGCCTGTCCCTCCCCAGCACAGCAGCTCCCATGATGGCTCAAATGAGGATCCAACTGCAGAAGTCCCTCTGTTATGGCCTGTGAGGGACCTCAGCAACCCGGGTGGCTCCCAGCTCCTCTGTGGATGAGGCATCGTATTCATCTTATCATTGGTGAGGTCCAGCTGCAATATGGGGGGAATTCTGGCCCCCAAGAGCACTGTGGTGTCCTCAACTGCTCTCCCTGCTGAATGGTGGTGGAAGGAGCTGCAGGGGATGGACATGGAGTGAGAGCCCTGGTGCCCAAATGTGTCTGCAAGGTCTGGGCACACTGCATGGAGCCGGAGCCGGAGCCGAGACAGCCCTCACCCCACGCTCAGCAAAGCCGGGGCTCTGTGCGCGTTAAGGGCCAGCGATTGATGTCCCTTGGGCAGCAGTTCTGTGCAGGACAAGTGCTTGCAACCACCCCATGCATGGGGCTGGGCTGCCTTTGGGGCCTTTAACAAATACCCATATAAAAGATTGCCACTGGTTTGTTCCCCCATAACTAATATGCCCGGACAGTGCAAACGACACGTTAATTATGAAACTAGAGAGATAATGGTATGTTGTTTAAAAGTGCAGCACAATCAAGAAAGAGCGCTGCCCTTTTTGTCTCTGTGTTTCATCTACAAAGCAAAAAAAACCCAAAGAGTTTCGGGGCAAACCGAAGGATTGTCTTCATTTCCTAGGTGAACAAATGGCAAAAGCCCTCTGTGCAGCAGCGCTTTTTCCAGCGGGAGGTTGCTGGCACACTGCATCTGCAACCCATCAGAGGACAGCGTTTGGGTTTATTGTTCCCGTTCCTGGCTCCAAACAGACTTTTCTGTTTGGCGGCATTTATTTTTTTTTTTTAATTCAAATTTTGTAAACACAAGCTCTCCTCGCCCCTTTTTGGTCTGAAGCCCACTCGGTGGGTTCATGTCACGGGGTGCGGCGAAGCGTCCTCAGAGCTCAGCTCCAGCGGCGCTGCCAGGAGCCGCTCCGAAATGCCCATAAAAGCAGCTTTGCAGTGATCTGATGCGTCTGAGCAAACATTTGTGCACACCTCCGAGCCCTTGTCTGTCTTGGTTAGCTTCAGCTCGTCCTCCTGGGGGAAGGCAGAGCTGGAGAAGACGAGTGATGACGTATGGAAAGGAATTAAAGTTTGAAAGCCCTCACCACTGTCCTCAAAGCAGCTCCTCCAGGCATGTGATGTTGGATGAGCCCTACCGTTTCCCTGCTCCTCGTCTCTGCCCAGCACCCACTGGGCCACCCGAAAGCCCCAGGATGGGGCTGTTTTCATCCTGTCATTTGGTACCCAAATATCAGCAGTCGCTGGTGCCAATTTTCCTGCCATGACTTTCATCCTCTGCATCTTTAGCGGTGCTACTAAACCAATCCTGGGGATGTCACAGGTTTTGGAGGGAAAGGAACGAGCAGTGTCTCACTGACCTGATCATCTGGGACATGGAGTGGATGGCCCAAGCCTTTGCTGTGGCCATTACATGGGGTGACCTGCTGTTCTCCTGCCTTTGAACATCTTCCTCTTCCTCCAGTCTTCATGCCTCTTACAATGACCTTGCCTCTAACTGCACTTAACGTGCCCACGCTGCAGGGCTACCCATCCCTTCTCCCAGGAGGAGCAATGTGTCCTGCAGCTATTGTGGTTAAATACAACAAAAGAACTGGGACCAGAGGGAGTCTGAATGGTTTGACTGGGCAGGAGCAGCCCTCTGCCACCTGAACCTTTGTGATGCTTAGGACTGGTGTAGTCATGTGGCATTTGATCCAACGCATGGAGGAGGTTGGGAGCTGCTCTTCAGCCTGGCCTTGGCCAAATGCCATCTCCGCTGTTTGGGGACAGATGGGCCAAAGGAGGTTATGGGGCCAGGAGGAATGGCAGGGTAGGCTCTGCTTCAGGCAGAGATGGGGACTGGGAGGTGGGGGCACCGCAGAAGGGACCAGTGAAGGGTCACCAAGGAACTGGGTTGGGTTAGTTTGGCCAAAAGGGGTTTGAAATGGGTCTATTAGCAGCTTACAAACTCCTAGAGGGGTAGTTACAAAGATGGTGGGGCTACACTTTCTTTGATAGCAGCAGATGATTTAAGGTGGGACAAGATGGTGACTTGGGAGGGTTGGGTTGGGTGTTAGGGAAGATTTCTTCCCTGCAGGATGGTGCAGCCCTGGGATGGGCACCTAGAGAGGTGGGGTTGCTCCATCCTTGGGGGTTTTCAAGCTGGGACCAACCTGATCCAGCACCGGTGACAGTCCTGTGGGCTGTTGGCTGGGAGACTCCAGAGGTCACCTCTCACCATCGCTGTGGGATGCTATAACAAATCTCCAGATGTTTGGATGCCAATCCATATCAAAAGCAGCATCTCAACCCTAAATCCTCCTCCTGCCTGTGTCCAGAAATGTCTCCAAGAACTCATTTGAGATCTTCGGTGACACCATCAACCAGCTAACACGCCCATCACTCACCACAGCCGTGTCAGCCAGCCCCGCGCTACAGTGGCCATCAGCAGGTCTACACTGCTTGCTTGGAAATCAGGGTTTTTCCACATCCCATGGTTAGTGTCCTCTTTTCAGCCAGTGCCGCAAATCCCAGTCCAGAATAATTAACCAGAAAGACTAGGGGCATGAGACGAGCAGCTGGGATGGAGGAGAGCAGCATCTCCGGGGCAGGATGGAGGACAGCAGCAGAGCAGTGCTAGCTGGCGTGGTCCAGGGAGACGTGGGGCCTCCTGGGCAAGGACAGGAGGAGTTTGGAGTTGTTGGCTCCAGTGGTGAGCAGAGGAAATCCTCCCTTCATCCTACCTCAAACACATTGGAAGTGGCACAGGAGCATCCTCTGCCCTGGCAAAAGCGCCAAGGCTCAGCTGTTGTCCGAGATAAGGAGTGAGAAACAGCAGAACAACCCAGTTCCTCATCTGAAGTGTGGCACAGCCTGCGATGGACTTGGGGGTAGCAGGGACCTAAGGTACCCCCAAATGACAAGCCCCATGATCCCCGAAATGAAATTCCTTGCCTCCCTAAAGATGGATGGTCCTGGGATCACAAAATGAATGGGCAGCAGATACAGGAATCAGGAGAGAGACATCCTTCCATTATTACCCATAACCAGCATCCAGGCAGCTGGACCCTGCTCCTGGCTGCCCTGTCTCTGGCAACGGTGACCTGCTTGTTCGAGGGCGAGAAAGAGCCCTTGGAAAACGTTAAGCTGAGAAAGAGAGTGTCAAAACACTAGATTGTCTACAGGTGGTGGTTGGTTCAAGTCCCACCTTGATTTCTCAGCTGATTACAACCTGTTTCTACCTCAAGTCCTTAAGTAGCCCCCTCCCCCAGGTGTGCTTGATGGCTGTGAGCACCTCACAGCTTTTACTGCCTTTCCTTGGTGGGACACTGAGGTTCCCATCGTTTACAGGCAGGGCAGTGTGGTTAAAGCTGCTTGCTTGGGACATTGTGGGGGACATGCTGCCCATCCCCACGCGTGAAGAAGTGTGGAGGAGACCTGAAAGTGGCTCTGGAGAAGAAGATGCTGTTTTCCAGCTGGCAGTGACCTGGTGGGGGCTGGTGGCCTGGAGGCCTCCCCAGTGAGCTGCTTTCTGAGACCTGCCGTGTGCTGTGGCAGCGCAGTTGAGTTCAGGTGGGCATTGCTGTGAGTTTCCCCATGCCTGCTGCCTGCAAGCTAAGAAGGTTTCAACACCCCAAGTGAAGTGTGTGTTCAAATGACCACACAGTCTTGGGCATAAGAGTAACTTTTTATTCTCACTTAGGTGTTTTTTATCAGTGTAGGTTTGGCTTCACCGCCAGCTGGCCCACCCTGAACAGGAACCGCTGTGGGAGAGGTTGGTGGGTGCAGGCTGGATGGTCACAGCATTGCCCCTGCTCTTCTAACCAGTGCATCTCTGTGGCATGGCAAGGACGGGACCTGTGATGCAGACCTTGGCCAGGCTGCAGAGGTAGCTGCTGTTTGGTGGTAGATGCCTCAGGGTGAAAAGTGTTGGTGTAAAAATACAGGGCTGTAAAGTTTAGATGAGCATGGCCCAAGCAAGAGTGTCACCCTGGTCCTGCACTGCTTCAGATGATGTGGTCTCAGATCACACAGTTAAAGCTGGGCCTCTCCACGTGGAAGTGGAGAAGCACCCATAGAAAAAATCCTCAGCCAAAACCACAGCAGGGACATCACAAATTTCTGGTAGACTTGCTCGCCTGCACAAGCTGGTAGCACTGACTGCTTCATTTGTCCCACCTCTTGTCCATCCTTGTAAGCTCCTGGGGACAAGAAACATCTCCTCCTTGTGCAGTTGGTTGGACCATCAAGGGTTCTGTGTGCTGAAGCACATGCTGTGTTGCTGCAATGCTCTGGGAGGGGATGGGATTCATAGATTCATAGATTGGTCCAGGCTGGAAGGGACCTCTAAAAGTCATCTAGTCCGACCTCCCCGCAGTCAGCAGGGACACCCCCAACTAGACCAGGTTGCCCAGGGCCTCGTCGAGCTTCACCTTGAATATCTCAAGGGAAGGGGCCTCAATCACCTCCCTGGGCAACCTGTTCCAGTGTTCCACCACCCTCATGGTAAAGAATTTTTTCCTAATATCCAATCTAAATCTCCCCTTCTCCAGCTTAAAACCATTGCCCCTCGTCCTGTTGCTGCAGGCCTTTGTAAACAGACCCTCCCCAGCCTTCCTGTAGGCCCCCCTCAGGTACTGGAAGGCCGCTATGAGGTCTCCCCGGAGCCTCCTTTTCTCCAAGCTGAACAATCCCAGCTCCCTCAGTCTGTCCTCATAGGAGAGGTGCTCCAACCCCCTGATCATTTTGGTGGCCCTCCTCTGGACCCGCTCCATCAGGTCCATGTCCTTTCTATATCGAGGGCTCCAGACCTGCACACAGTACTCCAGGTGAGGTCTCACCAGAGCAGAGTAAAGTGGCAGAATCACCTCTCTGGATCTGCTGGCAACACTTCTTTTGATGCAGCCCAGGATGTGATTGGCCTTTTGGGCTGCAAGAGCACACTGCCTGCTCATGTCCAGCTTCTCGTCCATCAGCACCCCCAAGTCCCTTTCCTCAGGGCTGCTTTCTAATACCTCATCCCCCAGTCTGTATTTATACTGAGGATTGTTTCTTCCCAGGTGCAGAATCCTGCACTTGCTTTTGTTGAACCTCATGAGGTTCAACTGGGCCCACCTCTCCAGCCTGTCCAGGTCCCTCTGAATGACATCCCGTCCCTCCGGTGTATTGACAACACTACACAGCTTGGTGTCATCTGCAAACTTGCTGATGGTGCTCTCAATCCCTCTGTCTATGTCTTTGATAAAAATGTTAAACAGTACTGGACCCAGGACGGACCCTTGAGGGACACCACTAGTCACTGCTCTCCATCTGGACTTAAAGCCATTGAGTACCACCCTCTGGGTGCGACCATTCAGCCAATTCCTTGTCCACCGAACCGTCCACCCATCAAATCCGTATCCCTCCAATTTGGCAAGCAGGATGTTGTGAGGAACTGTGTCAAAGGCCTTACAGAAGTCCAGATAGATCACATCCATAGGTCGCCCCTTGTCTACTGACCTAGTCACTTCATCACAGAAGGCCACTAGGTTAGTCAGGCAGGACTTGCCCCTAGTAAAGCCATGTTGGCTGTCCTGAATCATCCCCCTGTCCTCCATGTGCCCAAGCATGGCATCCAGAAGGATCTGTTCCATGATCTTCCCAGGCACAGAGGTGAGGCTGACAGGTCGGTAGTTCCCAGGGTCCTCCTTTCTTCCCTTTTTAAAAATGGGTGTGATGTTTCCTTTCTTCCAGTCTGCAGGGACTTCAACTGACTGCCATGACTTTTCGAATATCATGGAAAGTGGCTTTGCAACTTCATCAGCCAGTTCCTTCAGGACTCTGGGATGGATTTCATCAGGTCCCATGGACTTGTATGTCTTTAGATTCCTTAGGTGATCACGTACCATGCCTTCAGTTATAGTGGGATGGACTTTGTCACCTGGATCCTCAACTTGTGGGCCATCAACACAAGAGCTAGGAGGAGAGGGGTTGCCAGTGAAGACTGAGGCAAAAAAATTATTGAGAACTTCCACCTTCTCTTCCTCCGTTGATACAAGTTCCCCATTGCTGCTCTTTAGGGGGGGTACATTTTCTTTAACCTTCCTTTTCTGGTTAATGTACCTGTAGAAGCCTTTCTTGTTTTTCTTTATGTCCCTTGCCAAGTCCAATTCTATCTGTGCCTTGGCCTCCCTGACCTCATCCCTACACAGCTGGGCAACATCCCTATACTCTTCCCAGGTTGCCTGTTCCTTCTTCCATTTCCTGTGTAGCCTCATCTTACCCCTTAGTTTGACCAGCAGGTCCCGGCTCAACCATGGTGGTTTCTTGCCTTCCTTACCCAATTTCCTACATGTTGGGATTGAGATCTTTTGTGCTCTATGGAGAGCCTGAGAGGGATGCCTGGGTGGGATGTTTTTGGAGACATCAAAGGGACTTAGGAGCCACAAGACGCTGGGATGTAGGGAGCTGCCACCATGTACAGCTCTGAGGGGTGGGTGTGCAAGCAGGATGCTTCTCTCTTGCCCGACACTAGACTTGCCAACAGAAGGAACCACAGGTGAAAAGCCATCAGTCTGGCAGCGACGTGGTGGACCTGCCGTCATTGTTGCCCCAGCGTGATGGATGCAGCAGATCTTCTGCTTGCGGGGGGTGTTTGTCCCGCTGTGGAAGAGGCGGCGTTCCCTCTGCGTGTGTGCATGGCGCAGCTTCCATGGGGCTCTGACAAAAACCCGCTGCCGCTTCTGACTCTTACCCCTTTGTGTCTTCCTCTGCTTGCCACAGGCTCCGCAGACCCAAAATCTGTAGAAAATAAAAAAAACCCCAACCTCTAATACCAAGAAAGCTCCATGAGGTTATGCAGTTTTTTGCTTAATTATCACAGGAAGCAAATATTCCTGGTCTTCGTCAGGGCAGGCTTGCTCCTAGTCTTTTTGGCACAGCAGGCAACATTATTTTTGGGAGTTATTCCCGTGCAGCCTTATGTTGGGGGGGGAAGTTATGGTGAAGCGCAGCATCACCGAAGACCGGAGAAAGCCCTTGTTCTGCTGAGGATCTGGCCATGCCGAGCACCGTGGGTGGACTGGGGTCTCTCGCCATGGTTTGGCAGGGCTGGGTGCATCCTTTGTGTGAAAGGTCTCCAAAAAAACACCCTGGAGGACAACATTGTAAATAAGCAAATGTTTTTTTTTTTAATTAAAAAGTAAAGGTTTTTCCCCCTGCCTCCTGCAGGACCTGGTAGGGATCAGGCTCTCTAGCTTAGTGGCTTGTTACGCAGCCTCACAAAAAGAAATAGTTGCTTTGCTGCTGTCTGTGTGAGAACTCAAGACGCAAACCCACTGCACCGCATGCAAACAGCTGCTGCTGCTAAAAGCCCTAACCTAGAAAGCGAGGAAATGCAAAGCCGATGCTCCCGGGAGGATGCGCACGTTTCCTCCCCTCCAACACACCTCCTGTGATGGAACCACGCAGCCTGGCAGGCATTTCCTTGACTATGGGAACCCCCTCGGTGATGGTGAAGCACCCAAAGCTCCTTGGGTTGTGGTGGAAGAGGGCTGTGCACAGGGATGGCTGGATTTAGGGTTAAATCTTCATGGGGAGCCTCTGCATAACCAGGTGGCAAAGCCAGTCAGGGGCTGGGGCTCCAACAGGGCAGTGAACCCAGGTGTCGGTGGAGAAATCAGCTGAGATTGCCGCCAGCCAGGCTCACACCTCTTCACAACAGGAACATGAGCAAAATGTTATCCCTGAGCTGCTGCTGGGAGCAAATGGTGGCCCCGAGCCAGTCGTGGACTCAGTTTGATTTTGAAGCGATGTTCAACACGGCTGGGACAGCATGGGCCATGGGTGCATTAGAGCATCAACCAGGGCTAAACCTGGCGAGCCAAGGACTGGGAGCACGTGTTGCTTCTGCAGCCTGGGGAGTTGGGGGGGATGTGGGACCACCGGGGCAGGGTAGGGCTGATGTTTCCCCTCGCTTTCCCCCAGCCTCGGAGCTGAGGAAGCAGCGAGAGCTGGGTACAAGCAACACTGGTTACACTGATGTGGCTCAGATCCCCTGAACATCTCCCTCTAGGAGGATTGACCTTGAACCTTTGGGGTTTTACACTTTTACCTCCCAGAGGGACGATGCTGTGGGATGCAGCTTGCAGGGATGAGCCGCGTTCCCCGTTTTCTGCTCCCATTTTGCATCCCCATCTGCGGGCTGCCCTTTTGCATGAAGGTCTGGAAAAAGGCGAGACCCTCTTCATCCTCTCCAGCTGCCATAGCAGAGATGGGAGCGAGTCAGGCTGGTGCCTGGGCATGGTGGGGATATCTGTGTAGGCTGGCATCAGGGAGGTGGGAACCCTGCCAGAGCCTGGCTCCAACCCTGGCCAACCTGCCTGCTTCATTAGGAGGAGGTTAATTAGGCACTGGAGCAGGCAGGTAGAAGGGCAAGAAGATGGACGTGCCTCAACCCTGTTCCTGCTCCCAGGCCTGAGAGCAGGGCTGTGGTCCTGGCACCCACCGGCTGCCTGAGGGGGACACGGGGGGGCTCCAGCAGGAGGAATCAGGCTACTGTCCCCAGGGAATGGGGGGGCTGCTGTTGTGGGGGATTTGGGGTGGATCTCCTGGGGTCTCAGGGCCACTCTCCTGAGGTCTCTGGGCCACTGTCCCGGGCTTGTAGGGCCACTGTCCTGGGGGATGTGGGCCTGCTGTCCCATGGTCACAGGGCCACTGTCCTGGGGATATGGGGCCACTGCCCCAGGCTCGAAGGGCCACTGTCCTGGGGGATGTGGGGCCGCTGTCCCTGGGTTACAGGACCCATGTCCTGCTGTTCCTGGGGCTGGGGGTTTTCATCACGGGGGTTACGGAGCTGCCGTCTCAGGGCTGTGGGGCTACAGTCCCGGGGCGCTCGGACCCCCGCGGGGTTCAGCCACAGCCCCCCCCGCCCCGGGGATGCCCGGGAAGGAGCAGCCCGGCCCCGCCGCGGGCGGAGAAGCCGGCGGGCCCTTTAAGAAAGTCGAAGCCCGAAAGTTCATCAAAGTTGAGAAAGTTTTTCGTGGAAAAGGGGGGGGGGAGGAAAAATAATTAAAATAACTCAAGCTCAACAACAAAAAAAAAAAAGCCCCGCACCCCCCCGGGGGGGGGCGGGCCGGGCCGGGATTGGCGCGGGCGGGCCGGGGGCGGCCCCGGGCGGGCGGGGCGGGGGCGGGCGGGTCCCGGCCCCGCTGCTCGGTGC
Source organism: Numenius arquata (assembly GCF_964106895.1). Taxonomy (NCBI): domain Eukaryota; kingdom Metazoa; phylum Chordata; class Aves; order Charadriiformes; family Scolopacidae; genus Numenius; species Numenius arquata. The sequence goes on from NC_133586.1 coordinate 23,498,189, forward strand.
GCGGCGGCGGCGGCACCGGGAGCGGGGGCTGGGGCGCGTCGGCCCCGCAGCTGCGGCTCGTTGAGTTCCGCTCGGCCCGGCCCGGCCCGGCCCGGCCCTGCCCTTAACGGCGGCACGGTCCCGGGACGCCGCATGTGAGCCGGGAGGGCAGCGCTGCCCCGCACCGCCCCCGCGCACCGGCACCGCACCGGCACCCCCGGCCCGGCCCTGCGGAGCTCCGGAGCAGCCGGCACCACTCACCTATCCGTCTGCTCACCACTCACTCATCCGTCCTCCCCTACCCCGGCACCCCACCATGAGTAACCTCAACAAGGACACCGAGCACACCAACGGCGGCGGCAACGTCGAGGAGGAGGTGGGGGACACCAGGATGGGGAACTGGGGATGGGGCACGGCGGGGCTGGGGGACCGGCGTGTCGGGGGACCGCGACGGCGGCGGGGGACTGAGAATGGGGCATCGGGGGGACCGGGGATGGAGTACGGCGGCGGGGAACTGGCATCGGGGCGTCGGAGAGTGTGGCGCCGTGGTCGGGGAACTGAGGACACGGCGTCGGGGCTGGACCCTCGGGTCGTTGGGGGACTGGAGACGGGATGTCGGTTCCGCCCCGGGCTGGAGAGCTGGAGCAGGGAGGCGCTGGGGCTGGAGCACCCCGGGCAGGACGCTGGGAGCGGCTGTCGGGGCTGGAACCCTGCGGGTCCTCCCGGAGAAGGGGTAGGGGCTGGGTCGGGGCCGGGCAGGGTGAGCCCCTGCTGGGAGCCCCCTCTTTGGCCCCGTGTCCCTGTAGCCCTGCGGGACAGGAGATGGGCAGGTCCCCGCTCCCTCCAGCCCAAGCAGTGCCCGAGGTCACGATGTCCTGTCCCTAAGCCCCTGCTCCTGCATCCAGGCACCGCTCTGCCCGTGTGAGCCGCTAGGGATGCGCTTGGACCACAGTGGTGGAGACCTTGCCCTGCTTCTCATGTGCTGGGAGCCCGGTTGGGGCTGGAGGGCTGTGAGCTGCCATCCCAGCAGCCCCCTTCCCTTGGATGGCCGTTGCAAGCCAGACCCTGGATGCTGCTGGACCCTGTGCTGGGTGGGCTTGCAAGGGTCGCTTGTCCATAGCCGTTTGCCAAAGCCAACCAAACAGCCCTGTGTGTTTGCCATCGGAGCCACTGGCTGGGTGCTAGCATTGCTGCTAGCACAGTGCTTCTCTCATTGTGCCCCTTGAGCAGGTGTTGGCGCAGGGGGTCACCAGCCATCCCTCCCATCTTGGAGCCGGTTCTGGAAAACAGCTGGCCTTGGTAGCGTTTTGCTGCAGTCCTCCACGCTTGGCCCTGGGGACCGGGGAGATGCTCTGCCCCCTCCCCTCGCTCTCCTCCAGCGCGCCGTGCGCTCGCGCTGCCGCAACATGGCGCCTGGCTTGTTCCGCCACCCACCAGGGCCGGGCAGTCCCCATGCACCAGCTGGCTTGGGGACATTGCGCCCACTGGTCTCCAACCCCAGTGTGGGGACCTGGGTAACGGGGTGGAATGGATTGGCAGGTGGTGGCTGTAGTGTTTCTCTCCCCTGCACAGAGAGGTGATGCGATGCGACACGGCTGTGATGCTCCTGTTGACGCATCCCAGCCTTGCTGGGTGGCACTGGTATGGGTTGGTAGGGAGACAGAGCACTTGGGGCCCTGTGCCACCTCCCTGGTGTGGGGAGGGTTGGTACCAGGGGGTTTGCAGGCTGTGCACGCGTGCGCACAAGACTCAATGCGGCTCTTTGAACCAATTATTCACTGGCCTGCAAAGCTCAGCGAGGGTGATGCCGCTTGGTGCATCTCAGCGGCGTTGCTCTGGCTGGGCTGGCTCCTCATGGGTGGTGGCCAGGCGAGCTCTTGGTGCTGGGAATGAGCCAGCCTGTTCCCCGCTGCTGGGGGGTGGGTTGGCAAAGTGGAAGCCTGGAAATCCTATTCCTTTGGGGAAACTGGTACTCCCTGGAGTGATTCTTGGTGACTGGAAAACCAAGTTAAAGATTGCATCCCTGGGGAATGGGGCCAGGGTTGAACAGGAGCAGCCCCTGCTCTCCACTGTGCCACCTCTGGGTGTGTGTGGGGAGGGGGACAGCCCAGTCCATCCTGCTAGATGATCTGCAGCCTCACCGGATGCATTTGTCACTCGGCACCCAGGGGTGCAGCAAAGGACCAACCACCCAGGAGGTGGCTGAGGATGTTTGGGAGGTGGTGTGCGGGGACTGGTGGTGGGATGTCCCCTTCTTGGATGGGGTTGCTGTTGGAAAGCCTTCTCTGCACCCAGATCCATCACAAATAATGCTGTGGGTGATGCTGTGGGTGACGAGCTGCAGGTTGGGCGCCGTGGTGGCCACTCTGAGCCTGTGGGAGCCCTCCGAATGCTTGTTTTTCCTGTGTCCTCCTGGCTGACTAGGAGCCGCTCCTCGCTGCAGAAGAAGCTAATGGTAGCACAAGGAGTGACTTTGTGTTCAGGGTCCCGGCACATTCTGGGGAGTTTAATTCCGCATCCCACCCAAATTCTTCCCGAAAGCTCCCCTCAATACAGAGTGATAAATACGTTTAGTGCAAAGTTGGATCCCTTGGTCCCAGCGTGTGCAGGAGGGTGTGCTGGAATATCTTCCCACACTGTGTGGATCCTGGTGCTGCGGACACTCCTCCATGTCCCCCCCTTCCCTGTGAGCCTCCTTCACCGCCTCCCCCAGTGCTGGTAGGAGGGCGCCTGTGCCCCAGATACAGCGGGGTGAAGCTCCCAAATTCAGCCTTTCCCTTTTATCTTATCTGCGAGCCCCTGGATCTCGCAGCCCCTTCCTGCCCAGTGACATGGGGAGGACAGGAATGCCTCTCGAGGTCGTTAGCGGGAATGTTAAACAAACAGGGCCGAATGTCAGTCCCTGCTGTTCCTCACCAGACACCTCCCCAAACTCCATCCCTCCCCTCCTGCTGCTATCGGCTGCTTGGTTTTCCAGGCAGCCGTGGATCTGCGTGACAGTGTCTGTCCTGACGCCCCCAGGGGTAGGTGCTGCCCACCCCTGGGCGGGCAGAGCCCCTCTCTGACAGCCGCAGGAGCTTGCTGGCTTGGCATGGACACTGCCTGTTGTGTTTGTGGATGTACTGCAACAAGGATGCCGTGTGTCCACCCTACTGTGTTGGGTGTGCCATGCGGAAGTGCTGCTTCTTCTCTGGGAGTTCATCCTTACTCTCTTTGGAGGTTGCTGGGAAGTTGTAGGTAGCTGGGGGAATCTGGCTGTCCACGTCCAAAGCGGATGGCTGAAGTCTGTGGTTGTCCCATGTTGTCCTCTTGGGCACCTTCCCTCTGAATGACAGAGTGGCCAGCCTCAAAGGCCTGCTTGCAGCTCTGTGGGTGGTGGCTGCCGCTCTTGCAGTAGCGCTTGGACATTGTGGGCTGCTGAACACGGAAAGCATTGAACCTGAGGTTGTGCTGGGTGGGCAGAGCCCAAATGAGGACCAGGACAATTGACCTGCCTGTGCTCTGCTGGGAGAGGATCATCTTTCCTGTTGGTCAGTGGTAAGACTGTGGTGTCAGCCACCAGTTAGAAAATGCCCTGTTGGGGGGCAGAAGGCTCTTGGCTCCCAGGCACCCTCCCAGGTAGCCAGTTCTTCATCCCTGGCCTTTCTTAGCTGTGGCATGCCGGGGCTGCCAGAACCACCCGGGAATGCCATTGGTGAGCAGCCTGTGTTACGTGCTGGATGTCTGTAGGACTTCATGGACCGGTGCCAGGCATCTCTTGATTTCTGTAATCTCTGCTTGAGTGGACCTAGATACCTCTTGCATGCATGGATTTTAGCGCTCTGACTTGAAACAAATAAGGTTAATATAACTTCTGAAGTCAAATGACTCTGATGCTGCTCTTTGCTATAAAGAACTTGAGGGTGTAGCAGTTATGGCCACCACTTGCTAATCTTGAACTTGGTCTGGCTGAACCAGGATGCAGCTTCAGAGCTGTTTTCATGCATCATAGAAGTCCCCTCAGTGTTAGATGCAGCTTTCTGTTAGTGACAGATTATTGGCTGAGCAAGTAGCCTGAAGTTACCATGTCCACAGAGGTTCTGGGAACTGGTGTGTTCCCAGACCTCCTCTTGGTCTATCAGTGAGTTGCTCTTACTCTGGGAGGGATGTGGGAATCTCCCCGTTTATCTCCTCGTGTCCTGGTGACTGTAAATACCCTGTAAAGGAGCTTCCTTTCTTAATCTTTCAAATCTGAATTTTAGACAGGAGTTTGAGTTGTTTTGAGCATCAATATCCCACCTAGTCTCCATGAGGGAGTAACTGTTCTTCTTCCTGCTACCTGACTGTGTAGCTGGTCTAGTAAACATGACCCACCTTCAGAAATGAGTCTTCCTCCTTGGCTGATCTGAGGAGTTGCTGAGCAGAGCTTTCCCTGCCTGGCCCCCAAATGAAGGGGTTTCTGGTGGTGCCTGCAGAAGTTACGAAGGGCCAAACCCAAAGGCTATCTTGCTAGCAAGGGACTCTAGTTTCCCCTCATCAAGATGGGCAAAGAAGGAAGGATGCCCTTGGAGATGTCTGGAAGGTAGTTTAGAGTGGTTCGGGCTTTGCTGTTCTTTTTTACACCTCTGGTAGAGGAACTGTCACTGTATGAAGTCAAATGTGACTCTTGCTGGAACTGATATGGATGGCTTTGGAGCCAAAAGATCCTTTGAGCTTGCTGGTCTTGGCCTTGCCAAGTCATGAAGACTGAGCTGCTTGGATCACAGAGCAATGCTTCTGCCTGACCTGGCCCTCCAGGTGCCTCAAGTAAAGGCTTCGGGCTTGAAGCCTCACCAGGGCGAGGTGGTCAGCACCTCCTCTCAAGGAGTACCAGGCACTAGCTGAGACCCAGTAGCCTTCACGAATCTGGAGGCGAGTGGTCTCAAAAGCGTGTTCCCAGGGATGCCTGTACATCATAGGCTACGCCTGGAGCAGGAAAGTATCTTCTGCAGCAACAGCCACCATTATGTGAGGATGATGGCAGAGGCTGTAAGTGGAGAGAATTCATTTAACATTCATGTTAAAAGACCATGTGCATCGTGGGATGGCTGAAACAGAATTCCTCCTGATGCCGAGTGCTGGGCAGTTGGACCTGGTGAGGGAGCAGGGCAGTAGGACACAGCCACAGCACTGGAGCTGCTGAACCTGTTCACCCTGAGGTGCATCAGGGTAGCTGAGATCCTGAGCCAGCCCCATGCATCTGTGGGGAGGGACCCTGGGGTGGGCAGTGGTACCAGTGCTGTGAGGGGATGTGTGTCAGGTGACCCTGCCCTTGACATGGCACAAGTGGATGCTGCAGGCTTGGCAAGGACACTGACCATTGCACTACAGGGTCATGGCGTGGTTGAGAGGCTGCGTGTCCCAAGACCTGCTATCCCCCCTTGGTTCAGCCCCACCAGAGAGGGGTGTTGTGTTTTGATGCTTTGGATGATGGCTGGATGGCAGGCAAGTGTGGAGCTAGAGGTTTACATGAGGTCTGGGCTCCGCTTGGTGTGTCTGGGGTGGTGAGGCTTTCCTTGGCCCCAGGGCTCTCCACTGGTTCTTGCTTGGAGATGGGAACAGGGGTGGTGCTGAGGTGCTGCTCTGTCCATCTGTCTAGTGAAGATCATCTCCTACACCTGGCCCTGTGAACAGGGACAAGATGTTGATGTCTGTGTGCCCTATGGGAAGGAACAGTCTCAAGCCCGACTGGCCAAATGTTGTCTCTATTGTAGGGCACGGTGGCAGGACATAGATATGAGGTCATGCCTACAGCCTTGCCTTGATGTGCCCAGTGGCTGCTGGAGTGGCTTTCTCTAGATGAGTCACATGGGACCACATGTGCTGGCCTTGCACACCCTTTCTGGATCTCCCTGATCATGGAGTCCAAGCTTACCTGGCTGCAGGCTGTGGTTGCTGGAAACCCAAGGACCCAGTAGGGCAGTCTTACCCATGTGGAGGATCTCCAGCCCTGCTGCATAGCTCGGAAGAGCCTATGGAAATGTTGCACCTCCTACTTTGGGGTGGTATATTCCCTGCTGCACTGCTAAGGACATGGTGGTGGGCTCTTGCATTAGTGTGGGGTCAGGTCTTGGTACGTGGCTGTGTCAGAAGCTGCTGGCCTGGGGATGTGTGGCCTTCCCTTCTGCTTCCAAGGGCAGGACGCCAGTGTCTGTCTGAAAGGGTGACTCTCCTGGGTCACTTATAGCAGTGGCTGGATGTGTGGAGAAAGCTATAGACTTGGAGAGAACACCCAGCTCCTCTGGGAGGCCCTGGAGGAGGGGAGGAGGCTTCACCTCTGGGGTCTCCTTGGCCACAGTAGGATGCCACTGGGGAGCTGGCTGGGACATGACCTGTTTCTAAGATTGGCGTTAAAGCTTGGACTGTGTGCCATATCCATCCTTGCTGTCTGCTCTGCCTGGCTCCCCAGGCTCTGCTGGGCTGATGGGCTGGCTTCTGCCTTGTCCTCCACACTGTACAGGCTGGGTGCCCGCTTGGGGTCTTGTGGGGAGAGTGCCCTGTGGTGCAGAGGAAGATCAGGGCATGATGCTGGCTGGGATTGGCTTTTCTGATCCATTTTTGGGTAGCCCAGCCCCTCCCCACTACCTAGTGGCCCTGTTTGGCCAAGAGCTGGACTGACGCAATGGTGATTCAGCCCTGTGGGTGGTTGGCATCCTACTGGTGTCCCCAAAGGTCTCCCGGTGGTTGGGGTGACACTCCAATAAGCATTTGGGTTTTGTGAAAGGCTTGCTGTTGGGCTGTGGAGATGCCAGATGTGCTCCATGGGGCTGTGGCATGCCCAGTAGTACACTGCCCCAAATCAGGTTGATTTGAGGAGAGGTTCATGTGCTTCTGTGGATGTGGACTGGCTCTGTGGGCAGAGGAAGTGTAGGGCTGAAAAGCGCCTGGGAATCGCCTTGTTGGCAGGGTGAAGCAGAGACACATGTACTTGCTTAAGGACCTGAGATGGAAACATACCTCATGAGGGTCCTGCATCCAAACCAATGTCTTGCTGCCAGTCTCTGTCCTGAGCAGAACTTGTCTCATCTTTTCCTGCTTTGAGTGACGCAGGACTAATTTATCTTCTAATGCTGGGGAAAGCTGCAGTTTTTGAAGACTCTAATGTCTGCGCTTGTGAAAATATTTACTTTACAGCCAGCTCTGGCATGTGGGATTCAAGGTCTCAGTGTTTTCAAGCCTTGCCAGGTGCAGGGACAAGGAGGAGCGAGACCTGGGCACTTGACCCAAGCTGCCAACAGGGTTATTTCATACAGTGAACGTCACATTCAATACAAATTAGTAAGTTTGTTGAGGAGTTCTCTCTCTCTCTCTCTCTCTCTGCTCATTGATGGCTGCCACCCTGAGAACTTGCCCTGGTGCTGGAGCCCTGAGCCCTTCCCTTCCTCCCGAAGCCGCAGCTGTCCCCTGCTGCGAGTGCACAGCTTCCTGCTGATGGAATGGGCTGAGTATAATCCTTATATACATATATATTTTATTGGTATCAGGATCAATATTGGTTCTTTAGTGTTATTAATGTTAATTATCTAGTCTTATTCTATTAAATATGTTTGTATCTCAACCTTTGGGTTTCTTTGTTTTTTCCCAATTCCCCTTCTGAGGTAGGGAGAGGTCATCAGGTGATAGAATAATTGTCTAAATGACAATAAATTGTTGTGGGTTCCCTAAACCATAACACGCCTCCATGTCTCCTGCCAGGGGAACGGATGCGTGGGTGCACCCAGGAGGAGCTGGTCTGCAGGAGGTTTCCCTGCTGTGAGCTGTCCCCATGGGTGAAGTCCTTTCACCATCAGCTGGAGTCATGATGTCTGTAGGTCCCCAACCATCAGAGGGTGGCAGATGTGCTGCTGGGTCCCTGGAGCCCAGGGCTTAGTGCAGTGGGCTGGGTAGTGTAAGCATGGATGTGAACATCCTTTAGCACGTTGCCTGTGGTACTTGTGCATGTCTCCTCTAGCTTAGGAGACCTCTTGGCAAGATGGAGGGCTGTGGTGGCATCCTGAGGATGCTCAACCAGTGTCTCTTTGAGCTGGGGATCTGCACCGTTGAGACAATTCTCTTAGGAGTTGTGGGGATGGGCTCCCCAAATGTTTCAGCAGCTTTGAACCCCTGCTGTGGCCCATGTGTGTTGTTGTCCCCCCTGCCCGCAGGTGCTATCCTTTCCATGAGATCCTGCAGAGATGCAGGGGATGGGACTTGACAGTGGGGAGCAGGAGGGAGTCTCCATGGCAAAGCCACACCAGCAGCGCTTCCTCTGCTGGACTATTCTTGGATTCTGCATCGTTGTGCCTGGACTTATCGGCTCCTATGTGCTTCCTGCTGCCTTGGGCAGGGGCTGGTGCCTCTCCTTGCTTCCTCCTCGCTCCAGCACCTTCCTGCCCTGACCGCAGGGTGGCTGAGCCCCATTGGCATCCCCCTGCCTGACACGGGGGGGAGAGCAGTGCTGGGGAGGGGCTGACCCAGCTATAAGTGGTGTCGTGTGAAATGCCCCAGCCTGGGGGACAAAATGCTTGGGGTCACTTGTGGTCAGCCTATCTTCCTCCCCTCTGGGCAAGCAGGATGTTGGTCCTTGGGTGCCTTTCGTGCAAGAGGTTGACTTTGGAGAGAAATGCCTGAAGCCCTCCCTTGCTTCAAGTGCTGGGGGAGGTTCAAGGCCCTCTTTCCCCTCTTTGGGTGGGGGAACATGTTCCTGGTGTGAGGGGGATGCCCTGTGGCTGCTTGGGGCTTCCTGGATGGAGCAGCTCCTGGTCTGATCCTGCCCTGGGGCTCGCTGCTGCCCTGCCTGCCTGCCCCGGGAGCTGCTCAAGGGCATCGGAGCTCTGCCAGCGCTGGAGTTGCCAGCAGGCAGCCAACTCTTGCAGCTTCTCCTCCTGTTGGGGGGAAACTGAGGCACGGAGCAGCAAAGGAGCCTGTTGGCAAGCCCTTCCCCTTGGGAGGCATGTTCTATGACGTTGAGGCTGCCCCGCTTTCCTGCTGAGCAGTCCCCAGCACAGACCAGACACCTCTCTCCCCGAGTTTTCCCCTCCTACGTGTTTCCTGGGAGTTTGAGGAGCAAAACTGTGCAGAGCTGTGTCCACCCGGCGCAGTGACAGGATCTCTGCAGCCCCACGTCCCACATGGGGCAGTGAGACGAGGGTGCTGTCATGTTTTTAAGCCCCATGACTAGACTCCCCAGTGTTTCGCTCCCAGCAACCCTGTTTTGCAAGCTCGCCTCCCTGCCTTCCACTGCCGTGCCTTATAAGTCCCGGCTCTTGGGGCAGCCAGCAGCCTTGCTGCATTCCAGCAGCCTTGCGTCAAGTGGCCCTGGCCGCATCGCAGTAGCTGGGGCTGGGCTCTGTATTCCCCCCTGTGGGTCTGACACTGGCCCTGGGTGCCTGAGGGGCACCCACTGGGATCCTCTCCCATGGGAAGAGCTGGAGCCCATGTGCCCGGGCTGCTGGGACCTCAGGGTGGCTGCTTGGAGTGGGGACCACCTTTGGGATTTAGTGGCAGAGGTTGTCCCTGTCCTCAGCAGGATGGCACAGTGGTGGCATTCTGCTGGTGGCAGAGGAAGAAGGCTTAGTGGATGTATTGGTGTGAACGAGTGGGAGATGGCTTGTCTCCAGGAAAAAATGGCATGTAGCTGGGGGTGGCTTCCTGGAGAGAGGGGATGTCTGGTGACACGGTGTGAATGCGGCACCAGAGCGTGTTCTTGCTGTAGGTGTCCTCGGGTGTCTCCTAACCGCTGGTGGTAAAGGCTTGTGTGCTCCAGGTGCTGGGAGCATGGCCTCAGGACCTGGCCAGTTTTGGGGGGCTGGGGTGGCCATGGCTGTACTAAAGCAGGGCTGTGGGTAATGCAGCTCTTCTGGGACAATTAGAAGCAGTCCCTTAACAAAAGGCTAGCACTGGAGGCCTACCAGAGCAGCCTTTCTGGAGATGGGTACTTGGTGCCTTTGCATCCAACTTTTCTGACATAACTTGACCCTTGCTGGGCTGCGGGTCAGTCTTAGGCTCCACTTGGGACTCCCTTTCAAGAGCTCTTATTTAAAAGCAGACATGGTCAGGAGATGGGGATGTTGTAAGACCCAAGGTAACCCCCTGGCAGTGCTGGAGCTGTGGTAGGAAGAGGCAGGTGTTGCTGCTTGGCTTCTTTAAAGCCTTGGTGCGAAGTACCTGGCTGTACTCACACTAGGTGTGTGTCTCTTCTGGGAGACACAGCAGCGTAAGGACTGCTTTAGAGCCTCCCCAGACTTGAGCACTAAATGGGTTTGTCCTTGTCCTTCCCTCCCTCCTGTGTGGGAAGCTATGCTGGGATCCTCCCTCTTGAAGAGATGGCCTAGATGGTCTTGTCCCTCCTGGAACAAATCCTGTTTTCCATGGCACTCTGCCATCTCTGCCGGGTGTTTGGACTGGGGACATCCCCAGAGGCAGCAGGGACAGAGAAGGGAAAGCGTTTTCTGCAGGGCCTCCAGCAGCATGACCCTGCTGGGCTGTCCTAGGTGAGAGCTGCTCCCTGTCCTGCTTCTCTCCATGTGGCTAGTTCAGATCACCCTTGGGCGAGATGAGGGTGCTCTCGCCTGGCATCTCATTAGTGGCTGGTAGCAGAGTCTAAGAGTGAGCACAAGAACAAGATATTCCTGGAGATCTCCTTCAACTCTGTCTCCTCTAAGCTCCTGCTGAACATGCAGTGTGGCCCAGGCATTCCTGATCTAGCCCTGGATGGAGATATATGTATTTTCTTGTTTGTCCTGTGGCTTTTCCAGCTGCTCTGGGGGGAGGCTGAATATCTACACAGATCTGGTGGCAGGAAGTTTAAGCAGAGCAAATATATTTAAGCAGAAGCCTACTCTGTCTTGGCATGTTGAGTGCAAGGGCTGGAAACCTGGATTCATCAGCCCTGAGTTGTCCTAGGGGTCTCTCAAAGGCTGCAGGACTTGTGCTGCACAGGGGTGACTGGAGAGTCCCAGTTTAGTTAATCCACTGGAAGATGCTTGTCCAGACCCTGTTACTCTCGTCTACAGCTCCCTCTTTTTGGGAGCAGGGGGTGGAGGCTGGACCAGGACTGCCCACAGTGCATAGGATGCTCAGGCTGGCAACTTGCCTCCTGCTTTTCTCCTGTGGGATCTCCTTTGCTTTCCAGTTGCTGCTGACCCCACGTTTACACCTGGTCTCAGCAGTGATCTCCCCGTGGCTTACCTCGCTCTGTCCCTCGACTGTACCACCCAGGTCTCTCACCAGCCTCACCCTCCATTCCCAAAACAGCTTGGTTTCACCTTCCCTTTACCCTTTTCTACATCACTCATGGCTGTGCTAATTGCAGAGATCTCAGAAAGCCAACCACTTGGTCTCATCGCTTCTAACAGGCTCTTCTGAGCAGGGACCTTCCTTAGTCTGTCTTGAGACCCTTGGGGAAACCTTAGAATCTTAGAATCATCTAGCTTGGAAGATAATCTTTAAGATAATCTAGTCCAACCATCAACCTAATACTGACAAAACCACCCATGTCTGGAGATGTTAGCTGGTGGCATTTGGGATTGCCCAGGCTTTCTTTGGGGTGATGCCAGCCCTTGGTGGTTGCTGTGGGTTGCTTCGGAACCTCTCTCCAATGCCACATGACAGACTGGACCTGGAGGCTAAGGGAAGATTTTTGGCCCATGAGAGAAGGACTTTTGCTCCTGTCCTTGGCAGCAACTTATGGGGCTGGCATTAGGAGCTTTTTACCTCTGATAAAGCGCTTTCCTAGGCACCTGTGTTGCTCTGTTCAGGCTGTTGTAAGGGCTCTGAGTAGCTGACTTCCCCTTCCCTGAGCAACTGTGCGTCTTCCATTCTGTCATGCCTGTCGCATGGACTTACCAAGCAACACATCACGGGACCATTTAGAGACCCAACAGGGATGCAGATTTCTATCTGCTTGGAAGAAACATCCATTCTGGGGTCTGAGCACACTCAGATCCTGAAATATTGAAAAGGGACAGTGCTTTCACATGGCTAAGGCACATGTGTGCCACCAGGCTCTGCACAGTCCTCCTGTGCAAGAGATTGCCGTGTGTCTTCTGGGAACGCACTGCATGTAGCTCACGCTGAAGCACAGGCGCCAAAGTCTCCGAGGCAGCCGGCAAGCTGAGAGACAATGCCATTGCCTGTTCTTCTGGGCATGAGGTGGCCCTGGAGTGATGCATCAAATAGGGGCGAGGCTGGGTGTGGAGACTGTAGGCATGGAAAGTGTTTCTGGATGCTCCAGATTTCCCTGTCTAAGGAAGCAGGATGCTGAGGAGAAGCTGGGGGGATGTGGTAGGGCCATCCATACTGAGGGATCAGGAAGGGGATGGGAACGATGCCAGAGTTGGAGGGAAAGACACTCGGTGGTTGCATTCTGCAGCAGTCTTGAGAGATGCCAGGCTGGAGAAGGGCTTTGCATGCCGATATGGAGGGTGGTAGCAGCCCACTGGTGTCTTCACCGGGTCATGGCAGCCCTTAGCCTCAGCATGCATGGAGAGCAAGAGGGGCAGAGGACCTCAAGACTTTCATGATCACTGTCCGTCCTGAAGGGCTTAAGCTGCCCCTGAGTTGATGTAAAGGGTATCTCTCTGCCCTGGCAGGACTGTCTTGGGTATGGGAGCTTAAGAAGGTGTGTGTTTTCTCCTGGGAGAAACTTCCCTTCCCTGCTTGGAGGACTCTGAATCCTGTTGCCCCCAAAGAGGTGCAGAGGCTCTGCTGCATACTCCTGTGTCTGATGTCTCCAGCCCAGGAGCAGGGCAACCGTGTGCTGCTCGCTTTGGTGGCAAAAGAGGTTTAACAAGGTAGAATGTTGGGAGTTCTGGGGAAGGAGAAAGGGCTGAGCAAAAACTGAAATGTGGGAGTGGAGTGCTTCTGTCCTGCAAGGTTAATGTGGTCACTCCAGACTGGGAGCAGGCCAGGAGATGGGCTCTGGCTTAGAAAGTCTGGTCCTGCTGCATGTTTTGCAGCTCAAAAGTGTCTGTTAGGTGCTATTCTGAGCATTTGGGCATCAGTGCTGTCCCATGACCTTCTCGTGGCTTCTTTGGGACTGGGTCAGTGGGTGACGTCCCCATGCAATGGAAAGCAAGGAACACAGAGCTCATTCCCATAGTCTTCTGTCTTCCCTCACCTGTCAGTGCTGGCTGAGCTGTGCTTGTGGTCTCCTGGTCTTTGTTAATGATCACTAGTATCTTGGTGACCTCTGTTGTGCATAACTTCCCTTTCCAGCTCTGTGCTATTTACAAGAAGTCCTGGCAGCTTCATCATGCTGCTTCCTATGGAAACAGGCTGCTGGCCAATATTTCCCAGTGTAGGGAGAAGGTGGCCATGATGGTCTGACTGTTGAGCAGAGTTGTCCCAGGCCATGAGCCTTCAGCACTGTTTCTTCTTCTTGGCTATTGTACTATTGTGAACTATTGTAGATAATTTCAACAGACTATTCAAGTCTTCCTCTGGTACTCTGTTCTTACTTACACGTGCTGAGTGCATTTGGACTTGGTATGTGGACTTGGTGCAGCAGAGCTGGCTTTTGGGCACAATAGAACAATCACTGTAAGAGCTCATATGGGAGCAACTTCTGAACGGTCTGATGCGTGTTGGTGAAGGAGCTGGGATGAACTCAAAAATCATCCTTCCAATGAAGTTCTGGGGCTCTTGCAGAAGTCAAAAGATGAGTATAGCAGTGAGGTATTTTTCAAAATTGAGGGCTGTTTTTGAATCAGCAACTGAAGTGCCAGGATGGGCTAAAGAAAGGGGATCTGGTGTATGCTGTCTAGAAATAGCTAGAGAGAGACAGCTGGGGTTTGTACTGGTCTCTTCTGGACCTTTGATATGGCTCAAACTCTGCGTTAGTGCTGTCGGCAGTATATGGTCCTCTAGCAGTCTTTCCAAGTTTGAGTCACCAAGGTCCAAGCTGTGGGGCCTGGTGTCCATGCCCCAATCAACAAAGACTATTCTGCTAGAGACTGGATTTTTGTAAAGGTCTAAATCCTCTGTAGCAGGGAGGAAAGGACTGGGTGTATGTTATCCTGGACAATGCTCTAATGTAGGGAAGGGTTAGTGCCTGCAGGGCCACCTTTAGTGCGAGGTGTCCTGCTTACTGCACTTAGCTTCTGAGCTGTGCTTTGTACTCCTGCTTTGGTACTAAGCATCTCCCTTCAGTAGACCTCGTTGACTTCTCTCCTAGGTACGGACGCTGTTTGTCAGTGGCCTTCCTGTGGACATCAAGCCCAGAGAGCTCTACCTACTCTTCCGACCATTCAAGGTAAGAAGGCTTCAGATATGGTCTTTGGTAGGAAAGATGCTGTCTTGTGGCCAACCTTGCAGCAAAGATCTCTGTCAGAGGGGAGCAAGGATGAAGTGGGAAGGTAGGCCTTCTGTGAAAGCTTGAGGAACCTGGTATGAAACCAGAATGGTATCCCATGGCTCAGCTGGGTAACTCCTGGAGCCTGTTGAAATCGTGCTGTCTCCAAGCTTGATGAAGGCTGCTGGGTCAGCCCTGCAGCCCAGCTGGACCAGCCCTTCCTCGAGGATGTATCCTGATCTCCTAACTGTCTGTCCTTCACTAGGGCACCACATGAGCTGTCCTTAGGCAAACAAGGGAACCCCACTTCCCCCTCTTCCAGCACAGGGTGCTCTACGCTCTCCAGGCACTAGCCAGGGAGGGTGCTCATCTTAGTAGCTTGATGAAAAGCTAGAAAATGGGATTTCTTCCCAAAGGGCTAGCTGAGATACCTGCTCTGCCCTTAGACTAATCTCAGTCTTCTCTTTTGGTGGGAAAGAAGAGCCATGTTAATGTAGCTACTGCTGGAAACCTTGCCTTGTGAAGGGTTTGGTGCTGCAGTAACTCTTGGAGGTGTCATGTCATGTCTTGGTTGTAGCTTGCCTCCTTTGGGGATCTGATGCTAACTTGCTTTCTTCCCTTCTCCAGGGTTATGAAGGGTCACTGATCAAGCTAACTTCAAAGCAGGTACCTCCTTCTTCCAGTGCTTGGGTATTTTTTGTTTTTGCTAGGAAACCAGACGTGATGGGAGGGAAGGGGAGAGGGGACAGACACCATTTCACTGTGTAAAGCATTGTCTGTATTCAGCACCATGTATACAGCTGGGTTCTGCTCACACTCACCATCCTGGTGGCCCCAAGCTCTCAGCATGTGCCAAATGGCTCCATATCTTCTATTGCTGCCCAGACCATGTGGGCTGGGGAGACCTGGTGCTTCAGCCTCAAACACTGTGCTGCTAGAAACCTTCCCCAGACCCATCCTAATCTAGGCAGTGGTTCCCCTTGTGGGCTCCCCCCTCTTGCTGGGGGCTACTAGAGTGAGCAGTGCCCACACATGTAAGAACACCAAAGCTTTTTGGTGTGGTGGGAGCAGACGTGGATCATCATCTTGGGATGATGACTTCAAGCTCTGCTTGAAGGCCCTTTGCAGCTTTAGGTGGTCTCTTCTGTTTGCAGTAAACTCTCTGGGGCAGAGAGGGTGACAGGGCAGTCTGAGGAGCTGGAAGAGGCTTCCAAACTGAAATCAGCATTATTTCTTTTAGCCAGTTGGTTTTGTGACCTTTGACAGCCGGGCTGGTGCTGAAGCAGCGAAGAACGCCTTGAATGTGAGTACCCGGTGTACCGGCAGGGCTGGGGTCCATAGGCCCTGCTGTAGCTCAGCGTGGAGCTGTGGGCTAGAGTGATTCTGAGCTTGTCCATATCATAGGAAGGGTGAGGGTGTCTCAGCTGTGCCCTTGAGCATGGTAGCTAAATGGTCCTGCAGCCTCCCACCAGGCAAGCAGAAGAGCTGTTTACGGCTGCCACCAGTCTGAACAAACGGATGCAAAAAGGTGTAGTTTCTGACTACTGGAAGACTGCTCCAGGGCCTCTGAGGGTGTGGGGAAATATCAGCTACTTCTTTTCTGGAGTTGGCATGCACCCCTTTACTCAGCAGTTGGCTTCTGATGATGGGATCCAGGCTGTGAATCCTGCATCTTATCCATTACGTGCTCCCCTCTGTATGAGTAAGAGTTGGGGACTAAGAGGACTCCCTTGTTCATTACCGATGTGTGTTGAGGTGTGTCCAGAACTGCTCTTCAAGGAGCTTTTTCTCCTGACGTCTGCACTGAGTGCTGAGGTGGGGGCTTGTCCTAGCCTGACTGCTTGATGTGACCTTAGCTTGAAGTATCTGAAGCAGGCAGGTCTCCTCTGGAGAACCAGCCCTCAGCAAACAGATGAGAAGGGAGGTATTTGGGGGCATAAGTGGTTCCGAGGTGCATACAGGCATAGGGTGATATCCAGTTGGCACCCTGTGCCAACTTATGCCTTTAATGAGGCACGTGGAGCTCACCTTGTGTTTAGCTTCAGCATTCTGAGGCTCTAGGTTGAGCTTACCAGGGTATATGGGTAGTGAAGCAGGCTCATTGCAGATATGATCTATCATGTGGCTGTCGGTCTTGCTTGGTGCTAGTCGCCTTGTTAAAGCCTTGCTTTACCAAATGCCCTGGTGGAAAGTGTGTGGCAGTTCAGCAGAGCAGGTCCTTGTCCTGGAGAGTAGGAGGTAGAAGGTACTTCCTTCAGAAAGGAAGGAAACCAACCTTCCTGTGCTGAGGTTTCCATGGGAGGACATGAGGCAAGGCCAAAGCTGTCTGGTACAGGCTCTTCAGCACATTTGTAGCACTTCCAAACTGCTGCAGCTCAAGAAAAACACATGCAGATGGTCAACATGACAGGCACAGCTCAAAACTGTCTTTGTCCCATGTGGTCCTGCAAAAGCTAGTGGGACCTAGGCAGCAAGACACGCTGATCTGGTTCTGCCCTGCTGCAGACCATGCCTTGGGCATTGGGGCAAGTGCTAGTGTCTCTGCCCAGGCTGGCAGTAGATGCAGCTCCAATATAGATTGGGTTATCCCAGTTCCAGCAGACAGATATTTTTTTTTTTTTTAATTTTTTTTTTTCCCTGACCAGTGTTGGTGGCCATCACTGCTGTGCTGGTTGGTGCACTGCACATAAGGAGCAAAGCTGTGTCCCTCATGTTGGAAGCAGTGGTCCTAGGCCAGCTAAATATAGAAATACAAGCATGTGGGAGCTTGAGGGATGCAATGAGGTGACAAAAATCCTGGGCTATGTGGCTGCAGCGTGATGGCCTTGGTTCCCTGGTTGGGCTTTGCTCCATGGAGAGACACAGCCTGTGCTTAGACTGGAAATCTCACCTCTGAGACACTCCTGTGCTTTCTTCTGTAACAGGGCATCCGCTTCGACCCAGAGAACCCCCAGACCTTGCGGTTAGAGTTTGCTAAAGCCAACACAAAGATGGCCAAGAGCAAGCTGATGGCCACGCCAAACCCCACCAATATCCACCCTGCCTTGGGCGCACACTTCATTGCACGGGACCCCTGTGAGTATGCTGGGAGGGACTTTGAGGTCATGGCTGGCCCAGCCTGGGAGATGCCCAAACCTGGGAATGCTGCCAGGGTGGAAAGGAAACCATGCCCGCAGGTTTGTTGGGGGCCAGCTACTGAGATGCTATCACCTTGCCCCCTCCTGTCTAGATGACCTGACTGGAGCAGCTCTTATTCCAGCGTCCCCAGAAGCATGGACTCCCTACCCGCTCTACACCACGGAGCTCACCCCTGCCATCCCCCATGCCGCCTTCACCTACCCAGCAGCTGCCGCTGCAGCTGCTGCTCTTCATGCTCAGGTGAGTCACTGCCTGTGTCCCTTGCCAGGAACCGGGCTCTCCCCTGCCCCTGGTGCTCGCTCCCATGGGTCTCTGCTTGGCTGGTTTGACCCTGGCCTCCGCACCTTGGCTCCTGGGCAAAGCCGCCTCCTGGCTGAAGTGCATGGGCCCCCCCCAGTCCCCAACAAGATGCAGAGGAGAGGTCTACATGGCTGGGTGATGATTTCTGACCCTGCAGGTCCAGCCCACATCTCTGCTAGAGGTGGGCAGATGGGGAAAGACAGGGCTCAGTTTCTGGCTGGCTTTGCTGGTCCCCCATGGCCAGAAAACTGTTGTGGGACTGCTGGGAGGAAACATTACGTGCCAGAAACTAAAATAGCTACACAATGTCCTCCTTGAAGGTGTAGCGAAGGCAAGAGGCTCGAGTCCCTGCTGGAGCCGAAGGGCTCAGCTGGAATCCCTTGGGCCAAGTGACTCAAAGGCTTTTGAAGCCAAAGGGGGATGTCCTACAGAAGATGAGCGATCAGAGCCTTGCCATAGTGAGGAGCTCTGACGGGACAGTGGCATTAGCTAGAGAGGATCACTCTGTATGGGCCTGTGGAAATGCCCTGTGCAACCACCTGGTGTCCCAGGGTGTGGAGCTGTAGGGATGCCTGTACTGGTCTGAAACTGGAATGCTTTAATGTAGTGAGGCCAACGCACCTGCTGAGCATGATGTGCCTGAAACCATGGAAATGCAAAGAGAAGACCAAAAGAGGGAGGTAGTGTCCTAATTCCAGGTTAAGGTGCTTGGTTTGGAGGGCTTGTACAGGAGAATGTGGAGTCCCTATCCCCACCCGGCTTGGTGTTACCAGCCAGCTGTGCTCTGCCTGCTTCCATCTCTGTTCCTATGGTAGTGCCATGGGGTAGTAGGGCAGTGGGGCTCTGGGCTTAGACCTCTGCTCTCTGCCCTGCCAAATGGGATATTTAGCTCCACTCTTCCCTATTTTAATTGAAAGGAAGAAGACTTGTGTCCCTTCACCTTGTCCACTTGCCCAATGGTCAGCTCAGTTGGCCCTTTGGCATCCTCTTGCTTCCTGCAAGCGCCTTGACTGTAAGTGTCCAGCTTCAACCCAAGCTTGTTTCCCAAACACAATATGGAGGCACTGGATGGATGCAAGCTCCTGGCCTATGTAGGCCTGTCTGTCCTGCCCCTCACACACTCGCAGGCCTCTGCTGCTTTTACCCTTCAGCTGGTGAGCTGGTGTTGGGCTGAAGCTCTTGCAGAGTAGGCAAGAAGTATGTAGGGCCCAGGGTAGGACTAGACACTGGCTTGACTTGATGCTGGTCTCCAGAGCCAGGCTGCTCTTTCAAGTAGGTCCCTCACTAGGAGGGTTATTCTTGCTGGTGTTCTCCAAAAGTTATTGATGATGTCCACAGTTACAGGAGCACTTGAGTGTGCCCTGCTCCTGGGCAGCCCAGGAGAGCAGATGTCTTCCCTGTCCTGCCATTTGTGCATAGGGTGGTGGAGTAAAGGGCTGTTGCTGGTTGAATTACCCCTGGCAGGGAGGATCAAGAAGAAACCTCTCTGGTCTGGCTGAGGTGGTTGAGGGAGGTGAAACCACTTCTGCACGTCCTTCAAGGATGATCACCAGTGACATGGGGACCCTGAGCGTAAGGGTTAGATACCAAAATTTTATGGTGCATGGTGGGGGAGAAACACTCTGCTCTCCTAAAGTGGAGGGTGTCAAGGAGTCCTTCAGCCAGATCTTTTCCCTCTGGGGTCTTAGTTCCTGCTCTCCAGTTGGCAAGCTATTTGTTCTAGGTAGACAGCTTAGCTTTCAAAGAGGTCTTCTGGTCTGAAGAATGACCCTGAGGCTCCAAGGAGCTCCCTGTATAGGTAGGACTCCCTGCCCAAGGAGCTCCATAAATGGTTATGTGCCTCTAAGTGTAGCCCCTCCAGACTGTGGCCATGGCTGGATCCAGCTCTCTTCAGAAGAAGAGCAGGAAGGCTGGCCAAGCAGTTACAGCTGCTCCTTGCTTGCATTGTGCTTGAGCCGGCAGTGACCTCACAGGGAGACATTCTGGTGCAGTATACGTTACCAATAAAGTTTTATGAGGTTAAACATTACTTAGGCTGGCAGCTGAGAGCTGCCCGATCTCCATGCTGGAGCCCTCTCCCTTGCAGAGCTGAGGCAGGGTGGAGTGAGTCATTGAGATGACTTTTGCTCACAAACTGGGCTAAAAACTGTAACCTTGCTCTTAGTGTGCTGAGCCCTCTGCTCTCGCTGGTGGGGCTGTTTCACCTTGCTGGTGGGGTGGTGGGCACATGAATTATTCTCCAGAACAGCTAGTTCCTCCTCCTGAGATGAGTGTTGGCTGGAGGATGTTCATGGGGATGGCCAGAGCTTTAGCAGCTCCATAGCCTTTGGTCCTGGAGGGGGCATGAAGTTGGAAGCAGTAGCTAAGCTGAGAGTTTGTCGCATAAACCTGAAGTGTTCATCCTCTCGCAGCTCTTGTGTTCAAGTCTGGTAGTGAGCTGGAGAGGAGATGGCTGCCCTCTGTGATGCACCAGTCCAACCTCCTAAAGGGCTGCCCAGAGGGCTGGCAGGAGTGGTGAGGGGCAGGAGATGGTGTGAGGCTAGCCCTGGCCTTGGCTCACACCCTGGCAGCTGTTGGGAAGCTGCTCGCAGACGAGACCGATGGTGATGCTCCCTGTGGGCACTACTGAGCTGCCATGCTATGGTCATGCTCCCTGCGGGCACCAGGCTGCTGTAGATGTGACCGTGGTCTGACCCTGCACGACCAGGAGCCTCTATCTGTGGGGACTACACTGACTTTAAGACTGTCCCGTCTGCCTTCCCTCCCTCCCACCCTCTCTCAAATCCCTCCTTTGATGTCCCTAGTGAACTCCAGCCATGATGCCAGCGCAGGCTAGCCCTGAAGCTCAGAGCTGTCCCTGGAGATGGGACACCCTAGTGATGCCTTATTGCAGCTAGTGGAGTGGCTGTACTACAGCTCCATTCCTAGAAGTGTTAAGCATGATGGCAGCCACGTCTGGAAAGACTGGTAAGGTAACCATCTCTCCTCCAAGGTGCACCATGGGATTTGCAAGCTTCTGCCCATCTCTGTAGCCCATATCTCCTTGGCAACCCAGTGCATGGGCCTCACGCTATCCACCCACCAGAGCCTGGGGAATGAGATACCAGGCCTTCTTTCTAACCCACATCTCCAACTTGGCAGCACATGACATGGCACACACAGCATGGCACCATCTTACATCAACTCCTCCCAGCTGAGCCAGGCTCAGCCAGGTCCTGCTGGTGGGAGGGGAGCAGCCTGGTTGAGCCGGGGCAGAGGCAACCCTGCCACTTGGCGTGAAAGAAAACTGGTTTCTCCCCAACCACGACCCTTTGAGGGCAACCAGAAATACACCTTGACCTCACTCCTGGCACATGGTGGGGGAGGTGAGTGACGTGATAGCGATAGCACACAACTAAATTCTAGTGGGCACCTTAGACAACAGCACTTGCCGGTCACTTTATTCCAGAATTGCATACCGGGACAGACCCTGCCCTTAATCATGGGTCTAATCTCACCTCTTTCCTCTCCAGTTACTGGAAATGGAGCAAGTTCCTACCTGGAGCTTGGCTTCTCTCTTTCAGCCTGAAATCACAGACAGGACACAGGTCTTGTGAGCCATAATGAAGGGAATTGGCAATTTGGGAGACATGGGAGCGGCGTAGGAAACTGGGAGCTTGTAAAGAGGGAAGATGGTTTGGCTTACAAGATGGGACTGGTTGGTAGGGAGGATGGTTTCTGTGGTTAGCCCTGAAGGAACTGAGTCCTGTCTCACTTCCTGCAGTGGTTCTGGGTAGGCTTTTTCCTGTGTGTAGTAGTGATGTTGGGGAAAGACGACATCAAAGATGGGGACCCTGCTCTGCTTTCGTCCTTGGAAGACTGAGGGGTGCTAAGATGTGCAGAGCTGGTCTACTGGGAGAGGGGGGAAAGCTTGACACTGGCACAAAGACACAGCTTGCCTTGTTCTCCTTGGACCGGGTGAAGTTTCATCTACTACCAGTGTGATGGAATTGGGCTCTTTTACAACTGATATAAAAGCATTTGTTTTGGAGTGCCTCTAAGCCAGGCTCTGAGTGGACAGTAGGAGATACCAGGGGCTATTGATGCTCCTGGATCTCTTCTGCAAAGAGATGCTTCCAGCTATGGCAGCAACTCTGAGGACAGGACTTGCCCTGGTGCTTTCTAGGACTTGCAGGATTGTTTCATAAGAGCATGGGTGAGGCTGGTGGTGGTCACCACATGGTGCTTATAGGGAATGAGGAGGATGTGTTGGGTACCCAGAGCTTGGGAAACTGTCTGTGGTAGATGCTTCCAAGGCAGGGAGCAGGTCATGGACTGAAAGCTCACAACTGCCCATCCTTTTGGGACTGACTGCCTTGGCTGCCAAAAGTGCCCTTGGAGCCTCCATGTTGCTGCTGCTGGCAACAGCCTTGTCTAGAGGCTTTGAGGAGATGGTGAAGGTGGACCTCTGAAGCTGGGACCTGTTTAAGCGAGTGGTAGGCGGAAGGAGCAGTCCTAGCTCATGGCTATGTGATGGTGGTACACAGCCCAGCAGGACCCTGAGGCTTCCCGCACCAAGCTGAGGTAGAGCCCATCGATGGAAGGAGAGGTCAGTGTTCCAAATAAATCTTTCCCTCTTGTTGGTTGCCTGGACTAGCTCAGGGCAAGCCAGATCTCAAGTGGTGGCTACTGTTGTGGATGGACACAAGGCAGATCCCAGTGCCTGTGATCTGGTGCTGACCCTAGAGAACTGGGAATGTGGGAAGGTCTGCTGGGGTGGGCTCAGGCACTGTGCTCCTCCTCAAGTACCGTCTCCTTGTTGGAGTGCTGCTGTTTCTGGGTGCGTGACCACCTGGGTGACACCAGCCTGTCTAAGCTCTGGAGCACCAAGCAATGACCACCATGGTGGATCTGCTGGACAGTGGAGATCCTGCCTTTGTGTACCACTGATGTCTGGACTGACTTCAGTCATGCTTGCAAAATTTTCTGGACTTCCTGTTGTGCCAGTTGAGCTCTCTCTGGGATGGAAGGCTGGAGACAGTGATGGATTTTCTGTGCCTAATAACTTGTTGCTGTCAGGTAGGACTTGCCAGGATTATTTTTTTTTCCTGGGCAATCTCTGTGCTTCCCGGAGGAGTGAAGCATTCTTCAAGACTTTCATGGTTATGGTGTTTTCCAAAACCTGAGTGACTTGTTGCTGCCACAGGCTGGCCAAGCAGCCCTCAGCAAGCTCTCCCCAAGCCAGCTGTTTGCCTCTAGCCAGAGAAAAGCAGGCAGGACATGCTCTTAGCTCCTCCAGGTACCTGCTGGGCAGCAATTCTCACTAAATCACACCTGACAAGTGAACTGGACCAAGATGGTGTCAAAAGTGACTTCCTGACCTGTGGTGAGCACTGGCTCTCCCTGGCTAGCTCAACCCAAATAAAAGCAGCACAGCTCAATTCTGCTCTGGGAAAAGGAGAAACACTTGTTTGCTGAGGTCTGTGGGATGGGTGTGTCCCCACAAGCTGCCTCAAGACCCAAGGCATGGGGTACAAGGCAAAAGACAGATGCCTGTTGAAATGCCCCTTCTAAACAACAGGATGGATCCATGCCTGTTGTCTTCTGCGTGCTCTTCAATGTGGTGTGATATGATGCGCTCATCCTCCAGCTCTCTGGCTGTAGCTGCCCGGGGAGATGTGTGCGCTTGATTCAGTTGTGGCAAGGTTTTCTTGGTGATGGGCTTGAGCTGCTTGGATCTCACACAACATGCAAGCTTTGGGATGCTAATCTCCTCAACCCAGCCCCCTGAAGGACCCTGGAAGTGGGTGGTTTGGGTGAAGTGCCTGCTGTTGAGGCTGGAAGTGTGTGTTCAGAGGGCACTAATAGATGACATTAGTGCCTTGTAGGTGCCCCTTTGCAGGCTGTCCTTGTCTGCCCTGGGTCGTGTTCCCATCAGGTGTGTTTCCATCTGGAGCGGTGCAGCACTTGCTGGCCACCACTGTAGTCTTGCCCAAGGCTTGCGCCCAGTGACCTGCAGCCAGGTGGAAGCAGTGACCATGAAGTGCTTGTGGCTTGCCGGGGTGAGGCCCTCAGCAGCGCAATTGAAGATGCTACTCTGCATGTCAGCAGCTGGTAACTAGATGCAGCTCTTGGACATGCTGGTTGGGGTCCTACCAGCCCCCAGGAGCACAATGGAGTGCTCTGTCCCTGTCTGCGCAATGACCCTTTCTGGTACCTGGGGAGGTGGCTGGATCCATTCCAGTTGTAGGGATAGCTCTGAGCACCACGAGATGCTGGAGCTGGCTGCAGAGCAAGGATAGACAGACCTAGAACTAAGGAGGAAAGGCAGGCCATCCAAGCTAAAGGTGACTTGAGGATGGATCTGTGTATTCAGTCCTCCCTTCCTCCATCTCTTTTTCCTGCTGAAGGAATTGATTTCCATAAGGATGGTGGGTGAGATAGGAAACTTAAATGAAACTTAAATTCTGAGGGTAATTGGGAGAGACAATGGAGGACTTAAACACCATATAGGTACTTCACTCTCCTTGTTATCTGCACCATTTATCATTTCGTTGTGATTTTTAGGTAGCCCTGGTCTTGTGCTGCAGCAAGGGAGAGGCTTTTCACTTCTGGATGTTCCAACTGGTTTCTGGAAGGTGGCAGGCAGAGGCACAATTTTCTCTTCACCAGATGTATTCTGGGACAGATGTTGGACATGGCAGTACGAGGCTGGCTGCGGTTGGCCGGCGGTGTCTGTCTCGTCCCTACAGATGGGTGAGCAGGAGATGTTTGCAGTGATGTGGCCAGACTCCTTTCCAAAAGTGAGCTAATGCAGCTCCGGAAACAACTGTGTCTCTTCCAGTAAAAGCCTCCCTTGCTCCGCTTTTCTCACCCAGCGCTGGATGTCTCCATTCACTCTCAGCTTTCTCTGTGACAGACGCAGTATTTTGAGAGATAACGGATCTTCCAAAAGCCCTCTGAGGAATTTGCTCCCTGCAGGGAAGTGCTTTGGCTTGGCCTGCTGGGTTGCAATCTTCTGGGACAACCCTATGCAGTCTCTTGGGGTGTTGGTCTCCTCTTCCAGATGGCTCTTGGACCCCCTTGCTTGTGGAACCTCTCTATTCCCTGGCAAAAGCAAGGTGCCAGGGACACTTCGAGGAAGTGAAGAGAAAACTGTCCTGGCAGGTGCTGTTGTCTTAAAGAGCACGTCCTCTTGGCTAGCTGCTACCTCCAGTCTAGTTCTTACAGCACTTCCTGCTGGTTTTGGAAACATCCCTCCTAGTGAGGGGGTGTTTCTGCCTCATCTCATCAAGCCCTTAATCTTTCTGTGGGCTGAAAGACCTGGTGGTGAGCGCCTAGGCCTGCCCTCAGGATTATTGCATCTGCAGGAGCTCCTGCCAGCCTCCAGGCTGAGCCCATCTGCCTGCAGGGCTGGGCTCCTGGCAGCTGGGGCCACCGCCAGCCAGGCTGGTTGGGTTTGTGCACACAAGCATTGGAGACCTACAGGAGGAGGGCAAGGAGAGGCGGTCCATCAAAAGTGGAGGTTTATTAGTGCCAGAGCTATGAACAGTGTATGTTTTGGAAGAAAAGCAGGATTTCTTTTGAAACTGGAGGTGCTGGAGGCGCTGGCCAGGCTTGGGGTGGGGTGTGCACATGGGGCAGAAGATGGCTCAGAGTCTCTGAGGAGGGGATGAGGAGCTACCAGGCTCAGGGAGTGGGGTAGGGGATGTCCATCTTGCATGTGTTCGTGCCAAGTCTGGCGTGGGACGGAGGTGGCTCTTGGGGTTAAGCACTTGCAGCTTTGTGAATGCAGTGGGAGTTTCCTGTTGCTGCTGGGCAGGAAGAAACTCATTCCAGCTGTTGAGGGGAGGGATGCTGGCGTGGGAGACACTGGCCAGGGAGGAGGACTGCTAGCTGCTGAGGAGATGTGGCTTTGCTGAGCAAGCATGCTGCAGTGACAGGGCTGGTGGGAGAGCAAGTGACCCCTGTCCTGGCACTGACCATAAGGTGTCAGTGATGCTGGTGCCTGCACCAGGCTGCAAGCCTTCCTGGCCTGTGTCAGGGCAAGGAGATAGCCACGTCCCGGAGCAGTGTGATGGCCCCAGGATCGGAAGCAAGGGTGCAGCTGAGCTGGAGCCCTCTCACAGGCTAATGGAGAAGTGAAGACATGGTGTGTGTGGCACCAGGATAGCACTTTGGTCATGGCACTTGATGGGACCCCTCAACAGGGAGGAAGGTCTTGACAGGCTGAGAGAGTTGGGGTTGTTCAGCCTAGAGAAGAGAAGGTTCCAGGGAGACTTTAGAGCCCCTTCCAGAACCTGAAGGGGGCTACAGGAGAGATGGAGAGGGACTCTTTATGAGGGGAATATAGCGATAGGACGAGGGGGAACAGTTTTAAACTGAAAGAGGGGGGAGATTTAGATGAGATCTTGGGAAGAAATACTTTGCTGTGAGGGTGGTGAGACCCTGGCCCAGGTTGCCCAGAGAAGCTGTGGCTGCCCCATCGCTCGAGGGGTTCAAGGCCAGGCTGTATGGGGCTTTGAGCAACCTGGTCTGGTGGGAGGTGTCTCTGCCCATGCCAGGGGTGTGGAACTAGATGGTCTTTAAGGTCCCTTCCAACCCAAACCATTCTGTGATTCTATGAATGTCCATGCCCTCAATTCCCTCCACCCAAGGCTGGAATGACTGGGATGCAGCTGGCTGCTGTGTCATGGAGCAAGCTATGGGGCCTGCTGGGAGCTGACTTGGTGGCATCCACTTGCCTTGTGAAGGGGTCTGGCAAGGAGACAGACCAGCCCAGTGTGCCTGGCCACAGACAGCTACCTCAAGTGTGGTGCTGGTGCCTGAACAAGAGCCTGGATCCATCAGATCTAACCTGATGAGAGGCTCCTGCTAGGACAGAGCTTCTGCAAGCTTGCAGGGCTCCTCCCTGTAGTAACTATCTCAAGAAGAAGGACTTGAGGTCCCTTGGGACTGTTCAGTTACTGGCATCACAGCCCTTCTGCTGGTAGAAGGAGGACTTGGCCCTTGCAGGCAGCTGTGCTTTCTGGTGTGCTTACTATCCCCTCCAGCTCCTGTGAGGAGGCTGTAGTGTCAAGGTCTTGGTGGTTTGCAGCATGTCTCTGCATGAGGAAAGACACCTCCATTGGGTGTCAGACTCCTGCTTCTTACAGGGGAAAACGGAGCAGGATTTGAAGGGACCCAGAGGATGTGCCTAGCTTGGAGAGTAATCCAAGGGCTGTCACGGAGTCTCTGGGTGTCCTGGTCTTCAGCTCTGTCTCTTCTGAAGAGCTGTGTGTAGCTTCTGGAGGTCTCAAGAAGACGGGGATGAGGACACAGGTCTGCATCTCCACTCCTGGGTAACTGCAGCCAGACTCGCATTGCAGATGTCATCCTGTGTGTCAGTTGGGCAGCATGCCTAGGCAGCTAGCAAAGAGCCAGCCCCTGTTCCCCCTCATTGCCAGCCATCGTCTCAACCTGGGGTGGCTTTCTGGATGTTTCTCGCATGCTTACAGCCTGCAGGGGAGAAGACCTGTCTCTGGAAAGAGCCCTGTTAGGAAGAGGCTGGCAAATAGCCCTTGCTGGGTACTGCCATGTGGGGCTTAGATGAAGTGTAAAGCCTCTGCCAAGCTACATGCTTTTGCTGCAACTCCAACTCTTCTGTTGCCCAACTGACCTGGGACCTTGCTTCAAGAAAGTCTGCCTGTCCTCGATCAAGAGTCCCTCTTAACAGGAGAGTGCCAGGCACGGGGGCTGGAGCTGGTCTGGGAATACTGTGTTTTCTCTCTGGCCCTAGAGGGGAGCATGTGCTTGGGAGGGGAGCCTCTAGCCAGGCTTGTTCAGGGAAGGGGCCAACCTTGGCAGGATGGTCTGGCAAGGGGAACAGTTCACACTGGGCTCTAGGGGGCTTTCTGCCTCTTTTCTACTTATCTTGGAGCAAAGTCCATCATTCTGCTGGTACCCAGAGCCCTGACTGTGCCTGCTGCCCTTGATGCCTGTCATCACTGAGGCCGTGCTCTCCTCCCACCAGCTGGGGAGAGAGGAGAGTGGGGATGGCCGCTGTGTTTCAGTTCCCTTTGTAAGCAGCAGCAGGACCGAGCTCCACTGGCTGCTCCTGCTGCTGGATCTGTGCTCAGTCAAGTGGCGCAGACTCATCTCCTGCTGCTCTCGGGCATGAAGCTGCTAACTCAGTCCAGCCTGATGCACTGGTCTTGCAGACCAAATGGGAGCACCTGGATGTCTGATGCTATTCTACTAGATGTTGCCAGCTTGCTGCATCTGCTGGCAGGCTGGAAAGTGTCTGTTCAGCTACTGTTCCCATGTCTGCTTGTTGGGTGCCCATCCAGCAGTTCTTCCTCAGCAAGGAGCAGGCCTGAGCAGTAAAAGTGGCAGCAACGACCTGCCTGGGAAGCCTCCAATTCTTGCTGGTTTGCAGCACTATCAAGCTCTTCCCATGATGTGGTCTGTCTGGAGCCTCCTCTGATGGCTGGGTTGTGGTTTAGGAATCTTTGTGGGTCTCTTCTGTGGTGGATGAGGCAGTCCTTACCCTGTGTGTGTCATGTAGAGGTTGTCTGTTTTAAATGTGTGGTCTTGAGATGCCTCCTTCTGCTGGCTGAGGGTGGAGCGGCCACCACCTTGGGGTTGCTGTGTGCCCGAAGTGAGCCACCTCTGCCCTGAGCCTGATCAGGGGGGAAAGATGTAAACTTGGGGGGTGTGTGGGAGTGGGAGCCTGCTGCAGGGGGAACAGCCCCTCCTTGTGCACACTTCTGCAGTGGTAAACATCATAGAAAGCTTGGTGGTGAGGAACTTTCTTAGCTTGAATGGTGGTGGTCTCCACATTGTAGTGAGCTGGGGCCAGGCATAGGTGTGAAGCTGGGGGCTGTCTTCTGGTTATGCCAATAGACAGAAGTACTTGAGATGCTGGGGCAAGCCCTGAGATCGGGTGATAGTTTCCTTTTCAGACGTGTGGGATCCTGCTGTGCTCCTTAAGGGAGGATCCGGCCAGGTCCCAGTGCCTGGTGAGCCTGAGCCTGGCCTTGCATGAGCCACCAGAGCCACCACACCAGGTAGTGCTGGCATGGTGCAGCCCCGGGTTGGGATGCTACTCAAGTAGTACTTGGGGCTCATCCTGGAGCCTCCTTTTCCGTGCTGGAAACCTCTCTAGCTGGTGTACCTCATATGTGGTCCGAGGGAGCTGAAGGTTTGGGCTCTGGTTGAGATAATCCTGGGTCATGGACTTCTGGCATGGCTTTCTTTTCCAGATGCGCTGGTATCCTCCCTCTGAAGCTACCCAGCAAGGATGGAAGTCTCGTCAGTTTTGTTAGTTCGTTAGTAAGTAAGTAATTGCTCTTGGAGCCTGGTTCTTGTCTTGTTCATTCCTGGGTTCGTTGGGCTTTTGTGGGGTGGAGGGATAGGAGCTTGGGCTCAGCCCCCTGCATCCACCCAAGGATGCAGTTGGGTTACATTGATGGGTGATGGGGCCAAATCCACCCCAGCAGGAGCAGGGAGACCCACCAAGCCCCAGGGTGGGGAAAAGGACTTTGGGTGATGCTCGGCGATGAATCCAGACAGCCCCGCTCACCACCACTCCTCTCCCACAGCATCTCTCCTCAGCTTCTGTTCCTCCTCACTGCCTCTACGTGGAGGGATGTGCCAGGGACGATCGCTTGGACCCCTCTTGGTTTGGTTTGTGGCCAGCGGACAAGGTGCCCGGCCCCAGTGTGCTCCCCCCCCGGGGCTGCCAGTGTTCCCCCTCCCCGGACTGTGAAGCTGCCGCAGCCCCCTGCCGCGGGCCGTGCACCGCCTCCATCCCTCCATCCATCCCTTCCTCCATTCCCAGGACATCCTCCCCCACTGAGCTTTGCCATCCACCTGTGCCGAAGCCCAGCTGGGGGGGCTCGGTCCCGGGCTTCCCTGGGCTTGCCCTGCCCCGGTGGCTCGGCTGAAGGAAACGAAAGGCAATGGGTTTTGCATGTTTTCTGGCATGAATTAAAACACTTAACTTGTGTATGTGTGAGTGTAAGTTTGTTTGTTCTAGCATTTGTGTAACCGTTAGCAACAGGTCTTGGCCCAACAGATTGATCCATCAAGGTTTTCATCTTGCTTTGGTGAAGACTTGGCTTTGAGAAATACTAACTGTCCTTGTCTCACCCCTTCTCCCACCTCTGCCCTCCCCTTCCCAGTATGACCAGAAAAATTTGAGAAATGTTTTGCTTTTTTTTTTTTTTTCCAAGTACGATGCACTGGGTTTCTGTTCTTATCCATTCTTCTCCAGTTTTAAAGTCAGGGTTATTATATTATTTCTTTTCCTTCAGACTTCTATATATAGAACGGCTGTAAAATATCTAACTTTTTTTTTTCCTTTCCACATCCTTCTCAGTGGAGAGCATCCAGTCCTGCCAAATAATCAGCCATCTTTATGGGAATACTGAACAAAAAAAAAAAGTACGAGTATTTTTGTACCATGTGTAATAAGGAAATATTTATGCATCATAAAGAATTTCTTGTGTGTTTGTGTGCAATTAATTATTATTATTATTAAAGAGAAATTGTAATCCTGTAAGATAAGTTAATGTTTAGTTAAAAGCTTGAAAGAGAAGGGTTGTCTTCTGTAACAATGATTCAGTCAGGCATAGTAAACAAAAGATTGTGCAATTTTTGTTTTAGCATCTTATTGCTTGGTATTGAAGTGCTTTAAGTATTATATGACCATGGCTGTCTCGCTTGTATTAAAAGATTTGAGAATAAGTTGCTATATAATTGCTGATCCTATGAGAATGTGAAACTGGATAATATATGAAATGCAACCAAAAAAAAAAATATACCCAGAGGCTGCTGTGACTCTTCTTCTGTGGTCTGTTGTGTTTTCTTGGGATGCTTCAGCCTTGGTGTTACCTACAGTTGCTCCCCAGCCCTCCTACAGGGATGCAGCCTGGTCTGGGATGCTGCTGAGGACCACAGGTGGGGTTGGGTCCACACACACCCCCCCCCCCCAGCCTGCATGGGTGTGCACTGAAGGGGCTGTAGATGCTGAGCTCTTCTGGAGGCCTCTGAGAGGGCAACTGTGAGCTTTTTTGGGTGTTTTTGTTTCCCTGTGGAGACGGAGGGCCTCTCCTCTGTGCCAGCACTGTTCCTCCCTGCCAGCAGTGCAGCGAGGGGAGATGTCCATAGAAGGCAAATGTCCTCTGCAGCTGCAGCATCGCCTCATGCCTGCCCAGCTCCTACTCTGGTGCAGGCCAGGGCTGCCCGTGTCTTTTTGTGGCCTTATCTGTACCTGCTAAAATAGCTGTGGGAACCACAGCCCTGGGGCAGAGGAGCTGGGTGGAAGCAAGGTTGGATGCTGCAGTGGGATGTG